>NC_090932.1:1695628739-1696230209 GCF_040938575.1 Ambystoma mexicanum | reverse complement strand
CCGCAAGGCCTCAGAACTAGAACAATTTATAAAAGTAGTCGAGTTCATTGGGAAAAGGCAATTTAGGATTAATGCTCAGTATTGATCCGCGGAAAATATCGTATTGATGAGTCTGGATTGGCTATTGATCGAGTGATTACAGAGTGGGAGAAGATGGCCCAGGCCGAGCTACTTAGAGCAAGCTTCGATTTAAGTGAATGTGTTTCTCCCGCAACGCCCCTGGGACCAGACCACTGCATAGAGACATCCAGGCTCTAGACATGTTCCACTTTCCAAGGCATCACATGTTGGGGAAAGTGGGGGATTTCCTGGCAAGCTGGGGCTTCTGAAAAGCCACTGGTATTTCAAGCTTTGCTGCTTGACTCGTAACTGACTCTGCCCCACTCCAAGGAAGGCGTCCAACTCTCGGACAAGCCTAGCTTTCTCCTCCCAAGCACCAGCTTGCAAGTTCTCATGACAGCGACCATCACCCACCTCTGAAAGTAAAGCTTCTCAGGCCCCTGTGCAGGAAGGAGTGCTCCTTGTTGCCTCCCCACAATCAAAATAGCAGCACCCTTCTCCGGAGAGGGTTGCGGGCGGCTGGAGAAATGCAGCAGTACAAAGTGTGATCTAGCCCACGTTTTCCAGCCACCTGATCGGCTGAGTACCCTTCCGTGGGTGCAAAGATCAGATTCAGCCCAAGTACTTGGCCGCTTGCACGTAAGACAGCTACAAAACATCAATAATAATAATAATTATCACTGTTACTCTAGTGCACACCAAGAACACACCCGTCTCTTGCCAAATAATTGGAGGCACTATTCGGCAGCTCAGTGGTACTCATTGTCCCGGGAGGATAGCTCAGCGGCAACGTGCTCGCCTTGGAAGCAAGGCGACAGGAAGCAACACAGGTTCGTTCCCCGGGTCCACGCTTAGAAATCTCTGCGTATTTAAGCTCGTTATAAATACGCAACTAAGATAAAAAAAACAATCACGCAACCAAAAACCAATTCCCGTAACAGCGCCTCGATGCCCGAGGGCTGTGTGAGCACTTTAAAAAAATGCAAAAATTGTATCAATTTCTGTGGGGTGAAGGCACTGATGAGGTATAAACATGTGATCACCAAGGGGGGGGGGGGGGGGGGGAGAGAGAGAGAGAGAGAGAGAGAGAGAGAGAGAGAGAGAGAGAGAGAGAGAGAGAGAGAGAGAGAGAAGAGAGAGAGAGAGAGAGAGAGAGAGAGAGAGAGAGAGAGAGAGAGAGAGAGAGAGAGAGAGAGAGAGAGAGAGAGAGAGAGAGAGAGAGAGAGAGAGAGAGAGAGAGAGAGAGAGAGAGAGAGAGAGAGAGAGAGAGAGAGAGAGAGAGAGAGAGAGAGAGAGAGAGAGAGAGAGAGAGAGAGAGAGAGAGAGAGAGAGAGAGAGAGAGAGAGAGAGAGAGAGAGAGAGAGAGAGATTGGTCGCTACTGCACATTCTTAGCCCGCTGAGCTAGGTTCTGTGCGATAGACATGTGTGAAGGAAAGACCTTTCCCTCGTATCATCTGCAAAGGACGGCATATGCAACAGTCTCTTGGTTTGGTGTAACATATTGACCCACAGTGAATGGTCTCCACACCTGCGACGCGACATGACGTGAAGGCCAGATCCAGGCTTCCTTCATCCCTGGAGTGGCACTCATCCCTCCGAACTATCTGGCCAGGCTGATAAAGCAGATCTCGTTACAGAGGCTGTCATAATTTACCATCTCGAGATGAAAAGGGCGAGAAATGACATGCCCCCCCACCGCTCCCTCCTTTACGCACCCAACCGCAGACCGCAATGTCTGAACCCGCTCTGCTTCGCGGGCTTCATCAGGGCAGTGCAAATTAGCGGGACAAGCATCAGACCCATCAGATGTGACCTTTCTTTCCTCTCTCCTCTGGTTATTGAAAATGGGCTACATCATTTTGGGGCTGGCTTCACAGCATTGTCCCGCTTCCATCACATAAACTGTTTACTCTGCTCAAGTTCATGGCCACTTGAAGGCAAGTAACCACCAAAGTCATGGAAACTGATGAAAGCCATAGGAACCGATCGAAGGCATAGTAACCATAAAATCATAGAAACTGATGAAAGCCATAGGAACCGATCGAAGGCATAGTAACCCTAATTTAGGTGCCATACCAACGTACATCGGTCTAACCAGTGTTACTCCCAGGTCACCTAACACCCTTGCCACTACTACTGAGCATGTGCCCTTTAATTACCAATTTGCTTGCCTGCATCCTCTGATACCATTCAACACTGCACTACGGCCTAGCATGGCTCCTCAGCCACCTCAGCTACCTAACATGCTACACCCAGCTATGCCTAATACCGAGTCCTCATACCCTAATATAAAATGACCCTCAATCACTGCAATTTACCAGCCTCCCTCGTTCTATTATCAATCAGAACCTAAGACTCAGAGCCAGACTAGCCAAAATCTATGAGCCCCTCGCCCGCTCACTACCAACCTCACCGAACTCTCAAACTCTACCCAGTTCTTCTACTAAAAAATCTAACTTGCCCCAAAAATTCCAACCCTAGGCCCGCACTCAGCCCTCCTACTCAGGCTACCCCTGATTCAACACAGAACAAATGCCACACCACTACCGCCAAAAATACAACCAGCCCCAAAATAAAGGGAGCTTTGATCAACGCCAGATCATTAGTAGCTCACGCTACAGAAATCGCTGATTTGATCCTCAAAGAAGACCTTGACCTTCTTGCCGTCACGGAGACCTGGCTACACCCAGCAGCAGGACCCATGCTTATGCTGGCAATCCCAGACAATTACTCTATCCTGAGACAAGATCGTCCCAATTCTAGAGGAGGTATTGCCATCATTCACGAATGTAGTCTTACCATGAGACTAGCAACACCCACCAATGCCCCATCACTTGAAACACTCTCAGTCAAAGTCCCACTTACTAACACCCAAACTCTCAACATCCATTTGATCTACTGCCTGCCAGGCCCCATTGGCACCTTTGATGAAGATATTAACACTATCCTCTCCAGTACCCTTACAAGCTCTACCCAAGTTCTCACCCTGGGCGACTTCAACATGGGCTACAATGATCCTGAAGACCATTCCGCCAGCACTATAGTTAATACTCTTTCGGAACTAGGTTTCACACAAAGAAGTATGTCACCCACACACTCCAAAGGCAGAACACTAGATTGGATGGCCGATTACAACTGTCTAGCGAACATTACAAATATCTCACCACTAGCCTGGACTGACCACCACCTGGTCTCATTCCTGCTCACTGACAGACCCCCACCTATTATCAGGGCCCTGCCTACCCTCACAAGAAACAAGAAGAATATGACAGCAGAAAGACTCATCCCGAACTTACTCCCCACACTCAACTCACTCCCAGACAACCTCGACCCAGAGACCCTGGTTGCAGAATATAATAAGATCATGGCCCCCTCACTGGACCTAATTGCCCCCCTTAAACTGAGACCAAGCAAACCGAATACGCACCTAAACAAATGGTATACACCATTCCTCAAAAATTGAAGGCAGCAAAAAAGGAACTGTGAGGCCACTTGGAAAAAATCCCCCTCAGCCGCAAATAAACTCAAACTTTCCAAACTAGCCACACTCTATAAAAAAGAAATGTACCTGGTTAAACAAACCTCCTATGACCCTCGCATATCCCAAGCAAAATCAAACATGAAGGAATTATTCGCCATCCTTAAAGAAGTCGAAACCCCCATAGTACCTCCTGACACCTGTACCAAAGACAAAAACTGGTGCTCAGAAATCCAAAGCGCCCTAGCAAACAAAATTGCGACCCTCCAAAGTAAAATCGCCCGTAAGAAAGTTTCCCTCAATGACACCCTCCCCTCAAAAACACCAGATAAGCCCACGCCTACAGATCTTACTTGCTTCAACTTCTCTAAAGTCACGATTCTTGAAGTAGAAAAAAATCATTCTGTCTCTGAAACCTTCCAACTGTCAGGGAGACCCATGCCCGGCACAGCTTATCAAAGACGCCACCCGTGACCTCTCCCCTTTTTATCGCAAAACGAATCAATGCCTCCTTCACCACTGGCTCCATCCCCACCAATCTGAAACAATCCTGGGTACTCCCACTATTAAAAAAAAACCACACTTGACCCAGCCACGGCCACAAATTACAGACCCATTACGACCGTTCCCTTTTTACTAAAAATCCTAGACAAGGTGGCCTATGTACAAATTCAGAAGTACCTGGAAGAACACTATCTACTAGGTTCCAGACAATCAGGTTTCCGCCCTCAACATGGGACTGAAACTGCTCTCATTGACTTGAAAGCTCAGATCGATACGCTTAGAGACAACGGCCAAGTTGCCCTACTCCTCCTCCTCAATCTGTCTGCAGCTTTTGACCTGGTTGATCACTCTGTCCTCTGCACACATCTCCACACATCAGCTCATTTCTCTACTGAGGTTATCACCTGGAATACCTCTTTTCTCAATGGTAGAACCATGAGGGTCTTCTCACCCACAGCGGTGGCAGACCCCATACCAATCACTTGCAGCGTCCCACAGGGCTCCTGCGTCTCCCCCACACTGTACAACATATTTACCAAGCCACTTTTCGATGATCTGGATCATCTCAGCATCACCTACACTAACTATGCAGATGATACCCAGATCCTACTCCCACTATTTGTAGATTATGGAAAGGATTTGGCCTTGCTAAATAGGGTGTACATCATCATCCAGGTATGGATGGCCATACATGCACTATGCCTGAATGATGATAAAACGGAACTCATCATCCTAGGTACCACGACCAGTTTAAAGAAACTTAGCCCTGCCTACAACTCTTTCATGATCGATGGTAGCAACATCAAGGTTGGACAAGAGGTCAAAACTCTGGGTTTTTACCTGGACTCTAATTACTCCTTCAAAAGACAGGTGAGCTCTCAGGCCTCCTCCACGGCCTACAGGTGCAAATTAATCCGTACAGCTAAACCATTTTTGTCTGACACTAGCTGCCTTACCCTAGCCAGAGCCCTTATACTATCCCGCCTGGATTACTGCAACGCCCTCTATCTGGGATCCTCTAAAGCTACCACTAGCAAACTACAAACCCTACAGAATAATGCTCTTAGAGCGGCGCTGGGCATCTCCAGAAGAGAGCACATCTCAGGACTAAGTCAACAGAACAACTGGCTCTCCATCAACAACAAAATTCTCCTAAAAACTGCATCGCTCACTCACAAATCCTTAAACAACACTGCCCCTACTTACCTGATCAACAGATTCCATAGACAGTCCACCCTGAGACCTACCAGAACTGCATACAAAGACTGCCTCTCTGTCCCTAAATTTAAACCTGCCACCATAGGGGGCAATAGCTTCCCAGTAAAAGCGGCCAAACTGTGGAACTCCCTACCGCCTAATCTCAGAGTGTACATGCCCTACCAATACTTCCGATCCAAGGTAGTATCATTGCTAAAAAGGTAGGCCATCAAGGATATTCCACTGCCAGGCCGTCCCCTTTTTATGCTACCCGCACACAATGTATCCACGTGTGCCCTCTTGCTCATTTGTATATAACATCCATGCACCTCATTGTTGATATGTATATAATTACGGTGTACCTTTCTGTCTCAGTGTATACCCTATGACCTGTAACCAAGCTTTGCAAATTCTTGTAAAGGCTGCGCCCGGATACCCTCGGGTATGCTCGTGCATTATAAATAATAAAACAAACAAACAAACAACAAACCCAAGCCATAGAAACTGATGAAAGCCAGAGGAACCGATTGAGGGCATAGTAACCATCAAAGTCATAGAAACTGATGAAAGCCAGAGGAATCGATCGAATGCATAGTAACCACCCAATTCATAGAAACTGATGAAAGCCAGAGGAACCGATTGAAGGCATAGTAACCATCGAAATCATAGACACTGATGAAAAGCAAACCATTGAATTCATAGAAACTGAATAAAGCCACAGGAACCGATTGAAGGCATAGTAACCATCAACGTCATAGAAACTGAATAAATCCATAGGAACCGATCTAAGGCATAGTAACCATTGAAGTCATAGAAACTGAATGAAGCCATAGGAACCAATCAAAGGCATAGTAACCATCGAAGTCATAGAAACTGAGGAAAGCCATAGGAACCAATTGACAGGATAGTAACCATCAAAGTCATAGAAACTGATGACAGCCATAGGAACCAAGTGAAGGCATAGTAACCATCAAAGTCATAGAAACTGATGAAAGCCATAGGAACCGATCGAAGGCATAGTAACCAGTGAAGTCATAGACACTGATGAAAGCCACAGGAACATATCAAAAAGATTGATACTGACCAAATACACAGACTTTGATCAAAGCCATAGAAACAACGCTTTCATCGATGCACATTCAATTCTAAAAAACAGATCACTGCAATAGAAATCTCTCCAATCCAAAAGTCATAGAACGTGATTCCTAACCCATCAGCACGTCTAGTCCATCAAAACAAATACATGTCTAAGTTACCGACACAAGACATAGAAACTGATGAAAAGATAAGCATAGAAATGCATTCTGTTTGTCATTAGCCCTACTTCCTCTTGTAACAGGGCTGTCATTTAGGGATTGCCAGGGGTCACAACTGGGACCCCTGAGGTATCCCTTGCCACCCCTGTGGTCTCCCTTGCTACCCCTAAACTTTTTTTTTTTAATGTTTTTTGTTTTTTTAATGCATGGTCCTGGACTGTGGCCAGCACTATGTGGCTCTATGCTTCTGGAGTGGTTGGCTTTCTTGTTCAGGCATCTTCAAAATAAAAAAAAAAAACATTAAAAAAAGAAGAGGTGTTCCACAAGTTTAACAATTTCAGCGGTGGCCCTAAATAAAAAACAATAGAATACCAAATGATGTGTCTTTCTGGAATTCTAGCCAATAATTGCTAGACTCATTGAAGGTTTATTTCAGGCACACTTCAGGGGTGAGTCACTGATTTAGTCTGTTCTTCAAACACCTCAACTCAGCCTTTCATCCCTCTGAGGTTGATAAATGAGTACCAACACAGGTTGGGTGATAGTGTATGTATAGTGTGTTCTATATAAAAAGCTTACGCGTAAGTGCTATATAATAACACATCATTATCATTTGATCATGAACGTCTGCTTGCATTCACAGTAATTTGGTAATATGGCCCATACACACTGATCTTAATGATACATATGGCGATATCGTAACCATTTTTTTCTTAGTGTGCTTAGAAACAATGCTATCTGATGCCAATTCCAATTTTGTCAAGGGGTGCAATGTCATGTTCCATCGCTTACCGTGATATCACTTTGTGGTGGGGTCAAATGACATCACATCCTGTGATGTCATCAAAGGTCAAGGGTCATGTAAAGTCAATTCCGCTATCCTTGCCATTTTGGTGAAATTACGTCTCTGTCTTATAATAATGTAATATGCATGGTTCTTATGCATACCTGTTATCAATACATCATCTGTCTGTGTTGGGAGTCATCGAAATGGGTTAAAGATCCCGGAAGGATAAGGGGCTGGATCGAACTTACAAACCTGCAAAGTTCAGGCCAGCATTGAGTCATCAGAGAGTATATACCTTTGGGCTATTGACCTGTCGGTGGGTAGGAAAGAGTCAAAGACATAGAAACTGATAAAAGCAAATGATACGGGGAAGAGATTCTATCTGCAGCCTCTAGAACCTTAGCCCAGACTGCAAGCAGATCTGTCCATGTAAACAATATCTTAGACACCAGGCATGGTGACAGGAAACAATAATCAAAGCTGCATGTTATGTTATGTTATGCTATGCTATTTGGCATTTGTATAGCCCCTTTTACCATTGTTCAGATTCTAAAGCACTCTGGGTTGAATGCCCTTCGAGGACGACAGTCCAGATCAGTAGAGAGATTGTGTGTAGTACAACGTGCATGAGTGCATTTGGTACGTGTGCAGCCAGTGTGTACTGGGTGTTGTGTATCTGCATACTAGTGCTATGTTTGATGCAGTGGTTGTGTAAGATCAGTAGAATGTGTGCAGCAAGTCCAATGCAGTATGGTGTCTGCAGAGTGCCGGAGATAGTGGAGAAGGATGTTATGTGAGCAGACAGGCCATTTAGGGGGGTATAGCTGTGTTCTAAAGGATGTTGAGGTGCATGTGTATGTGCGCAGCTAGGCAGAATTAACCAAAGGGTGTAGCTGCATGCTATTGTTTGTTGGTGCCGAGGGAAGAGTTAGCATAGAGATGTGTTTGAGTGTCTGTGTGTTTTCCAGGGGGGCCTTCTTCCTGTTCAGCTTCCAGTGCTCGTCGGGTGTGAAGGCTCAACGATTCTTGATGGGTCAGATTGATTTGGCGAAGACTGATGGGTGGTGACAGGCAGATCTGTCCCAAAACTCATTTTGTTACGGTATAGCTGCTAGCGATGGCATCGGTCGGCAGTTTAGCTAAATAGAATCCCTGATAGGTGATTCTACTAGCACATTCCAAGATGGTTGGGATTAGCAAAAGATACGTGCTAGAACATTCCTTGCTATTTAGTTCTCCATAGGGATTTCCAGATGTGTAGGATTAGCAGGTAAATGCATTTCCTGGATTGATACCGTAGTGCATAGTTGCAGGGCCACGATTAAGTTCATACGTGCCATTAGTGCTTGGGTTGCTAGTTCCGCTAGAAAGGTTACCAGTGGATAGTTCTGTTCTGCTATATACATTCAGCTGCGGGTGTGATTAGCAGACTGACTGCTAGAGGGCCCCCTGATACTGTAGCATCTGCTTGTATTGTGTGCACCAGTGCCGGCAGTGGAATGCTATGAGGTTGTCTGGAACCTGATGTCAGGGTTCAAACACTGTCAGTTGGGACTTTGGGATGGGAGAACCGATCTGAGAGGATGCTTGTCACTTAGCTCGTGCCTCCCTTTCACCCAACTAGCCCTGTAACATAAATACAGGAACTTGCTTATATATATATATATATATATATATATATATATATATATATATATATATATATGCTCCCAGCATCATCTCTGTTTCCTGGTGACTCTTCCATTATCCCCAATACCACAGATACATAGTTCTGCACCATGTGTGCACCATTTACACCCATAAAAGCCAATCGAAACCAGAGAAATCAATCAGAGTCCTGGAAAGTGATCACAGCCATGGAACCAATCATAGTCTAATATATTTATTTATGTATGTATGTATTTATTACATTTGTATAGCACACAGACAGCCCAAGGGCATTGTGGAGCTGTTACTTGTAGGAAAAACTTAGTTACAGTAAGTACAGCGTCAAACAAAAGACAGTATCATACATAGTATGCATAGTGGATCTTTAGTACAGAGTACTGGTTGGAGTAGCAAGCATTCATAGTAACCCTGCATGAGGGGGGAGGACGTCACTCCAGCAAGTAGGGCTGATCAGGCGAACAGGTATTTTTCGTAGTGAAAGAATGAAGACCACTGAGGCCATAGAACCCACGCAAGGCAAAGTAATGACACCAACATAACAAAATGATCAAAAGCATAGGAATTGATTGAAGGCATTAAAAACAATCAAAGTCATACACAAGGATCAAAGAAATGGTGGCCATGAAACCAATCAAAGCTCTATGTAGTGATCGAAGCCGGAGAGACAAATCAAACCTTAAGACATCATCAAAGTTTTAGCAACCAATCAAACCTGTAGATGATGATCAAAGGTCCAGAAGGCAACGAAAGGTGCAGAGACTGATCAAAGTGACAATAGTCAGATCGATCCATAGGAATTGATCCATGGCATAGAGACTGATCAAAGACTTTAATTAAATTGATGGAAACCAACCAGAGATGAGGGTGCAGGGCCAATTGTGGAAAGCGTTTTGCGGCATAGAATAGCTCAGAGACATAGAATGCAATCAGAATCATAGAAAACTGATTGAGATCAGAGAGGCCAATCCTAGACACAGGAATCAATTGAAGAAATGTATTGAGACTATAGTAACTAACGAAAGCCACACAAATAATACAAAAAATATTAAACATTGACCAAATCCACCAAAAAGACAATCACAGCCACAGATGGAGATACATGTGGAGGAAACCAATCACAGCCACAGACAGAGATACATGTGGAGCAACCAATCACAGCCACAGATAGAGATACACGTGGAGGAAACCAATCACAGACACAGATGGAGATACATGTGGAGGAAACCAATCACAGCCACAGATAGAGATACATGTGGAGGAAACCAATCACAGCCACAGTTAGAGATACATGTGGAGCAGCCAATCACAGCCACAGATGGAGATACATGTGGAGGAAACCAATCACAGTCACAGATAGAGATACATGTGGAGGCAACCAATCACAGCCACAGGTATAGATACATGTGGAGGCAACCAATCACAGCCACAGGTATAGATACATGTGGAGGCAACCAATCACAGCCACAGGTATAGATACATGTGGAGGCAACCAATCACAGCCACAGATAGAGATACATGTGGAAGAAACCAATCACAGCCACAGGTATAGATACATGTGGAGGCAACCAATCACAGCCACAGATAGAGATACATGTGGAGGCAACCAATCACAGCCACAGATAGAGATACATGTGGAGGCAACCAATCACAGCCACAGATAAAGATACATGTGGAGGCAACCAGGAAACCAATCACAGCCACAGATATAGATACATGTGGAGGCAACCAATCACAGCCACAGATAGAGATACATGTGGAGGCAACCAATCACAGCCACAGATAGAGATACATGTGGAGGCAACCAATCACAGCCACAGATAGAGATACATGTGGAGCAGTGAAGCACAGCCACAGACAGAGGATACATGTAGAGCAAACCAATCACAGCCACAGATAGAGATACATGTGGAGGCAACCAATCACAGCCGCAGATAGAGATACATGTGGAGGCAACCAGGAAACCAATCACAGCCACAGATATAGATACATGTGGAGGCAACCAATCACAGCCACAGATAGAGATACATGTGGAGGAAACCAATCACAGCCACAGGTATAGATACATGTGGAGGCAACCAATCACAGCCACAGAGATACATGAGGAGGCAACCAATCACAGCCACAGATAGAGATACATGGGGAGGAAACCAATCACAGCCACAGATAGAGATACATGTGGAGGCAACCAATCACAGCCACAGATGGAGATACATGTGGAGGAAACCAATCACAGCCAGAGATAGAGATACATGTGGAGGAAACCAATCACAGCCACAGATAGAGATACATGTGGAGGCAACCAATCACAGCCACAGATAGAGATACATGTGGAGGCAACCAATCACAGCCACAGATAGACGTACATGTGGAGGCAACCAATCACAGCCACAGATAGAGGTACATGTGGAGGCAACCAATCAAAGCCACAGGTAGAGATACATGTGTAGGAAACCAATCACAGCCACAGATAGAGATACATGTGGAGGCAACCAATCACAGCCACAGATAGACGTACATGTGGAGGCAACCAATCACAGCCACGGATAGAGGTACATGTGGAGGCAACCAATCACAGCCACAGATAGAGATACATGTGGAGGAAACCAATCATAGCAACAGATAGAGATACATGTGGAGGCAACCAATCACAGCCACAGATAGAGATACATGTGGAGGCAACCAATCACAGCCACAGATAGAGGTACATGTGGAGGCAACCAATCACAGCCACAGATAGAGATACATGTGGAGGCAACCAATCACAGCCACAGACAGACATACATGTGGAGGCAACCAATCACAGCCACAGATAGAGGTACATGTGGAGGCAGCCAATCACAGCCAGAGATAGAGATACATATGGAGGCAACCAATCACAGCCACAGATATAGATACATGTGGAGGCAACCAATCACAGCCACAGATGGAGATACACGTGGAGCAGCCAATCACAGCCACAGACAGAGGATACATGTAGAGCAAGGCAATCACAGCCACAGATATAGATACATGTGGAGGCAACCAATCACAGCCACAGATAGAGATACATGTGGAGGCATCCAATCACAGCCACAGATGGAGATACATGTGGAGGAAACCAATCACACCCACAGATATAGATACATGTGGAGGAAACCAATCACAGCCACAGATATAGATACATGTGGAGGAAACCAATCGCAGCCACAGATAGAGCTACATGTGGAGCAGCCAATCACAGCCACAGACAGAGGATACATGTAGAGCAAACCAATCACAGCCACAGATAGAGATACATGTGGAGGCAACCAATCACAGCCACAGATAGAGATACATGTGGAGGCAACCAATCACAGCCACAGACAGACATACATGTGGAGGCAACCAATCACAGCCACAGATAGAGGTACATGTGGAGGCAGCCAATCACAGCCAGAGATAGAGATACATATGGAGGCAACCAATCACAGCCACAGATATAGATACATGTGGAGGAAACCAATCACAGCCACAGATAGAGATACATGTGGAGGCAACCAATCACAGCCACAGATGGAGATACACGTGGAGCAGCCAATCACAGCCACAGACAGAGGATACATGTAGAGCAAGGCAATCACAGCCACAGATATAGATACATGTGGAGGCAACCAATCACAGCCACAGATAGAGATACATGTGGAGGCATCCAATCACAGCCACAGATGGAGATACATGTGGAGGAAACCAATCACACCCACAGATATAGATACATGTGGAGGAAACCAATCACAGCCACAGATATAGATACATGTGGAGGAAACCAATCGCAGCCACAGATAGAGCTACATGTGGAGCAGCCAATCACAGCCACAGACAGAGGATACATGTAGAGCAAACCAATCACAGCCACAGATAGAGATACATGTGGAGGCAACCAATCACAGCCACAGATAGAGATACATGTGGAGGAAACCAATCACAGCCACAGACAGAGATACAGTCAACAGCCCCTGACCAAGGACTAATCCCAATGGACGCAGAGAGTGCAACTCACAGTACTATCTTACTGTTAAAAGCGGCTAACCCAAGCGATGGCCCCCACAACCTAGCACAGTCCTCCACTGGTCTCGAGCTAGGTCCACGTTAAACAATAAAAACAATCTTCACCTGGCGTCCAGGAACACATACCTAAATGCTGCACTCGACTGGCGTTCAGCCCTCTCTAGGGTATTGCCGCTTGTTTTGCCTGGATTCAGTGGGTTAGTGCTTATTCTGTGCATACAGAAGAATAAATCAGGTGGTGATCGACCCTCATCTTCTCTGTGCCATTGTTTTGGAGTTGTCCCAAAATATGCCCTTTAGAGCCCAGCACAGTTCTAGCCTTGTCTCCAGTATACGGCACTCTGGTGACTTGGAGTGCCTGTGTCCCAGTCTACAAAACTTAAGAAATAAATAAAATAAATGAAATAGTCCAAACCATATATAAACAATCCTTTTCTGCCTCGAGTAGGACCAGATTCACAAAAATGAGCACAAGGGACAGAAGCACAGAGAATGCACTCATTTCGGTAGCGCTCATACATCAAAAGCTAGGGTCACCCTATTCCCAAAGGTCACCTGAGCATTCCAGGAGGATCTGGACAATATGTTAATGTTAATGTTAAAGGTCATTTGTACCGTGCACTATCACCACCGGAGTGGTCCCCTGGCACTCTGGCGGCTCTGAAAGAGGGAGGGAGGGTGGGTTAGTGGGTGGAGGCTGGAAAAGTGCAAGATTGCAGTGATGTGCTGTTGGCAGCCTCAGCCCGGTGGTTCCGTCGGCTGGGCCTGGGGTGTATGCGGCCGGTAGTCGTCGTGTGCTGATGTGCGAGTCTATGTGTGTTTTTTTGTTGCACTTTAGTGAAGTTCGTGCGGTTTGCTGTGCTAGAGGTTTGTGGTTGTGTTTGGTTTGGAGTTTGAGAGGTGTATGCAGAGAAGGAAATTGTTAGTGGTATTGGTTAGTTATCTCTATCCTGGACTGAATCGGTTGGGCTCGTGTAATCTTACACGACGGGATGCTTGTACACCCTGAGCCTCAGGAGGTACGTGCCCGTTTTTGCATTCGAGGCCGTTTGAGGATTTAGCTGTCCCCTCCGCCCGCTCCCTTAATAACCTTGCATGCTCCTCACCCCCTCCACATGACTAGCGCAGCTGCTAGTGTCCATACACCCGATTGTGTGGTGATTGGTGGTATCTTGTCTGTTCCATAGCCCTGTGGTACCTAGTTGTGGCTGTACGGGCGGTGGGGGATGGTAAGGGTTGGCTGGAGTAGTTGCATCCGTTTCTCTGGGTCTCGCAGGTGGACCCCTGTGTCCAGCGTCAGCCCTACTGGTGCCCAGGGTACTTCTGTCGGTTCTAGGGGTTTGTCAATGTCCTTTTTTGATGAGTCGTTTTTCTTATTGTTGTTTCGGTTTTAGTCTCTGGTGTTGAAGAGGCAGGTTTTTAGTAATTTTCTGAATTTAAGGTGATCTTTGGTGTTCCTTATTACTTTTGGGATGTTGTTCCAGGTTTTCGCGGCTAAGTGGTAGAAAGCGGTGCCTCCGAGTTTCTTCTTGATGTAAGGTTTTTGTTCCAGTCGGATTTCGTTGGTTGACCTGATCGGTCTCGTTGGCTTGTAGATTGTTATTTTTTTTGTAGGAATTCTGCTCCTTGTCCGCTGATTGCCCTGTGCGTTATGCACATTGTTTTGAAGATGATACGCTGTTTTACTGGGAGCCAGTGTGGCGTTTTTAGGGCCGGGGTGATGTGGTCTCTTCTGGATAGTTTGAGGAGTAGTCTGGCTGCAGTGTTTTGGATCCGTTGTAGCTTCTTCAGTAGGTATTCCGGTATACCGAGGTAGAGGCTGTTGGCATAGTCGATACTTGACATGATGAGGCTGATGATGGTGAGTGTTTTGTGTGTGAAGGAGAGGAAACGTAGTATTTTTCTTGCCGTGTGGAGGAGGAAGAAGCATTTCTTGACTGTTGCGTTTATTTGCGGTTCTAAGGTTAGGGTGTTGTCCATCAGGACTCCCAGATTTTTTACTACCTTAGATGGTGATGGTGTAGATCCCATTTCTGTTGGCCACGGGATGGCGGTTTCCTTCTCTTGGTCTTTGGATATGATCATGATTTTGGTTTTTCCTGGGTTGATTTTCAGGTTGTTGGCATTCATCCAGTTGAAGACTTCTTTTAGACAGTCGGTTAAGTTTGAATGATCGGCTTGGGTGTCTTCGATCTTGTAGATCATTTGAGTGTCGTCTGCATAGTTGTAGCATTTGATGTTGTGTTTCTTGAAGATTCTGATTACTGGGGTTTGGTAGATGTTGAAGTACAGTGGTGATAGTGAGGATCCTTGTGGTACTCCACAGTCGTTGACTCGTGGGGTGGATTTGAAGGGTTTGATCCAGACGGTTTCAGTTCTGTATGCTAGGAATGATTTAGTCCAGCGTAGCGCTGTGTCTGTTATGCCTATGTCTTCTAGTCTTTTGGTTAGGGTGTCATGGCTAACTGTGTCGAAGGCTGCGGAGAGGTCGAGCAGGATAAGGGCAGATGTTGTGTTGGAGCCTGCGTTTGTTTTTAGGTCATCCCAGATGGATAGTAGTGCTGTTTCTGTACCTCTTGTGGGCCTGAAGCCGACTTGAGCTTGGTCTAGCAGGTGGTGTGCTTCAACGTATTCTTGGGTTAGTTTGTATACGTAGGTTTCGAGGAGTTTGGCCAGGTAGGGGATGTTGGAGATTGGTCTGTAGTTGGAGAGGTCATCTACGTCCCCGCTTGTGTTTTTCAGAAGTGGTTTGATGTAAGCCGATTGAAGATCCTTGGTACTGTTCCTGTTGCCAGTGATAGATTTAGAAGGTTTCTGAAGTATTCTGCTGGTGTTCCTTGTCCGAGGATTGATTTGTAGATGTCCCGGGGGCAGGAATCCATCGGTGAGCCCGCTTTTTTGCTGTGTTTTATCAGCATTGCGAATGCCTCTGCTGATATTTGAGGGTAGTTATTGAGTTTGTGCTGCGGTTCTGATTTAGGTTTGTTTGGTTGTAAGTCGCTGCTGGTTGGTCTCTGTTGGATGGTTTGTCGGATGTCATTGATTTTCTTTTTGAAGTGGTCTGCAAGGCTGTTGCATAGTTTCTCCGAGGGGGTTGGGCATTGTCACAGCCTGGTGGGTTTCTCATTTCTTTAATGATACGGAACATTTCTTTTTGTGTGTTGGTGGCATTTGTGATTCTGTCATGATAATGCCTTCTCTTTGCCTTTTGAATTTCCTTCTTGTATGCGCAAATGTTCTTCTGGAACATTGTTTTTTTGTCTGGATTGTAATCTTTCCTCCATTCCATTTCCATCTTTTTGTTTTCTTTTTTCATGGTGCTTAGTAGTGGGGTAAACCATTTTGCCATTGCTCTCTTTTTTGATGGTGTGAATGGTTTTTCTGGGGCCATCTTGTCAATTGTATCTGCAATCCATTTGTGTAGTATCTCAGCTTTCCCGTCTAGGTCAGCTAGGTCTAGTTCTGTTGTTGAGGGCTTGGTTAACTCCAGTTGTTCGAATAGGTTGCCTTTTTTAACGTCTTTCCAGTTTCTTTTTGTGGTGGCTGTGAGTTTGGGAGGTTGGATGTAGACTTGAGTAGGCAGAGTGATTACGAATGGGATGATGAGATGGTCACTCCACAGTATTAGTATCGGCGGGGCCGTGGTGATGAGTTTTTCCTCTCCGAATATTGCGTCCAAGGTGTGTCCTGCCGAGTGAGTTGCCCCTTTTACTAGCACAAAGAAGAGGAGCTGTCCAGCCCCCTTGCATAGGACATTAATGTACGACAGGCTCCCAGCAACCAGCATTTCACTGAGACGGGCCGTTAAAAAGCCCAGTGAAATAGGTATGAAAACAACAACAACAAAAACACATGTCCATCCCTGTATGGGGGATGTAAATGCAAGTGTGACAAGGTCACAAATTATGTTATGATTTTTGCCTTCCCTATACCTGTTTCAAAACGAACAGTCGGATGGCCCTTGCATCCGTTTTGTGAATTCAGAATGCACTTAGAAATGTCCGGAAACACCCCCTAATTTGTGCAAATACGCAAAAGGGGGAAAAGGGCATCTCGGATGCACTCATTCAGGTGCCCCTTTAGGATTGGGTTGCTCTTTTATTTGGCGCCAGGGATGCGATGCACTAATGCAGCTCATCACTTTCTCCAAAGAGACGTTTTGGGAATCTGTACCGTAGTGTATGGTATCACAAGACACTCTCCGGAATCAAAATGAATCTGTGGTAACCGGGTATGAAGAAATCTGCCAGGAAGGCCAGCTTTTCATGTAGTGTCTGCTTCTAGAGCTATCAAGCAGGCTTTGCTAATTGATTGTAGATGCTCAATTTGAAGATACAGGGATGTTGCTTAATCAAGTCTGGCACTTTCACCTCTTCCCACTGGATGCAGTCACCTCTTCCACGTCTTCTTCAGACCACCCATCCCAAACATCTCCTTCATCAGGGACCTGACGATCTTGGTCACTTATACTTCATGTGCCTTTAACTTACCACCATCCGTGTGCGTGCCCCCATTGCATGCATGCCCTGCCTTCGATCTATGTTGCTGCACACATCCTATCCGATGTGTATCTTAAGTGCACTATTGTTTTCGCCCGACTCTGATTTTTGCAATTGCACTTCTGATGACCTCTGTCTCGCCCCTTCTCCCACTCAAGAGTGCCCATTAACTATCTAGCCTTCATATCTGACTTCTAACACCTGGCACAACGTACCTACGGTCTTGAGGACACAAGTGGTACATTGAGGCCCGCTACTTGTGACCCTATTTAGCCCTGCTCACGATAGATCACATCACAATATGCACAATCATGACCAAGCTTGTTGAGACCCATTGCGACACTGTCACGTACTTACCTTTGCTGCGCTCCACCAGTCCAGCACCTCACTACAGAGAACCTTAACCCCACCATGCTAGATCCTGCCTGGCACCATGGCCCTACACTGCCATCATGTCAGGAGTAAGTGTAGGAGTGGAGGGCCAGGACCCAGGAGGCGGCCGCGATTGAAATTACAAGAGTTGTGCACAAACTACACTTCCCAGCAGCACCTGGGAGGAGTCTGTAATCATCCGCTGTGCGCGCGTGGGGCCAGCTGACGATGATTAGGAACTGCTTATTAGGGGGCCCACGGCGCACGGCAGGTGTGGCTTATTTTGGGTGTGTACGGATGTGCTGCAGGCGGAACGAAGGAGATTCACGGACCGTAGGAGGAGCGGCGGTGGCGGCGGCAGAAAACTCTGGAGAGAGTTGCAGCAGGAGAACAATGGTGTAAGGCTGCTGCTGCTACGAGCCTCATGATACGGCGTCCGGGAGTGCTTTCCAAGCCCCCCGGACATAAGAAAAGTAATTGATGTTGGTGTGAGCGTCCGAGCGGGGAGCTGGTGCTCGGGGTGGGGCCAGGTTCAATGAAGGCATGAGTACGGCCCTGTAATGGACACAAGTGTGTGGCAGCTGGTCTGATTAGTCGCTAGTATTGTGTACCACGTTTTATTTTGGGACACTAACACCTGCCCTTTCTTCTCAGGTTTTGGGCAAATAACATGGTACTAGTGGCATTTGAGTGCTCTGGTGTAGAAAATACATTGGGGCTGGAGCAATGAAGGAGCAAAACGCTCATGAGCCATGTTTATAAGTGTTGCTTGCGCCTGCCCTTGGGGCCATGTGTTATGTTTCTTCACAGTGGGATCTATCCCAATTGTATGTTCCATCATGCTTGCTATATTTGTGTTGCTATTAGGAAATTAATGTGGTATATATATCAAGGTGTATTACTACAAGGTTTCAGGGAGTGTAGGGCTTGTTCCTGTTACGTTCCCTGTCCTATCCAAACTAGATTTTTCCTTAATCCTCTATCTAGTGTTCCTAACTTCCCCACCCTGTTCACAACCTCGCCCTAACCCTCTTCCCCCCACTTGCTTCCACGTGGTGTCCTGTTTACTACATCAGGCACCTGTGCCAACCACGGTGGGAGGGTCGACTTCATTCAGCTTCTGTGGTTCGGGGGAAAGTGTCGATCTCTTTTCCCCTTTTGTTAGTTGATCTTGACATAATAAGCCACCCCCATATTGGGATACTTCTAACCACCCAAGCCAAATGGAAGTGACTCCTCCGCCTTTGGCCGACGTGCTAAAGGCTCTCCAAGATATTCAGGTAGCATTAGCTCATGCAAGACAAGAATCTGATAATTTAAAAACACAAGTGCAAAGTTTGGTTCCCCAGAGGACTCCCTTAGAAGGACCTAGTGCAATGGGAGCAGCCTCGTCAAGTCAGAATTGCATGGTAATTGTCAACCCCCCCAGTAGTGTCCCTTTGGCAGCTCCAGAACGTTATTCAGGGGATCCTAGAAAATATATGATGTTCCTTACACAATGTAGACTACATTTTTTGTGTAAACTCACAGCCTTTGAGACGATCCAAGCTAGAACAGCTTTTGTCATTTCCTATTTGACAGGGGACGCCGCAGCATGGGTGATGCCCTTGGTACAGAAAGATGACCCTTTGTTATATAATTGGGATGTTTTTTGGCAGAATTTGGCAAACTATTTGATCGAAGAGAGGTGTCCTTAGCTCAGGATAAGGAATTGTTGGGATTAAAACAGGGAGCGCGGGATCTAGTAACTTATGTAACCCAGTTTAACAGGCTAGTCATAGAGACCGAGTGGCCGGTGGCCATACAGACAGTATATTCTACCAGGGACTATGTGAGGAACTTAAAGATGCAATTGCGCAGGTGGAACCCCAACCCAGAACATGTACCGCCATGATAGATCTAGCTTTGAGGTTGGATCACTGCATGAATGAGAGGAAAGGTGATAAAAAGAGACCAAAAGCAGTGCCTTTTGTACGATTAGACAGAAGTAGGGGAGGAAGGACAAGTGAAAGGGAACCAATGCAAATTGGAAGTGTCAGAGGACCCTTGTCGGTAGCAGAGAAGGAACAACGTAGGATCAATAAGTTGTGTTTGTATTGTGGGCAAGCAGGGCATTTTATAAGGACATGTCCAAATACCCCTCAGAAGAGTGGTGAAAAGAGTGCGAAGGAGGCGGGAAAAGAACTGGACAGGCCTTAGGGGGAACAAAGGTGTCAGGCCCATTTGAGGTGAGATTCCCCAGATGGATTGCAAATACGGTGGGGGGTACAACTTCTCATTTATACATGCTGGTGACGTTATGTTTTGCTCTGACTAAACTGGAGGTTATGGCCATGGTGAATTTGGGGGCTACAGGTAATTTTGTGGATATTACATTGGCTACCCAGTTAGGGTTACCT
Organism: Ambystoma mexicanum; assembly: GCF_040938575.1. Classification (NCBI taxonomy): domain Eukaryota; kingdom Metazoa; phylum Chordata; class Amphibia; order Caudata; family Ambystomatidae; genus Ambystoma; species Ambystoma mexicanum. The sequence continues at coordinate 1,696,209,965 of NC_090932.1, read as the reverse complement.
CTAATGGATAAACATCAAGTATAAGGAGTCCAGTCAGTAGATGGTTCATCATTAATATCAGGACCCATATGGAAACAGACAGAGAAATTGGAAATGATTTGTGTAGGAGGACATCAAGAGGAAATTACCTTTGATTTAATAGAAGCCCCTCAGTTCGGGTTGATTCTGGGGATGCCATGGTTGAAATTGCATAACCCTCGAATTGATTGGGAACTGCAGAAAGTGAGGTTTGATGAGCAAAGGTGCCAAGAACACATTCTACCAGAATAGGTGCCACAGCATTGTTAACTGAGAAGGGAGCAGTGGCCCAAATGGTGGGAGCAGTGGGAGAGAGTATTTCCTCACAATACATGGAATTTGAGAAAGTGTTTGACAAGAGAGTGGCGGAGCAGTTTCCCCCTCACACGACCTATGATTGTGTTATCGAGTTAGAGGAAGGAGCTAAATTACCCTGTAGTAGGATTTAATGCTCTTACGGAAAAAGAAAATGAACACTTACAAAAGTATCTTGATGAGATGTTGTCAATGGGATTTATTCGGCATCCCCAGTTTCGTCACCATTATTTTTTGTTCCTAAGAAGGAGAGGACATTTCACACATGCATAGACTATCGTGCATTAAATAAGGTAACCATAAAAAAACGGTTACCTTTACCTTTGATTTCGGTTTTATTAGCCCAAGTAAAGAATGCAAAGATCTATACCAAGTTGGATTTAAGGGGAGCTTACCATTTGATACGGGTAAAAGAGGGAGATGAGTGGAAAATGGCATTCAGAACCAAGTTTGAATTATTTGAGTATCTGGTGATGCCGTTTGGTTTATGCAATGCTCCCGCAGCTTTTCAGTTTTTTATGCAAGAGGTAGTGCATGAGTTTATTGACCTTTTTGTAATTGTGTACATTGACGACATTTTGATTTATTCAGACTCTCTAGAGCAACATGTCAAACATGTGAGAGCAGTATTGAAGAGGTTACAGGAATATCAACTATGTGTGAAATCAGAGAAATGTGCATTTCATGTGAGTCAGGTGGAGTTTCTGGGGTTTATTTTGACCAACATGGGATTGTGATGGATCCAAAAAAGGTTCAGGCGGTGATAGACTGCCCTTCTCCACAATGCATAAAAGACATACAATCCTTCTTAGGGTTTGCCAACTTCTACAGACGCTTTATCGCAACTTCTCCAAGATTGTTACTCGAATTACGCAACTACTAAAAAGGCGGTGCGGTTTACATGGAGTGTGGAGGCAGAGAAAGCTTTCCAACAATTAAAGATAGCCTTCACTACCGCACCTGTGTTAAGACATTCTAATCCAGAGAAAGCATTTCAGGTGGAGACAGATGCTAGTAATGTGGCAGTGGCAGCTATCTTATCACAGAAAGATGAAAAGGGAATATGGCATCCTGTGGCCTTTTATTCTAAGAAATTGTCTGGGTGCGAACAAAATTATTCCATTACTGATAAGGAATTGTTGGCAATTCGGTTAGCTTTTGTGGAGTGGAGACATTATTTGACGGGTGCATGGCATCTGGTGGTGGTGATAACAGACCACAAGAATTTACAATACTTCAAAACAGCACAATCTCTGAATCCTAGACAGCAATGTTGGTCCCAGTATTTTAATGAATTTGATTTTGTGGTTACGTTCAGACCAGGCAGTAAGAATGGAAACGCGGATGCTTTATCCAGACCACAAAATGTGGACAATGCAGTAGGGGAAATGAAGACCATCATTTCGCCTGACAAGATTATTGGGGCTGTTACACAGAAAATCATTGATCAGGTCAAGAAGGCGTTACCAGTCAGACAGTTGCAAGAATGGAAGAAAAGTCATCCCGCACGTACTGTGAGAGAAGGTTTGCCCTATCATCAGGGTAGATTGTATTTACCTACGAAGGAATTACAGAATAAAGCGTTATACTGGTGCCATACGTCTCCATTAGCAGGGCATGCAGGTTTGAGGAAAATGCAAGAGATGTTAGGAAGATATTTCTGGTGGCCTACATTAAAACAAGATATGGAGATTTATTTGAAAATGTGTGAGAACTGTGCATGTAACAAGGCAGAACATGTGAAGAAAAGAGGGTTGTTACAACCATTACCAACCCCTGGTCAACCATGGGATTCCATTTCTATGGATTTCATTACGGATTTACCTCCTGATAATGGTTTTGATACAATTTGGGTAGTGGTGGATTTCATGTCTAAGCAAGCTCACTTTGTGCCATGTGTGGGAATGCCGGGAGCAGGGAAGCTAGAAGAGTTGTTTTTGCAACATGTGGTAAGATTGCATGGGTTACCAAGGTGTAGAGTCTCGGATAGAGGATTGCAATTCACCTCAAGATGTTGGCGTGCCTTTTGCCAGATGCTGGGAATCAATTGTGCGCTCTCCACTAGTTATCACCCTCAAACTGATGGTCAGACAGAGAGAGTGAATCAGACATTAGAGCAATACTTAAAGGGGTATTTGGGAGATGGCAGAGATTCCTGGGTACAGGCCTTATGGTTGGCGGAGTTCACCTACAATAATACATACCACACGTCCCTGGGAGTGGCACCCAATGAATGTTTATATGGTCAAATGCAGAATATGATACCAGAACATTTGCCAGAAGTGGTACACATGCCTGTGTTACAAGAACACAAGCAGTTCTTCTGGAGGTCAGGCAAAAGGCACGGGCAAATTTGGAACAAGCAAAAACACAATATAAAATTCAGGCTGACAAACATCGACAAGCAGGTCCCAAATTTGAAGTGGGAGAGAAGGTGTGGTTATCCACACGGAATTTAGCCTTGATAGGTTCACGGAAATTCCTACCTCATTTAATTGTGCCTTACAAGATAATTAAATGTGTGTCTGCAACTGCTATGAAATTGCGTTTGCCTAAAACTTTACCTATCCATCCGGTGTTCCATGTGTCTTTACTTAAACCTGCAGCTCCGGGAATGACTACTAAGAGGCCTCCGGCGATCATGAAGGATGGGCAGACGGAATATGAAGTGAAAAGCATTTTGGACGCCAAGAAGAGGAATAACCGTTTATGGTACTTGGTTCAATGGAAAGGCTACAGCCCTGAGGATTGTTCTTGAGAACCAGTGGAAGCAATACATGCCCCAAGGTTGGTTAAACTGTTTCACCTGCAACATCTGGGTAAACCAGGTCCTGAGAAGGGCCCTGTGAGAGGAGGTAATGTCAGGAATAAGGGTAGGAGTGGAGGGCCAGGACCCAGAAGGCAGCCGCGATTGAAATAACAAGAGTTGTGCACAACTACACTTCCCAGCAGCACCTGGGAGGAGTCTGTAATCATCCGCCGTGCGCGCGTGGGGCCAGCTGACAGTGATTAGTAACTGCTTATTAGGGGGCCCACGGTGCACGGCAGGTGTGGCTTATTTTGGGTGTGTACGGATGTGCTGCAGGCGGAACGAAGGAGATTCACGGACCGTAGGAGGAGCGGCGGTGGCGGCGGCAGAAAACTCTGGAGAGAGTTGCAGCAGGAGAAGAATGGTGTAAGGCTGCTGCTTCTACGAGCCTCACGATACGGCGTGCGGGAGGGCTTACAAGCCCCCTGGACATAGGATAAGTAATTGATGTTGGTGTGAGTGTCCGAGCGGGGAGCCGGTGCTCAGGGAGGGGCCAGGTTCAATGAAGGCATGAGTACGCCCTGTAACGGACACAAGTGCATGGCAGCTGGTCTGATTAGTTGCTAGTATTGTGTACCACGTTTTGTGATGGGACACTAACACCTGCCCTTTCTTTTCAGGTTTTGGGCAAATAACGTGGTACTAGTGGCATTTGAGTGCTCTGGTGTAGAAAAGACATTGGGGCTGGAGCAATGAAGGAGCAAGACGCTCATGTGCTATGTTTTGGTCCATGTCATGAGCCATGTTTATAAGTGTTGCTTGCGCCTGCCCTTGGGGCCATGTGTTATGTTTCTTCACAGTGGGATCAATCCCAATTGTATGTTCCATCATGCTTGCTATAGATGTTGTTGCTATTGAGAAATGAATGTGGTACATATATCAAGGTGTATTACTACAAGGTTTCAGGGACTGTAGGGCTTGTTCCTGTTACGTTCCCCTAACCCTCTTCCCCCCATTGGCTGCCACGTGGTGTCCTGTTTACTATATCAGGCACCTGTGCCAACCACGGTGGGAGGGTCGCCTTCATTCGGCTTCTGTGGTTCGGGGGAGAGTGTCGATCTCTCTTCCCCTTTTGTTAGTTGATCTTGACACATCACGCCAGTCCATCTCCTGCTGGCCTTATGGTCCACAGCACAGTAGCAGTAACATAACCCTACCCACCGCACCACCCATCAATCCTTATCTGAATGCCCCTACTCTATGGCTGGAGCATTTTGCAGCCAAACCGACACCTAATAAACCATGTGTCCTACACTTCAGGAACTCCATATTAGGCTCCAGATTTGCCCGTACTGCACGTCAACCATTCAATCGCATCATCTCACCGAAACCTCCACCCATGCTAAGTACCTCACACTACAGCAACACCTTAACAGATATGCACACCACCACGCATGAGCTCATACCTAACTCTAACATAAAACATAAGCACGCCTCACTCTCCTAAAGACTTCACTGTCACGGGTGCCCTCATCAATGATTTGCTGATTTCATCACAACTCTAGACTTAGACTTCCTTGCTATTACGGAGACCTGTCTGCGTGCCGAATCAGAACCCTTTCTCTCACTCGCCATACCTAATGACTATACCATCATTAGATGCACCCGTAACACCAACCAATCAAAAGGCGGTGGTGTTGCCTTCATCCTTAAAACGTCTATCGGCTTGAGAATCATTCCCACTCAACAAATCCCTCCAGCAAAACTCTTGTCGGTCAAACTTACTATCTCACACAACCAAACCACCACCTTGCATCCAGGACCCGTCACCACCTTACAATATCACATCTATACTAGCCGACAAAACTAAGATCAACTCTCAAATTATATTATTAGGCAATTTCAACCTGGGTTTCGAAGACCCTAATGACTTTAAACATTGCTAGCCCACTTACTGACATAGGCTTTACCCATCATATCCTTGAACCTACCCACGACAAAGGAAGAATTCTTGATTGGTTGGTTGACCTATACTGTACCATCAACTCAGTAGATGACTCATCCTGCGTGTAAAAGCAAATGAAAATATCGAGCTGAGTACCCCAAAAGGAAACACACCAAAAACAGGCTTATAAACATTCTCAGATCTTTATTCAAACAACTGTACAGTTCACAAAGAAACAAAGTATCAGATAGCTATCTGGCCCTCAGTGCATCACAGCGAATACCAGCCCTTTCGGTGTGAGAAGTGAGAGGTACTGGACGTCTAAACATTTGCATCTTTTATACATTTTCCAATCTTAATGTCCAACCCCTGGGCACGTTAATAATTCTCGGTCTAGGGTTTGTGCCAAGTTCACCTCTAGTTTATCCAACTATATGCATGTGGATTATTTCCAGTTTGTACAACAACAAGTCACAATGTCAACAGTGTATCTTTGAATTTAACATTAAGCCTTAGCACACGTCCTATACAATGTAGTTCAACAAGTGTTCACGTCTAGTATTTAAACAACATTGTATTTGATGTATGTCCACGGATCAGACTTGTTGGCGCAGGTAATCCTCGATCTACAGGTCAAACGTAGGACACAGTCTCATTACATGGTCCTAACATGGTCCTAACATTTGGCCTACGGGTAGTTTAGACATTAACTTTGCGCGAAGGTCAGGACGGCTAGGTTACAAGCGGGAAACACTGTCCACCATTTTAGAACACAGAGTGACTTTGAAACGGAAATGAAAATGGCGGATGGACCTAAAATGACGGCAACGTGGATTTCTTCGCAGAGCGACTGGGTTTAAGCCAATATATACAATAAAGGAGGTACAATATGATATCCTGTTTAACATGCGCTTGGTCTGACCACCACACGATTACCTTTAACATCACAGCCAACTACCAACTTTCCAGTCCAGACATTGCACCTCCAATCTTTACCAGAAACAAAAGACATAACCAGAGATAATCTCCTCCCCCACATCCTACCCACTCTGAACAATGTATTATTATCCTGCTCAGACCCCATAGTCCTAGTAGATACCAACAATGACACCATTCTTAAAGCAATGGACGCCATTGCCCCTGTCAAATCCAGGAAAGCTAAACCACGTGCACACCTCAATTCATGGTTCACACCACACTTGCGGGTATTTTGCTAAGAAAAAAGAAACATTCAAGCCAATTGGAAAAGTCACCACTCTGATGCCAACAAGGATAGCCTCATTATAGCCTCACTCAACTATAAAGAGGCAATCCTCCTAGCCAAAAAAGAGACCTACAGCAAACATATCCTGCAAGCTCGATCTAATACCAAAGAGCTCTTCAAGATCCTCAAAGAACTTGAAACTCCTTGCACACCACCTGATACATGCAGCAAAGACAACACATGGTGCTCGAACATACAAAAAGTGCTCTTAGACAAAATCTCAACACTCCAGGCTAAAATCAATGCCAAAAAAGTAGTCTCCAGTCTAACGCTCAGCTAAACTCCCCCTTTGACAAAACTAATCATACTCTACACACTCATAAACCCTTCAGCTTCTCACCCCTAACTATCCCAGAGGTAGAAAACATCGTTAGCAAACTCAAACCCTCCAATTGCCAGGGCGACACATGCCCAGCTCCCATCATAAAGGAGGTCTCCCACAAACTAGCTCCTTTCATCACGGTGCTAATGAACATGTCATTCAGCACAGGCACCGTACCTGATAACCTAAAGGATGCTTGGGTCATCCCCCTTCTTAAAAAACCTACTTTAGTCCCCTATATACCCACTAATTATAGGCCTATCACAACCGTTCCTTTCCTGCTGAAAATCTTAGACCGAGCAGCTTACCTACAGATTCAGGACTACCTGGAATGTAATAAACTCCTTGGCCTCAGACAATTTGGCTTGCGTCCCAAGCATGGAACAGAAACTGCCCTGATAGACCTAAAAACTCAAATAGAGGACCTGAAAGATAACAGTAAGATCGCCCTCCTTTTACTACTGGACTTATCTGCCTCATTTGATTTGGCGTACCACCAAATCCTGTGTTGAAATCTCAAAGTGGCAGCCCACTTTTCAGATAAAGCCACCACTTGGATCAGATCCTTCTTGGCCAACAGATCCATGAGGGTCTTCTCCCCCTCTGCCTCCGCTGAACCTTTTCCAGTCCTATGCAGGGTCCCCAAGGATCCTGTGTTTCACCCACCCTCCATCCCAATTCTCCAACCCTACTTGACTGGTCTGACCATCTGGCAATCCCCTTTCTCATTGTTAAAACCACCCCAGTCAAGCACACCCCTCGGAATCTCAGAAAACAAGCCTCCAGATCATTCAAGAACTTCAGAGTGGAAGCTCTTATCAAAGCCCTTGCCAGCCTCCACATCACATGGGTGGATGTACCTCAGACAAATCTGGACTGTCACTCATTACTCCTGTAACTCAACACTACCATTGCAATCAACATCAATCAACCTCGCCTTGCTCCAGTGAAATAACAAACTTTCAAGCTCAAACCTTCCAGACCCTGCTGAACTCAAAAACTCAACCTCATTAAAAGAACCATCAGAAAACTACAATAGACTTGTTGAGAATCTTGCAGCACATACTATCTCACCCTGCTCAAAGATCTCTGAACTACATGCAGACAACTGAACACTACTAATGTGGGGTGTAATCAAATGCCTCAAATGGAAGAGCCATATGGAAAGGCCTACGTGTCATTACCAAAGAAAAAGCACAATGTTAATTCACGAAGGTAGAAGACATTCATTGGTCCTTTTCACATGAAAAATAGGATTTCTACACACCGACACAAAAACGGCTTTGCATGTGTGTTTGTAAGTAAATGCAGGACACGAGAAAAATGCCCCCTTGTCAACATAAATATATCAGGGAAAAGGTGTGTGTGTGTGTTGACAAAAAGTTAGGTATATTATGCTTCACATGCAAAATACCAGAAAAACATTTGAAAAGAAAAGCCTGCTTGGTTGCCATGAAACATTCCTGTAAGCCTACTTAGGCAGGAAAAAACTAAAAAGGGATACCTGTACACCCCCGGATCCTTTCAGGTAAACAATAGGAGTATAATAAAAAAAATTGGCTCAGAGGCAGTGAGGTTGGATTAATTCTACTAACAAAAAATCTTCATATCGTCAGATTTAGCAAAAAAAGTCTCTTATTTATTCTTTTTTACAACAAATTGTATACACATTTAGTTAAAATAACATAGATACTGTATACACCCCATATTAACTACACCTCTCTCTACCACCTTGCATACACATTCATGCCTTCACAGACTCCAATGTTTTCCACATATTCTAGCATATATAAACCATATAAACAACATACACTGTAGTTCCTTTTCTTCTTCAGTTATTTTCAATATTATCGTTGGCCCCGCAATCTCTTTTACAGTATGCCTTCTATTCTAGCCACTCAGTTTTTTTTTAATGGCCTATGTCTACATATGTTTTGGTCCCCTATAGCCACCATTCTTGCCTACAATTCTTAGGACCTTCTTCAGGACAGTCTATACAAACAGAACAATCAGACTACACGTGTGTCTTTCTGCAAGGGAAATCCAGAGAAGGCTAAAACAAAAACTTAATCAAGTGCAAATTGGAAAGCACATCACAATACGGCTGAGAAATAATTGCAGCATTTTCACTGAAACTGCGACCATTCAAAAGGTGGTGTACTGTGACAATACAGACTCACTATTCAGCAGAAAAACTAACAGCAGACAATTAAAAGTGTATTTTATGAATGGCTGAAAGAAACAGCCCCGTACTTTCAGTGAAAACACAAAGTGGAACCTGAAAACACAACGTATGTCCAGGAATCAAGGCTGATGTTAGAAAATGTAATATGGGAGTCCATTTCAGCCAAGGGCAATTGGTGGGGCTTTGGGCACACTTCACATCCCCCCACCTGTTTACATCAGCATTAAAGTGTGTATGCTAAGAGGTGTTGAAGACAGACTTTCCTTGGACTTGGTGTGTTTGAAAAGGAAGTTCTGAGCAGGCCAAATGCTCTAGCTGGCGCATCCCCAGTATTTACAACTTCAGGCAACCAACTTCAAAGAGTCTAATAAAACACTGGGCCAGAGAGACAAATGGCTTGGAGAAATGGAAGCGCATATCTGTACATATGAAGACTCCCTTTGTTTAAAAGGACTATTATAACTTTGGCCTTTTTCTCAGCAACCACAAGTCGTACTGTCTTGATTGAACTGTCATTATTTAAATTTCCAGGTGATTTTGGTGATATCAAACTCATCAGCTACAACTCAGGGAACTGTAATGGCTATCTAAAATGGGTTTCTGGCTGATCCGAATATGTTCCAAATTTGAGAGTTGGTGAAAGGGTGAATGGTAAAATTAGTAATATGTATAATAAATTACATGTTCCTAACTGTTATTCTTTTTTGTAAAAACTGTGGACATTGCGATATAATGCTGCAACATGTAGTAGTGCGGCCTGAGAAACCTACTGCTAAATCACCCCATGCTTATTTTGAGCAAATGTGCCGGTGAAGTCAAAATTGTCTTATGCATTGGTACAAATCTGTAACCCAACCACTAGCCTTTTAAGAGTGCCAGAAAATCGGAATTGCTCAGCATTGCTTACGTAATTGTTTTCTTTTTGTTTATTGATCCGTTTATTTGTTTCTTGAAGTGAAATTTGTAATAAGAAAAGTATTGTAATTTGTTTTTTCCTAACCCACTGTTGCAATCCACTTGTGTTACAAAACGTTCATTGTGAGCCACAATGAAGGTGCCGTGTGTAGTTTAGTGTGATTTCGATTTCCTGTAAGTAAAATAAATACAAATATATGTCCTATATCCCGGCCTGGTTCTTGGCTCACTGTGGGCACAGGGTGGCAGATTTGGGTGATTCTATATGAGTCTTTAGTAAGGCCAGCACTAAAACACATAAGCAAGTATTGCTGTCCTCCTTCATTGGGGTTGGGAAGGAACTGGCCAGGTTAAGGGCGATCTCAATATAATGCAAAATTACCAAGTCCAACACATACCAGAACACCTTACCCAAGGCCAATAACCAAAGCAGAGTAATCTTCAAAGGCAACAAGCACTACACCAACCCCCTCTGCCTGACCCACCCGTACCGCACTGAATCAGAAAATCCAGTACCATGAGATTTTTCTTCATTAACACGATCAGTATGATCCACCAGCACCGCGGCACCGACATGCACTGATCCCGCTCCAAGCACCTTCACATTCTGCTCTTGATGCCTCACTGTATAATGCCTTGTATAGGCGCCTTGCAAATATCCAATCAAATATAACCATTCTATAAAGCTAACGTTCATAAAATACCTTGCTGAGAAGCCCAGCGTCTCTGGAGGGCTATGATCCATCAGAAATAAGGACATATGCTGACTTGATCTCTGCCCGTGCAGGAAGGAAAGAACCAGAAGACAGGCCTTCTCTGTCTATACCACAAGACTCTGGAACCTCCTCCAGGTCAACACCAGGTACACACCCTTGCGTCTACATTTCAGGAAGGGGCTCAAAACACTCCTCTCCCTAGCACCTAGGTCCACACACCCGCCCCTCTCCGACTAACCAGAGACTAGGCATTCTGCTTTGCCCCGTAGATCCCTCGCTGTCTAATGCTTTGCCCTTCCCCCTGTTGTTAGTCGAGGCATTGAGTATCATCATTCTGGGCAATAACAACGCTTGATTATTTACTTAAAACTGGTTTGTTTACAGGGACACTTTGGTAGGAATTGCTATACATAACAAGCATTGGCAAATTCAGTTGATTTTGGCTGGTCCATCTTAATCGCTGCTTGCAAATTCGTTGTAAATGTCATGGCGCAACGAAGAACACCAATGAAGCCCCCACCATTACAAGTGATTACAATCATTAGTGTACTTAAGAAAAAAGACACACGCTTCAAACATAAAAACAGAGCAACACAAACACAGTTTGCCAAGCTTTGGACATCAGGGACTCTTTCCATTACATTGCCAGCAGATGCAAGTAATTGCAACTGAGGCCCACCCAATGTTCACCTTTAAGCGCATTCCAATGATATAAACGTTCAAATGGAGAGGGTAATAGCACATCACTAAGGCAGATGTACATCCATAAGCATTTGCCATCTGCCACTACCCTTCCCACAAGCAACGACATGTTATAATTACTATTGTTATTGAGCACCACACAGCATGGGATATGTAGCGCTCAGATGCCTGAGGATTCGTAGCGCTATATAAATGTGAATTATTATTATTATCATTCTTATTAATATTCGCCGGAAGAGACCTCACAGCAAACGCAAGCATGCTGAGAGGTCTGGCTGCGAGCAGGGGGCGGTTCCCATAGACACCTCTGCCCTGACCTCCTCCCCTCGCTGGTAGTTGGAACTAGCATTCCTCTGGCGTCGAGTTCATACTTACTTAGTCTCGAGATCGTGGCGTGGGAACCGCGGGCTGTCTGGAGCCTGGGTGAGAACTGTCCTGTCTGCTGCTGAGTAGCAGAAAGCGAAGAGCCAGAGCCATGGGGGAAAGGGCCAGAAGAATCTTAGCGGGGTGGGGTTTGTGGGTAGTGTAGGACAGTGCTTTAAGTGGGATGGGTACGTTTGAGAGGGTTAACATGAGTTATAAAACAATATTCAAGAAAGGGAGATAAGGAGCGATAGGCGAGGCATACGACTTTGATTTAGCTATGCAACCTTTAAAAGAGGCGTGGCCTCTAAGCACGTGGGCTAACGGGTACAGATGCATTTTTGTATCTTGCATGAAATAGACAAACATATTTACATTGCAAAAGGTGTATTTACTAACATCATCAGTCAGCACTGAAAGAAGTCTTCCAAAAAATGAAATCAAAACAGGTCAATGCGGGTTCCATTCCCAGGAAGGTAGCTCTGGTTATTAAAGCTCCAGGAAGATACTTGCATCACACAGAGGTCACCGACAAGGCAGCTGATTGGGTTTCTGTGCCTGCTGAAGAGTTGTGGGCAATGCTTATGTAGAAATCCCTTTCCCAAAGCCGAAGAACACTGATCTCCCTCAAACTCATCCCCACCCCGTGCAAAACCAAAACATAAAAGTACAGATTCTCAAATCATGTTTTGGAGCAAGTGATGAGACACGGTTTTGCACCTCATCACCTACACCCGAAAAATGAGCAGCCAATTTACAAGGGCATCAGAATGAGCGCATTTTAGACGCCCTTTGTCCACCATTGCTCGTTTGCGCAAATGTGGGTGTTTCTGGTCACGAAAGAGCACATCCCAAATTCACAAATGGGATGTGAATTTAAATGCCATGAAATGAGGGTCACCCCCCCCTCCTCTGCGCCTTTTGGAATACGTGCAAATCATGATCGGACAATTTCTGACCTTGCCATGAACTCTTTCTTTATAAAGGGCGGCAGCCGCAGGTTTGCATTTCGGGGAAGGAATTGTTTTTCATTATCAGGCCCTGCACTGAGACGGGCCCTTTAACGGCCCTGCTGGGAGCCAGTCATGTATTGTGGCGGGAGCACGCGCACCACCCTAATGTGTGCAAGGGAGCTGGAAAGCGCATCTTTGCGCCACTGTCCAGACCCTCCTGAAATGCTCAGGGAATCTTTGAGAATAAGATGAGAAATGAAACGAGCGCATTCTCTTCGCTCCTCTCATTGGCGCGGCTTTTTCAGAATCTGCCCCTTATTCTCCAATGTTTTGAAAGAAAAAAAAGAGAAAATAATCGGAAAATTTAATGTGAACAAAGAAAGGCCTTCTTATGGACGCCCACCTCCGCGCTTAGTGAGGAACGGAAGCGTGAATTGGCTTCTCCTGGCAGAGGGGGGTTTATCTCTCCTGGCACAGGGGCAACCCCATCTCGAGGGGGGAACAGTGAATCTGCCCTTGGTTAGGAGAGTAGGGACTCATCTTCCAAGGACAGTGGACCAAATGGGGGTGCTACCTTGAGACAACTGAAAACTTTGCTGTGCCCGCAGTCAAAAGGGTTGATAATTTTGTGAGAGTAGAATGGGCCATTTCAGTTAAAAGGCTTTAAATTACTGGCCAGCCCTGGAACGCTCCCTCCAGTTCAGAACCACATGGAGAACATTCCGGGCAAACAACATCAGAAGACACGCGCCAGTGTTGCCGGCACTGGAACGGTTCCTCCAGTTCAGAGCCACAGGGAGAACTCTCCGGGCAAGCAACATCAGAAGACATGCACCAGTGCTGCCAGCCCTGGAACGCCCCTTCCAGTTCAGAGCCACAGGGAGAACACTCCGGGCAAGCAACATCAGAAGACACGCGCCCGTGTTGCCAGCCCTGCAATGCCCCTTCCAGTTCAGAGCCACAGGGAGAACACTCCGGGCAAGCAACATCAGAAGACACCCGCCAGTGTTGCCAGCCCTGGAACGCTCCCTGCAGTTCAGGACCACAGGGAGAACACTCCGGTCAAGCAACATCAGAAGACATGTGCCAGTGTTGCCAGCCCTGGAATGCCCCCTCCAGTTCAGAGCCACAGGGAGAACACTCCGGGCAAGCAACATCTGAAGACTTGTCCCAGTGTTGCCGGCCCTGGAATGCCCCCTCCAGTTCACAGCCACATGGAGAACACTCCGGGCAAGCAACATCAGAAGGCACGCACCAGTGTTGCCATCCCTGGAACGCTCCTTCCAGTTCAGAGCCACAGGGAGAACACTCCGGGCAAGCATCAACAGAAGACATGTGCCAGTGTTGCCGGCCCTGGAACGCTTCCTCCAGTTCAGAGCCACAGGGAGAACACTCCGGGCAAGCAACATCAGAAGACTTGTGCCATTGTTGCCGGCCCTGGAACGCTCCCTCCGGTTCAGAGCCACAGGGAGAGCACTCCGGGCAAGCACCAACAGAAGACATGTGCCAGTGTTGTGGCTCTGGAACGCTCCCTCCAGTTCATAGCCACAGGGAGAACACTCCGGGCAAGCAACATCAGAAGACATGCACCAGTGCTGCCAGCCCTGGAACGCTCCTTCCAGTTCAGAGCCACAGGGAGAACACTCCGGGCAAGCAACATCAGAAGACATGTGCCAGTGTTGCCAGCCCTGGAATGCTCCTTCCAGTTCAGAGCCACAGGGAGAACACTCCGGGCAAGCAACATCAGAAGACATGTGCCAGTGTAGCCAACCCTGGAACGCCCCCTCCAGTTCAGAGCCACAGGGAGAACACTCAGGACAAGCACCATCAGAAGACACGCGCCAGTGTTGCCAGCCCAGCCCTGGGACACCCCCTCTGGTTCAGAGCCACAGGGCGAACACTCCGGGCAAGCAACATCAGAAGACATGTGCCAGTGTTGCCAGCCCTGGAACGCTCCCTCCAGTTCAGAGCCACAGGGCGAACACTCCGGGCAAGCAACATCAGAAGGCACGTGCCAGTGTTGCCATCCCTGGAACGCCCCCTCCAGTTCAGAGCCACAGGGAGAACACTCCGTGCAAACAACATCAGAAGACACGCGCCAGTTTGTGGCTCCAGGTGAGGTCAAGCTCTTTCTAGATAACACAGACAGCTCTCAAGGATGGATTGCGTCGTGGGCTGAAGCTTGCTGGTGTTTGCTTCCTTGACATCTGTCGTCTTGGGCCAGTAACGCTATAGCTATAAAACAAGACCATCAATGACTAACGCCCTGCCCAGTTCATGATACTCAATGTATCGCCCTCAGAAGGATTAATGCCTGGGCTGCGAATTTACCCTGTGAGTTATTAAGCTATTGTCTCCGTCCCCATAGGCTGCATACAGACCTCGGCGGTGAGTGCATAACTCACTGAGCTCCCTTAATGAGTTATTAAGCCATTGTCTCTGCTCCCCTGTGAATGCAGACTGCATACAGACCTCGGCGGTGAGTGCATAACTCACCGAGCTCCTTTAATGAGTTCTTAAGCTATTGTCTCTGCTCCACTGTGAATGCATGCTGCATGCAGACCTCGGTGGTGAGTGCATAACTCAATGAGCTCCCTTAATGAGCTAAATACAGGCTGCATACAGACCTTCCTCGAAGGTGAGTGCTTAAATCACCGAGCTCCCTTAATGAATTATGAAGCTATTGTCTCCGCCCCCATAGGCTGCATACAGACCTAGGTGGTGAGTGCATAACCAACTGAGCTCCCTTAATTAGTTATTAAGCCATTGTCTCCGCCGCATGTGAATTGCAAGTTGACTTCCTGTCTTCACCCTACGAAGCTCTACTCCATCTGAATGGCGGCTCAGACCAGGTACTTAATGTCAAGGGTCACCCCAAATATCCCCAAAAAACACTAAGACTCACTGCTCCGGCTCTTTGCCACCGAATTATCTATCCCTCTATTTACACTTCTGCATAAGTGTCTTCTTGAAAACACTTAAGAGTGCACATGTTTAAAGCCTGATTTCTACAAGGAATACAATGTGAACAATACCTGCCCTCCTCAGGGAACAGAATGAGAACAATGCCTGACATTCTTAGGGAACACAATGTGAACAATGCCTTAGCTTCTTAGGGAACACAATATGAACAATGCCTGAGCTTCTTACGGAACAAATATGAGCAATGCCTGACCTCAACAAGGAAAACAATGTGAACAATGCCTGACCTCAAAAAGGAACACAATGATATGATATGATATTGCATTTATAACGCTCCTATACACAAGTGTTTCAAGGCGCGACCAGGCAAGGAAGGGGGAACAGAGGGAAGACAGAGACAACGATCTTACTAAGCCAGGTGACATTGAGATTGCACAAGTGCAGGGGGGAGTGTGGGGCAAGGGACAGGGGGCAGTGCAGTACATAGGATAACATTAATAAATAAATAGAATACATAAAACAATAGGTAAAAGTGCAGGCAGTTTGTGGCAAGTGCAGGGGTAAGTGCAGACGTCAAGTGTCATGCACAGGTGGGGACTGTAGGGATACAGAAACAGCCCCCAAGTACAGTGGTTGCCCGGGGGGCAGTGCAGGTGTACAGCTGGCAGAGGAGGGGACCTGGGCCCAAGAACAGAGGGTAATCGGGTGACCAGTGAAGTTTCAGACAGGAAATCAGCAGGGGAGAGGAAGAGAGAAGGCAGAAGCAAAGAGGCAGGTCTTGAGGTAGTTCTAGAATCGGAGATGGTTCTCCTCAAGTTTCAGAGAGGCAGGGAGGCTGTTCCAAAGGGAAGTCACAGCCGAAGGCAGAGATCTACCACCAACTCGTTGCCTGGAGAAGCGGATGACCCTGAGGGGGTTGGAGGTGGAGGAGCGAAGAGCTCGAGAGGGAAGATATTTAGCAAGAGAGAGTTGAAGGTATTGAGGCACCAGGCCCCAGAAGGCCTTGCGGACAATGCAGATAGTTTTGAACTTAATCCTTCCAGCCAGTGGGAGCCAGTATAGAGATTTCAGTCCTGGAAAGAAACGATCCCTGGGCTTGAGGCCAAGGACAAGTCTCACAGTCCTGTTCTAGATGAGTTTCAGAGGGTGGAGAGTAAAAGCTAGCAGTTTTAGAAAGAGGCTGTTGCAGTGAACAATGCCTGGCCTCCTCAGGGAACACATTGTGAACAATGCCTGGCCTCTTTAAGGAACACGGTGTGAACAATGGCTGACCTACCCCTGAAACACCAAGGAAGCAATGCCTGGCCTCTTTAGGGAACACAATGTGAACATTTCCTCACCTTCTTAGGGAACACAGTCTGAACAATGCCTGACCTTCTTAGGGAACACAATGTGAACAATGCCTGACCTTCTTAGGGGACACAATGTGAACAATGCCTGACCTTCTTAGGGAACACAATGTGAACAATGCCTGGCCTCCTCGGGGAACACAATGTGAACAATGCCTGCCCTCCTCAGGGAACACAATGTGAAAAATGCCTGGCCTCTTTAGGGAACACAGTGTGAACAATGGCTGACCTATCCCTGAAACACCAAGGAAGCAATGCCTGGCCTCTTGAAGGAACACAATGTGAACATGTCCTCGCCTTCTTAGGGAACACAGTCTGAACAATGCCTGACCTTGTTAGGGAACACAATGTGAACAATGCCTGACCTTCTTAGGGGACACAATGTGAACAATGCCTGACCTTCTTAGGGAACACAATGTGAACAATGCCTGACCTTCTTAGGGAACACAATGTGAACAATGCCTGGCCTCCTCAGGGAACACAATGTGAACAATGCCTGCCCTCCTCATGGAACACAATGTGAACAATGCCTAGCTTCCCCAGGGAACACAATGTGAACAATGCCTTCCCTCCTCAGGGAACACAATGTGGACAATGCCTGCCCTCCTCAGGGAAAACAATGTGAACATTTCCTCACCTTCTTAGGGAACACAATGTGAACAATGCCTGGCCTCCTCAAGGAACACAATGTGAACAATGCCTGGCCTCTTTAGGGAACACAATGTGAACATTTCCTCACCTTCTTAGGGAACACAATGTGAACAATGCCTGACCTCCAAAAGGAACACAGTGTGAACAATGCCTGACCTCCAAAAGGAACACAATGTGAACAATGCCTGGCCTCCTCAGGGAACACAATGTGAACAATGCCTGAACAATGCCTGGCCTCTTTAGGGAACACAATGTGAACATGTCCTCACAATGTGAACAATGCCTAACCTGCACAAGGAACACAATGTAAACAATGCCTGGCCTCTTTAGGGAACACAATGTGAACAATGCCTGGCCTCTTTAGGGAACACAATGTGAACATTTCCTCTCCTTCTTAGGGAACACAATGTGAACAATGCCTGACCTCCAAAAGGAACACAATGTGAACAATGCCTGGCCTCCTCAGGGAACACAATGTGAACAATGCCTGGCCTCCTCAAGGAACACAATGTGAACAATGCCTGGCCTCCTCAGGGCACACAATGCGAACAATGCCTGGCCTCTTTAAGGAACACAATGTGAACAATGCCTGGCCTCTTTAGGGAACACAATGTGAACATTTCCTCACCTTCTTAGGGAACACAATGTGGACAATGCCTGACCTCCAAAAGGAATACAATGTGAGCAATGCATGACCTTCTTAGGGAACACAATTTGAACAATGGCTGACCTCCAAAAGGAACACAATGTGAACAATGCCTGGCCTCCTCAGGGCACACAATGTGAACAATGCCTGGCCTCTTTAGGGAACACAATGTGAACATTTCCTCACCTTCTTAGGGAACAGAATGTGAACAATGCCTGACCTCCAAAAGAAACACAATGTGAACAATGCCTGGCCTCCTCAGGGCAAACAATGTGAACAATGCCTGGCCTCTTTAGGGAACATAATGTGAACATTTCCTCACCTTCTTAGGGAACACAATGTGAACAATGCCTGACCTCCTCGGGGAACATAGTGTGAACAATGGCTGACCTACCCCTGAAACACTAAGGAATCAATGCCTGGCCACTTTAGGGAACACAATGTGAACATTTCCTCACCTTCTTAGGGAACACAGTCTGAACAATGCCTGACCTTCTTAGGGAACACAATGTGAACAATGCCTGACCTTCTTAGGGGACACAATGTGAACAATGCCTGACCTTCTTAGGGAACACAATGTGAACAATGCCTGGCCTCCTCGGGGAACACAATGTGAACAATGCCTGCCCTCCTCAGGGAACACAATGTGAAAAATGCCTGGCCTCTTTAGGGAACACGGTGTGAACAATGGCTGACCTATCCCTGAAACACCAAGGAAGCAATGCCTGGCCTCTTGAAGGAACACAATGTGAACATGTCCTCGCCTTCTTAGGGAACACAGTCTGAACAATGCCTGGCATCTTTAGGGAACACAATGTGAACAATGCCTGGCCTCTTTAGGGAACACAATGTGAACATTTCCTCTCCTTCTTAGGGAACACAATGTGAACAATGCCTGACCTCCAAAAGGAGCACAATGTGAACAATGCCTGGCCTCCTCAGGGAACACAATGTGAACAATGCCTGGCCTCCTCAGGGAACACAATGTGAACAATGCCTGGCCTCCTCAGGGCACACAATGCGAACAATGCCTGGCCTCTTTAGGGAACACAATGTGAACAATGCCTGGCCTCTTTAGGGAACACAATGTGAACATTTCCTCACCTTCTTAGGGAACACAATGTGGACAATGCCTGACCTCCAAAAGGAACACAATGTGAGCAATGCCTGACCTTCTTAGGGGACACAATGTGAACAATGCCTGACCTTCTTAGGGAACACAATGTGAACAATGCCTGACCTTCTTAGGGAACACAATGTGAACAATGCCTGACCTTCTTAGGGAACACAATGTGAACAATGCCTGGCCTCCTCAGGGAACACAATGTGAACAATGCCTGCCCTCCTCATGGAACACAATGTGAACAATGCCTGGCTTCCCCAGGGAACACAATGTGAACAATGCCTGACCTCCAAAAGGAACACAATGTGAACAATGCCTGGCCTCCTCAGGGAACACAATGTGAACAATGCCTGAACAATGCCTGGCCTCTTTAGGGAACACAATGTGAACATGTCCTCACAATGTGAACAATGCCTAACCTGCACAAGGAACACAATGTAAACAATGCCTGGCCCCTTTAGGGAACACAATGTGAACAATGCCTGGCCTCTTTAGGGAACACAATGTGAACATTTCCTCTCCTTCTTAGGGAACACAATGTGAACAATGCCTGACCTCCAAAAGGAACACAATGTGAACAATGCCTGGCCTCCTCAGGGAACACAATGTGAACAATGCCTGGCCTCCTCAGGGAACACAATGTGAACAATGCCTGGCCTCCTCAGGGCACACAATGTGAACAATGCCTGGCCTCTTTAGGGAACACAATGTGAACAATGCCTGGCCTCTTTAGGGAACACAATGTGAACATTTCCTAACCTTCTTAGTGGACACAATGTGGACAATGCCTGACCTCCAAAAGGAACACAATGTGAGCAATGCCTGACCTTCTTAGGGAACACAATTTGAACAATGGCTGACCTCCAAAAGGAACACAATGTGAACAATGCCTGGCCTCCTCAGGGCACACAATGTGAACAATGCCTGGCCTCTTTAGGGAACACAATGTGAACATTTCCTCACCTTCTTAGGGAACAGAATGTGAACAATGCCTGACCTCCAAAAGAAACACAATGTGAACAATGCCTGACCTCCAATAGAAACACAATGTGAACAATGCCTGGCCTCCTCAGGGCAAACAATGTGAACAATGCCTGGCCTCTTTAGGGAACATAATGTGAACATTTCCTCACCTTCTTAGGGAACACAATGTGAACAATGCCTGACCTCCTCGGGGAACACAGTGTGAACAATGTCTGACCTACCCCTGAAACACTAAGGAATCAATGCCTGGCCACTTTAGGGAACACAATGTGAACATTTCCTCACCTTCTTAGGGAACACAGTCTGAACAATGCCTGACCTTCTTAGGGAACACAATGTGAACAATGCCTGACCTTCTTAGGGGACACAATGTGAACAATGCCTGACCTTCTTAGGGAACACAATGTGAACAATGCCTGGCCTCCTCGGGGAACACAATGTGAACAATGCCTGCCCTCCTCAGGGAACACAATGTGAAAAATGCCTGGCCTCTTTAGGGAACACAGTGTGAACAATGGCTGACCTATCCCTGAAACACCAAGGAAGCAATGCCTGGCCTCTTGAAGGAACACAATGTGAACATGTCCTCGCCTTCTTAGGGAACACAGTCTGAACAATGCCTGGCCTCTTTAGGGAACACATTGTGAACAATGCCTGGCCTCTTTAGGGAACACAATGTGAACATTTCCTCTCCTTCTTAGGGAACACAATGTGAACAATGCCTGACCTCCAAAAGGAACACAATGTGAACAATGCCTGGCCTCCTCAGGGAACACAATGTGAACAATGCCTGGCCTCCTCAGGGCACACAATGCAAACAATGCCTGGCCTCTTTAGGGAACACAATGTGAACAATGCCTGGCCTCTTTAGGGAACACAATGTGAACATTTCCTCACCTTCTTAGGGAACACAATGTGGACAATGCCTGACCTCCAAAAGGAACACAATGTGAGCAATGCCTGACCTTCTTAGGGAACACAATTTGAACAATGGCTGACCTCCGAAAGGAACACAATGTGAACAATGCCTGACCTTCTTAGGGGACACAATGTGAACAATGCCTGACCTTCTTAGGGAACACAATGTGAACAATGCCTGGCCTCCTCGGGGAACACAATGTGAACAATGCCTGCCCTCCTCAGGGAATACAATGTGAAAAATGCCTGGCCTCTTTAGGGAACACGGTGTGAACAATGGCTGACCTATCCCTGAAACACCAAGGAAGCAATGCCTGGCCTCTTGAAGGAACACAATGTGAACATGTCCTCGCCTTCTTAGGGAACACAGTCTGAACAATGCCTGGCCACTTTAGGGAACACAATGTGAACAATGCCTGGCCTCTTTAGGGAACACAATGTGAACATTTCCTCTCCTTCTTAGGGAACACAATGTGAACAATGCCTGACCTCCAAAAGGAGCACAATGTGAACAATGCCTGGCCTCCTCAGGGAACACAATGTGAACAATGCCTGGCCTCCTCAGGGAACACAATGTGAACAATGCCTGGCCTCCTCAGGGCACACAATGCGAACAATGCCTGGCCTCTTTAGGGAACACAATGTGAACAATGCCTGGCCTCTTTAGGGAACACAATGTGAACATTTCCTCACCTTCCTAGGGAACACAATGTGGACAATGCCTGACCTCCAAAAGGAACACAATGTGAGCAATGCCTGACCTTCTTAGGGGACACAATGTGAACAATGCCTGACCTTCTTAGGGAACACAATGTGAACAATGCCTGACCTTCTTAGGGAACACAATGTGAACAATGCCTGACCTTCTTAGGGAACACAATGTGAACAATGCCTGGCCTCCTCAGGGAACGCAATGTGAACAATGCCTGCCCTCCTCATGGAACACAATGTGAACAATGCCTGGCTTCCCCAGGGAACACAATGTGAACAATGCCTGACCTCCAAAAGGAACACAATGTGAACAATGCCTGGCCTCCTCAGGGAACACAATGTGAACAATGCCTGAACAATGCCTGGCCTCTTTAGGGAACACAATGTGAACATGTCCTCACAATGTGAACAATGCCTAACCTGCACAAGGAACACAATGTAAACAATGCCTGGCCTCTTTAGGGAACACAATGTGAACAATGCCTGGCCTCTTTAGGGAACACAATGTGAACATTTCCTCTCCTTCTTAGGGAACACAATGTGAACAATGCCTGACCTCCAAAAGGAACACAATGTGAACAATGCCTGGCCTCCTCAGGGGACACAATGTGAACAATGCCTGGCCTCCTCAGGGAACACAATGTGAACAATGCCTGGCCTCTTTAGGGAACACAATGTGAACATTTCCTAACCTTCTTAGTGAACACAATGTGGACAATGCCTGACCTCCAAAAGGAACACAAAATATGAGCAATGCCTGACCTTCTTAGGGAACATAATTTGAACAATGGCTGACCTCCAAAAGGAACACAATGTGAACAATGACTGGCCTCCTCAGGGCACACAATGTGAACAATGCCTGGCCTCTTTAGGGAACACAATGTGAACATTTCCTCACCTTCTTAGGGAACAGAATGTGAACAATGCCTGACCTCCAAAAGAAACACAATGT
Source organism: Ambystoma mexicanum (assembly GCF_040938575.1). Taxonomy (NCBI): domain Eukaryota; kingdom Metazoa; phylum Chordata; class Amphibia; order Caudata; family Ambystomatidae; genus Ambystoma; species Ambystoma mexicanum. Next base: position 1,696,187,262 of record NC_090932.1, on the reverse strand, counting down.
GAACAATGCCTGACCTCCAAAAGAAACACAATGTGAACAATGCCTGGCCTCCTCAGGGCAAACAATGTGAACAATGCCTGGCCTCTTTAGGGAACATAATGTGAACATTTCCTCACCTTCTTAGGGAACACAATGTGAACAATGCCTGACCTCCTCGGGGAACACAGTGTGAACAATGTCTGACCTACCCCTGAAACACTAAGGAATCAATGCCTGGCCACTTTAGGGAACACAATGTGAACATTTCCTCACCTTCTTAGGGAACACAGTCTGAACAATGCCTGACCTGCTTAGGGAACACAATGTGAACAATGCCTGACCTTCTTAGGGGACACAATGTGAACAATGCCTGACCTTCTTAGGGAACACAATGTGAACAATGCCTGGCCTCCTCGGGGAACACAATGTGAACAATGCCTGCCCTCCTCAGGGAACACAATGTGAAAAATGCCTGGCCTCTTTAGGGAACACAGTGTGAACAATGGCTGACCTATCCCTGAAACACCAAGGAAGCAATGCCTGGCCTCTTGAAGGAACACAATGTGAACATGTCCTCGCCTTCTTAGGGAACACAGTCTGAACAATGCCTGGCCTCTTTAGGGAACACATTGTGAACAATGCCTGGCCTCTTTAGGGAACACAATGTGAACATTTCCTCTCCTTCTTAGGGAACACAATGTGAACAATGCCTGACCTCCAAAAGGAACACAATGTGAACAATGCCTGGCCTCCTCAGGGAACACAATGTGAACAATGACTGGCCTCCTCAGGGAACACAATGTGAACAATGCCTGGCCTCCTCAGGGCACACAATGCAAACAATGCCTGGCCTCTTTAGGGAACACAATGTGAACAATGCCTGGCCTCTTTAGGGAACACAATGTGAACATTTCCTCACCTTCTTAGGGAACACAATGTGGACAATGCCTGACCTCCAAAAGGAACACAATGTGAGCAATGCCTGACCTTCTTAGGGAACACAATTTGAACAATGGCTGACCTCCAAAAGGAACACAATGTGAACAATGCCTGGCCTCCTCAGAGCACACAATGTGAACAATGCCTGGCCTCTTTAGGGAACACAATGTGAACATTTCCTCACCTTCTTAGGGAACAGAATGTGAACAATGCCTGACCTCCAAAAGAAACACAATGTGAACAATGCCTGGCCTCCTCAGGGAAAACAATTTGAACAATGCCTGGCCTCTTTAGGGAACATAATGTGAACATTTCCTCACCTTCTTAGGGAACACAATGTGAACAATGCCTGACCTCCTCGGGGAACACAGTGTGAACAATGGCTGACCTACCCCTGAAACACTAAGGAATCAATGCCTGGCCACTTTAGGGAACACAATGTGAACATTTCCTCACCTTCTTAGGGAACACAGTCTGAACAATGCCTGACCTTCTTATGGAACACAATGTGAACAATGCCTGACCTTCTTAGGGGACACAATGTGAACAATGCCTGACCTTCTTAGGGAACACAATGTGAACAATGCCTGGCCTCCTCAGGGAACACAATGTGAACAATGCCTGCCCTCCTCAGGGAACACAATGTGAAAAATGCCTGGCCTCTTTAGGGAACACGTTGTGAACAATGGCTGACCTATCCCTGAAACACCAAGGAAGCAATGCCTGGCCTCTTGAAGGAACACAATGTGAACATGTCCTCGCCTTCTTAGGGAACACAGTCTGAACAATGCCTGACCTTGTTAGGGAACACAATGTGAACAATGCCTGACCTTCTTAGGGGACACAATGTGAACAATGCCTGACCTTCTTAGGGAACACAATGTGAACAATGCCTGACCTTCTTAGGGAACACAATGTGAACAATGCCTGACCTTCTTAGGGAACACAATATGAACAATGCCTGGCCTCCTCAGGGAACACAATGTGAACAATGCCTGCCCTCCTCATGGAACACAATGTGAACAATGCCTGGCTTCCCCAGGGAACACAATGTGAACAATGCCTTCCCTCCTCAGGGAACACAATGTGGACAATGCCTGCCCTCCTCAGGGAACACAATGTGAACATTTCCTCACCTTCTTAGGGAACACAATGTGAACAATGCCTGGCCTCCTCAGGGAACACAATGTGAACAATGCCTGGCCTCTTTAGGGAACACAATGTGAACATTTCCTCACCTTCTTAGGGAACACAATGTGAACAATGCCTGACCTCCAAAAGGAACACAATGTGAACAATGCCTGGCCTCCTCAGGGAACACAATGTGAACAATGCCTGAACAATGCCTGGCCTCTTTAGGGAACACAATGTGAACATTTCCTCACCTTCTTAGGGAACACAATGTGAACAATGCCTAACCTCCACAAGGAATACAATGAGAACAATGCCTGACCTCCAAAAGGAACACAATGTGAACAATGCCTGGCCTCCAAAAGGAACACAATGTAAACAATGCCTGGCCTCTTTAGGGAACACAATGTGAACAATGCCTGGCCTCTTTAGGGAACACAATGTGAACATTTCCTCTCCTTCTTAGGGAACACAATGTGAACAATGCCTGACCTCCAAAAGGAACACAATGTGAACAATGCCTGGCCTCCTCAGGGCACACAATGTGAACAATGCCTGGCCTCCTCAGGGAACACAATGTGAACAATGCCTGGCCTCCTCAGGGCATACAATTCGAACAATACCTGGCCTCTTTAGGGAACACAATGTGAACAATGCCTGGCCTCTTTAGGGAACACAATGTGAACATTTCCTCACCTTCTTAGGGAACACAATGTGGACAATGCCTGACCTCCAAAAGGAACACAATGTGAGCAATGCCTGACCTTCTTAGGGAACACAATTTGAACAATGGCTGACCTCCAAAAGGAACACAATGTGAACAATGCCTGGCCTCCTCAGGGCACACAATGTGAACAATGCCTGGCCTCTTTAGGGAACACAATGTGAACATTTCCTCACCTTCTTAGGGAACACAGTGTGAACAATGCCTGACCTCCAAAAGGAACACAATGTGAACAATGCCTGGCCTCCTCAGGGCACACAATTTGAACAATGCCTGGTCTCTTTAGGGAACACAATGTGAACATTTCCTCACCTTCTTAGGGAACACAATGTGAAAAATGCCTGACCTCCTCAGGGAACACAGTGTGAACAATGGCTGACCTACCCCTGAAACACTAAGGAAGCAATGCGTGACCTTCTTAGGGAACACACTGTGAACAATGCCTGACCTTCTTAAGGAACACAATGTGAACAATGCCTGACCTTCTTAGGGAACACAAAGTGAACATTTCCTCACCTTCTTACGGAAAACAATGTGAACAATGCCTGCACTCCTCAGGGAACACAATGTTAACAATGCCTGGCCTCCTCAGGGAAAACAATGTGAACAATGCATGGCCTCTTTAGGGAACACGGTGTGAACATTGGCTGACCTACCCCTGAAACACCAAGGAAGCAATGCCTGGCCTCTTTAGGGAACACAATGTGAACATTTCCTGACCTTCTTAGGGAACACAGTCTGTACAATGCCTGACCTTCTTAGTGAACACAATGTGAACAATGCCTGACCTTCTTAGGGGACACAATGTGAACAATGCCTGACCTTCTTAGGGAACACAATGTGAACAATGCTTGACCTTCTTAGGGAACACAATGTGAACAATGCCTGGCCTCCTCAGGGAACACAATGTGAACAATGTCTGGCCTCCTCATCGAACACAATGTGAACAATGACTGCCCTCCTCAGGGAACACAATGTGAACAATGCCTGGCCTCCTCAGGGAACGAGTGTGAACAATGCCTGGCCTCCTCGGGGAACACAGTGTGAACAATGGCTGGCCTCCTCAGGGAACACAATGTGAACAATGCCTGGCCTCCTCAGGGAACACAATGTGAACATTTCCTCACCTTCTTAGGGAGCAGAGTGTGAACAATGCCTGACCTTCTTAGGGGACACAATGTGAACAATGCCTGACCTTCTCAGGGAACACAATGTGAACAATGCCTGCCCTCCTCAGGAAACACAATGTGAACAATGCCTGGCCTCCTCATGGAACGAGTGTGAACAATGCCTGGCCTCCTCGGGGAACACAGTGTGAACAATGGCTGGCCTCCTCAGGGAACACAATGTGAACAATGTCTGGCCTCCTCAGGGAACACAATGAGAACAATGCCTAGCCTCCTCAGGGAACACAATGTGAACAATGCCTGGCCTCCTCAGGGAACGAGTGTGAACAATGCCTGGCCTCCTCGGGGAACACAATGTGAACAATGTCTGGCCTCCTCAGGGAACACAATGTGAACAATGCCTGGCCTCTTTAGGGAACACAATGTGAACAATGCCTGGCCTCCTCAGGGAACGAGTGTGATCAATGCCTGGCCTCCTCGGGAAACACAATGTGAACAATGTCTGGCCTCCTCAGGGAACGAGTGTGAACAATGATTGGCCTCCTCAGGGAACACAGTGTGAACAATGCCTGGCCTCCTCGGGGAACACAGTGTGAACAATGGCTGGCCTACCCCTGAAACACCAAGGAAGCAAGGCGTGGCCTCTTCGGGTGCAATAGATTGGAGATTGGGAGCACGCCTGCTAGGGGCCCCACCCACCTTGGAAAAGGCCATACTTGCTCAGGGGTCCGAGTTTGGGGATTCCCTCTTCTCAGAGACACCGGAGTGAAGATACTCCCAGCCCCCCTTTACTACAGTGGGGTTGCGGTCAGGCCCCCCTCACGAGCGACAAATGCTTGACATCATTGCAGGATACTTGTAATTTGCAGCCGCTACCAGGCCCCGTGTTCGAACCCACTTTCTGCTTCCGCCGTCTGTCTGCCAGATAGCGCTGTATTCCTGCTCTAGAATATACTCAACGCACTAGTTCTGTCCTTTCTAAACATGTGAGTGTCCCCGAGAGAAGCTGCCATCTAGTAAAGCCCTCCACTCTCTCCAATCCCGGAATTCCAAACAGTAACATCCGCCATGAACTGTCCGGAGATAAGATCTCAATTATGAATTCATCAAGGCTCCCTCAAGATAGCGTCTCCATAGCTGCAACCAAGACTCGGGTGCTGCGAACTCCAGGGGGCCCCGTCCTCAGCGCTGGAACTGGGGTTCCCCAGCGGAGGGGCAGCGGCGCTGGGGAAGGTGCCCTTCAGGGGTGTGCTGCCGCACAGATACGACGCACGAAGGGGAACAATGGCGATGTCAATAAGAACAGCTTCAAAGAAACAAAGCCTTGAGATCCCAGAAGCGCTGCTGCTGGTTGGCAACCACCCAACTCTGCGCGCTGCAACGGGGTCGTCGCAGCGGCGCGCGCACGTCACCACAGCCAGGGGTGGACTGGGAACTAAAAGAGGCCCTGGAAATAATGTTGAAAGTGGCCCCATAATACACATTTATAGCAAACCAATCCCTGTTCCGATGAAAACATTTGGAAACAAAATAGGTTACCACACAAAAGAGGCCTAGGGTGCAGGAAGTGAGCCAGTCCACCACTGACCACAGCGTGGAGGCAGTGGCAGCTCGACTTTCCTGTGACAGGTTCCACCATGTCCTACATGTCATAAAAAGTCAGAAGGTTGTGATCTAGTGACTTTCTGCCACAGGCAAAAATGGAGCAATTTTTTTCTTGGGCTGTGTGACCCTCTCATGTGTATTACCCCTTTAAGAATGTGTGTCCCCCCGTGTATTGCCTTTTTTAAGATTGGCCATGACCGTCATGGCCCACACTTATAAAAGGAGCCCCTGCAGGCAGGTGCATTAGAACGGCTGCAGACTCCCAGAGAGCAATGCCTTAGTCCGTCTCTCATTTGGGCATGCAGGCCCAGACCGTGTGAGCATGGACCTGCAGACCATGATGCTATGGGTGGCTAGTGTCCGCATGGTCTGGGTATGACCAACCCTGCCCCCGTGTAAGACTGGGTGTCTCCGGCAAACCCCTGAGGCACTGGGCTAGAACTAGCAAATGATTTCACTATCGCATGATTACATACATGTGCCATCAATCCTATGTTTATGTGCTTAGAAAGAGGACTTGTGTAGCTCTGAAGCAGGCATACATCCACATATGGGTTGCCCTTGGGCTGATCCGCTTGCTAGTCAATAGTGAAGTTTGGATGTACCGCCCTGTAACACCATTGAATGCATGAGTATGCCATCTCCTGTTGTGAGGGCCATTTCATAGCCACCACATTCCCCTGACTTGAGTACCTTCAAAGGAAATTGACTTACTACAGAAGTCCTCTTTCTGAACCTGTACAAATAGGATTCATTTCTTGCATCTAGCCAGCTTCACAATGCAGGACCCCAGTTACTTGACTACTTACTAATCGCCTGCTCTTGAGAAAGTTCCACCACAGTGTGATAAGGAAGGAAACATGTTGGGAAGCTTTATACACCTGCTGGAAGATCAATCCCCTTAGATCTTTTATCATTAAGAGGGCATTGAAGATCATTCAGTTTATTGGGCTCTACATCAAGCTCATTAAGAGTCAGGGCATACGACCCCAAGTTGGGCAAGAAATAGTATATAGAGCGGGGAAAAACAGACTTATTATAGTGTGCCAAGGGACACACAGCAATATATATATATATATATTTAATGTAGTTCTACTTTGTTTTTGAAATGTAGTCATTGATGTTGTTAAATTAATGTGATGATGTACACAAAGTATCTGCTGATTCTATGTATTTTTCAATGCATGCACTCTCCAATCAAGGTCTACACTTCTTCACAATCAGTGTATGTATGAAAACAAACATTATTTTTCATACAAAACTTGTGTTGGTCATATGTTGTACATTAGTCTTTGCTAATATAAGTTATGACTTTCGTAAGTATGAAGGTGGCCTTTTTGTGATATTAGTTTGGGGTGCAGAATTTCCTACACTTCTTATGAGATTTTTCAAATGGTGTCTTTGTAGCGATGCTGTTTAAGGCTCACATAATCCAGTTATGATGCAGAATTCCATATGGAGTATCCAGTTAAGTAGCAGCATTCCTCATCGGGGTCAGTATTCATTTATGCTGCAGCAATTCTCATCAGGTGCAGTATCCACTTATGCTGCAATATTCCTTTTCATGCCCAGTTTCCAGTTATGCTGCAGCATTCCTCATCAGGTGAAGTATCCCGTTAAGCTGCAGCATTTCTCAACAGGTGCAGAATCCACTTATGCTGCAAGATTCCTCATCATGTGCAGTATCCAGTTAAGCTGCAGCATTCCTCATCAGGTGAAGTATCCCGTTAAGCTGCAGCATTTCTCGACAGGTGCAGAATCCACTTATGCTGCAAGATTCCTCATCATGTGCAGTATCCAGTTAAGCTGCAGCATTCCTCATCAGGTGCAGTATCCAGTTATGCTGCAGCATTCCTCATCAGGTGCAGTATCCAGTTAAGCTGCAGCATTTCTCAACAGGTGCAGAATCCACTTATGCTGCACGATTCCTCATCATGTGCAGTATCCAGTTAAGCTGCAGCATTTCTCAACAGGTGCAGAATCCACTTATGCTGCAACATTCCTCATCATGCACAGTTTCCAGTTATGCTGCAGCATTCCTCATCAGGTGAAGTATCCCGTTAAGCTGCAGCATTTCTCAACAGGTGAAGAATCCACTTATGCTGCAAGATTCCTCATCATGTGCAGTATCCAGTTAAGCTGCAGCATTCCTCATCAGGTGCAGTATCCAGTTATGCTGCAGCATTCCTCATCAGGTGCAGTATCCAGTTAAGCTGCAGCATTTCTCAACAGGTGCAGAATCCACTTATGCTGCAAGATTCCTCATCATGTGCAGTATCCAGTTAAGCTGCAGCATTTCTCAACAGGTGCAGAATCCACTTATGCTGCACGATTCCTCATCATGTGCAGTATCCAGTTAAGCTGCAGCATTCCTCATCAGGTGTAGTATCCAGTTAAGCTGCAGCATTTCACAACAGGTGCATAATCCACCTATGCTGCAACATTCCTCATCATGTGCAGTACCCAGTTATGCTGCAGCATTCCTCATCAGGTGAAGTATCCCGTTAAGCTGCAGCATTTCTCAACAGGTGCAGAATCCACTTATGCTGCAAGATTCCTCATCATGTGCAGTATCCAGTTAAGCTGCAGCATTCCTCATCAGGTGCAGTATCCAGTTAAGCTGCAGCATTTCACAACAGGTGCATAATCCACTTATGCTGCAACATTTCTCAACAGGTGCATAATCCACTTATGCTGCAACATTCCTCATCATGTGCAGTATTCAGTTATGCTGCAGCATTCCTCATCAGGTGAAATATCCCGTTAAGCTGCAGCATTTCTCAATAGGTGCAGAATCCACTTATGCTGCAACATTCCTCATCATGTGCAGTATCCAGTTATGCTGCAGCATTCCTCATCAGGTGCAGTATCCAGTTAAGCTGCAGCATTTCTCAACAGGTGCAGAATCCACTTATGCTGCAACATTTCTCATCATGTGCAGTAACCAGGTATGCTGCAGCATTCCTCATCAGGTGCAGTATCCAGTTAAGCTGCAGCATTTCTCGATAGGTGCAGAATCCACTTATGCTGGAACATTCCTCATCATGTGCAGTATCCAGTTATGCTGCAGCATTCCTCATCAGGTGCAGTATCCAGTTAAGCTGCAGCATTTCTCAACAGATGCATAATCCACTTTTGCTGCAACATTCCTCATCATGTGCAGTATTCAGTTTTGCTGCAGCATTCCTCATCAGGTGAAGTATCCCGTTAAGCTGCAGCATTTCTCAACAGGTGCAGAATCCACTTATGCTGCAACATTCCTCATCATGTGCAGTATCCAGTTATGCTGCAGCATTCCTCATCAGGTGCAGTATCCAGTTAAGCTGCAGCATTCCTCATCAGGTGCAGAATCCACTTATGCTGCAACATTCCTCATCGTGTGCAGTATCCAGTTATGCTGTAGCATTCCTCATCAGGTGCAGTATCCAGTTAAGCTGCAGCATTTCTCAACAGGTGCAGAATCCACTTATGCTGCAGCATTTCTCAACAGGTGCAGAATCCACTTATACTGCAACATTCCTCATCATGTGCAGTATCCAGTTATGCTGCAGCATTCCTCATCAGGTGCAGTATCCAGTTAAGCTGCAGCATTTCTCAACAGATGCATAATCCACTTATGCTGCAACATTCCTCATCATGTGCAGTATTCAGTTTTGCTGCAGCATTCCTCATCAGGTGAAGTATCCTGTTAAGATGCAGAATTTCACAACAGGTGCAGGATCCACTTATGCTGCAACATTCCTCATCATGTGCAGTATCCAGTTATGCTGCAGCATTCCTCATCAGATGCAGTGTCCAGTTAAGCTGCATCATTCCTCATCAGGTGTAGTATCCATTTATGCTGCAACATTCCTCATCAGGTGCAGTATCCAGTTATGCGGCAGCATTCCTCATCAGGTGCAGTATCCAATTATGCTGCAACATTCCTCATCATGTGCAGTACCCAGTTATGCTGCAGCATTCCTCATCAGGTGAAGTATCCCGTTAAGCTGCAGCATTTCTCAACAGGTGCAGAATCCACTTATGCTGCAACATTCCTCATCATGTGCAGTATCCAGTTATGCTGCAGCATTCCTCATCAGGTGCAGTATCCAGTTAAGCTGCAGCATTTCTCGACAGGTGCAGAATCCACTTATGCTGCAACATTCTTCATCATGTGCAGTATCCAGTTATGCTGCAGCATTCCTCATCATGTGCAGTATCCAGTTATGCTGCAGCATTCCTCATCAGGTGCAGTATCCAGTTAAGCTGCAGCATTTCTCAACAGATGGATAATCCACTTATGCTGCAACATTCCTCAACATGTGCAGTACCCTGTTATGCTGCAGCATTCCTCATCATGTGCAGTATCCAGTTATGCTGCAGCATTTCTCGACAGGTTCAGAATCCTCTTATGCTGCAACATTCCTCATCAGGTGCAGTATCCAGTTAAGCTGCAGCATTTCTCGACAGGTGCAGAATCCACTTTTGCTGCAACATTCCTCATCATGTGCAGTATCCAGTTATGCTGCAGCATTCCTCATCAGGTACAGTATCCAGTTAAGATGCAGCATTTCTCAACAGGTGCAGAATCCACTTATGCTGCAACATTCCTCATCATGTGCAGTATCCAGTTATGCTGCAGCATTCCTCATCAGGTGCAGTATCCAGTTATGCTGCAGCATTCCTCATCATGTGCAGTATCCAGTTAAGCTGCAGCATTTCTCGACAGGTGCAGAATCCACTTTTGCTGCAACATTCCTCATCATGTGCAGTACCCAGTTATGCTGCAGCATTCCTCATCAGGTGAAGTATCCCGTTAAGCTGCAGCATTTCTCAACAGGTGCAGAATCCACTTATGCTGCAACATTCCTCATCATGTGCAGTATCCAGTTATGCTGCAGCATTCCTCATCAGGTGCAGTATCCAGTTAAGCTGCAGCATTTCTCGACAGGTGCAGAATCCACTTATGCTGCAACATTCTTCATCATGTGCAGTATCCAGTTATGCTGCAGCATTCCTCATCAGGTGCAATATCCAGTTATGCTGCAGCATTCCTCATCATGTGCAGTATCCAGTTATGCTGCAGCATTCCTCATCAGGTGCAGTATCCAGTTAAGCTGCAGCATTTCTCAACAGATGCATAATCCACTTATGCTGCAACATTCCTCAACATGTGCAGTACCCTGTTATGCTGCAGCATTCCTCATCATGTGCAGTATCCAGTTATGCTGCAGCATTTCTCGACAGGTGCAGAATCCTCTTATGCTGCAACATTCCTCATCAGGTGCAGTATCCAGTTAAGCTGCAGCATTTCTCGACAGGTGTAGAATCCACTTTTGCTGCAACATTCCTCATCATGTGCAGTATCCAGTTATGCTGCAGCATTCCTCATCAGGTACAGTATCCAGTTAAGATGCAGCATTTCTCAACAGGTGCAGAATCCACTTATGCTGCAACATTCCTCATCATGTGCAGTATCCATTTATGCTGCAGCATTCCTCATCAGGTGCAGTATCCAGTTATGCTGCAGCATTCCTCATCATGTGCAGTATCCAGTTAAGCTGCAGCATTCCTCATCAGGTGCAGTATCCAGTTAAGCTGCAGCATTTCTCAACAGATGCATAATCCACTTATGCTGCAACATTCCTCATCATGTGCAGTATTCAGTTTTGCTGCAGCATTCCTCATCAGGTGAAGTATCCCGTTAAGCTGCAGCATTTCTCAACAGGTGCAGTATCCAGTTATGTGGCAGCATTCCTCATCAGGTGCAGTATCCAGTTATGGGACAGCATTCCTCATCAGGTGCAGTATCCAGTTATGCTGCAGCATCCATCATCGTGTGTAGTATCCAGTTATGTGGCAGCATTCCTCATCAGGTGCAGTATCCAGTTATGCTGCAGCATTCCTCATCAGGTGCAGTATCCAGTTAAGCTGCAGCATTTCTCAACAGGTGCAGTATCCAGTTATGTGGCAGCATTCCTCATCAGGTGCAGTATCCAGTTATGGGACAGCATTCCTCATCAGGTGCAGTATCCAGTTATGCTGCAGCATTGCTCATCAGGTGCAGTATCTTGTTATGCTGCAGCATTGCTCATCAGGGGAAGTATCCAGTTATGCTGCAGCATTGCTCATCAGATGCAGAATCCACTAATGCTGCAGCATTCCTCATCAGGTGCAGTATCCAGTTTTGCTGCAGCATTCCTCATCAGGTGCAGTATCCAGTTTTGCTGCAGCATTCCTCATCAGGTGCAGTATCCAGTTATGTGGCAGCATTACTCATCAGGTGTAGTATCCAGTTATGCTGCAGCATTGCTCATCAGGTGCAGTATCCAGTTATGCTGCAGCATTGCTCATCAGGTGCAGTATCTTGTTATGCTGCAGCATTGCTCATCAGGGGAAGTATCCAGTTATGCTGCAGCATTCCTCATCAGGTGCAGTATCCCGTTTTGCTGCAGCATTCCTCATCAGGTGCAGTATCCAGTTTTGCTGCAGCATTCCTCATCAGGTGCAGTATCCAGTTATGCGGCAGCATTCCTCATCAGGTGCAGTATCCAGTTTTGCTGCAGCATTCCTCATCAGGTGCAGTATCCAGTTATGCGGCAGCATTCCTCATCAGGTGTAGTATCCAGTTATGTGGCAGCATTCCTCATCAGGTGCAGTATCCAGTTATGCTGAAGCATTCCTCATCAGGTGCAGTATCCAGTTTTGCTGCAGTATTCCTCATCAGGTGCAGTATCTAGTTATGCAGCACCATTGCTCATCAGGGGAAGTATCCAGTTATGCTGCCTCATTGCTCATCAGGTGCAGTATCTAGTTATGCTGCAGCATTCCTCATCAGGGGAAGTATCCAGTTATGCTGCAGCATTGCTCATCAGGTGCAGTATCCAGTTATGCTGCAGCATTCCTCATCAGGTGCAGTATCCAGTTATGCTGCAGCATTCCTCATCAGGTGCAGTATCCAGTTATGCTGCAGCATTGCTCATCAGGTGAGGTATCCAGTTATGCTGCAGCATTGCTCATCAGGGGAAGTATCCAGTTATGCTGCAGCATTGCTCATCAGGTGCAGTATCCAGTTATGCTGCAGCATTGCTCATCAGGTGCAGTATCTAGTTATGCAGCGCCATTGCTCATCAGGGGAAGTATCCAGTTATGCTGCAGCATTCCTCATCATGTGCAGTATCCAGTTATGCTTCAACATTGCTCATCAGGTGTAGTATCTTGTTATGCTGCAGCATTGCTCATCAGGGGAAGTATCCAGTTATGCTGCAGCATTCCTCATCAGGTGCAGTATCCAGTTTTGCTGCAGCATTCCTCATCAGGTGCAGTATCCAGTTTTGCTGCAGCATTCCTCATCAGGTGCAGTATCCAGTTATGCGGCAGCATTACTCATCAGGTGTAGTATCCAGTTATGCTGCAGAATTCCTCATCAGGTGCAGTATCCAGTTATGCTGCAGCATTCCTCATCAGGTGCAGTATCCAGTTATGCTGCAGCATTGCTCATCAGGTGAGGTATCCAGTTATGCTGCAGCATTGCTCATCAGGGGAAGTATCCAGTTATGCTGCAGCATTGCTCATCAGGTGCAGTATCCAGTTATGCTGCAGCATTGCTCATCAGGTGCAGTATCTAGTTATGCAGCGCCATTGCTCATCAGGGGAAGTATCCAGTTATGCTGCAGCATTCCTCATCAGGTGCAGTATCCAGTTTTGCTGCAGCATTCCTCATCAGGTGCAGAATCCACTTTTGCTGCAACATTCCTCATCATGTGCAGTATCCAGTTATTCTGCAGCATTCCTCATCAGGTACAGTATCCAGTTAAGATGCAGCATTTCTCAACAGGTGCAGAATCCACTTATGCTGCAACATTCCTCATCATGTGCAGTATCCAGTTATGCTGCAGCATTCCTCATCAGGTGCAGTATCCAGTTATGCTGCAGCATTCCTCATCATGTGCAGTATCCAGTTAAGCTCCAGCATTCCTCATCAGGTGCAGTATCCAGTTAAGCTGCAGCATTTCTCAACAGATGCATAATCCACTTATGCTGCAACATTCCTCATCATGTGCAGTATTCAGTTTTGCTGCAGCATTCCTCATCAGGTGAAGAATCCCGTTAAGCTGCAGCATTTCGCAACAGGTGCAGAATCCACTTATGCTGCAACATCCATCATCGTGTGTAGTATCCAGTTATGTGGCAGCATTCCTCATCAGGTGCAGTATCCAGTTATGTGGCAGCATTCCTCATCAGGTGCAGTATCCAGTTAAGCTGCAGCATTTCTCAACAGGTGCAGTATCCAGTTATGTGGCAGCATTCCTCATCAGGTGCAGTATCCAGTTATGCGACAGCATTCCTCATCAGGTGCAGTATCCAGGTATGCTGCAGCATTGCTCATCAGGTGCAGTATCTTGTTATGCTGCAGCATTGATCATCAGGGGAAGTATCCAGTTATGCTGCAGCATTGCTCATCAGATGCAGAATCCACTAATGCTGCAGCATTCCTCATCAGGTGCAGTATCCAGTTTTGCTGCAGCATTCCTCATCAGGTGCAGTATCCAGTTTTGCTGCAGCATTCCTCATCAGGTGCAGTATCCAGTTATGCGGCAGCATTACTCATCAGGGGAAGTATCCAGTTATGCTGCAGCATTCCTCATCAGGTGCAGTATCCAGTTTTGCTGCAGCATTCCTCATCAGGTGCAGTATCCAGTTTTGCTGCAGCATTCCTCATCAGGTGCAGTATCTAGTTATGCAGCAGCATTCCTCATTAGGTGTAGTATCCAGTTATGCGGCAGCATTCCTCATCAGGTGCAGTATCCAGTTATGTTGAAGCATTCCTCATCAGGTGCAGTATCCAGTTTTGCTGCAGTATTCCTCATCAGGTGCAGTATCTAGTTATGCAGCACCATTGCTCATCAGGGGAAGTATCCAGTTATGCTGCCGCATTGCTCATCAGGTGCAGTATCTAGTTATGCTGTAGCATTCCTCATCAGGGGAAGTATCCCGTTATGCTGCAGCATTGCTCATCAGGGGAAGTATCCAGTTATGCTGCAGCATTGCTCATCAGGTGCAGTATCCAGTTATGCTGCAACATTGCTCATCAGGTGCAGTATCCAGTTATGCTGCAGCATTCCTCATCAGGGGAAGTATCCAGTTATGCTGCAGCATTGCTCATCAGGTGCAGTATCCAGTTATGCTGCAGCATTCCTCATCAGGTGCAGTATCCAGTTATGCTGCAGCATTCCTCATCAGGTACAGTATCCAGTTATGCTTCAACATTGCTCATCAGGTGTAGTATCTTGTTATGCTGCAGCATTGCTCATCAGTGGAAGTATCCAGTTATGCTGCAGCATTCCTCATCAGGTGCAGTATCCAGTTTTGCTGCAGCATTCCTCATCAGGTGCAGTATCCAGTTATGCTGCAGCATTGCTCATCAGGGGAAGTATCCAGTTATGCTGCAGCATTGCTCATCAGGTGCAGTATCCAGTTATGCTGCAGCATTGCTCATCAGGGGAAGTATCCAGTTATGCTGCAGCATTGCTCATCAGGTGCAGTATCCAGTTATGCTGCAGCATTGCTCATCAGGTGCAGTATCCAGTTATGCTGCAGCATTGCTCATCAGGGGAAGTATCCAGTTATGCTGCAGCATTGCTCATCAGGTGCAGTATCCAGTTATGCTGCAGCATTGCTCATCAGGTGCAGTATCCAGTTATGCTGCAGCATTGATCATCAGGGGAAGTATCCAGTTATGCTGCAGCATTGCTCATCAGGGGAAGTATCCAGCTATGCTGCAGCATTGCTCATCAGGTGCAGTATCCAGTTATGCTGCAGCATTGCTCATCAGGGGAAGTATCCCGTTATGCTGCAGCATTGCTCATCAGGTGCAGTATCCAGTTATGCTGCAGCATTGCTCATCAGGTGCAGTATCCAGTTATGCTGCAGCATTGCTCATCAGGGGAAGTATCCAGTTATGCTGCAGCATTGCTCATCAGGTGCAGTATCCAGTTATGCTGCAGCATTCCTCATCAGGGGAAGTATCCAGTTATGCTGCAGCATTGCTCATCAGGTGCAGTATCCAGTTATGCTGCAGCATTGCTCATCAGGGGAAGTATCCAGTTTTGCTGCAGCATTCCTCATCAGGTGCAGTATCCAGTTATGCTGCAGCATTGCTCATCAGGTGCAGTATCCAGTTATGCTGCAGCATTGCTCATCAGGTGCAGTATCCAGTTATGCTGCAGCATTGCTCATCAGGGGAAGTATCCAGTTATGCTGCAGCATTGCTCATCAGGTGCAGTATCCAGTTATGCTGCAGCATTGCTCATCAGGGGAAGTATCCAGTTATGCTACAGCATTGCTCATCAGGTGCAGTATCCCGTTATGCTGCAGCATTGCTCATCAGGGGAAGTATCCAGTTATGCTGCAGCATTGCTCATCAGGGGAAGTATCCAGTTATGCTGCAGCATTCCTCATCAGGTGCAGTATCCAGTTATGCTGTAGCATTGCTCATCAGGTGCAGTATCTAGTCATGCTGCAGCGTTCCTCATCAGGTGTAGTATCCAGTTATGTGGCAGCATTCCTCATCAGGTGCAGTATCCAGTTATGCTGCAGCATTGCTCATCAGTTGCAGTATCTAGTTATGCTGCAGCGTTCCTCATCAGGTGTAGTATCCAGTTATGTGGCAGCGTTCCTCATCAGGTGCAGTATCCAGTTTTGCTGCAGCATTCCTCATCAGGTGCAGTATCCAGTTTTGCTGCAGTATTCCTCATCAGGTGCAGTATCTAGTTATGCAGCACCATTGCTCATCAGGGGAAGTATCCAGTTATGCTGCTGCATTGCTCATCAGGTGCAGTATCTAGTTATGCTGCAGCATTCCTCATCAGGTGAAGTATCCAGTTATGCTGCAGCATTCCTCATCAGGTGCAGTATCCAGTTATGCTGCAGCATTCCTCATCAGGTGCAGTATCCAGTTATGCTGCAGCATTCCTCATCAGGTGCAGTATCCAGTTATGCTGCAGCATTGCTCATCAGGTGCAGTATCCAGTTATGCTGCAGCATTGCTCATCAGGTGCAGTATCCAGTTATGCTGCAGCATTCCTCATCGGGTGCAGTATCCAGTTATGCTGCAGCATTGCTCATCAGGTGCAGTATCCAGTTATGCTTGCAGCATTCTTCATCAGGTGCAGTATCCAGTTATGCTGCAGCATTGCTCATCAGGTGTAGTATCCAGTTATGCTGCAGCATTGCTCCTCAGGTGCAGTATCTTGTTATGCTGCAGCATTGCTCATCAGGGGAAGTATCCAGTTATGCTGCAGCATTCCTCATCAGGTGCAGTATCCAGTTTTGCTGCAGCATTCCTCATCAGGTGCAGTATCCAGTTTTGGTGCAGTATTCCTCATCAGGTGCATTATCTAGTTATGCAGCACCATTGCTCATCAGGGGAAGTATCCAGTTATGCTGCAGCATTCCTCATCAGGTGCAGTATCCAGTTATGCTGCAGCATTGCTCATCAGGTGCAGTATCTAGTTATGCTGCAGCATTGCTCATCAGGGGAAGTATCCAGTTATGCTGCAGCATTGCTCATCAGGTGCAGTATCCAGTTATGCTGCAGCATTGCTCATCAGGTGCAGTATCCAGTTATGCTGCAGCATTCCTCATCAGGGGAAATATCCAGTTATGCAGCAGCATTCCTCATCAGGTGCAGTATCCAGTTATGCTGCAGCATTGCTCATCAGGGGAAGTATCCAGTTATGCTGCAGCATTGCTCCTCAGGTGCAGTATCTTGTTATGCTGCAGCATTCCTCATCAGGGGAAGTATCCAGTTATGCGGCAGCATTCCTCATCAGGTGCAGTATCTAGTTATGTTGCAGCGTTCCTCATCAGGGGCCGTATTTGCTTGGTCTGCAGTAATGGTCAGTTTGGTTGTGTCGAGTTGTTCAAGTGAGGTGTTGATTAGTAGGTCTGCTCAGTGCCTGCCCAAGGTGAAGGGGGCCTCTTAGAAGGGTCTGTGAGGGGGAGGGTCCACTATTCTGTGAATGATGTGAATGGTGGGGATGAGTGGTCTCCACAGGCAAACTGTATTTGTGTTGTACAATACGCCGTCAACTGTGACCAGCTATTTTGAGGAAACCTTGACCAGTGGGAGTACCAAAGAGGCAGTGCTTACCAGTACCAAGGACTAGAGAACCCACGGTTAGGAAAGTGGCTTTCCTTCCCCCACTCTTCTTTAGGCCACTTCACATGGTAGCCACGAATGTAGGGTCTAGGCTACTTTTGGCCTAACATGCCCCATTTAGGTCATCAGCCACTGGTGTTGCTCTTTGCTGCCACTGTCACCGGATTCGGGCTGTCCATGCTGGACTCTCCGAGGAAACTGAATAGGGGGTCCGGGGGGTATGTCCCATGACCCTCTGAGACCCTAGAGTGATGTCACATGGCTCTGTCGAAGTCCAATTGTAAGCCCTCTGGTGCTGCAGAGTGAGGAGAGGTTTCTTTTAAAGCAGAGCCCAGGTGCAGCTCATGGTCCACCAGCATGGATGCCATTTGGAGGTCGACTTGGGTCGCAGCTGTGACCCCTGAGGTCTGCCTTGCTACCTCTGTGGTCTCACAGGCATCTCCTAAAAAAACTGAAAGCAAATAAAAACGTATTCTTGTTTTTGTTTTGTTTTTTCAATTTAAGCTCTTTGTTTCTGGAGTGGCTGGCTTTCTCGTTCAGGCCTAAAAAAACAGGGGGTTCCACAAGTGTAAGACTTTGAGCAGTGACCCTAAATAAGAATAGGAATAACACATAATTAGTCTTTTTGGAATCCTATACAATAATGACTAGACTCAAAGGTTTATTTCAGGCACACTTCAGGGGGTGAGTCACTGATTGTGTCTGTTCTTAAAGACATCGACTCAGTCTTTCATCCTTCTGAGGTTGTTTGATAAATGAGTGCCAACACAGGTGGGGTGATATTGCATGCATATTTGTTCTATATTTATTTATTTATTTTTATATATGCATTTATAAAGCGCCTAAAGGCCACAGGCATCGGGGCGCTGGAACACAGCCACAGAAGAAAATCCATAAAAACATGGTTCAAGCGAAGTCAGAGGCCTAGGAGTGGAGAAGTGTCAAGGTCAGAGTGAGGACACAGAGTTATAAGGGCTTTCTGAAAGGTTTTCAGATTACTGTCGTCCGTCAGCAGTGTGCACAGAAGATTTCATGTATTAGCTTCCTTGACGGTAAAGGATTTTCCAAAGCCTTTTTCCTGTTTGTATCTGGGGCATTTGATCAGCTTGTTTCCAGCCGATCGCAGTGCCCTGCTCGGCTCGTTTTGTGGGATACGATTTTTTAAATATAGTGGGTCTGTGCCATTTATGCACTTATGGGTGAGTGACATGGGGCCTCATTACGAGGAAGGAGGTAACCATGCCGCTCTTAGCGGCATGGTTACCCCCTTACCGGGTACCGGGTACCGGGACCGGGTTCCTTGAATGAGGAATTACCGGGCCATTCCGACCTTAGATGGCCCAGTAATTCCTCATTCAAGGAACCCGGATCCGGCACATCCCCATTCCCATTCAAGCCCCCATAGGGCTCAATGGGAATGGGGAGGATGCTAACAACGGGCCCGTTATTAACGTGCCCTTTGTTAGCATCCTTGTCTGCTCCCGGGACCCGCTAAGGATGCCTGGTAATGCCAGGTGTCCTTAGCGGGTTACCGCAAGCAGACCTCTTAATGGGGCGGTTAGGGGTTGACGGCTCCGGCACCTTTACCGGTGCCGTTAACCCCTTACCGCCCTCCTGGTAATGAGGCCCATGGTCTTAAAGAGGATTCTGTCGTGCACGGCCAGCCAATGTAGATTTTTTCTGTGCTGTTTAACATATTCACGTTTCTGCAGTTTGTTCAAGAAGCGCACAGCTTTGTTTTGTGTCACTTGGCATTTGTTTCAATTGGTTTCCGAGGCACCCAGTAGCAGGGAGTTGCCATAGTCCAACTTAGACTGTATAGTGGCAGGGCAATAGTTGCAGCCTTCCTCTGGGACATGAAGAGTCGAATGTTTCTCAAAAGATGGAGGAAATAATTACAGCTTCTTGATATTTGATTGACATGTGTGCCAGATTCCAAAGAGGCCTCCAGATGAATTCCAAGGGTTTTTGCTTTTTCCCGGACGGTGATGTTATTTTTGCCGATTAGGAATTTGGAATAGTCTGTGTTTAATTTAGTTCGAGAAGCTTGGGAGCTAAAGATCAGAAGCTCTGTTTTGTCCCCATCCAATTCTCTATGAGGTGGTATATGGCAGTGAGTGTGGCTGCATCTTTTACTTAGTGCCTGTGATTTCAAGGATCAACTGTGTGTCATCCACACAGTTCGTGAAAAACACGCCAAACTCACCCAACAGATAGCAGAGAGGCCTAATATAAAGATCGAAGAATAGGGATAAACTTGCCCCTTGAAGAACCCCACACCAGCTGGGGGACTTGGGGGAGTGTGCCTCCCCACAGAATTTGAGCTTCCTTATCTGAGAGAAAAGAGTGAAACCATTCAAGTGCTTGATCCGAGCACTGACCCAATTGTCTGAGTATTTCCTTCAAGATGCCATAGTCCACCAGATCGAATGCGCAGATAAATCCAACAAGGTCAGCACACCTGGCTTGCCTTCCTCGTTTAGCTGTAATATGTGGGACTGAAGATCTAGTAGTGCAGTCTCAATGCCATAATTAGGTCTAAAGCCACATTGCTTGGCATGTAGGATGTTTTTGCTTCAATGAAAGACTGATACTACTTGTATGTAGCCTTATCAAGGATTTTAAGAAGAATGTTACAATTTGTCATGGGTCTGAGGTTCTTAGGATATTTGGGGTCTAAGTTAGGCTTTTTATGAAAGGGCGTGATTTCCATGGTTTTTATGCCAATGGGCACTTTCCCATCCCAACAGGAAGCATTATCGAATCTGCTTAGGAAGGGTGTGAATATTCCTTTGTGGGCAAGAGTTATTTTAGAGGGAACAATGTTCTCTGAGCAAGCAGTAGGTTTCATGGTGTGTAGGATGTTCATCATATCACTTGTTTCTAACCTAGCAAATGTAAAGTCAAGACGTGACTCGCCATCTGTTTTATGCTTTTTTCGGCCAGAGATATTACCTTGCGTCGTATTGGCCATCAGTACCTCCTTGATTTTGGAGCCTGATTTGGTAATTTTATCATTAAAGGCAGCTTGGACTCTGATCATGTCTTTCATGGTGGGTATAAATGGTATCTGGTGGGCATTGGGTTTCTCTAGGGATTTGACAATCTTGAACAGCTTTTTCCATTTCTCTTCTATATAAAGTAGTTAAGCTTAAATGCTCTATAATAACCCATCATTATCATTTGGTCATGGGCGTCTGCTTGCAATCACAGTAATTTGGTAATATGGACCTATACACACTGATATTAACAATACATATGGTGATCCATTCTTGTATGAAATGTAGATCACATTATAGTGATAGCGTAACCATATTTTTTGTATTGTACTTAGAAACAATGTGATTTTTTTGCCAATTCCTGTTTTGTCAAGGGTTGAATGGTTGTGTTCCATCTCTTCCAGTGATGTCACTTCTGGGTGGGGTCAAATGACATCACTTCTTGTGATGGCATCAGAGGTCAAGGGCCATGTAATGTCACTTCCGCTACTCCTGGCATTTTGGTAAAATGACATCCCTGTCCACGAGAAACACAGGATGTGTCAATCAAAACAAGTATAAAAATGTAAGTTTTCCTCATCTTGCCGTGATGTGGTTACATGACCCCCTGGGAGCACGTTTGGATGTTCAAGACCCTTCTCTGGAGGTCCAGGACACTGGTGCTGGATCGTTGCTCAGACGGGTATCAGGGCCCTCAAGGTTTCCAGGGATTTGGAACTTGTAGGCTTTAATCTGGCGATAAGGCAGAGAGTAAACCTTTCACAGGTGCCCTAGTGGTGAGAGGCAGAAGCAGGAAGTCCTGCCCTTGGGTAGAGTAGCACAGTCATAACTGCAGGAAACTGGCACATGGGTCTGTCGTGGGAAACCTGTTGTCCCTTTAGATCTTTTTTTTGTTATCAGTCAAGCGATGACCCCAACATTGGGCAATTCTTCAGAAGTTAGGAGTAAGGCCATCTTGGCTGAAAGGTTGGCGGCATCAGATATTGCCACACTGAAGTGGTTTCGTCCACGTGCCTGTGCTATATAAAACACCAACTAAATCCAATACATGCAGAGATAAAAGATTAATTGGAATGAAACGATTTTTTGGCCTGAATTTTTGGAAGACACACTCATTGGAGGGCTGGCAGGCAGTCCTTTTATTATGTCAATGCTTCCTGGGGCTTTCCTCCCGCCACCCACTTTCCGGACTCCTCCAGTTCCCTGTGGCTCGGAACCATGGAGAGTCAGGGGTCTGGACCTTTGAGCTAGCCATGGGGATGGCTACCCCATATCAGTGATGGTCAAAGAGGACTAGATGTCAAGGTTTTCCTCTTCCTCAGGAGTCAATGAAAGGTGTTTTTCTCTCGGTGAAAGGTATGCTCTCGTGAGATTCAGGGAGGGGGGTGTCTTCGATAGGCAAGAATAGCCAGTTCCTCTGTGAGGTCTTAGGGCCATTGACCACACTGTATGCCCCTCGATAAGGAGCTGACAGCTACTCGCAGCACAGAGCGTCATCCGAGGGGCGAATAGTTTACATTTTTCTTTTTTATTTTTGACAGGAGATGGGCTGTGCGCTTCCTGCACGTGCCCAATGTTCTGTCAAAAGAAAGTCAAACAAAGTGCCAGTCGCCATAATAAATGCAAAAGGGACCAAATCCCTCTTCTATTTTGATTGTGTGGGCCCATGGCAGTAACCTCGAGGGAGTACAGGTACGGGGACGAGTGGAGGAGGGTGGTTAGCGATGATGCACCCCCAGCGCGGCAACAAATCATAGGTTCTGCCACATTCTGCATCGACCCAGACTACCACATTTGTGCAATACACACGATCATGCTTCTGCAGGGGCACACCACACACTGCACTATGAGGAAGATACAAATAACACACTTTTAGGCTACTATGTAGTTATTTTTTTTTTGTCTGTCTTCATATTTTGCGTTTTCTTTCAAGAAATAGATGTGGTGTTGTTTTGTGTTAATGTTTTGTAAAGGTTTGTCTCATAAACCGTAAACAAATAAATACAAAAAAATAGATTTAATGTACTATACACCACACTTTATAAGAACATTTGGCTAATAAGCCAGAGTGTTTGCAATTGTTTTGTAGGGGTACACCAATTCAAAAATCCAATACATGCAAGTCACCAACAGTCCATAGGAACATTAATGCTTTAATTAATGCAATGTTTTGCTATTAAAAATGCCAATGCACAATGGAAACATGTCCAACTGGCTGCACAATATAGACTAGTCTAGACACGTAATAACGTATTACATTAAGATATACCTAGACTGGTTGCGCCAAAATGCCAGTTGAAGCAATTACACTTATCATAGTTATTTTATCACCGATTGCCACAAAAATATAAAATGGCATAGTAGGAAATGGCTAGACTGGCAACATCCAAATGCTAGTCTAGCCAGGTAATTACACATAGCAGGACTGGTTTATCAGAGATGCCCAGTTAAAAAAAAAAAGTCAAGCCAAAGTAAGAAATTACTAGACTGGCTTCACCACATGCCTGTCTAGCCACTAATAACAAATATCATGCCTGCTTAGCCTGGACATGGATGACCAATACGATATAGCACACAACTCGCACCCCACGCCATAAATCCCCTCTCCCTCCCACCCCTTCCTCAACCCCCAAAATCAGCTCATCAGCCCAGAATTACCTGCATGTCCCTCTTCCTCATCCCAGTGCTTATGTACGAGGCACCTTGCCTCATAGACAACTACTGGGACGAGGAAGAGAGACATGCACCGTAGCACATCATGAAGCAGTTGCCTGGACTTTGTAAGCACACTCTGACTCCACAATATTGGGCCTCTGCCAACTATGGAGCCTGGCAGATCTACCTGCGAGTTATGGCAGTTCACCAAAATCCATTTCTCGTGATCTTACATCTTTAGTCATTTTTGTTTTTGTGTGCTCAATGTGCCTTTCCAGAAACCCAAATTTAGGTGACCTTTAGTAGTGCCTCGCTGATGAACACTGACCTTTTTCCTCCTTCTGTACCATGTTCTAGCCCTGCTCCTCCCTCCTCCTGTTGGCTGTACCTTCATCTCTCTCTCTTCCCCCTCTCTTCCATCACTTTATGTCACTACACTTGTCCCACACTAGATGGTGTCAGGTCACTAGGATGCTCTATCTTTCATGTTGTTCAAGTCTCTTTCGTTCCAGTTCACATGTTTGTTTATTTGTACAACATTAAGGCATTGCACTTGCCCATTTTGAATGTTCTATGGCCTTGTAAGAATTTCATTTTATTTCTGATTGTATCCTGTGATGTTTGCCTGCCCTGGAGCGCTTTGAAACACTTGTTTAATTGTGCAGGTGCTTTATAAAATGACCAACAAATACATACCTAAATACTAGGAGTAATGAAGATTACAGGTAACTAAGCCAGGCATTACCTCCATGTTCCTCTACCTCATTCCAGCACTTGTGTATAAGGTAATGTGCCGCATACACAAGTAGTGGGACAAGGAAGAGTAGGGCTAGGAGTAATGATGATTACTAATACGTAATCCAGGCATTTAACAAAAACACATGCACCATTCACCATACACTCACACACACTCAACCCCAGCCACCCATATATTTACATGAGCACCATTTCACCCTGCACTCGCACACACACACCCATGCAGGCAACCATACATCATGCACTCCCTCATTCACACACATTACATCATATACATATAAACAAACACGTACATGCACGCATACACATTCATGGAAATTACATTTTCTTACCTTTAATCCGCTGGTCCAGGGAACAAGGCCTTCAGCTCTCTGCAGCACCAGGAATGCTTGTTCCTGTCATCTGCAGAGGATCTGGAGTCTTCCCTGTCATGTGGTTGTGGGGGGAGCCTATGACTTCAATAAGAAAGTTTCCTTCCGTTAGGGGACTGAGCCGTAACGAAAAAAAATCTTTATGAAGGCAGAGTGAGTACAAAAAGAAACATTTACTTTTTGAAGTCTGAGTGGGCCTCCTCCCAGGACACGTGGCAGTGGGCCCTCTGCACCATGGGGGCTGTGAAGACCCCTGCTACGCCAGTAGACCACAGTGCTGAACAGCGAAATGGGCATGTATGGTTGGTGGCAAGCCGGCTGCATTGGCAGTTTCCTGCCGCGTTTCCAGCCACCTCACTTGTTAAGCGCCATTACCTTTGTGAACATATCAGGTTGTCTTATGACACCTCCAATAGCTACCCAGGGATGCAGAGGGTGTGAGAACATTGGGCGAGTCCAGCAGTGCCCACTAAATCGTTTTTGACACATCCAGGGAGGTCTGCATGGCAGGCCCTCCATTCTGCTTGTACGAAGTCGAGACTGGGAGCAAAAGCAAATACCTTTTCTGATGGCAAGATGAATACTATCCCCAGCACCAACGGAGGCTACACTCTCAGGACAAGAGATACACTTTGATTTATGGAATTATTTGCGTGTAAAACAGAGATTTGCGTACCAATCTGCCCGCAACTCCCCATTTGTCAAACAGGGATTTTCGGGCTGAAATGGCACCAAAATTCCTGTTTTACAGGCAAATAATTCCATGAATCAGGACCAAAGGGACTGATTCATGGAAATGTGCACAGAAATCCTGCAAGTAGAAATCCTGCAAGGGCGCTGCACTCCAGGAAAGACACTGCATGAGAGTGTGTGCAGAATAAAACATTTGCACCCCATATATTCATGGAATTGTTTGCGCAAAGTAACATGATTCGCAAGTCACGGCCAGAACACCCTGACACACCGACATGCAAAACACAGCTACCTTTTCACACTCCCCCGGGCGCGAATACACTCACCCTTCAAACAGTTTGTGGGGTCCCCCGTAACCATGCCCGACACCATGACAACATGTGTATGAAAAATTGTAACTCAGTCTAAACTCAGAAAATCTGCGTGCGAACCCCCGTAAACCGTTCATGCACCCCACTACACTCCTTAGACGCACCGTAAGTAAGTTCAGAACCCCGTTGCGAACATTCACCCTAAATCAGACATGCAAACCCAACTCCACGCTGCGAATCCTACGTGCAAGTGTACTTATGCCTGCCTTTTGGTGGCGGATAGTATGAAGGACGTGCATGGCCATTTCCTGGCCGAGAGGTTGCGCGATCGAATCCATTAATGCGTCTCGTGCTGCACAATTGTGGGCATGCGAAGAACTGCCTGCAGGCCGTCCCTCAGAACACACACTTTTTATCAAGTTTGTCCTGTTTTTGGTGCTCCGCCCCCATCCCAGCGCTTGGAGCAACCCATGCCGACGCGCTGCGTGGAGTCTCATGCAAGGTCCTCGACGGCTCGCACAGACACGCCGAGCCTGCGCGTACTCCATGCACATCCAGGAAAACTTCAGCGCATTCGATTCTATGAATCGACGAATGCGGCTTTGCATGCAGTTTGGCGCACAAGTTCCCTTTTTTCCACGCAATGTATTCCATGAATGGGCACATAGTGTGCATCTATGAACTGCCACTCAGAAATAATGTGGGCACTGCACAGAAATGCAAGCACTTTATCCCAACCAATAAGAGTATATAAAAAGGTAGGGGATACATATAATGCTTAATCCAGCACACATTAAATTAAGAGAAAAACAGAAATGCATGTGAGAAATGTCTGCTATATTTAGCGAACATGTCATTTGTGTTGGGGTTATTTTATTCACTTTTTACATTACGTGTGTGTGTGTGTGTGTGTATGAGTTCAGAGTGTGTGTGTGTGTGAGTTCAGTGTGTGTGGGGGTGTGTGTGTGTGTATGAGTTCTGTGTGTGTGTGTGTGTGTGTGTGTGTGCGCGTGTGTGTGTGCAATCAGCATCAGGGTCTGACGCACCGTTAGTGTGTGCAATTGTATATTTACGGCACACATGTTGCGTCAGAAGACACAGCAGCCTCCTCCCTCTGATGTGCTTTTCTGCTGCTCCCAAATCTCTGAAAGGTCAACTTTGCTCACAATCCAATCGAAAACCAGAATGAACCTTAATCAGGCAAACTGATTTCAGAAGAAAAAACTATATTCATCTGACAGTGAAAAATGTTTCTGTTTACAACTTGCCCAAACTCTGGGGCCCTGCATCCGAGCTCGGCAAACCCTGCAGACGCTCTCTGCATGCTAAACTCTGCGGAGGGGGGAGGAGGGCGGCGTGAAATATGCGTGTGGCTCAGCCCGGCCACAGAACAATTAACAGCAACTGGGAAGAGAGAAGGCTTTTCATTTTCTCTGGACAATTAATGCCCCCCCAACCCCGTCAACTTCTAGGCTCACCACAGTTCACTGAGTAGCTGTCCTTCGATCCATACCTCCACGTGCACCCTTCCTGCCTAGGAAAGGTCTCCCTTTAAAGTCTTTTCCACGCCGCATGCGTATACAGTGTTAGAGCTCCTTTTCACCCTGCTTCTCTGCACCCCTGTACCCTGCTCATATGCACCATGCTCCTGTGCACCCTGCTCCTCTGCACCCCTGTACCCTGCTCATATGCACTCTGCTCCTGGGCACCCTGCTTCTCAGCACCTCTGTACCCTGCTCATATGCACTCTGCTCCTGTGCACCCTGCTCCTCTGCACCCCTGTACCCTACTCATATGCACCATGCTCCTGGGCACCCTGCTCCTCTGCAACCTTGTACCCTGCTCATATGCACCATGCTCCTGTGCACCCTGCTCCTCTGCACCCCTGTACCCTGCTCATATGCACCCTGCTCCTGTGCACCCTGCTCCTCTGCACCCCTGTACCCTGCTCATATGCACTCTGCTCCTGGGCACCCTGCTCCTCTGCACCCCTTTACCCTGCTCATATGCATTCTGCTCCTGTGCACCCTGCTCCTCTGCACCCCTGTACCCTGCTCATATGCACCATGCTCCTGGGCACCCTGCTCCTCTGCACCCCTGTACCCTGCTCATAGGCACTCTGCTCCTCTGCACCCTGCTCCTCTGCACCCCTGTACCCTGCTCATATGCACCATGCTCCTGTGCACCCTGCTCCTCTGCACCCCTGTACCCTGCTCATATGCACCCTGCTCCTGTGCACCCTGCTCCTCTGCACCCCTGTACCCTGCTCATATGCACCATGCTCCTGGGCACCCTGCTCCTCTGCACCCCTGTACCCTGCTCATATGCACCATGCTCCTGGGCACCCTGCTCCTCTGCACCCCTGTACCGAGCTCATATGCACCATGCTCCTGTGCACCCTGCTCCTCTGCACCTCTGTACCCTGCTCATATGCACCATGCTCCTGGGCACCCTGCTCCTCTGCACCCCTGTACCCTGCTCATATGCACTCTGCTCCTGGGCACCCTGCGCCTCTGCACCTCTGTACCCTTCTCATATGCACTCTGCTCCTGGGCACCCTGCTCCTCTGCACCCCTGTACCCTGCTCATATACACCCTGCTCCTGTGCACCCAGCTCCTCTGCACCCCTGTACCCTGCTCATATGCACCATGCTCCTGGGCACCCTGCCCCTCTGCACCCCTGTACCCTGCTCATATGCACCATGCTCCTGGGCACCCTGCTCCTCTGCACCCCTGTACCCTGCTCATATGCACCATGCTCCTGGGCACCCTGCTCCTCTGCACCCCTGTACCCTGCTCATATGCATGCTCCTGTGCACCCTGCTCCTCTGCACCCCTGTACCCTGCTCATATGCACCATGCTCCTGGGCACCCTGCTCCTCTGCACCCCTGTACCCTGCTCATATGCACCATGCTCCTGGGCACCCTGCTCCTCTGCACCCCTGTACTCTGCTCATATGCACCCTGCTCCTGTGCACCCTGCTCCTCTGCACCCCTGTACCCTGCTCATATGCACCCAGCTCCTGTGCACCCTGCTCCTCTGCACCCCTGTACCCTGCTCATATGCACTCTGTTCCTGTGCACCCTGCTCCTCTGCACCCCTGTATCCTGCTCATATGCTCCATGCTCCTGGGCACCCTGCTCCTCTGCACCCCTGTACCCTGCTCATATGCTCCATGCTCCTCTGCACCCTGCTTCTCTGCACCCCTGTACCCTGCTCATATGCACTCTGCTCCTGTGCACCCTGCTCCTCGCACTCTGCTCCTGTGCACCCTGCTCCTCTGCACCCCTGTACCCTGCTCATATGCACCATGCTCCTGGGCACCCTGCTCCTCTGCACCCCTGAACCCTGCTCATATGCACCATGCTCCTGGGCACTCTGCTCCTGTGCACCACTGTACCCTGCTCATATGCAACATGCTCCTGGGCACCCTGCTCCTCTGCACCCCTGTACCCTGCTCATATGCACCATGCTCCTTGGCACCCTGCTCCTCTGCACCCCTGTACCCTGCTCATATGCACCCTTCTCCTGGGCACGCTGCTCCTCTGCACCCCTGTACCCTGCTCATATGCACCATGCTCCTGGGCACCCTGCTCCTCTGCACCCCTGTACCCTGCTCATATGCACTCTGCTCCTGGGCACCCTGCTCCTCTGCACCCCTATACCCTACTCATATGCACCATGCTCCTGGGCACCCTGCTCCTCTGCACCCCTGTACCCTGCTTATATGCACTCTGCTCCTGTGCACCCTGCTCCTCTGCACCCCTGTACCCTGCTCATATGCACCATGCTCCTGGGCACCCTGCTCATATGCACCCCGGTACCCTGCTCATATGCACTATGCTCCTGGGCACGCTGCTCCTCTGCGCCCCTGTACCCTGCTCATATACACTCTGCTCCTGTGCACTCTGCTCCTCTGCACCCCTGTACTCTGCTCATATGCACCATGCTCCTGGGCACACTGCTCCTCTGCACCCCTGTACCCTGCTCATATGCACCATGCTCCTGGGCACCCTGCTCCTCTGCACCCTGCTCACATGTACTCTGCACCCTGCTCCTCTTCACCCCGCCCCTCTGCACCCTGCTCATATGCACTCTGCACCCTGCTCACATGCACTCTGCTCCTGTGCACCCTGCTCCTCTGCACCCCTGTACCCTGCTCATATGCACTCTGCTCCTGTGCACCCTGCTCCTCTGCACCCCTGTACCCTGCTCATATGCACTCTGCTCCTGTGCACCCTGCTCCTCTGCACCCCTGTACCCTGCTCATATGCACCATGCTCCTGGGCACCCTGCTCCTCTGCACCCCGGTACCCTGCTCATATGCACCATGCTCCTGGGCACGCTGCTCCTCTGCACCCCTGTACCCTGCTCATATACACTCTGCTCCTGTGCACCCTGCTCCTCTGCACCCCTGTACTCTGCTCATATGCACCATGCTCCTGGGCACACTGCTCTTCTGCACCCCTGTACCCTGCTCATATGCACCATGCTCCTGGGCACCCTGCTCCTCTGCACCCTGCTCACATGCACTCTGCACCCTGCTCCTCTTCACCTCGCCCCTCTGCACCCTGCTCATATGCCCTCTGCTCCTCTGCACCCTGCTCACATGCACTCTGCTCCTGTGCACCCTGCTCCTCTGCACCCCTGTACCCTGCTCATATGCACTCTGCTCCTGTGCACCCTGCTCCTCTGCCCCCCTGTACCCTGCTCATATGCACCATGCTCCTGGGCACCCTGCTCCTCTGCACCCCTGTACCCTGCTCATATGCACCATGCTCCTGGGCACCCTGCTCCTCTGCACCCCTGTACCCTGCTCATATGCACTCTGCTCCTGTGCACCCTGCTCCTCTGCACCCCTGTACCCTGCTCATATGCGCCCTGCTCCTGTGCACCCTGCTCCTCTGCACCCCTGTACCCTGCTCATATGCGCCATGCTCCTGGGCACCCTGCTCCTCTGCACCCCTGTACCCTGCTCATATGCGCTCTGCTCCTGTGCACCCTGCTCCTCTGCACCCCTGTACCCTGCTCATATGCACTGTGCTCCTGTGCACCCTGCTCCTCTGCACCCCTGTACCCTGCTCATATGCGCCATGCTCCTGGGCACCCTGCTCCTCTGCACCCCTGTACCCTGCTCATATGCGCCATGCTCCTGGGCACCCTGCTCCTCTGCACTCCTGTACCCTGCTCATATGCACTCTGCTCCTGTGCACCCTGCTCCTCTGCACCCCTGTACCCTGCTCATATGCACTCTGCTCCTGTGCACCCTGCTCCTCTGCACCCCTGTACCCTGCTCATATGCACCCTGGTCCTATGCACCCTGCTCCTCTGCACCCCTGTACCCTGCTCATATGCACCCTGCTCCTGGGCAGCCTGCTCCTCTGCACCCCTGTACCCTGCTTATATGCACCATGCTCCTGGGCACGCTGCTCCTCTGCACCCCTGTACCCTGCTCATATGCACCCTGCTCCTGTGCACCCTGCTCCTCTGCACCCCTGTACCCTGCTCATATGCACCATGCTCCTGTGCACCCGGCTCCTCGCACCCCTGTACCCTGCTCGTATGCACCATGCTCCTGGGCACCCTGCTTCTCTGCACCCCTGTACCCTGCTCATATGCACTCTGCTCCTGGGCACCCTGCCCCTCTGCACCCCTGCACCCCGCTCCTCTGCACCCTGATTCTCTACACCTTGCCCCTCTGCACCCTGCTCACATGCACTCTGCACCCTGCTCCTCTTCACCTCGCCCCTCTGCACCCTGCTCATATGCACTCTGCTCCTCTGCACCCTGCTCACATGCACTCTGCTCCTCTGCACCCTGCTCACATGCACTCTGCTCCTCTGCACCCTGATACTTTGAACCCTGCTCCTCTGCACCCTGCTCATCTGCTCCCTGTTCTCTAAACTCTGCTTCACTTCCTTTTGAGCATAGGTCTCCACAACCCCCCTCCCCCTGCCTACCGCTCCCACAGACTCCTCATGACTGAGTCTCTTCGGGCCTGTAAGCCACACCACGTGCACTCTATGAGGGCTCATCACTCTCCTACTCCGTTGAGAACAGTCCCCGACGCTCCCTCTGAGGACCCTCCAGCTGCCTCCAATCCACGCTGCCCCCCACTGCCGTGCAGAAGTGCCAATGAGCAAGCTCCCACTGACAGCGCGCCGTCTCCCACCACACGTGCCACGTGTGCCGCCACCATTGATGACAGAGGCCATGGCTCCCTTGTGACAGTGGCACCAGTGAACCAAGGGACAGTTAAGCATGTGTGTGTGAGTGGGGGGGGGGCGTCAACTGCATAAACATTTATTAATAAATATGGCGCAAACACTGGAGTATATTTAACCACGACTAACTGTGGTGTTTTTTGTGGTGCGCATTTCAGAGAAACACCCCCAGCTACTCCCAATGTTGCAATCGCTGAATACAGAAACCCATTGAGTCGAGTGGTGCACACGTGACGTCATGTGGGAGTGAATGTACTGTATCCCCTGACACAACACATCTGACGTCACCCCCTGACGAACAGGGGTGGACTGTGAGCTAAAAGAGACCATGGAAAGAAATGTCATTAGACATTTTCAGCAAGTACAACCCTTTTCTTATGGCACAATTAGGAAATACCACACAAAAGAGGCCCAGGGTGCAGAGGCCTAGCGGGACATCTCCAGAGTTCCCTATAGGGCAGTCTACCCCAGCCGACGAAACCTCCTGTCCCCAAGAACACATCACTAACAACTGGGAACCCCAAGAACACATCATTAACAACTGGGAAGAATGCCCAGCACAGCAAGCTCTGGGGGAGGGGCGAAGGAGTGGCTTAGGATGCGTTCCCCGAGGACGTGGCAACATGGGGCGCCCCAGTACCTTGGAGTGGGACGAAATCAGGATTTCTTTTTTTATTTTTATTTTTATTGATATAGCTGAATAAATAAACCTTACAATATTAACTTACACAATTTTGAAATATAACATTCTACAATTTAGTTGTTCAATATTCAAAGAGTTATCACAGAAAATAAAAATAATAAAGGAATACATATACAAATAATACAGGAACAGTGCCATCATAGTCAAACATGAATATTAAAAAAAAAATCATCAATTCGTGATTATCAGTTTGGGCTAAAACAGAAAAAGAATAAAAAGGAAAATAGAGAAAAGAAAGAAAATACAAAAATAAGGCATTATTGTCAGGAGTTCATAGCGGACGGAGGCCCTCAGTAAAATTCACCTTTTTGACAATTGTGAGAAAGGAAATGTTTATGCATATGCTAAATCCATTTTACTTTTTAGACAATAGATGTTATACAATTGCGAAACAGCGAATATTTATGCAGATACTAATGCCAATTTGTTTTTTGTACAATTAATTGTTTTTTGTAATACAATAAAGTTGATGTTGCTAAATCAATCATCATGAACATTTCAGGCTCACGTGAAGGGATTCAAATCACAAAAAAGATGTGTACAGATGCTACAATAATGACAATGAGTCCAACGCACTCATGGGGGCAATTCGAATGGAAATACATTATATAGACAAAATCTAAATCCATTGACCATCAGCGTCAAGTGCTCTGCAATTTTCAAAGTGTCTAGAGAAGTGTTTCTATCTCTCAGCTGATAACGGGGGACACTGTAAGATAATGTGACGCAGAGTTTCTTACTCATGTCTTCTGTTGCAGAAACGACAGTAACTCAGACTCGAATTAATAATGCTGCGTTTAGCCATTATTACTCGAGTAATAAATATAAGTCGCAGTGTAGCTGATCTTAGAGATACTGGTGGATAGGCAAGTTAAGCATGGTTCTGTGACACAAAACCTTTTCTCTTGCAATGGATTCTCTCTAAAGTTCTTGTACGAAAGATATTGGTTCCGTGTCTCGATCCAATCGGCTAGACATAATTTTAATTTAGTTCTGTACGGATCGACTATGAGAACATGTAATGTGATGTCAGCATCAGCCAAGTTATGATAAACAGCTTTTTTGCAATTAGTTACAAAGATGTGGGTCGAGTTGAATATGTAGTCAGACAATATTTTAAGAAGATTATTTGTATTAGCAGCTAATATACATTTTCTGAATAGAGCACACACGTGCCAAAGGTAGAAGGCTTTGAGAGAGATCAAGCAAAGTTTTGTATCTTAAACACGCTATTGGCATACATTGGGGTGCAATCCAAATCTTTTCCAACATGTGGCCTCCATGCTTTGTAAGAATGTGTCTCAATATGGCCCTGGTTTCCATACCATATAGAAGTACTAGGGCGACTTTCTGATTATAATGAGTGATTGCCGGGGCAATAGAACATTTCTCATACTTGTGTGATATGATTTCTGTTTGAGAAATCGCAGTTGGTAATTTTATCTCCAAAGCTTGTCGATGATCTCTGTTGTATTGTTGGTTGTCAATGAGCATACCTAAATATGTATACTGATCGACTACTTGCAATTTCGTGGCTTGAAGAGAGTAACTAAGTTTACTTCTACCTGAGCTCATAACATTACAAAGCATGATTTTAGTTTTTGGAGTATTGATAGTTAGCTGGTTGGCCTCTATGTAGGATGATAGGGAATGTAATAGCCTCAGCAAACCTATGGGGGTCTTGGAAATCAGGACCAAGTCGTCGGCATATAACAATGCAGATACCTTTTCTCGTCCTAGCCTGGGAGCATCGGGCAACACCCTCTCAAGAAACTCAGGCATGTCGGAAATAAAGAAGTTGAAGAGGGCCGAAGCAAGGATACAACCTTGTTTCAGCCCTCTTGCTGTTTGCAAAGGAATTGCAAGTAGCCCTTCAGTAGTAAGTCTGATCTGGATGGAAGTATCAGAATGAAATTTGTTTATAATATCAATTAGTGTAGCCGGACACTCTGGTTTCTGCAATTTAGTGATGAGAATTTTACGAGAAACTGAGTCAAAGGCTGCATGGAAATCGATGAAAGCAAGATAAAGTGTTGCTTTGTCACATGGGCTTGGTCTTTAATGGCATGCAGTGTCATTGGGTTAATGGTTGTATCCAATCCAGTCAAGAATCCAGTTTGCATCCAGCAACGCGATAGGTCGATAATTCTTGGCAAGCGAACAATCTCCTTTTTAGTAAATTAGTACTATCACCGATTTGCTCCAGGATGTAGGAATAAGCTACTTTTCAGTGATTTCAGTGAAGGCGTTATTTAAAATAATGGACCACATGTGAGGGTGAGCCTTAAGCATGGCGTTGCTCAACCCATCTGAGCCTGGTTGCCCGCTATCTGCTTGATTTCATGATGAAATATTCCATGTGTTCCTCAGAGATTTTTAGGTGCCAGATTGAACAGAACATCAATGTATTTCGTGAAGGTATCGAGTCAGAAGCAACATATAGTTCGGAAAAATGCTTGAGCCACTGTTGCTCTGTGACAACATTAATTTGAATTATTGTTTGAGCGTCATGTACTGCCAGGTTTGTGCTGTGATTTTAGTTGTTAGCACCTGTAACATGGCTTCACCATCACGTTGGTAGAGAAGAGCTTGCCGTCCACGTACCCAATTTCTGTATTTAGATTTGACAGTTCTTAGATCTCTGGGCCTTTCTTCATTAGGTAGTTGTTTAATGAGCTTTTCGGAACGTCGATATTCTGCTTTTCTTAACCGAAGTGCATCCTCAAAGCAATGAGTGTCCTTTTGGATCTTTCGACAAGGTGTCCTTATGGTGGTTTTGAAAAAGTTAAGAGCTGCTGTCTAGGGTGTGTCATCATTTTAGAAGCTCAACATTGAACTGTGAAAGATTGCTCTCTGTCCAGTGAAAACACGTCTTGGCGTTGTTGACAATTAGCTCTTGTTTGAGCCACTCGCTCGTCATAGAGTGGCTTCAGACATCCAGGTCCAATGAAAAGTTAACATGTTGTGGTCACTATGTAGTTGATTAACTATCTCAAACTTGTTTGCTGCAGCATATAATTGTTCATTGGTATAGAAATAATCAATTATGCTTTCTGAGGAGCTTCGGGACCACGTGCTGCGCGGGGCGAGGTCTCCTGGTAATCAGCCATTTTGAGTCGTCTCTCGCTCATTAGTGAGGACCCTCTAATGACGGCATTATTAGTCTTGGTTACAGTTGGAGCTAGACAGAGCAGGTTCAAGTCTCCAAAAAGATTGATCTTAGTTATTGTAGAATCAGAAGCAATTGTGTCCAGGAGTAATACCAGATGTTTATAGAAACATTTGTCTGAGATTTCAGCACATTTTCTGTAAACATGCAACAGGGCAAGCACGCGATCTTGGTAGACGATCTTCACCAGAT
Organism: Ambystoma mexicanum; assembly: GCF_040938575.1. Classification (NCBI taxonomy): domain Eukaryota; kingdom Metazoa; phylum Chordata; class Amphibia; order Caudata; family Ambystomatidae; genus Ambystoma; species Ambystoma mexicanum. The sequence goes on along the minus strand of NC_090932.1, from coordinate 1,696,151,538 downwards.
GCATGAAGTTATTCAGGGAGATCCATGGCAGCATGTGAAGCCTGTGCTCATCTTATTTATTTATTTATTTGCATTTGATTAAGCGCACAGGAAGTCCAATGGGCATTGTGGCGCTTTTTTCAGAATTTGAAAATGACTTATTACAACATACAGGGAGGCCATTACTTAGTTAAGATAGTATAAATTGCAGATATAGAGAAGAGAGAGAAAGGAGAAGGAGAAGAGTTAGTTAAACAGGGTAGTTTTGAGTTTTTTTCGGAAAACCGAAAGTGAGGTTTCCCCGCTACAAGGAGGCCAGAGGTTGGACGACCCTTTTGAGCTGCTATCACAGGTAGTAAAGGAATACTATGATTTTTCCAAATTGTGGCATCTGCGAGCCATGTCCTTGGAATGCAAGTATGTCAGAGCTCTTAATGTGACTAGCAGATGAGATCATGAGATGGACGTGGCCTCGTGTGTTCCAGCTAGCCAGGGCAAATCTTTGTTTTTCTCCCACTCCCTTCTTCTCCACAGTGCCGGGTGGTTATTATTGAAGCTCAGCACGGAATGTCTGAGAGTGTGAATCATGACAAGCACATGATGAGCATTTTGTTGACGAGGTTTCTACATGAGTCGGCACGGAAGGAGCATCGATATTGCAGATATCTTGAGCAATTACGAATCCCAACGCAAATAGGTTCATCTTAGCTAGCCATATAGCGTTGAATCCATAATCTGACAATTGTTAGATCATTTGACGTAGGAACTCTACTAGATCAATATCCACTGAGGCGATGTCTCGCGGCGAACGTATCGCCTCGAGGACACTCAGTATGTTACTTCTACAAAGACTGTAAGGCTTGTAGGGAGCAGATCGACATTTCATTATTAAAGTGTGATACTGGGATTGTATCTTATTCTCGATGGAGCAAACAATATATTTATCGTGAGATGTAAACGGTGGCTGATTAGGGATATGCTCCTGGGATTAATTAATACAAGAAGGATTTATTTTCATGGTGGGAGTTGTCTAAATGATGTGCCCCCCTCATGTTAGAATGGCGGCTGGATGTTGCCAAGCTGTTGAGTCCTTACTGTCTACGTGCAGAGCTATGTATTGCCCACAGTTTCTGCATGGCAGGGGCGTGTGGGGGTAGGTCCATGCCCGCTCTGCACGTGTTTCGCTGCCGCTGAATGGAAGCCATTGTCCTGGCATACCCTGCTCGGTGCCTTGTGGTCTCTGTCCTATGGCTTCGCCCAGTGTCTGCAGGCCGGGGTAAGAGGGGAGGTGAGTGGGTTTCTGACTTTACTGCCAATAAGGCCGTAATGTGACAGGCCTCAACAACGGCAGGTCACATTACATTAAAGAGGGACTGTGCTTCCTTGGAGTGAGACCACGCTGCAGGCCCCATAATTACTGCTAATCACTTTCTTTGCTCTAGTCGCGTTTTTAAAGCAGCAGCGATTTACACGTCATGGCTCATTTAGTTTTGGGCAAGACGTTTCCGTGTTAAGAACTGCAAAGAGTCATTTCTATTCTAAAAGCACACACAAAGCACCAGTTAGCTGCCGAACTTCACACCCTCATCCAGGCCACTTAAAATATATCACACTGAGCAGTTTAAAACTAATTACAACATTTTCATGTGCTCATAGTTAACACACCAAAAACAGTTTATTTTTGGTAGCGTGTACTATTTTCGTCACACCATGCGTAGGGTCTGTATTTGTCAAACATTGAAACACAAACAGGTAAGTAACCTTGTCTCCAAATTGCTTAGTTTAAGTATTGAAAGTACATTTTCAAAACTCAAAGGACATGCTTTGCCGTCTGCTGAATTGCATTCTGGTATTTGTAGTCTCCCATTCAAGAACGGGAGCATAATGCCACAATTGACATTTCTTTGCCTAGCATGCCTCTATATGGATTTATGTAAACTATGGTTTATGTACTTTTTAAAACAGAGTACTGTTCAAAGCCGAACATGGGGGTAAGGGCAAACAATGAGCAGGCAAGCAAGTCATTTATATATGCCCAGAGCTTGCCATCCTGGAGATGTTATTTTTATCTCATTGTGGCCATGTTTAGTTTTTTAGGGCATAAGCAGAGGATACATGTGGGTGGGTACACATTTTTCAGAGGGTGGCCACTACCCCACGTGGGTATTTTTGAGTCTGGTAAACTTGCTCAAGTGTTCGACTAGAAAGATTTCACGTAGATGGTCCAAGTGCAGACGCTTACGCACAAGACCACGTGAAAGTGTCATTAAAACATATGTTTTGTACCGGGATTTTGTTTTTGCAGGAATATTTCACTATAGATTGTTGGGTTTAAAAATTGGGAACATTTGACACTTTGCCAGCTTATTTATTGGAAAATGTCCCCTCTCGGGTCATTTTCTGGTGTTGATTAAAGCCAGTGCTCATTTGTCTGGTGCACTTTCTTCTAAGGGGAAAGGCCAATAGAATCAAAATTGTGTATTTCACTTTACGATATGTACGCTTACTGTGTGTATATTCATAGCTGCTAGCTTTTGATTTTTGCTGTGGGGCCAGAATTTCCCCCACCGAGTGATGCAAGGGAGCCGTATCCATCCCATAGTTAAAATACCACATTTTACAGCAGATCTTGCAGCAGTAATGGGAAAAGCCATCAGATTTACAGACAAACATAATATCTCAGCAACAGTCACCTATCCTGCTCAGTTGTCTTTGCAACATTCTGTTATGGGAATTGCTGCTTCCCCTTTCAATTCCTGCACCCCGCCAAACAGTTGTGGCCCGCTCACCCCCTCCAATGATGGCTCCGGGGGTACATTGATGAGGCCCCCTTTTCATGTTGTCTGATTCTACAAAATAAGCCTCATTCCTGATATTGTCACATGGGTAAATGTTAACAATGACAAATCATATACTGAACGTCACATTGCAGGCGTGTCCAGCCTTACTAATGGCACTGTGTTTTTAATACCAACTGCCCATGATATTGTGTATATTAAAGCATCATTCTGTGAAATAATGTTGTTTAATATCACCATTTATGCAAATAAGGGGACCTGCACTTTATGCCGCCCAGGGACCTGCAAATCCGAGGGCCGGCCCTGGGCGTGGCTTTCAGACCTTTGCTGACACAAAAAATGCATTGTCCTATTGCTAAAATGAACCAAACATCTTCCTGGGACCCCAGAAGCGGTGGGAAACTCTTCCAGGCTATTAGCTCTCATATTTCTTGTTGCCCTCCCCCACCAGACCCGTAAATATGCTGGCACCAATTTGACTCTCTCTATAGAACTGACCAAAACTGTATGAAAAAATCCACTTCTAGCGCTTTAAAGCGGCATCGGACGCATGCACCACTTTACAAAACACAGTAAGGGCCCAAGATCCCTAAAAGTCTGCAGGCTGAAAACGACTACGCGTGAGATTTTACACAGAAGTAGTTCTGCGTACTCCACGTATTCAAGGAATTTTTTGTGCAATGTAACCATAAAAGCAGGTTGTGGCCGGAACGTCCCTGACGTGCCCCCACGCAAAGCAAAAAAACAGCCATAAGCAGCTACCTTTGTGTGCTCCTCGGGGGCGAAAATACACGCACCCTTGAAACCGTGCATGGGGGCCCCAGCAAGCAGGTCTGCATTTCGGGGACCCTGAACGGGGTCCCCCATAACTGTTAACGGCACCTCGACATCATGAGTACAATTCATCGTAACTCGGGTAAAACTCAGAAGTTAGGCGTTGGCATAAGCAGTGCAGCGGGGTGCAGGGATGGTTTACGGGAGTTCACATGCACATTTTCAATCCGAACCCCTAAATCCAACTTGCCATTTTACCTCTGCACAATGATTCCTATGCGCAAGTGCTATTTCCCTGCCGAGAGGTTGCACGGTCGGATTCATGAATACGTATCATTGCGCTCATTAGTAGGCGTGGGATGGACTGCCTGCGGGCCGTCCCTCATAATGCCCACTTTTTCGCCTGTTCTTCTTCATTTTAAGTGTTCTGCCCCCTTCCCTGCCCTCTGTGCAAGCCACGCCCACTTTCTGCATGGTGTCTCGCACAAGGCACTCTCGATTCCATGAATTGACAAACCCAGATTTTGCACGTAGTTTCTTGCACAAGGTCCAAATTTACAGTGCAAATTATTCCATAAATTGGGCCCTTAGTTAATATATAAATGAAAAAATAAGTCATGGCCGAACTGTCAGGGTCGCTAGATGTTGCCCCTGCTTCAGTCTTAGTCTAAAGTGAAAGACCCCCTGCTGTCTAAGACCCGCTGCTGTCGAAGACCCCCTGTTGTCTAGCACTATTCCTTGCGCCACTGTATAGAATTTGCTACCCAGTGCCGAGGCGGTCTCCTTCTCTAGAACACGTATTTTGGAGCATCAGCATGGGCGTGCAGCACTACCACTGCTCTGCAAGACCTCCTGCAGAGCATCGGCTTCCAAGCACTACCACAATTCAAGCAGTCCTCTTTGTGCATCAATTATTCAACACAGTCACCTCTCCTGCCTCCTCTTCCAGAGTATATATTGCTGCCCAGCACTAGCGCCTCTCGCTCATTCGTGCTTGGTATATCAGCCTACAGCACCACCACCTCTTCTGTAGTACTCCTAAGTCTAACAGCTGTCCAGCATTAACGTCTCGCCAGCTTTTCATAATACATGCGTTTTCTCCAGAAGTCCTCCTTAGTTGGTACGCTGTCCAGCACTACAACCTCTCGCATACATTCCTTCTCAGTACACCAGCACTCCAGCACTACCACCTCTGATACAATCCTTCTTCATAACACCACCGTTCCAGGTCTACCACCTCAGGCATAGTTTTTCCAGCACCACCTCATACTCAGTAGCCCTTCTCTGTACATCAGACGACCAGTATACTACTACCTGTTTGACAGTCCTCATCCAAGGTTTCAGATACCAAGCTCTAACACCACATCTTTGGCAGTCCAGATCAGTATATCAGCTCTCCAGCACTACCACCTCTCTGGAAGTCCTCCTCACTACATCAGCTGTCCACAGTCCTCCTCTGTATTTCATCTGCCCAGCACTACCACTTATCCAAAGGTCACCTCAGTACATCAGTTGTCCAGCACTTCCACCTTTCTGGCAGCACTCCTGGGTCCAACAGCTGACCAGCATTACCATCTTTGCGGCATTCCTCTTCAATAAATCAGCCTTCTCTGGCAGCCCTCCTGATATGATCAGCTGTCCAGCACTGCAACCTCTCTGGCAGTTCTCCTCAGGACATCGGCTGTGCAGCATTACTATTCCTCCTGCAGTCATGCAGACTTCATCAGCTGTCCAGCATTACAATCTCTCCAGAGGTCCTCCTGAATTCATCAGCTACCAACAGTACTACCTCACTGGAGGTCTTCAGCATGTCATTATGTCTCCAGCACTATCACTTCTCTGGTAGTTCTCAGTACAACATCTGTCCAGCACTTCCACTACTCTGGCAGTCCTCCTTGGTGGACCAGTTCAAGGATTACCACCTCTCTGGCAGTCCTTCTCAATCCATCACCTGGCCAGCATTACCACCCCAGTGGCAGCTCTCCTGAGTACATCAGTTGTCCAGCACGACCATCACTCTGGCAGTCCTCCTCAGTATATCAGCTGTCCCGCATTACCGCCTCTATGCAGTTCTCCTCAGTAGATCCTCTGTCCAGCACTACAACCACTCCAGCAGTCCTCCTTGGTAGGCCAGCTTTCATATGCAATTGTGTCAACCTGAAGCCAGCTCTCACCCTCAGTATTAACTGACAGTGAGGTGTCATGTCTGGGACTGCGTGTTCACAGTAGTTCAGCTTGCACAATGGAACCATTTATGAGGTACTAGGATGTAGTTTGAAGGAGGCAGAGAGTCTGGTCTTGCTGCAACTTCAAGGGAGAGCTGTCACTTAAATCAGAAACCACAATGCGATCCATTGACCAGAGAGACTCTTTATCCACAACAGACAGGAAGGTGGATGGTTGGTGCTTAATATCACATGTTTCAACCCTTTACCTTTCCTGTTGCAAAGCACTCTGGTTATGACCTCACGCATACAGGAGATTGTTGGTAGGAACCCCAGGATTGGTTCATTAAGGTAGTCTTAGCCTACACCAATCACTGTGGTCCATTTGGCTTTAAATGAGGACTGTGCCCCTTCTTTGGCAGATTATCTGAAGAATTTGCAAGGAATAGCAAGAATAACTCCTCATTTGACCCTGGCTGATGGTACAGTCTGCCTTACACCTTCCGCCAGTGAAGGAAGGTCAGGACCTCCAAGAGGGAAGCAAGATCCCTCCCCTAAACATATTCCAGGGAACAGAGGGAGATACTGAATCCAGAAGACCCTCCAGCAGTTCCAGACCAGTACCCAGCCAGCACACAGCGTGCCCTGCTATGTTCTGCCAGCAAACTTCCTAGGTGGGAAGTGCCATAGAGTCTCTGAAACAAGCCAAGGATTAGGCAGCTGCCTACAACAGTTTCCTCATCTTTGGGCTGTCTGCCTTGAAGGATGACACAAGCCCAGTGAAGAAGCAAGGAGGAGTGCATCGACAAGCATCTACCGACATCCACCTTAAATTACATTTTCGAGCCAGTGTATTTCCTCGAGCTGCAACCGACTGCAACGCTGTCGTCAAGCTGTAGTAACTTAAAAACATCCAAGACGTCTTGACCAGTGCTTCAAAACTGCCGATCAGCACTGACCCAACAATGCCTGACCCTGAGACACCATGTACGACAGCCTGCAGCCGTTCGTTTTTGCTGCTTGATGCCCAGAGTGGACTTCCATCTCAAACTCTGTCACTAAAGCCTGCAAAGCACCCTGAAGCTGACTCGACCCTGTCGAGCACTAAGAACACCTACAGCATAAGGCACATGGTGGTTCTGTCCCCCTGGTCCTCCCCAGAAGGCCTCTAGAGACATTTTAAGACCCATTGCCCCCCTTGAGCTAAAGATATGAAACATTAAACTGTTGTCGATATTTGCCATACCGACTACCCTCCTGTCAGTATCCAGAACACATACTTTTTCCTTTTTTGAATGTTCTCTGCATTTATGAACATGGTTGTATTATATATTGTTTCTATAACTTTCTTTTGTGATATGAATAAAGTCGATATTTTTGATACAACTTTGACTGGACAACAGTCCCTTTTATCATTGTTCAATAATTGTATTTTCGCTGTGTTGCAACTAAGCAACGGTCCACGACCTTGCAGAGATAAGCCTGCCGTTCCGTCCACTTTACCAAAATTGGACAAAGAGGTTTATAATTTGCTTTTGTTTCCAATCTGTTGATATCTTTTCTGGCACTAAAGGTGTGGGGCTTATTGATGGTTTAGAAATCAATATTCACCCATGGACCACTGGTACCCCGGAAGCTGATTGGTCATTGCTGTTCTCTGTGTTGGATACTGTATTCGTCAGAGACAAGGATATCTAGGATGTGGTTGGAGGTGGGTATCAGCCAGTTCTTGTTGATGAAGATGGCGTCAAGGTCATGTGTAGTGATGAGGTCAGTGATGTCTGCTGCATGCGTGATATCTGAACGGATGTAGGTGAGCATTAACTTACGTGTTGTGGATGGTTAGGGGGTGCTGATGGGCTTGAGGCTTATGTGGGTGAGGTTGCTGCATTGCAGAGCCTATGGCTTAGAGGACGGTTGATGTCGTTGATGTTGGCACTGCCTGGTGAAGGTGGGATTGGCATATGGTGATGGAGGGAGAAAACACATGTCAGCGCATGCTTACCTGTTTTGTGAGCATGGGTTTGGGCTCTGGGTCCTCGCTGTCTGAACAGGTTCAAACAGCAATTTCCCTTTTCTTTGTCTGCCCTTCCCTTTGGACGCCTGAGCAAGAGACATCCTTTATCTAAGATTTAAGAGCAAAATGGAAGAGGCAGTGCTAAGAAGGTGGGTGGGGCTTAAGCCATGTGACCTAGATCCGCTTCAACTTGCTCACCAATTGCAAAGGCTAAGAGGCTGGAGGGCTGCTCAAGTAGGGAAAAAGGGTGTCAATAACACTGCCTGGCCCTATACAGTACAAAGCCCAAAACTACTGGTTGATAGAGCAGCTCAAGCAGATCCTATGAGGGTGTGCTTTAGGTGGGGTCAGGGAGGTAGTGGGAGGGAAAGGGCGTAGCTCTTAACATGTGCATGGGCAGTCAATGAGTGGGTAAATAACCAAACAATCCTCATGGGCTGTGATTTCCTTCTCACATCCTTGATCCTGGCTGTACACAAATTCAATAGTTTCTGCTTATAGGTAATGCAAAATTGCCACCTAAAAGCACAACTAAAATAAGACAAACGTTTAACAGAGAACAGAAGGACAGCATAAGGAGTACATGCATGGGAAGAAAGAAATAGTTCAAGGCATCAATGAAGATTCATCATAAACCTGGCTAGCTACAGCTCTGAAACAGCAAAGAGAAGGCAAGACCTCATGGCTAGATACAGGAATGTCTTAGGAGGGACTAAAGCGCCGTGATCCAATCTAAACAAAGAACAGTCATGTTTTCTAGCAGATGGTATTCCTAGAACAATCCATTCTTTCATCTTAGAGAGTTTGGGCTAAAAATCCCAGCATGCAACATTCTCACAACAATGGATTCTTCTATTCCTCAGGGAGCTTGGGCACAATATCCCAGCATGCAGCATTCTTACAATAACCCATTCATCTCTCTCAGGGAACTTGGGCTCAATGTCCCTGAATGCAGCATTCTCACAACAATGGATTCTTCTATTCCTCAGGGAGCTTGGGCTCAATATCCCAGCATGCAGCATGTTTACCACAATCTATTCATCTCACTCAGGGAGCTTCGGCTCAATATCCCAGCATGCAGCATTCTCACAACAATGGATTCTTCTATTCCTCAGGGAGCTTGGGCTCTATATCCCAACATGCAGCATTCTCACAACAATCCATGCCTCTCGCTCAGGGAGCTCGCGCTCAATATCCCAGCATGCAGCATGCATACCACAATCTATTCATCTCACTCAGGGAGTTTGGGCTCAATATCCCAGCATGCAGCATTCTCACAACAATGGATTCTTCTATTCCTCAGGGAGCTTGGGCTCAATATCCCAGCATGCAACATTCTCACAACAATCCATGCCTCTCGCTCAGGGAGCTTCGGCTCAATATCCCAGCATGCAGCATTCTCACAACAATGGATTCTTCTATTCCTCAGGGAGCTTGGGCTCTATATCCCAACATGCAGCATTCTCACAACAATCCATGCCTCTCGCTCAGGGAGCTCGCGCTCAATATCCCAGCATGCAGCATGCATACCACAATCTATTCATCTCACTCAGGGAGCTTGGGCTCAATATCCCAGCATGCAGCATTCTCACAACAATGGATTCTTCTATTCCTCAGGGAGCTTGGGCTCAATATCCCAGCATGCAACATTCTCACAACAATCCATGCCTCTCGCTCAGGGAGCTTGGGCTCAATATCCCAGCATGCAGCATGCTTACCACAATCTATTTATCTCACTCAGGGAGCTTGGGCTCAATATCCCAGCATGCAGCATTCTCACAACAATCCATGCCTCTTGCTCAGGGAGCTTGGGCTTAATATCCCAGCATGCAGCATGTTTAACACAATCTATTCATCTCACTCGGGAAGCTTGGGCTCAATATCCCAGCATGCAGCATTCTCACAACGATGTATTCTTCTATCTAGCTCACGATCTTGTGCTCAATATCCCAGCATGCAGCATTCTTACAACAAACCATTCATCTCAACCATGGAGTTTGGGCTCAATATCCCATCATACAGCATCCTCACAACAATGGCCCTCATTAGGACCCTGCCGTTAAGGGGTTAACGGCGCCGTAAAAGGTTGCGGCGCTGTTATCCCCTTAACGCCTTACTAAGAGGTCCCTTTGCGGCTCCCGACCTTAATGGCTGGTCTGGACCAGCCGTTAAAGTAGGGACCCGCAAAGGGACCTTGATGGCAATTACGGTAATGCAATTTGCGGTACCGTAATTGCCGCCTTCCCCATTCCCATTGTGCCCTATGGGGCAAAAATGGGAATGGGGAAGGGCCATGGAGAAAGGGGAAATTACCGCCCCGCCAACCTTGGAATGGGGTGGTAATTCCCCCTTTCTCCATGGCGGACTCCGGCATGGACCATGGTGCTAATAGCACCATGGTTTAGCGCTGGAGTCCTAATGAGTCCCAATGTATTTTTTTCATTTTGCTTGGGGAGCTTGGGCTCAACGTCCCAGCATCCAGCATTCTCACAACAATATTCGTGTCCATTCACCTGCAGTGTAATGCACTTTGGGCCTCCACCTCCATGACCAATCAGAGAGCTTTACTCCTTGGAATTCCTCTTGCCTTTCGACATTGCTCCCATCACCCTCTCTGGTTTTGGATGCATGTACATAGGCACTCCCCTTTAACCTCTCCTGAGACTATCACTGGTTTTACCTTGTTGGGGTAGTTATTAAAGGTTGCACGGGTAAAGAGAAGGTTGAATTGTGCACGCCATAGTGGGGACTGGGTGACAGCAATGTTGAAAATCGGCACAAATATAGTGTAGTAAATGTGAATTGGATAAATGTTACTTTTAGGGTTATTTGTGAAAGATGATACATTTTTAAATTTGTTGGCATGCAGCAATATAATGACAAATGTGTTGGTATGGTATAGACAGAATGTAACTGCATGGATTGTCACTCGGCCTTCACTAGAAGCAAAGAGTTAAGCATGCACATGGGAGACAGAAGGTTGTGATGGGACAGAGTCTATAACACACACACACATGAACATACATACACAGGAAGCTCTTGGGGATAGTTGGAGATATGGGGATATGAAAGCAGTATTCTGTGTGCTGTGTGCCCCCTCATTGTGGGGTGTTTGTGTGAATGACTGAAGCTTGGGTCTGTGAGGTGAAATTTTGAATGGCCAGGAATCTGGGTTTACAAGATTGAAGGCTGAGAGGGGGGGCGTGGTTAGTTTTGAACAAGCCTGTTTTATGGCCAGCTGCTATTGTGGAAGAGAGATGTAACCTCTCTAAGCACATGGGAGCCTGTTATTGAATGCAGGATGGATTACAGCGACCTGGTAGGGCTGGGTTTAAGGGACGGACAATTAACCTGATGCAAGGGTTGCTTGCCGGGAAGGTGCACCGAAAGATCATGGATTTTCCAAAGAGTTGTCAAGATGTGGGTTGGGACGATGTGGGTTGGAATGGTAAGTCTCATAGTTTAGAATGAAATCTGGACACCAACTAGTTTGGGCGATAAAATCAGCGACAATAGATAAAAAGAAAGTTTGTTTGTTCCCTGCCTCTTCATAACAACCTGTGATAATTGAAACTGTTTGTAAATTGTGTAAACCGTGTAACTAGGAGATGGGGGTATTACTAAATATGAAAGGACCTCAAAGAAGGGTGTAGTGTAAATATGAAACATGCAATTATAAGTTTAAATAGGATGGTGCTCAAATGAATGTATCCAATGAGAAGTGCAGGAACTGAAAAGATTATTGTTACATTGTATAGGTTTAACCAATCATGTGTGGGGGTTTGGCTTTGTAATAAAACCTATGGGAGTGAATTAACTGTTGCAAATTGAATAAAATGTGTGTTTTTGTGTGGTTCAGGGAGACTCTGATTAGACTGACTCTTTCATGTCATCTAGTGCCTCCCGGCTGTTTGCATAATGAACCTGCTTTATGGACAAACGTGCACTTACTCTTTAATTGGTGGGCCTACTTTGGGTTACGGTGATCAAAGGATCACTCCTACAATATTCATCCCTATGGCCATGTCACATTCCGATGCAACTTTTGGCTGTTCTGGTCTGCATTACTCTCAGCTTCCTGCTCAGCCTGGTTACTTCCTCCTGGCTCTCCATCTTCCCTGGGTGAAGTCAAACATGTTGTAGGCCCTTATATGATGGGCTCGGTCCACTCACGTATCCCCCACTTCCAAAGGTCAGCGTTCCTTGGGTCCCCACTCTCCTTGTCAATACCGCTCTGTGCGGCTCTGCTGCCACATTCAGAACTTCCGTGTCAGTATCTTGGTCATGCCACCCTTCCCTCCGGGCGGCCCAGATCACATGACTACCACACCATACAACCAGTGCTTGCTTTGCAAATCAATGTCAGAGCCCAAATACTTTTTAGCATTGCTACACCACTTTGGGGAGGAAACTCGCCAAACACGGCTGCCCCCCAAAGCGTCAACATATGTGGGTTTCCCCCGGCAACTCCCACCTGCTCATCGGGGTGATGTGTGCTCCACCCATTGCAGATGGGCAAGTTACAAATGCATATCAAATAACGCAACAAAGCATTGTAGATGGTCTTCAAATGAGACACCAGACATGTTTACATCACGCTCACCTCTGATTCTATAAGTGGCAAGTGAACGATGTGGAATTTCTATCAACAAAAAAGAGTTAAGTGATTTCTTCCTGTAGCAAAGTAGAGTAAAGTGATTGACAAGCATAGACAACAACATTACTAATTTGCCTGTCAAGGTTTTATTCCTTAGGTCCGCACTCAACACAGGCACTTTCCCTGGCCTTGCTTCTCTGGTGGTGCCCTTGGCCGCTGACTCTCCTGTTGAGGTCCGCCCTGTGTCGCACACCCCCCGCACACCTTCCCACCTCCTCTGCCCTACTAATGGCATTTGTGACTGTACGGTACCAGTTGCAACCAGTGTATGTTTAAGAATCACTGAGTTGGTGGCATTGCACGAGTCTAGGTTTTGGTGCACACCATTCTGCCTTCATACCAGAAGAAACAAGCCCAGCTTGCGAAGGTCCTACATGTGCCACATAAGTTCCCCTGCTACAGAGGCACAGCAAAGCCATACATATTGACACAGATACATGTGTTTGCCTTACTGCCTTCTGAACTAGTGCGCTGCACCTGATACCGTGGCTGACTGGCTACTGACCGTACGAGTCACACATAGAATAACCCGGCCTAGCTGTGGCAGTGCTGCCTGGTATCACAACAGCAGAGAAGCACAATTTCATGGAGGGTGACAAGAACCATCTGCTGACATGAACCAGGCCGATGTATGGGAAATATATTGGTGTTTATGTAAATTAACAGTCATAAAAATTAGTATGAATAATTCAAACACACCACTTTATCCATGGTAAAACACAATCAACTTTTCTCAGCATAAATAGATCACATAAGTGAGTTAAAAAGAACACAAGAACAATTTTTACTTTCTGCCAATTGCACGTCACAAAATAATTGCACCGATCAATAATATCATTTTGCCCCCAAACCTTTGGTCTAAAACAAACACTGGGCGATTCATTGCTTTGTTTTTCAGTCCCCCTCTCGCTTCCTTGCTTTGGTCTATGTTGGGAAGTCAGACAGAAACATTTGAATGCTTTGGGAAATTTGGGATTTCAGACCCCCTCACCCCCTTGACTGAAAGGCCTGTGTTAGGGAAGCTGGATAAAAAGCTTGGACTGATTTAAGAACAAAGACACCCCTCTACCTTAAAGAAGTCGTGGTCAGCTGGACACCAAGGATTACCCAATTAAATTATATACTATAGTTTTCAGCCCACACTGGGAAGTGAGCTTTGTTAATTTTGGATTTTAACAAAATTCACCCCATAGTGTTTTACCAAATGAGGATTATTTAAATTAATGTTTTTGGTTATATAGGCTAAGGATCGACACAGTCTTCCCCACCCACCAACCAACTCTAAAGGGAAAGGATTCAGGGCAAGCAGTCACCCCGTACCTTTTATTTTTCATGGGCTTAGTTCTACTTACATAGCAAGCCTCAGTTTAATGTTCAGGAAAGCCAGCTGCATCTCAGGACACTTTGGAACGATAGGACAGGGGGTCACTCCACTCTCAAAGATGGCCTTCTGTTCTCCACCACAGGACCCAGTCAGCTTTGAGGCATTCCTAGAAATAGACAGCTCCACCCAGATGCACTCTCAGAAATCTCCTCTAGTGTCTCCTTACAGCTGTCATATGGAAAGTGTCAGCAGCCTTCCTGTTTTTCTCCTTTTTCTGGGTGTCTGGTCAAAGGTTTGAATCCAAAAGGATCGAATGCCATAGGGTTGAGTCAATAGGACCTAAAACAAAAGGGTTGAATTTGTTTTTTAAATATAGATTTTTTTGGGGGGTTTTCCTATAGGAGATAAAAAGTGTTTTTTACCACAAAAAGGTGGTTTCGGGGGAAACCCCCCAAAAAGAAATATTAAAAAAAAAGAAAAAAAAATCGACCCTTTTGTTTTCGGTCCTTTTGATTCAACCCTTTTGTCATTCGTTCCTTTTCAGTCAAACCTTTGACCTATAATGGTTTTTCTGTCCCTTGTCCGAGTGCAGTCCCCCTTTTATAGCAGAAATGACATCACCAATTTTACAATCTTGGGCAAGTACCCTGCAATAATCCCTGCCACTAGGAATAGACAGTTACCCTTCTCTCTCCTCCCAAACCCACCTCTAAGTCAGGATTGGTTTAGCGGTCTGGAGCAACATATGTCTATTCCCATTTGTCATCGCCCCTTTGTTCTCCAACTTTTTGGCAAAAACTAGTTATGTATCACAACTTCATAATTTTACTAGCGACTGCCAAACTAAACCTATTTTCTGTTTTAGCTGATTATGGAAAATGCGATAAGCTGACCGCCAAATTAGTACGATGTAGCATGGCCATGTGGCATATTTCTACCATTTCCATAAAAAGCACAACAGTTAAGAAGATGTAAGTTATTAAGCATATCCCTAATTTCATGTTCCACCTTTTCACCAACTTTCGCATTTCGAACATGTTCAGATGAGCCAGAAACCTAGTCTAACTGGCCTTTACAGTTCTCAGAGTCACAGGTAGCTGCATTTTATATCCCTACAATTGCCTGAAAATTACATACAAAATGGTACCAAAATGAAAACAATCCACATTATGGTTGCTGTGAAAAAGGTCTAAATTATAATAGTTCTTTTAAATTAATGGTTACTGTTCATGTTCAGCAAATGAGAGGTCTGCTTTATCCAGCACAGTCATCTGCTCTCTGGGCGGGCCTGTGACCAGAGTTTTTGAGTCTCTCTGAAGTTGGTAGTTTGCATTTTGAAGTGGGTGCCCCCATTTTCACACATATTAGTTGTGCTACTGCCAAGGGTGAATTTCATTGACACTGCTGCTTTCAGAGCCAGCAAGTATGGAGGACAATTCATTTTGACGCCTTTAGCAGCACATTTTTTATTGAGGGGGCCATTACATGGGATATGTGCCATCCAGGCTGGAAGTGAGAGTTTTCATTGTGTTCTTATGTTTCTTGGGAGGATAGCTCATGGGCAACGTGCTCGCCTTGAAAGCAAGATGACACAGAGCAACACAGGTTCGATCTCCGGTTCCGTGCTTATAAATCTCTTGGTATTGAGCGCATTATAAATGACCTATCATATCATATATGTCCTCAGCCAGCAAAAGGGTCTGCCTTGGGCTGAGATTTTTTCATTCAGACCAAGTGGCTCTTCAAATGTCACTGGAGTTTTGTGGGTGAAACCTAATATACATTGCTCTTTGTCATCCCACACAGCATGTTTTGTTTTCCTGACATTGTTCTGTGAACAGTGATGTTTCTTTCAGTTTTATTTTTTTCCAAACCATTTTTATTTGCACACACATGTGCAGGCCGTTTAGGTTTTCAATGTTTGAAAATCCTGTTTTCCCTGTCACAGGGATCTTTTATTCCTCCTTCTTTTGTAAATTAAACTGCTGCTTGTCCATTTGTAATGACAGGTAGGTCTCTTTCCACATGGCCTTTTAACTTTACCTGAAAAACAAATGCAAAAGCCAGGCCGTTTTTGTTTCAGTGTTTAAATGCCTGCCATTCAGGTAAAAGGGACTTCTGTTTGGGGCCTTTAAATGCACCCTGCACACTGTTGTTGCTCGTTTTGCGGCTAAGACTGACCTATATTTAAAAAAATAAAGTTGCCAAATGGCCATCATAACTGAACTGAGTCTGAGACAATAATAGCCAGTGCTCAGAAATAAGTCCCAGTGCCCAACCCTGGTAGAACACACCCAACATGTATTCATTACATGCAACAGATTAGGAAAGCACCTTTATCAGCCAGGTTTCTGTTGTGTCCGACTCACGTCACACTACGTGATGACGTGAGGCGCAATAAAACACTGGCCCGCTGGATGCCGGCAGAGCGGAGCAGAAAGCAAACACAGCATGGCGAGTTTCATTCCGCTCCTGATCCGAGCCCATGCCAACGCCTCAGCGCGGCCTGCACTGCCGGCGCGAGGATGTAACACTGGCGACGAGGAGTCAGTATGGCCCACGCACATCAGCTGTGACGAGGCAGATCAATTCTGCTGGAAAATAATATAAGAAAAATGGGGAAACGCTGTGGAGGCACGCTCATCAGCACACATCATAGACAAGATCACGTGTTCAAGAACGACACGTGTAACGTTGCCATTCTCCTGTCCTTTGTTCTGTCATGGACAACACAGGAGCATGAGAGACACCATCAGGCACGGGTGGATCAATGCACAAAGAAAATGCCACAGGTGATGAGAAAGACAGCCCTGGCCCCCCACCAACACGGAAGTGAACACTCCAACACACAGCAACATGGCAACAGGGTGTTCCACACCCAGGGCCAAAACACCAGTAAGGCTGGCAGCAACACTGTCACCCCAGACAGCACCCCTCCGTCACCAAAGGGGTGTAACATCAGTGCTTGGACCATTCAACCCCTACACTGACCCATCATCTGTGGGGCCCCGCTAGTCAATCTGGATCCAGAAGTTTGAAATGGCCATTTGTATTTTGTTTTTTATTTATTTGTAAAGTGCGGCCGAGCCCTGGGGCAGCTGGGCGCTGAACCTTACAGGTTACACAAGCATACAAGCAATCTTACATAAAAATATATAGCAATATACCAATAATGCAGCAATTACATTACAATTTGAATACCGATACATATATACATGAGCAATGGCAATTGCCTGTTTGAGCAGAGGCAGCTATAATACAAGTTGTATGTATATACATATTTATCTTTATACAGAAGGCGGGTTATAACTACCGTGTCAGTTAGTACAAGGGCAGGTCGAGTGTGGTCAGCCAGGCTTTGGCCTTGGTCTTGAAGGCTAGGAACGAAGGTTCAGCTCTAAGAGGGTTGGGGAGTGAGTTCCATGGTTTCGTAGCCAGAACTGGGAAGCTGTTCCCTCCTGATCTTTGTAGCCTGAAGCGGGGGATAGAGATGCAGTTAGCCTGTGCAGTTCTGCTGGGTCGGTTGGTGGAGTGGTAGGCAAATCTGCAGGCCAGGTAACTGGGTGCCTGTTTAGCAAGGCATTTATGTGTCAGTGCGAGTGTTTTAAGTGACACTCTCTGTGATACAGGGAGCCAGTGCAGGCTTCGTCTGGTGTCGGATACGTGTTGGTTCTTAGGGATATGCAACGCTGCTCTGATGGCGTTATTTTGCACAATCCGTAACTTGTTGAGATTGCTATTGTTGGTGCCAAGATAAAGGGCATTGCAATAATCGATTTTGGACATAACCAGGGTCCTGGCCAAGGTGGTGCAATTGGCTGGTGTGAGGAAAGGCCGACAGGCTGTGATGAGCTTGCAGGTGCATGCAGCGGCCGAGGACACCGCGATAGTTTGTCGAGAGAGGGAGAGGGTGGAATCTAGATAAATGGCTAGAGTTTTGGTGTCGTTTGAGACTTTAATGATGTTGCCATCGATGATAAAGGATTTGAAGGATGGGTCTAGTTTATTCAGTCTCTAATGAGAAACCAGAATGAATTTGTCGATGGACGAATCAGGGGATGAAGATGAGGGTGCGGTGACAACAATTGCAGCAGGACAATTAGTAAGATGCTACTCATCTCCAAAAGTCAAAACAGCCACTGGCGAGTGGAATTATACCAGTTCTTAAGGAACTTCCGAGTGACATCTCATAGCTCCACCAATGTACCCCGGCAGACCTCATGTACGGAAGAATGGTGAACTTGTCCATTCCCCATTACCCGAGCATGGGTGTGGACGACATTGAGGGAGGACAGACTCACGAAAGGAGAGTTGCGGCCAATGAGTACGTGAGTCGCAAGAGAAATGCCAGGGAAGCCAGGCACAGGGTGGGCAACACTGTGTTGGTGTTGCGTAACACCACGAAATCTAAACTAGAGTCGAGGTATAACTACCAACAATGGAAGTTATAAAGACTGAAGGGTCGATGGACAGCAAATCATCACGGGAAACATATCTTGGTTCAAGAAGGTGCCCGAGGAGATGTGGGCATATGGAAGCGAGCAACCAGAAGAAGGAGAAGGCCCTGCACAGCACCATCAGGCGACATTGGTCAAAGAGGAAGATGCCATGCCCGAGATGGCTGCCCAGTGAGGTCTCAGAAGAAGAAGGTGCACCAGACGAGGCAGAAGGTGAGCAGCATGTGGGAGGTGAATCAGAGTCAATGCCGCCCCCCGCGGCTCCATAGATATAGTCTGAGTGCCGCCTCCAAAGCCGCAGCGAGGTGTTCGAAGCAAACGGGGTGTGTTGCCCGCAAGCAGTGGTCTTGAGTATGGAAGGGGAGTCCCCACGGTTGTTCACTGTTATTGTGAAAGTTTTGTTTGTTTGAATAAAGGAGGAATGTTGTGTCCGCCGCACGTCACGCTACACGATGACGTAAGGCGCAATGAAGCACCCACCCGCCAGAAGACGGCAGAGCGTAGCAGAAAGCACGCACAGGATGGCGTGTTTCATTTCGCTCCTGCGCCATGCCTGCACCAACGACTCAGTGCGGCCGGCAAGCATTCCATCTCCCGCCGGTGCCACCGGTTGCGGCGATGTAACTGTTTCCTATATGAATCATTACACAATGAGTTACCACACTAATTATCGCTGGATAACTGCCCGCCCCCCAATGTTTGGACCAAGGTGAAGGGAGGGCCTTAAACTTCGAATGACATATTCCTCGCTCAATAATGTCATTAGAATAGGCGTGTGTCTAGGAAGTGACCTTGGTGGAAAGTTCTACCCCTGTAATCTGATTGGCCACCCCAGGTGCTGCATATGTCAGTGCCACACTTGAGCCCCCCATTTAAAGAGAGTCTGGACACGCCACTGATTTGCACGTAATGTTGTCACTGTAGTGGTGAGAAACAATGTGTGAAAGCATAGACACCCTGGCTGAGAGTGTTTGGACTGTCACTTTATAACAGACGTCCATATGCTGTCACTTTTTGGCTGCATTCTAGTGCAGCGCATGGTGCTGTTTATGTTTTTTTGGGAGCTACCAATTTGTATTCAGAGGAAGCACTTTAATGAGCTGGTAAAGCAATTTGTGCTGTCATTCCTGTTTCATCAAAATAGAAATCATGAGCAGGTAAATTACATTTTACCGCCGAGGACCGGCATGTAAATACCTTCTAATAAGGGCTGTTAAATCGAGCGTGTCATGCACAACTGCACGCACATTGTTGAACAGAACCGGCTCCAGCCGGCTGGCCTCCCCTCTCGCGGGGGCTTTATGTTCCATTGCAGACCTGTTGTTTGAATTGCCAGTGACGGCCAGATTGTGATCAGACGCCGGTTTGGAAAGGTTTTGTTGCAGGCCTTTTAGCGAGGAGGGCTGAGATTCATTTTATTGGAACGTTTTTTTTCTTCTGGTAACTCGTGAAATCGTGAAGAAGAGTCTGCTGCCAGCAGGACCTTTTAGAAAATTTGAAAGATACGTTTTATAGACAGCCATGCACATTAGAAAACCGAAATGTGTTTTCATGTTTGGACTCTAATGGCAGCTCGAACGTTTAAAAAACACACATTAAAAAAAAATGTTTTCATCGGCTCGAGCCATTCGAACCTCCAGAGAGATGGCTTGTGCGCAGCCATTACATGTCAGAGAAAATGCAGGGCCCTCGAAGCAAGCACTGAACTCGCTGAGCTATCCCGCCAGCATAGTGACCGTGATTGAGAGCCAGTACACTGCTGTGTGCAGTGGTGGAAATGGAAAAAATGGGGTGGGGGAGGAGTTGGGGGGCAGAGGGGGAGTGGTCTAGAGGGGTCGGGGCTGGTAGTGGCCATCCAATCAGATGAATACTTTAAAAAAAAGAAAGAAAAATAAGCGCCCACAACAGTAACATTGCCTTTTACCGCCGGCCAGGGCTTTAAGTGGGACGGGGCGTGGTGGGGCCCTGTGGGGCCCACTACTCTCCCCTGCCAGCCCCGGCCACTACACGAAAGGATTTTTTTCTGAAGCCTGAAGCACTCGCTCGTGTGCAAAAGCTTCAGGCTCCAGAAAAAAATGCCTTTAAGCCGTAATGGTGGCGCCGCACCTGCGAGGCATCCCTTTAAGCAGGAGAAGCCTGTGGGCCAGCGCCGCCATTATGGAGAAAATGTGAGGCTGCTGGAAGCTGAGGCGGTTTTCCTGGAGACTGAAACCAGCTGGCAAGGGGCAGCGCCACCATTAAGGCTGAATAGGCGAGGCCCTGTCCCCTGCCAGGCAAGCCTATAGAATATAAATGCAGAGATCAACACCCTCTCCCCAAGGGGGAGAGGCTGTTGATCACTACAAAAGGTTGCCTGGCAGGGGTGCCAGTAGCCCATTGAGCCGGGGCTCGTCAGGGGGGCGTGGCATGACAGGCCCGCAGGACCCCTGCAGTTAGGCCAGACCCCCTTGATGAGCCCTGGCTCATTTTGTTGTGCGAAAAAAAGAAAAAGAAAAAAAAAACGCCCGTGAGGGCAGCATTGCCTTTTACTCGCCTCTGGCACTGGTGTGTAAAGCAAAATGTTCGCTACATGTACAACTGATTCCTTTCAGTTGTACATGTAGTGAGCATTGTGCATTACACACCAGTGCCAAAGCCGCGGTAAACGGCAATGCTGCCGTCGCGGACGCTTTTTTTTTTCCTTTTTCTTTTTTACAGCGTGATTCATGGGCTTGGGCGGCTGACTCTGGCCGGATCCCGAGATCCGGCTACACATCTGGTGCCGGATCTCGGATCCGCCGAGAGCCGGCCCAATGACCAGCACTGGCTGTGTGGGCCTGCAGCCAGGCCAGTACCGCACAAGGACCAGAGAAAACGTAGCCCAGGTCCGTTATTACCAGGCACCCCTAGTGGCCCCTTGTTTGGCCCGGACACTTCCTGCCCTGGAAGAGGGGCGGAGCCTGGGGACCCCCTAACCACCTGCAGTCGAGCACGCGCGGTGGGCCCACATGTGTTGCTTATTTTGTCCTGAAGGGCTGTGCTGGGCTGGCTCGAGCATCTCATGGCACGAGCTTTCCGACCGCAAATGCTGTTAACAGGGCACCCGCCCCTGACGAGCCCCCCCCCCCCTCCCCGCACACCATGCGGTCCACCTGGAGAGCATTACGGACCGGGAACAATGGAGCTCACGACAGATGATGTCAGCGCTGAGAGCCCATTGGACGCCGCCAGAGTGAAGGAGGCCCCTCTTGAAGCCGCAAACCCCCCATCACCGCAGAGTGCCTGGCAACCACTCATAGCACAACAAACAGAGGAGGGAACGTGATGAGTGCACACGAGACTCAACCGCAGCGAGCTTACGCCTTTTCCCTGTGATCAACTGGGCAGCTTACATCACTGCCTCCTGGGGAGCTAGCCCTGACCAATAAAGGAATGGGGGCAGGAGGATACACTGACAGGCCAGTGCTTCCAGAAGACCCCAAGGGGTGGCTTTAAATCAGAAGCATTCTATGGCATCTGGCATTACTTGGCAAATAGAGGGGCCCGTCATTCATGCGCGGCCCAGTGACACATTTGCTGCAGACTGTGAAGAATCAACTTCCGGGGCACCAGTCATCCAGGGATGAATATCGGGTTCTAACCAACCCACACCTCTAGTACACCAGAAGGGATCCAAACAGACTGCAATACAAGCAAATGGCAAACCTCCTTGTCCAATTTTGGTAACGTGGACAGAATGGCAGGCTTATCGCTGCAAGTGGTGGATTGTTGGTTAGTTGCAACACAGGGAATATACAATTATTACCCAATGATAAAACAGATTGTCCAGTGAAGGTTGTATACATATATATCAACTTTATTGTTATTACAATAGAAAGTTCTAGCACACTACAAAATGCAACCCACCCTGTAAAGGAACACAGAGGACAGACAGTTTCATAAAGGAAAGGGATGTACTATGGATACTGACAGGAGGGTAGTTGGTAAAGTAATCAGTCTTACAGTTGAAGGTTGTTTGGTTTCAGCATCAAGGTAGCAAGGGGTCGTAAATGTCACTAGGTGCCTTCGGAGAAGGATCAGGGGGACAGAACCACAATGTACCTTGTGCTGTAGGAGTTCTTGGTCCTCGACAGCGTCAAGTCAGTTTAAAGGTGCTTTGCATCTCCTGCGACAGAGTTCACAATGGGAGACAGCTGTAGGTATCAGGCGGCAGGCATTTCGGCAAGCGAAGCTGCACGGATGGGAGCAGGATGGCCTACACAGTTGCTCGAGGTCAAGAATTGTTGTCTCTGTCCTGGTTGGCAGAACTGGAATGCTGTTCGTGGGGTCTTGCACATCTTTAGTGACTGCAGCTTGACAATAGTCAATAGTGCAGCCGGTCGCGGTGCAAAGGCTCGACTGCCTCGAAAATGTCCTTAAAAGAGCGACGCTGGTTGATGATTGTTGTGGCACTGCTTCTAGCTTCTTCTCTGGGCATGTGTCATCCTTTAAGGCGGACGGCCCAAAGCTGGGGGGAGTGTCTGCAGTTAACAGACTTGTCCTTTGTTCAGAGACTTTGTGGCATTTCCCAAATAGGAAGTTTGCTGACAGAATCTAGCAGGGCACACTGTGTGCTGGCTGGGTACTGGTTCTGGCTGCTAGGTGGGTACTTTGAAGTCAGTATCTCCCTATGTTTCCTGGGAGATGTTTAGGGATGGATCTTGCTTCCCTCTTGGAAATGCTGGCCTTCCTTCACTAGTGGAAGCTATAAGGCAGACTGTACTTTCAGCCAGGGTCCAAATGAGTCCTTCTTACTCCTTTCAAAGTCATTGAATGATCTGCCAAGAGAGGGGCTAAAGCCTCTTTCAAAGCCAAATAGGCCCCAGTGATTGGCACAGGCTAAGCCTATCTTAATGAACCAATCCTGGGTCCCCACCAACAATCTTCGTGAATTCATAACCAGAGTGCTTTGCAACAGGAAAGGTAAGGGGTGACAACATGTACTACTGAGTCCCACCCATCTTCCTGTCTGTTGTGGATCAAAGTATCTCTCTGTTTAATTGAGCTCTCTGTGGTTCCTGATCAAAGCGCATGTCTCCCTTGAATATTTGTGGCGAGAACAGACTTTCGGGCTCCATCAAATCACATACTTCTTCCCTCTGAAAGGGGGTCCCCTTGCAGGGGTTGCCTTCTGTAAACAGTTGTCCCAGACATGACAATCACTGCCCTTCATACAGAGGGGTTGGAGCGAGCATCAAGCTGACACATTGCATATCGTGGGTTTGCATGAAATTGGGTACTTGCAAGCCTCAGGGAAGGTAATCACACCTGAGTCTGCAGCTCACACAGCATCCTGAACGGAGACTGCTAGATGGTCCAAAGTCCAGGGAGAATTGGGGAGAACAAATCTGATCCCTAAACTTTACTCAGGCTGAAGCATAGCCAGCATTCAGTCTGAGGTATAAAAAAAGCCGTTTACAGGCAATCCTATTACAGGAATTGGTAGCGGGCCTGTATGCTAAGACTCTGCATCTGCATTTGGGTTTATATAGCACAGACACAGCTAGGGAGCAACCAAGCACTGTAAACATTTGGTGAGGATTACAAGAAAAATGTAAGCTGGTTCTAGAAGGGAGAGGTTCCGGCTGCAGATTTGGGAGCTGCAGACCCATGGGGGTGGTTTTCTCCTGGGGGTGGTGCTGAGGGTCTCAGACATTCCCTAGGTACTGCCTGAAAGGGCAGGGCCGTGAAGTACTTCCTGAACTGCAAAAAATATGGCGCTGCCCTAATTGCTACAGGGACAGTCTTCCAGGAGATTGTTGCTTAGCAAGAAAATGCTTCTTTCCTGATTTCCATAACCTATAATTAACTAAAAACATCAGATAATGTCCTTTAGCAAAACTGGAATAATAAAAGAGATTGACATAGAAAAGATAAACCTTTTTTTAAAAATTAGAACATTGGTTTGAGGAGGAGCGGACCAGGCCAGAACGAGGGCTCAGCACAAGCACAACTTCAAGGGCCCTTCTGCCAGTCTGAGACATGGGGCTCACCGGAAATCATCTCGGAGGTGCACAAACAGCCCACAGGAGGCGCTGCAGCCTAATGGTGGCATTGCTCCTAGTGGGTCAGGTACAGAGTGTGGCGGTGCCTCACCCACCGTCTGAAAGCTCCACTGCCAGCTCTACAGAGAGGTGGCCTCCGCTTCATCCTAGCGCCTTGCCATGGCGGTGGCGATGGAGGGTAGATACTGGAACAACAGAGGGTCTGGGATACATCGGTGCTGATGCACGTGTGTGACATCCGGTGGAGGGGCCATGCAAGAGCATTGAGACTGCTCACATCTGAAAGCAACTGAGAAGATGCATTGAGTGCTGCAGGAAACGCATGTTGCAACTTCTGTTGACACATTGGCAAGTGTATTCCCCAGGAGAAAGGAGAAGTTAGTTAATCAGGAGGTTCTGTGCCACGTCAGAAGGTGTTGAGCGGAGGGCGGGACACGGCTACTGACCTCGAGGCCTTCTCGGGAGTAGGAGACTCTGAGGATGGGAAGCACATCACAGATTCCCTGTGTGTGTAGACTACATAGGTGGCATGTGAACTTCAGGGCAAGAAGGACCTCGATGGAGAACAGGTTGGTTGCCTTGGCGTCCAGGGTGACTGCAGTAGAACAGAGGGCAGAGTCCTACTAGAGAAGATACCCTCCCTAGAGTGGACCTGCAAAGAGGTAGAGGATGGCCAGGGGTGCTTCACATGGGTTCAGGAAGGTGCTGTGGCCGTTGGGAAAGGCCGACGCCGCTCTCTGCAGCTCTCCGCTGCTCGACGGCGCGCAAGGCGCTATTATACTGTCCCACACAAGGTAAGGCCACTTGCCTTAATATCTGCATGTCCCACCCATCATGGGGGGAGGCCCTCCTTACTACTTTGCGCACAGTGCCGTGCAGCTTCAGAAACGCACGTCTCCGGTCACGCACCCGCCCCACTATCACTTACACCCCGAATATAGTAGACCGTAACCTAAAGGTAGGTCTCAGATGTTTGCCGCCGTCACGCAGGCACAACTCTAACTCGATTTACCCGGATGACACTCTTGTGCCCCACAGGCCTGCCTGCGCCATGGCACCATTGTACACTGAAGCCATTGCACCTCATCTCCGCCCAATTTCATCAGACGCCCAAATCAAAATGCCCATTACTAACACTGACGCGGAACTACCATCCACGCCCAGGCCAAGTGATGCCTACAAGCCTAATGTGGCTACTACTGTCTCTGCTGCACTTATACCTCATGTGGATTATGTACCGCCAGTTATGCCTAGTGATGCCCCCATGCCAATTGTTGATACTGTTGATACTACTGCCCTTATGCCCAATGTTGTTTCTGCATTGCCTGTTATGCCTAGTGATGCCCCCATGCCAAATGTTGATACTGTTGATACTACTGCCCTTATGCCCAACGCTGTATCCGCATTACCTGCTATGCCTAGTGCTGACACCACGACCAAGCCCAAAAACATACTACCCCCTATCCCTGACCCACCCACTACCCCCCCCAGACCACCCACGTCCATCACACCTCCAACGGTCCACACCCTTAGTTGCGCCCTGCTCAACGCTCGCTCCGTACCTGCCCACGCCCTCGACATCAACGACCTGATCATTAAGGACAATCTTGACCTCCTATTCCTCACTGAAACCTGGCTCAACGAAAGCTCAGGCCCGGCACTATCTCTGGCTATTCCGTCGGGTACTCCATATTCAGGAAGGACCGCACCTTTCAGAGAGGTGGTGGCGTGGCCCTCATCGCCAGGGAAACCTTTGCTATAAGGGAAATGGCAGGGCAACTTGACCACAATAGTGACTACCTCCCACTCAAAATTAATGTTTCTCCTAACTGCACCATAACTGTGCACATTGTCTACAGACCTCCGGGTCCTTGCACTGACTTCCATGACACCCTCATCTTCGCACTGTCCAACAACATCAAAAAGACCTCCCAGGTCATACTCTTGGGCGACCTCAACCTGGGGCTCAATGACCCTAAGGACCCCCATGCCAAAACCCTCAAGAACGCCCTATCCACCCTGGGCTTTGCACAATCTGTCTCTGACTCCACCCACATCAAAGGGCGCATCCTCGACTGGATCAGTCAACATAGCTGCTCACTACTTGTCACGGAAAACACGCCCATCCCATGGTCTGACCACCATTACATCCAATTCAACCTTCGCACCAAAAAAGAGACCAACTCACCTCCCACCCCCTGCCCAGCTACTCTCGCCAGGAGCTCCCGCCAGCTCACAGTCGAGAATTTAGCACCCTACCTACGCAACCCGGCCTTGCAGGCCCCATTCTCCAACAACCCAGAAACCCTAGCCAACACATTCAAAGAAGTCATCACCCAAGCAGTTGACGCCGTTGCGCCACTGACCCTCAAAAAAGCCAAGAAAACCAAACACGCTAACTCATGGTTCTCCAAAGAACTCCTTGAACAACGTGCGCAAAAGAGGACTGCCCTCTCCACCTGGAAAGCTAACCCATCAGAAACCACCAAAAATGCGTTCAAAGCCATCTCCAAATCCTACAAAACTAACATCACCCTAGCTAAAGCTGCTTCCTTCAATGCTAGGATCTATGATGCCAAATCGGGGTCAAAGGAAATCTTCACCATATTCAGGGAACTGGAAAAACCATCCTCCCCTCCTCTTGCTCTCATCAAAGATGACAACTGGTGCAATAGCATTCAATCCGCAATGCTAGACAAGCTCAAAAACTCTCCAAACTAAAATTCGTGGCCACCAAAAAGTCCTTTCCCGCCTCATAGCTAACCTGCATAGTCAACCCACCACGCCCTCCACCACTAATCCCTCTCCATCTTTTGACTTCAAAGATATTACTGAGCACGAGGTCATCGCCTTGCTCAAGTCCATCAAACCCTCCAACTGTAAGGGAGATGCCTGCCCAGCTAGTCTCATTAAAGACTCAGCACAGATCCTAGCTCCATTCCTCACAGCATTCATTAATTCATCCTTCCAGTCTGGCCACGTTCCAACTGGACTTAAGGAGGCCTGGGTACGCCCACTCCTCAAAAAACCCTCGCTGGACCCAACGATCCCGGGGAATTATCGACCTATCACCACTGTACCCTTCCTGCTGAAAATCCTGGACAAAGCAGCTTACCTGCAAGTCCAAAAGTTCCTTGAAGAAAACCGTCTCCTCGGCCTGCGGCAATCTGGCTTCCGCCCACGACACGGTACCGAAACGGCTCTCCTGGACCTAAAGAACCAAATGGACGATCTAAGAGACGCAGGGAAACCTGCTCTCCTTCTGCTCCTGGATCTATCCGCCACCTTTGACCTGGTGGACCACAACACCTTGTGTCGCCATTTAGCTACCCAAGCTAACTTTTCCCCCAAAGCTTGCGAATGGATTACCTCCTTCCTCCAAGAAAGGGCCATGAAAGTCTTCTCCGACTCAGCCTGTGCCACCCCTAGCCACATCACCTGCGGTGTGCCTCAGGGCTCATGTATCGCGCCCACGCTTTACAA
This sequence comes from Ambystoma mexicanum, assembly GCF_040938575.1. Classification (NCBI taxonomy): domain Eukaryota; kingdom Metazoa; phylum Chordata; class Amphibia; order Caudata; family Ambystomatidae; genus Ambystoma; species Ambystoma mexicanum. The sequence continues at coordinate 1,696,123,861 of NC_090932.1, read as the reverse complement.
CCTCTTCACGAGGCCACTGTTCAGCATCCTTGACTCCCTGGGCATCTCGTATACAAACTATGCGGATGACACCCAGGTCCTCATCCCACTCACAGGCGATTACTTGGCGGATACTAAAACCCTTACCACCATCTACTCCACTATCCAATCATGGATGGCAGATAACTGGCTATGCCTCAATAGCGAAAAAACCGAACTCCTCCTCATAGGAGCACCCTCCACGCTGGGGAACCTCGGTGAACAGTACACTTCCTTCACTATTGACAACATTCCCATCAAGGTCTCCAATCATGTGAAGACACTCGGAGTCTACCTAGACTCCGACTTGTCAATGGATAGACAGGTCAATGCCATCGCCTCCTCCTCAGCCTATTACTCGAAAGTCCTCAACGCTGCCAGACCTTTCCTGTCTCGCCAGAATTGCCTCACCATTGCTAGGGCAATAATTGGATCTAGGCTGGACTACTGTAATGCCCTACTCGTTGGGACCTCCAATAAGAACCTGGCCAAACTTCAGCTAGTTCAAAATAATGCACTTAGGGCGGCCACAGGCACAGCGAGAAAAGACCACATCTCAGAAGTCAGAAGACAGGCACACTGGCTCCCGGTGAAAGAGAGGATTGTCTTCAAAACACTCGCCCTCACCCACAAATGCCTCCATGAACTTGCTCCACCCTACCTGACCCAAAGAATCACCAAGCACTCTGCCACCAGACCATTAAGAATGTGCTATTTCAACACGATTGTCACGCCCAAATCACGCAAAGTGCGCGCCGGTGGTGCCAGCTTTCCCACTCGGGCCGCCACCCACTGGAACGCACTGCCACCCCACATCAGAATGATTGAATCCCACCAAGCCTTCCGCAAAGCTGTTAAAACCAAGCTCTTTGTATGAAACGTACCTGAATGCATTCTGTTACTGTATTATGAATATCATGCCTCACCTGCAACTATGCCTGTAATTGTGTATCCATAAGACCTCTGGTCTCATGCATATCTGCTGAATTAAGAATCCAACACTTACTTGTAACAGCGCCTCGATGTCCACGGGCTGCAAGTGCGCTATACAAATGCGAATAAATAAATAAATAAAATAAAACAGCGTGCGAGCTGCAGAAGACTGTAGAGACCCTGGAGAACAAAGCACTGGAAGAGAACCATAGAGTTCCAAGGACCGTCCCGGACATGACCAGAGGGGATTATTGAAGGGTCCTTCAGGGTACTCTAGTCACCGATTCGGAGGGGGGCTTCTGGCTACCAACCGGATGATTACGCATAACTGCAGGGGGCATTGAGACCATCCTGCAAGTACTCAAACATCTCCAGATGAGGACCGCATGTAGAGGACCAAGGTTTCCTATGAAGGACAGGGGGTCCTGCTTTTATGGCTTAAATGATCTCAGGCTAGAAGCGGTGCTAGAGCCGCAGGCCAGACTCTGACTGTCCATTAGGGACTTCCCCGGCCTCCCGCGTGATGTCAACTGGACCTTCCATGAGAACCTTTCAAGCACCTACATTCGCCGGTGCCCTGTGACTAAAGGAAGCAGTGTGAGCTGCAGATCATGTTTATTTTGGGTTGACAAGATGTTTGGGGAGAATGGGGTGTGCACAAATTTGCACGCAAAGTGAAGAAGACGATATTTGCCCTGGGTTCTGCGTCCCCATTCTTAGGGAAACACACCTGTTTAATCCGGCACGTGCCCCGTGGCGGAATCTCAAACCTTTGACTGGTATTTGTTCATTCTAAAGTGGAGAGCGCTTTGAATCGACCGAGAGAATTATTCTTCCTGGTATTCTCTCCCTCCTCTAACTCCATTTCTACCACTGATGGATGTTGCTCCCTCCAAAAGTCTGTGTGACTCGCTTTTTGACATTTCTATCAATAAGATTGAGGATATCCATAACAAAATCCTTTAGTGAGGTCTGAGCTTGGACATTTCTGTCCTTGTTATCCACGTAGGTGACCCTTCTTGCACGTGGTTCTCCTTCCCCCTGTTCTCTCCTGAGGACATTCTAGAAGGCACCACCACCTGGATCCAATTGCTTTAGGGATACTTAAGGACATCATACCTGATATTGCTCCCTAGTTAGCTCAGGCTGTGACCTTTTTCTTGCTAGTTGGGCTCTATTCCAGTTGAGCTGAAGCAAGCGCTTGTCATATCCTTGCTAACTTCTGTCCTTTCTCTGTTTTCCCTTTCTTCATGAAACTGCTAGAATCTCTGATTGCTCCCCTCTACTTAGTTCCTACTTGGAGAGTTCTTTGACCCCTTTTGTCAGGCTTTTGACCTGCCCGTGGTACGGAGAGTGTTCTGGTTTCAGTGATATGCAGTCTCACCCGGATGGTATACCAAGGGGGCGTGGGTGCGCTGATCTTGTTAGACCTCTGAGCTGCATTCAACACTGTTGACATGCCATCCTGTGAGCCCACCTGACTCAGGCCAGCCTCTCTGGCCCATGTATATCATGGGTTGCTTCTTTCTTGGCTTAGATGGCAAATTCTCGCTCTCTCTGCTTTTAGTTCTTGTTTTTTGACTCTCACCTGTGGGGTCCGCTAGGGCTCCGCCTGGTCCCACATTTTATTAAACATCTATATACAGCCTCTTGTCCAACTCATCCACTCCCACGGCCTCCATTGCTACTCCTGTACAGATGACACTCAGATCATTTGGTGGCTTCATTTCACCTAGTCTGATACGGCGTCTCAATTTAGGGGTTGCTTGGCTGTGGTGGGATGTTGGATGAGCGATAACTGGATTAAGTGGAGCGGGGACAAGACAGTGGTTTTGGTGGTGGGTTGCTCCTTTTCCTCGGTGTCTCCTCTTTGGACATCTGATTTATGGTCGCCTGCTCCTGGTTCTCCACCCCCTCCTGTCTCTGTTGTGAAAATCCTGGCTTCCAAAAGCTGTTCTTCTCTCTCTACCAAGGCTCAATTTACTTCTATCTGCCTAATTGGTCACCCCCAGTTGATAGTTCATTGGAAGGTTCTCACTTTCCTTCCTTCCACTCTCTGCCCCCCAGTTGTAGCCTCTTTGGTGCTTCGTCGTTTGGACTACTTGAATTCTCTTTTCCTGGACCAACCTCTTTGCCTCATGCGGCGGCTTAAGCTTTTGCGCGGGCTGTCAGGGCCACGCCATATGGCTCTCACGTTTCTCCGGTGCTCTTCTCCCTCCACTGGCTCCCAGTTTTAGAACGGATTAAATGTAAGTCGCTATGTATAGTCCACTGTGCGTTTTATATTTACGGTGCGGAACACCTGCAACTTAAGCTCCTTCTGTAGTTGCCCGGCCGTTCTCCATGCTCTATGAAGTCTCTGCGTATTGCTGTCCCTCGTTTCCAGCTTGACAGGACTGGTAGTCTGTCTTTTTCTGTAGCAGCGGCCAAACTGTGAAACTCCCTGCCGATCATTCCCAGATCCACTATCGCCAGTCTAGGCGTCTTCTGAAGACTTTACTCTTCCAGATATTCTGGCTCCGTCTGCGGCTGTCTCCGGTTATGTCTCTTAGCACCAAGATGCCTTTGGTGAACGTGCACTATATATATTTTTACGTAACACATAACAAAGTAGCATCCGTTGATATTTTTGGCTCAGTGGACTAGTAGCCACACAGAATATCTGCACATTTGTGGTATTGGTGGATTTAGTCAGGCTTATTGAGGGGATATTTCCTGAGGTGGCAGGCTGACCCTGTCAGAAATGATCCGCCGCCCAAGTTAAGGGCCAAGCGAAGCTTGGATGGAATTACGCTTAATGCGGGTGGGGGTGCCGTCACCAACAGAGTCGACCCCTCGCCTCTGGTAATATCGCTATTAGCACTTACCATCGCAGGTGGTAATGGTGTTTATTATTTAAAAAGTAAAAGAAACGTACCTTTCGGCACGTCCTGGAGCCGCGTCCAGGTTCACAGTCACTTTGCAATGTTGATGACCGGGACGTCACAACATTGCAAAGTGACTCCGGGAACAAGGGAACAGCACCGACCCCCACAGAAAAGGTACATTTCTTTTTTTTTTTAAAGTATATACACTCTTATTACCCGCGCAGGTAACTACTATACAGCGGCTAAGAGGGGAGGGAGAGGGCATCCCCAAGTTGCTCTGCCAAACCCATAAAAAGCAGAGAGGTGCTTAGGAATTGGAAACTTCGGACCTGCACCCATCCGCACCACAGGTTTCATATCTGCCTCTCCCACTGACCCAATAAAGAACACTGCCCCCCTTTTTCTAACAGGGCAATGCGCATCGAGGCCACCGATAGCGGCAGCGGCAGAAGTGCGCTATACAAGACGACGTGCATCATTTGTGTTGTGCTTCCATTGCTAATGGTAAAATTCATTTACGGTTTACATTTTTTTTATGGGTAACCTTCATCAGGTGGGTAGTGTAACGTGTCTGTGATTGTTAACCACCTTTGAGAAACGCCTGTCCCTATATCACAGCTGCTGCAACACATGTGATTCGACCTAAGAAGCCTGGCAGCTAAATGCCCACCTCCAGCTCCTCCCGTCGACCCACCTGAGCCAGGGTAATAGTGGTTTGTCTTTTAGACTGTTAATGCTATGTATGACAGATATAGATGTGTGCTTTAAGCTGTAGTTCATCAGCAGGGAGAGAAAACACACTGTGCGACAGCCCTTAAGGAACAGTGCAGCGCACGTGTAAGCCACTGAGTTATCCCCTATGCAAAGCACTCCGCTGCATCCCAGCTGGGGTCCGGCTTTATGTAATGTTATGTTGATTTATACCGCGCACCGACACCACCCAAGGGCCGCCTCTAGGCGCTCTTTACTAATCCCAACCATACACTCCATGGCGCAGCTCATGAAACCCATTCATTTGATTGGGGACTGTTTCCGGCCGACCCATCTTGTGATCTCGTGAAAACAGGGTTTCCGTCTCACAGACCTTGCAGCTTAAAACTGCTGCATGTCTTGGTGAGATAGAAGAGTCGAGAATTCCCAGAAAACTATAAAAAAAAACAGGCCCTCGGCTGACAAGATGAATGGGAAGGCCCATCTCTGTATTGCGCCGTCCAATGGGCCTCTCGCCAGCCCGCTCCTCTGTGACAAATGAAGGGCTTCAGATCCATTTTAGTTTTCAATAAAGATCCTGTTTAACAGCGCCATGAATATGCATGTTTTTGGCGGGAGTCCAAGTGACACAGGCGGGAGCCAAGCCAAACAGCGAACTAAGGGAGCACGGGTTGCCGGAGGATGAGAGGCGGCGGCTTCTCGTCCCGGAGAACGCCACGAGGAACCGAATCCAAGACGTGTTGGCCATCCGTGACCCGTCCACGCCGCGGTCTATTCAATTCCACTGCTGGTGGTATGTGGCACGTGGGCCCCGGGTGGACCCTCAGGAGCCTTGAACTGAGAGGGGGGGGCATCAAGAGAGTGCCACTCTTCTCCAGCCCCAAGGAAACAGCACAGAAACTCCAACAATTGAAATTATGAGGCTGGCTTCATGTGAGGATCAGAGTATGCATTCTGGAAGTTACCACTGGGGAATTTCCAAATATCTGGGGTTCAACAGGTTCCCGAGACAGACGGGGAACGTCATACATTGAACATACACTTCAAAAGCACAACAAGGCATAACACTGACTACACAAATGGAGGCCGGGGAACTATAGAACTACACAAATGGAGGCCGGGGAACTACAGAACTACACAAATGGAGGCCGGGAACTACAGAACTACAAACGAACGGAAGGAATAGGGAACACACATTCCTTGGCTGTGTGCAAGCATTGACACATATTATAAGTCTATTTATTTTGGGTGACGTCACGGGCCTCTAGCTTCACTATAAATATGTTGCGACAATGCACAAAAAAGTGCGTCCATTTCTGATCCATGCCGTAATGTTTGCGTTTAGTCTCTTGGTTTTCTGGGGCCGCAGTCAGCAGCTGTTGCTGGTCCCACGCCCGGTGGTTCTCATGTCATGACAATGGCGCAGTAGGCTGCTTTCTGGTGTCCCTCTACGGATTCTGGAAAGGGCCCTTCCTGCCTGAGGTCTCCAGTGTCCTCTGTCACTTAGAACGTTCTGCTTAACAGGAAGTCTCGTGGTCTAGAGCAGAAGTGACGAATCTAGGGGCAGGGGTGCCTAAGCGGCATCCCTGGAGATAGGCAGGTGAGAACGGTCATGTGATGAGGGAGGTCACAGGCTCTTGACCCCTCGATCCCTTGAGCCCCCGAGGGTCTGGTCAGCAGATGGGGGTTAGCGTGCAGGCAGAAACAGATTCCGGGAGTCATGGGGTCTTATCCCAGCCTATCCTGGCTACGACAGAACTTCTACGAACATGTCTGTGGGCTTTCTTTACAAATACAAGTATAAGTAAACAAGGAAAGAGTAAGAGATAAGATGGCATAGAGAAACTCAGCTGACCCTTTAAGTAAACAAGAAAAGAGTAAAGGATAACCTGGCATAGAGAAACTCAGATGACCCTTTAAGTAAACAAGAAAAGAGTAAAGGATAACCTGGAATAGAGAAACACAGGTGACCCTTTAAGTTAAAGGATAAGATGGCGTAGCAAAACTCAGCTGACCCTTTAAGTAAACAAGAACAGAGTAAAGGATAACCTGGCATAGAGAAACTCAGATGACCCTTTAAGTAAACAAGAAAAGAGTAAAGGATAACCTGGCATAGAGAAACACAGGTGACCCTTTAAGTTAAAGGATAAGATGGCATAGCGAAACACAGCTGACCCTTTAAGTTAAAGGATAAGATGGCGTAGCAAAACCCAGCTGACCTTTTAAGTAAACAAGAAGAGAGTAAAGGATAACCTGGCATAGCGAAACACAGCTGACCCTTTAAGTTAACAAGAAGAGAGTAAATGATAAGATGGCGTAGTGAAACACAGCTGACCCTTTAAGTAAACAAGAAGAGAGTAAAGGATAACCTGGCATAGAGAAACATAGGTGACCCTTTAAGTTAAAGGATAAGATGGCGTAGCAAAACCCAGCTGACCCTTTAAGTAAACAAGAAGAGAGTAAAGGATAACCTGGCATAGCGAAACACAGCTTACCCTTTAAGTTAACAAGAAGAGAGTAAATGATAAAATGGCGTAGTGAAACACAGCTGACCCTTTAAGTAAACAAGAAGAGAGAAAAGGATAAGATGGGTAACCTGGCATAGAGCTGACCCTTTAAGTAAATAAGAAGAGAGTAAATGATAAGATGGGGTAGTGAAACACAGCTGACCCTTTAAGTAAACAAGAAGAGAGTAAAGGATAAGATGGGTAACCTGGCATAGAGCTGACCCTTTAAGTAAATAAGAACAGAGTAAAGGATAAGATGGCATAGCGAAACACAGTGGATGCTTTAAGTAAACAAGAAGAGAGTAAATGATAAAATGGCGTAGTGAAACACAGCTGACCCTTTAAGTTAACAAGAAGAGAGTAAAGGACAAGATGATATGATATGATATGATATGATATGGCATTTGTAACGCGCCTATACACAAGTGTTTCAAGGCGCGATGAGGAGGGGGGGACAAAGGGAGACAGACAACGATCCTACTAGGCCAGGTGTCATTCAGACCGCTCAAGTGCAAGGGGAGAGGGGACTGGGAAAAGTGCAAGGGGAAGGGGAGAGGGGGAAAGTGCTGTACATGGTTAGTAGAATACAAGATAATTAATAGGGTCAGCTGGTGGCAAGTGCAAGGAAAGTGCAATACGTGGTTAGTAGAATACAAGATAAATAATAGGGCCAGCTGGTGGCAAGTGCAAGGTAAGTGCCGGGAGAAGGGGCTGTGGGATACAGAGACAGTCCCGTAGTGCAGGTAGGCAGTGCAGGGAAGAGAGGCTTGGCCAAGAACCGAGATCGGTGAGTGGCCCAGTAGCAGATTCGGTGCAGGTTCAGTGATTTTAGCTGGGGAGAGAGGGAGAGAAAGCGGAGGCAAAGAGGAAGGTTTTGAGGTGCTTCCGGAACCGGAGATGGTTCTCCTCAAGTTTCAGGGAGGCAGGAAGGCTGTTCCAGAGGGAGGACCCTGCTGCGGAGAGAGATCTACCCCCAGCTCGTTGCTTGGAGAAGCAGCTGACCCTGAGGTAGTTGGAGGTGGATGAGCGAAGAGCTCGAGAAGGAAGATATTTAGGGAGAGAGAGTTGAAGGTATTTTGGCCCAAGGCCCCAGAAGGCCTTGTGGACAATGCAGAGGGTTTTGAACTTAATCCTCGCAGCCACTGGGAGCAAGTGTAGAGATTTCAGTCTTGGAGAGATACGGTCCTTGTGCTTGAGGCCAAGGACAAGTCTCGCAGTCCTATTCTGGATGAGTTGCAAAGGGCGAAGAGTAGAGGCAGGAAGATTTAGATAGAGGCTGTTGCAGTAGTCCACCTTTGAGAGAACCAGGGCTCTGGAGACAGTGAGCTTCTGGCGGAAGGAGAGGAAAGGAAGAATACCTCTGAGGAGGTGCAGCTGGTAGTGTGACTTCTTAGAGACGTCAGATATGTGAGGAGAGAAAGAGAGTGTGGAGTCGAAGATGACCCCAAGGTTTTTTGCTTTGCAGGTAGGCGCAGGAAGAGGACCAAGGGAGGCCAGCCAGAGAGCTGCAGGGAAGGAGGGAGTGGGTGTGTCGATAAGTAGATTCTCAGTCTTACTGGCATTAAGGCAGAGGTCGTTGGCGGCACACCACTCCTGGATAGCAGAGAGACAGTCAGAGATGAGGGAAGAGGAAGAGGAGGCCAAGGGTAGCCTGAAAATTAACTGGGTATCATTCGCGTAGCACTGAAAGTAGGGACAGAGAGCGGCGATGCGGTGAGCAAGAAGTGCCAGATACTGGTTGAACAGCCAGGGGGAGAGGTTAGAACCCTGGGGGACACCACAGGTAGAGAAAAAGATGTCAGAGAGGAAGTGTGAAGTGAAGTGAAGTGTGAGGCATAGTGAAACACAGCTGACCCTTTAAGTTAACAAGAAGAGAATAAAGGAACGACACGGACAATGTTTGTGGACTCCACAAATGGCAGTGAATATAAAACAAACGCGAAACGTTTCTAGTTCATATTATGGCCTAATGGGCCTCTGAAGGGGTCATTACTGTGGGATCAGAACTCGCCACCCAAATTATGACCTGAACAAAGCTGAGAACCATAACTTGACGAAGGGTCATTGCGACCCTTCTTGAGGGCTGTTACCATATTAGCACACAGTGGTGATAGCAATATAGGTCTGGGAGTGGTGCTAAAGTTTAAAATGTTATTTAATAGTGCGTGAAATAAATAGACCAAACGTGTAAGTAAATTAAAAGCAGTTGTGTGTAGTAATATTTAAATACACGGTTGTCTTTGTAAGGTACACATTTTTATTGTAAGCTTGCTTGACCAGAACAGGTGTGATATGAACGTAAATTAGTTCTCTATTTGTTTTGTCTGTTTTGCATTACATTTGCAGAGTGAAATACTATCCTCCAGAAGTCTAATTGGAAGACATCTTGCTGTGGAATTGCTCTGCTGATGCTCGAATGCAGAGAAACGCCGGATGCCTCTTTCCCGTCTGCTTCTGAAGCCAGACTTTTCGAAATGCAGTCAATAGCGCAGTTATTGACTGCATTTCGAGCAGGCTGATTGGCGGAAAAGAGGTCAATAAGGACACCAGATTGCTAATAACTTATGACAAGGTGCTTTAGGGTTACTGTGTATTTTGCAGGGCTGAAGGTGACGTCACTCTAGGGAAACAGTGAGTGGGCGGTTTTATGTTCATGAAGGGGGCGGGGGGTGGCGTTAGAAGTGACCTGAAAGTCTAGAAGGATCTGGAGGCTGACAATGAAGAGCCTAAAACCCGATATCAGCAGCAGGGTAAACAGACCAACGCTGCCAGGGAGGGCCCCAGCCGAGGCAAGCGGCAGCACTTACTCAACGCCGCCCTCTATGGCACTGATAATGAAGTGTTATGTATCTAAAGCGCTTAACATACAACACATGTACATGCAATATCACCCAACCAAAGCAAATGCTCATGCATGAACCTCGGATTCAAACCTGCAGATCACAAATAGATCAGACAAGTGAGCGCTGAACCCGCTGAGCTATCTGGCCACAGGCGAACAGGCCACTGTGATAATGGCACAACACGTCCACTTTCACAATGTTCTCACTGCAGTAGGGTGGCAGAAAGCGGGGGCACCCTTACTGTACCTCGCAAACGTCTATCTGGCATTGGGCGGGTGGCATCGGGTGTGCGGCTGGCAAGATCGGACGGCAGTCTGGTGAAGTTATTATGAGGGCGCAATATCCAGATGCGCGCCCCCCCTTCCCCCCAGCAGCTGGCAGTGTTTTGCTTAATGCGATAATAATGTAGCCAATGCATGGGCGGGTGGTGGGTGTGGGGGTGCATTGGCCGGCTCTGATGAGAGTCCCAGCTGAGCTCTCATCTGATGAGGGCAGTGCCTGTGGTAGCGCCTCGGTGCGCATCGCTTGGCGCTACGGAAACGGCATGACCGTGTTTCTGCGCACGCGTCTCTGCTCATTGGAACCATTTGAACACTAGTTGAGGCTCAAAATCGAAACGGGGCACTTTCTATGTGAGTATTTTGGGTGATATTAAAAAGGCTTGGGTATACAATGCCCCCCCCCCACATCGAGTTGCCTTGGAGGTTTACATTAGGGGGGCCATTTTTACCCAACTCAAAGGCACTCGTTATATTTGTGTTGAAAGGTCAAAGTGTCGGTCAAGTAGAGATGTCCAGGTGTCGACGTAGGGAAAATGGAGGAGGCGCCCCAATAACGTGGGCAGGGTCCTCTCCTCCCTTCTCCCTGGGTAGGGGGCGGTGTGCCGGAAGTGGCTGGAGGAGCGGGAAGGCTGCAAAACTGAAGAAATGCCTGCGAAAGAAGACAATAGGACGGGGCGGGGCGGGGGGCTTATAAGCCATGCAGTTTCCTTCTGCAGGAGTTTCAGCTCGAGAAGAAGGACCCAGGCTCAGCTTCCCCAGACCAAACAGCACTCCCTCAGCCCAGGTGCACCTGCAACGGCAGGCGGGGCTCAGGCGAGAATGGTTGGGGGGGCTTTGGCCTACGGTGGACTTGGTTGGGAAAGGGGGAAGCAAGATTTGGAAACAGAGCAGTCACAGCACTTTCAGAACTATTTTCACAAAGTTTGTTTGCAGTGTTTTGAGTTTATTATGTTGTGAAAATAAATCTGCAACCTTTTACGCCAACAAAGAAGGCATGTCTCATTCTGCTCCTTACTGGGTGGGATATCGAAAGGGGTAAAGAGAATGAGCAGGTGTGTTGGTACAAAGATGGATAAATGCCCAGTTATGGATCTGACGCCAGCAAGCTGTTGAGCAGGCACTCAACCTTCTGAGCTGTGTCCTGCCAGAAGCGAGCAAATGATGAACTGGACACAGTCTGATTCACCGTGGGTCCTATAGCACACAAGTGACCAGTGGGTTAGGGGTCAAAACACCCTCTGTTTCCAGAAGACATTCATTTGCAAACAAATTGACCCCTCTCCCTCCAATTCCTCTCGCCTCTGCCGGTTGCCTCCCCATCGTCCAACCCACCAAACTCTTCAGAAACTCTGGAATGCTCAACCCCTCTGCAACACGTCTTAATTCCACCTGCTCCAACTGTTGTTGATGACATCACTAAAAACCGGACTGCCACGAATGACACAGCAGCTCATGCACCCGACAAAAAGGCAGTGCTGTTGGCTACTTAACCAGCAGAACCCTGAGACACCGCCACCCCCACATTTCCTTTAGCACATCGCTCTGTAATTCTTTTTTGTTGCACCAGCGCTCCCAAACTGTACTTCTAAGATCTTGAGCCCTTCCTCCATTCAGTTTCGACTGATACCTCTGTCATTCTCTTGAGTGACATCAACCTCCCAAACATATCTAAGGTCCAGTGAGTTCACTGAGGCTCCACTCTCTGGTTACTGCCGATATAGCACTGTGCTTGCTCCCACCTTCCTCACACCAGCCCCCCTCAGGGAAGCATCTTCCTCGTCCCTTGTCTACTCTGTGGTGATTGGTTCCTGAGTGCCCGTGAGTTCTAATGAGAGAGGGTTGTTGAGTGAAGGACGTGCATGGGCTCTGTGGAGCATTCTCGGAGTGACCTGTTGATGAGTGGGTGAGCGTTTGCTTATGAGGTAACTACAGAAGAAAGGTCACTTACCTGTTGCAAACGGTACACACAAGACATACGCGTTTTTAGCCTGCCTGTACCTCAGGTGTGCTCCATGGACAGACTCTGCTTTCTCCATAAAACAGGCACTCCTTCACTTCAAACTGACTTCACTCCTCTCCCTCTTCCTCTATCACCAAAAGTAAACTCAAACCTGACTCCCCGCCTCAACTAAAGGCCCCCCTCCATGCCCTAAATCACCTCTCCCCGGCTCCCTTCCTCAACTAAGTCAGGTCACCTCCCCCCAGGTCCTAATTCACCTCTCCCCGGCTCCCTGCCTCAACTAAGTCAGCTACCCCCTCCAGGCCCTCATTCATCTGTCCCCGGCTCCCTGCCTCAACTTAGTTAGGTCAATCCTCCAGGCCCTAATTCACCTCTCCCCGGCTCCCTGCCTCAACTAAGTCAGGTCCCCGCTTGGGGCCCTATTTTTCCTGTCCCCAGTATCAAGACTGTCTCGACTTCAAATCAGCACTAAATGCTTCCTTTGAGTCCTACAGCCCTCTGTCCCCCTCCATTCCATCTACTGCCACTCCTCAGCCAAGGATCTCCCTGGCCATACAATGGAGGACTTCCATGTGTCTTCACCAAAACCACGGCTGCAAGACCTGTACCCTCACAGCCCTTGCCCTTTAAAAGCAATCACCTACTACATCCTCGTCACTGGCCTAAACTCTTTCTATGCTATCGTTATCTCTTCCCTTTCTTCCAACTCTCACAAACTATGAGCCTCCTGTGTATGTGTTCTCCTTAACCCCCAACCGTCCTTCTCTTCACCCCGTTCCGCTGATGTCATTGGTTGCTACTTTTCCCCAATGCCCTAAAAAGGTGACACACTTATTGCCCTCTGAAGCCTTCTTACTCTTCACTAGTCCTCTCTGCTAACCACTCTTCCCCTTGTGACTCCTCCCACCACCACATCACTTGAACTGGAACCCATTCCCTGGTTGGCCAACTCATTGTGTGCTCTTGCTGTTCCCTTTACACAGTGGCCCGTCAAAGACCTGTCAACGATCCCCAACATTTCTCCTCCCTTTAGCTCATCTTCTCTGCAAATATCCAGGTGGCTACTGACAACCCCCATCAAAGGAAGCCATAGCGGGACTGCAACAAAACACAAACTACAACCCCACACTTCTTATTCCTTATTATTTTACAATTATGATACTTTTGGTATGAAACCGTACAATCACCTAACTGGAGGGCAAAACACACTTGCAACACTGCTGAATCTGAATTCTGTGGCAGACACTCGCCATAAACGGTTTTCACCAATGTCACCAATCTCCTTATTACCACCTCTGTTTCCTCTCGCCCATTCTCGTACCCTTGGACCCCTGTGATGCCTTTGACATTGTAGACCATTTCTCACCCTGGCAAACATTCTCTCTGCTTGACTTACAACAAACCACCCTTGCAAGGATTGCCCCTGACCAGGCTGGCTGTAACTTCTCTGTTTCTTTATGTAATGTCATGCCCACCACTGCCCCCTGCATTTGGGGGTATCGGCAGGCTGTGTTCCTGTCCATCCTCTGTTCACATTATGCACTTCCTCTCTGTACACACGTCACTGCTTGCTTCTCATATCAACTTCCTGTCCATCACCCCAAGGTTTCCCTGCGCACCCCCATTTTGTCACTGCTTTACTTCACTTGAAGGCCCTGCATCATGGAATGATTGATTGGACGGCCACTCTCAACTTAGGGACTTCCTTCCCTCCCTATTCAAGGTGTTGCTCAACAAGCCGCCTAACGGATTCTTATTTGGGTCGATTCCCAACCTGTATAATACCACTCAGCTTCCTCCCCCGGTGCTACCAATAAGCCTGGAACCAGGTCGGTACATAGAAGAATTTATGTTGATTTATTTAAATTACAGAATTAATAATAGCTACACCACAATAACACAAGTCACAGCACACAGGTAATTTCCCGATTCTCATTTCCTAGCAGATAATTCTGAATATCATTTCAGTTTCTTTAAACACAAGTTCATCTATTAATGGCGGTGCACATCAAATAGGAACACACAGAAAATCTTGGAAAAACACAGACATTTAAAATCAACACCTTTGCTCCTTCTTTAACCCAAAGCAGCTTCCAGCCTTTCTGCTATGAGTGTTACTTGTCCACTCTCAGGAGACAGTATTTATCCTTTAACTGGAGAATCACGCCTTGCTTAATTTATTTATCAAAAATGCTCTTTTCTCCCAGTACCCCACCCAGGCATCAGTTACATGTGACACCCTTTGGCTTACAGGCAAGGTTTAGGGAGTGGGAATATCTTAGGAATTTTGTTTGACTTTTTATTTGAAAGGCAGGGTTTGGGGAATGGAATCAATGGGAAAATTTGTTTTGGGACAATTCACTTTCAAATGGAATACGAGATGTTGGGATTTTCATTTTGGGCCAGGGGACCCCTTTGTTCATAGACACAGTCTGTAGAAAAGGGGTAACAGTAGAGAATTTCGTTTTTAGGGAAAGAGACCCCTTTCCTTAGGGGAATTAATTGAATTATTTTTAATAAAATGGGCTAGAGTTTTATACAGTCCCCCACAACCACCCACAATTAAGGGAAAATATTAAGACTGGTCATTTCCCCACACATTTAATAGCATTGGGATATCTTAACTTACATGGGAGATCTCTGTTATTATCTCAGGAGGCCCACCAGGTTTTAGGACCCTGTTTTGGGAACAGGTAGGAGTCAGCTAACACCACAGATATGGACAGCTCAGCTATTATCAGCATGTTCCATTCAGGTTGTAGGCTGTCTCTCCCAGACAGGGCTCCCACTTTTCCAAACTAAAGTATTCCAGCAAGAGTCCAAGGGTATGTTTCTTCTTTTCTTTTTTCTTTTTTTTGGTCTCCGTCTCTTTCTCTCTCTCTCTGTTTCTCTCTTTCTGTCCCATGGTCATTGAAACTTAACCATATATAGGACCTCTGATGCCAACCTCATAATGAATATTCCTATACATCGGATTGGACAGTTATTTTCCTCTCCCTATCAGAGTCGAGCCTCTGCCAGCTGATTGGGCAAGGGGTTTAGGAAGGCTGGATTATTGATGAGGGGAGGAGAGAATTCTAGCTTTTTTAAAATGCCCTTGAAAGTAGCATTTGTGTCTCTCCAAAAGTCACAACATGACAACTTTCTTCATTTTACAGCTAACCACCAAAATATATATATTTTTGGATTCAGCGATTTCCGTCGGATCTGGGGACGCAACTTTGATCAGGCAAACCTTCCTAGAGTGAGCTATCATTTTTCGCAGTTTATTCATACACCCATATAGTTATTCATAGAAATGCCACTATTACCTTTTTATCTATCACTCAAATTCCGCACATCACAGGAAGTTGAGCTTTACATAGAACTGACCTGACAGGCTTTTTGTGATATTTAATAGGAGCTCAATAGGATGCACAATTCAGATTGTATTAAAGAAATTGAGTCCCAATGTATTCCTTAGCAATACAAAGTCTTCAGGTTCACAACCCAGGCAGTTTTGTTTTTCTAAAGTCACGTGACATGGACATCTGCTTATCCATGTTGGCTGTTTATGTAACAACCATTGAAGTTCTATTAGAATTCTCTGTTTGAAACTGAGAGCCAGCTTATTGGGCCCAGAACAGTCCAATAGGTCAGGTCTGCATTTCCTTAGTTGCCCTCTCCCAAACAATGTATCTGAAAACACTGTATTTCTTTGCATTTAACTGAAAACAGAGCACATTCCTTGTATGCATCAGTCAAAGGTCTCCGGCGGTCATAAGCAGATAACCCAGGCCATCTCACAGTTCAGTGGTGAAGTTGCTAAGCAAAGCCACATGTACAATTCTGAAAGAAATGGCTTTTTAAATCACAAGCAATGTTTTTTACATGTAACATTTTACATTGCACCTGGGCTGTATGTACATGTGTAAATGTATTTCTTTAATCTGACTGTTGAAAAGACATCAGTGTCCCTTCTGACTTGTCCACAAAAAGGCCATTATTTAACATGGGAAACCAGTGTCCATTTTAAGTCACGCAGGCCTTTCCATTTAAATAATGTCAGTTTGTGTGTTGGAAAGTAAGTGTTTTATTTGTTTCAAATAAAAAATGTTGCTTGGCTTTGCTTTTTGATATCAGGCACAATTTCACTTAGATTTCCAGATCATAGTTTTGTATTGCATATAATTCAATGTAACATGCTGCTGTTTTTTTTTCTTAGTCAGAAGGGGCCTTCTCCCATTATACATGCAGTCAGCATCTGCAGAAATGCATGTCTTTTTGGAGTCCATTGGGCACATTCAGCAATATTACAATTCTAAGGCACACTTTCCTTCACCTGGCTGCCTTTCTATTTTGGTGATGTTTCATGAGGCCCACTTTTCCCATTCACTAGGCCTCAGCTATCCATTATGCTTGTAGGCTGGCCTGCATGTTCCAATGGGCCTCTTTCATCGGCCAGCTTACATTTCACATTGGTGGTCCTTCTTGGCTTTTTAGTTTGTCACTCTGGGGCCGAATTTATAGCCCACAATCACCGGATAATTAACTTGTCTAAAATAGACGTGACCCCCAATGCTAAGACCATTCACCTCTTATTTATTTTTCCTCTGATCTTCTCACATACCCCACAGGGTTTTTGGCCGAGGGGTACTCTTTGCAGCAATCTAATGCTCTCTCAGTTCATTACATCTGCATCATCAGCTACAGGATCAGCATCCACACAACCAGAATTTCCGTCTACAACCCAACTTCAACTGCTGGCCTCAGCAGTCCTTCCCTGGGTCTCCTGCTCTACTCCTACTCCCCTCTCATAAAAATACACCAGCACCCTTCTTCTTCCTCAAGCCTCTTCCAAGACTACGCTGACTCCACGCAGCATGGCTCTCCCTGCAGCAGGGCTCTCCACACAGCTTTCCTCTGCACGCAGCTTGGCTTTCCATGCAGCAATGTTCTCCATGCGGCCTACCTCACCATGCAGTATGGCTTTCCAGAAAGCATGGATATTCATGCAGCAGGGCTCTCCACCTAGCTTGGCTCTTCACACAGGATGGCTCTCCACGCAGCATGGCTCTCGACATAGCTTGGCTCACCATGCAGCATAGCTCTCCACACAGCATGACTCTCCACACAGTTTGGCCAGTGCTTAATTTGTGGGGGACTTGCCCAGGGCTCAGCCCTGGCACTTATTGAACTGCTACAACACTTATTTTTAAGCCCAGATTGATTATGTTGTGGTGTTTTTGTAACTTTATTATTTTTAACTGTCAGTCAGTCATAATAACATAGCAATCAACAACAGTGTGTACTGGCCAGGGTCTCTGTATCCTGGACTGGCTGCCTGTTATCCACAAACCTTAACACCCAGGTTGGCAGTCAGGACTATTTATCCATTTTCATGAAAAACAATGAGATGCAAAGTGACAATCTGGGCACTGATGCCGGCCATGCCCGCACACTGCTCTGCGCAGCCTGCATGACACTGCTGCAAATTCTCTACTGTGATAACCAGCGGGGTTGGATGACAACAACAGGACAGTCACCAGCCAACAGCCCCAGCACGAGAAGAAAGTCAGTGAAAGGCCCATATGTTGCAGGAGAGCCAGTCATGAGAACCAGCCAATGCAAGACGATCTCGCTGCATGGTTTGACAGGCAACTCATCAGTTTAGTAATGATTTGCCTACATTTGCCTATCAATTTACCATAGGAGGAAAGCCTGTTTGCTCTTTGTTCTTGGTGTTAGACAGTTAACATGCTCCACTTGACACCAATAAGATTATAGCAAAATGTTAACAATGATGTGTTTTAAAGAAACATTTAAACATTTATTTTACTTCAAGACACAACTAATTTGTCATGTTGATTTCACCCTCAATTGGCCACCATATCGAGCAGCCGTGTGACACTGTATGGAGCAACAGTAAGTGGTGTCAACAGTAGAAGGGGAACTGCCCCTCACAGCAAGTAAGAAAGTATTGGCATAAGCACTCAGTATGGCTCTCCAAGCAGCCGGGATCCCCACGCAGTAGGGCTCTCCACATAGCTTAGATCTCCATGCACAACTGCACGTAACCACGTAGTTGCCACTCACTTTCTTCCATCTTTGGACCTCGCACTCTCCACAGAGAAAGAGTACAACCAAAAATCCTGTATCCATCACACCCAAAGTGCCATCATTGCTCCCCCATGATTGAGTGCCCCTCCTCCAATCATATTAGTGTTTATACTACGATGTACCTTAATGAAGCAAACAACCAGTGTGCCTGCTCCCCTTTCTACTTTTCTACTTTTCTACTTTTCTGGTTATTTCCACTCTACCTGCTGTGGTTTTGTATCATCCATTGCACACTTGCTACCACTGCACAACTGACCTATAACATATACATAATGTTTCTGTGTGACACACTTGTGAAGAATCTACTTCCGGGGCACCAGTGGTCCAGGGATGAACATCGGTTCTAAACCATCAATCAGCCCCACACTTCTAGCACACCTGAAGGGATCCAAACAGATTGGAACCACAAGCAAATTATACACCTCCATGTCCAGTTTTGGTAACATGGACTGACTGGTAGGCTTATCTCTGCAAGGTCGAGGATTGTTGGTTAGTTGCAGCACAGAGAAAAAACAACTATTACCCAATGATAAAAGGGACTGTCCAGTCAAGGTTGTATACACATATCTACTTTATTATTATCAAAACAGGCAATTCTAGCAACACTATTAAATACAAACCACCCTGTACAGGAATGCAGGGGACAGAGAGTTTCAAAGAAGGAAAAGGGATGCACTCTGAGTACTGACATCAGGGAAGTCGGTATAATAATACCTTGTGATAGTTGAAGGATACTTTCTTTCAGCACAAAGGGAGCCAGGGGACAGAACCACAATGTACCTCATGTCCTAGATGTTCTTGGTGCCCGACAGAGTTGAGTCGGGTGCAGTGTGCTTTGCAGCTTCTGCAACAGAGTTCAAAATGGGAGACAGCTGCAGGTATCAGGCGGCAGGTTTAGCGAGCAAGGCTGGATTGACCTCTGCAGGCTTGCCTACACAGCAGCTCAGTGTCAGGAGTCATTGTCTCTGTGCTGGTTGGTGGATCTGGGATGCTGGCCAAGGCATCTCGGCCGGCTTTAGTGACTGCAGTGTAACATCAGTCAATGATGCAGTTGGTTGAAGCTCGAGGGGCTCGACTGGCTCAAAAATGTCCTTTAAGGCAGACGTTGGTAGATGCTTTTCGATGCACTCCTCCTAGCTTCTTCACTGGGCTTGTGTTGTCCTTTAAGATGGATGGCCCAATGCTGAGGAGAGTGTTTTAGGCAGCTGCCTTGTCCTTGGTTTGGTTCACAGACCCTCTGGCACTTGCCACCTAGGAAGCTTGCTGCAGAGCCTAGCAGAGCACAGTGTGTGCTGGCTGGGTAGTTGTTCTGGAGCTGCTGGAGGGTCCTCTGGATTCAGTATCTCACTATGTTTCCTGGGAAATGTTTAGGGGAGGGATCTTGCTTTCCTCTTGGAGGTCCTGGCCTTCCTTCACTGGTCGAAGCTGTAAGGCAGACTTTACCTTCAGCCTGGGTCCAATGCTGAGTTCTTCTTGCTACCCCTTGCAAAGTCATCAGATGATCTGCCCAAAAGTGAGACTCAGCCCTCTTTTAAAGTCAAATGGGCCCCAGTGATTGGTGTAGGGTAAGCCTATCTTAATGAACCGATCCTGGGCCCCCACCAACCATCTCCTGCATGCATGAGGTCATAACCAGAGTGCTTTGCAACAGAAAAGGTAAAGGGATGAAAAGATGTAATACTAAGTCCCACCCATCTTCCTGTCTGTTGTGGATCAAAGGGACTTTTCGGCCAATGGAGCTCTCTGTGGTTCCTGATTAAAGTAGCAGTCTCCCTTGAAGCTGCGACAGGAGCAGACTTTCTGGAGCCATCAATCCACATACTCGTACCTTCTGAATGGGGTCCCACGGTATGGATGACTACTGTAATACACACCGTCCCAGACATGCCATTTCAATGTCCTTTGTTAGTAAGGTGGGACCTGGCTTCAGGTTGACACAGTGCAATGCAAATGTTGGGTTCCTGTCTCCTTTGTTAACCTCTGCAGCAAGGGCCCATGTTGGCCTCTTTGAAGTACACTCTATTAGTATGTTAATTATGTTAATTGCGGCCACCATCTGCAGAGCTTAAACAAAAGGACAGGGCGGATCCATGGAGCTTTTGATAGCTTATTAGGCTGGCCATGGCAGGGGGAAGGTTTTGTCCTTCCCCTTCTTTGATGACATGGTGTAATCGTGGCTGTCATATCCCAACTAAATATGATAGGGGGGAGTGCACCTGCAGGCTGTGTCCAGTAGACAGGTCTATGCGTATGTTGAGCAGTGAGCATGGAAAAATGTGTGTATGTTAGCCCCATACATTTTCCGGTAGTTGATCTACCATCATTCAATTTAATTTACAATTTTAGAGAAAAAAAACAGGAGAGCACACACCCACCGTGCAGATGGTCGAATTCCTCATAGCACTAACACTCTTAAATTCCCCCCAATAATCAAGATATAAAGGCAACACCTTCTTTAAACATAGCCAAACTTATCATTCAAATAGAATCGTTTTATCTATCAAAATAAAAAGCACTTAGACAAAGACTGCATGCTGTTCCTTCATATGCAAAATACGTGCAAGTGGACTGGAACCTGCTGGTTGCCAAAACTACAGTCAGCACTGCTGCTATTGTCACATGAAAGCAGTTGTCGAATTGTACGAAAAGAAGTACTGGAACTATGTTCCCTGCTGGCCACCCACAAACCCCATCACCACGCCCCTCTCACACACAATCCAAACCCCCAAACAAACACACCTACTATTTAAGAGAATGTTCAGTGCAGTGCACTGAAAGTGAAAGCTTCAACTTCTTCCAACACTTTTATTTTAAATAAAAGTATAGGAACAGTAAAACTCCACCCCCAAAAAAAAATGTTGAGGAAGACCGTTCCAACTGCTCGCGCCCACTTGGACCATTGCATGAGGTCATGTGATGTGACCCGGGGAGCGTAACGGGACAGGATTAGGTCACGAGGCAAGCAGTGGGCCTTATTCTGAGTACGGTGGTCAGGAGAACTAATGGTGGGAGCTTATTTGACGGCTTTTTTACTGCTCTGCCACATTCTGTGGTTGAAGGTAAGTTGGAGGAATGAAATGTCAGCAGGTTGGTGGAGGTATTTCAGTGGAGGAATTTCCTTTAAAAAAGGCCAATTTCAATATCAAAATTACCACCTGCGGTAATTCACCCACACCCGAAACATGCCCGTAGGATTTCATGATAGAGAATAAAAAAAACGAACGGAGGGCGCTAACGGGTCACGCGAAGCGTCTTCACCGGCCCCTTGAAGGGCATCAGTAAAAGGGCTGTGGCGGAGTCGTGTCACGGGGAGGTTTTACTCTGTGCTGCTGCCCCCTAGTGTCTGGGGGTACACGAGCCTCGAAGCAGAAAATCAGAGCACAGCGAGGCTATGGGCCTGATTCATGGAATCTTTTGCATGGTGCACGGTGACTTTTCACTGGTGCAAAGTAACACACATGCCATTATATTTAAGTCCCATTTGAGTGTACTCAACAGAAAATAAACCGGCATCTTTAGTGCAACATAACATATAACAGAGCGTAATCTTGTGTTTATCAACCTCCTGTAAAAAATAAAAAAAAGAAATGATCGCTGTGAGTCTTATGATAATTCGGTTTTTCTCAAATAGTAAAAGTGAGAACATTGTGTACTTTAGTCTTGTCTCTAGCAATCCTGTGGGGGCACAGACAGTTCTCACTTATAGTTAAAGAGAGTGGGCGGCACTGCCAGAAAACATTAAAGTCGCTAAACTCAGCCGCATCCATGTTGCAAACTTATCCTGGAAAATGTGCCAAGGCACAGGCGTGAACTGTGGGGCTAACGCACTTGTCATATTTCACTATTCTCACAATCCCACGCGCACCTGAAACATGCGACCGCCTGGTGACACGTTTTGGGTTTTTCGAACTTGCATCAGGACAGAACCCAACACTTTCCATGGGTCAATTTGCGGCACAGAAAAGGGAACCGCTGTATTATTATTCTACAAAAAGGGCAAGTTATGTTGTATGATTTAAAACTTTCAGCGGATGACAACCGAGGAGTCAGAAACAATATCATTAAAGCGTAAAGCGCTTAAATCAACAGAGGCTGCTTCAAACAGGTAGGAGACTTATATGTACTAAGTCAAACGTTTAGCATTTTGTGTGGAATAGATGGTTTTAAGAGGCCTTTGGAAGTTCATAGGATGGGGTTTGTGGCAGAGGGGACGTGAAAGAGACTTTCATAAAGAGGGGTCTTATTTGTATGTATTTTATTCTATTGGATATGTGTATGGCACCCTTAAAACATGCGCTGACGAATCCCACAACCACAATGTGCCCCATTTGGCTCACAAAAAACCAGCAGGTTTAGAGTACCCAGCCTGGGGCGTCTGGCTGTCTGGTGGCAAGACATGTACAGGGTACCCGGTCTTGAATAGCATTCTGGGTAAGGCGCTACATCTTTATTCAGCCAAGGAAGAGGGTGTGTGCCCTGTGTAATATAGTCCCAATGCCAGAGATGGGGTGCTGGGCATTGTCTGTCCCCTCTGCGGGTAGTACAGCCAGGAGAATGGCGCATATAGTCCCAATGCCAGAGATGGGGTGCTGGGCATTGTCTGTCCCCTCTGCGGGTAGTACAGCCAGGAGAATGGCGCAGATAGTCCCAATGCCAGAGATGGGGTGCTGGGCATTGTCTGTCCCCTCTGCGGGTAGTACAGCCAGGAGAATGGCGCATATAGTCCCAATGCCAGAGATGGGGTGCTGGGCATTGTCTGTCCCCTCTGCGGGTAGTACAGCCAGGAGGCTGGCGCATATAGTCCCAATGCCAGAGATGGGCTGCTGGGCATTGTCTGTCCCCTCTGCGGGTAGTACAGCCAGGAGGCTGGCGCATATAGTCCCAATGCCAGAGATGGGGTGCTGGGCATTGTCTGTCCCCTCTGCGGGTAGTACAGCCAGGAGAATGGCGCATATAGTCCCAATGCCAGAGATGGGGTGCTGGGCATTGTCTGTCCCCTCTGCGGGTAGTACAGCCAGGAGAATGGCGCATATAGTCCCAATGCCAGAGATGGGGTGCTGGGCATTGTCTGTCCCCTCTGCGGGTAGTACAGCCAGGAGAATGGCGCATATAGTCCCAACGCCAGAGATGGGTTGCTGGGCATTGTCTGTCCCCTCTGCGGGTAGTACAGCCAGGAGGCTGGCGCATATAGTCCCAACGCCAGAGATGGGGTGCTGGGCATTGTCTGTCCCCTCTGCGGGTAGTACAGCCAGGAGAATGGCGCATATAGTCCCAACGCCAGAGATGGGGTTCTGGGCATTGTCTGTCCCCTCTGCGGGTAGTACAGCCAGGAGGCTGGCGCATATAGTCCCAACGCCAGAGATGGGGTGCTGGGCATTGTCTGTCCCCTCTGCGGGTAGTACAGCCAGGAGAATGGCACATATAGTCCCAACGCCAGAGATGGGGTGCTGGGCATTGTCTGTCCCCTCTGCGGGTAGTACAGCCAGAAGACTGGCAGAGATACCATTGCACTATTGGGGGTCCATTGGCAGCAATGGCACCGCTGAGGGTATTAGCCACTGTTACAAAGCTTAACGTTTCTCTCCCAATGTTCTTCCTCAGGGCTCAATGTCTCCCTAAGTTAACATTCTACCAGGCAATACTCTCTGCAAGGTTCTGAGCACGTTCTGCAACAGTTGCCTTTTTATGATGGAATTACAGCCCTGAGGGCGAGACCTTTAACAGGTTTTATCTAGTGGCAGAGACCGCTTTTGGTTCCGGGGGGCGGGGGGGAAGGGGCAGATAATATGGTACCTCTTTGACCCCCTTTCACCGTCCACGCACCCCCCCTACCCCTGGCTCTGTCATTGGTCTTATCCTCCCTGACCCTCAGGACAATAACTCGAGTGTGGGATGATAAAACTCGTTACAGCCCTCTCCCCAGGGCATTAATGTCTCATTGAAACTTCTAGTACCGTTGAAAATGTCTGAAGATACTGGAGGGGGTGGAAGTCATAATGTGGGGAGCTTTAGTTGGTAGAGGGCCGACTTGGTTACCACATTTCTTTGAAGGTGAACGTTGGTAGAGGGCCGACTTGGTTACCACATTTCATTGAGGGTAAAAAGACAACTAAGCCCGGGGCCCATTGCTAATGTCTGTTATTTAAGTCGGTTAAGGGTGCTCTTCCCAGTTGCAAAACAACATCTGAGACCGTGTCTAAGAATTGCCTTCAGCACCCGAAAAATTGCAGGCAGTCAAAGACCTTGAAAGACCTGTGCCTCCAGCACATTCAAAGGAATCGGCCTGCTTGCAATGTAGTGCATCAGTTCCTGCAGGAGCCAGGAGGTGCTCTGTCCTTCCTGGCTTCTTTTCCTGTGAGCGGGACACGGAGAGCCCTCATCAATGGGGGCAGAGTCGGGCAGAGGCAGCATTTGGATCGAGGCTGGATGCAGGTGGGCATTTTGTATGCATGATGTGTATGTATGTTGTTATGTGTGTTGATGTATGCATGTGTGAATGAGTGAGTGTATGCATGTGTGGTTGGGTGCACATGTGAATGCTGCATGAATGCATGATTGTATGAGTGAGTGAATGTGTGTGTGCTTGTCTTCGGTCTGTGCCGGCCTTGGATGCTGAACATGGGGTGTGTGGCATGAGTGTAGGTGGGGTGTGGGAAGATTTTTTAATGGGAATCTATGTTAAAGCAAGCATGATTAACATTATTAAGTGGCTAGACTGGCATGTTAGTGCTGCCAGTCTAGCCATTTCTTACTGTGACGTGACATTTTATTTACTGGGTGTCTAACAAGCATAATAAGTGCTAAAATGTGTCTAGACGGGTCTACATCAGAGTAACCAGTTTGGATATCTTTTCTTACTGTGGCATGGCATTTTTAAAGGCAAAGCCAACAGGAGATGGTTCTTACGGGCAGGTACTGGCAAATATAGGTAAAGCCAGCGTGGATGCATTTTCTTTTAGTAATATTACTTGCATTATGCACAAAGCAAACATGAGTATGTTCTCAGAGGTGCTGCCAGTTTGCAAATGTTTGGGCACAGCCAAGGTGAGCATGTTTTTTTACCGGCGTATATTGTGGGCAAAGACACGATGAGAGTGTGTTGGGAACTGCTCCTGTGCCCAGTATATTGCTGACCTGCATCTATTGTACTTTTGAGTATTTATTGATTGCAAACTGTCTGGCTTTTTACCCAATTTTGACAGAATGTTTGCTGTGTAATGCACCATTTTAAACTATTATTCAAAAAAATGTCTTGTGGGCAGTGCCCCACCGAACCCCACTCGCTTGGTACGCCCCCCCCCCCCCAACTCATACCTATGGCACATGTTTACGCCCCTCTAATCAGAACCATCCACCGGCCGCCGCCCTCTTAGCAGCCAGCTCTCAGGGTCTGTAATGGATAACCTGGACTCTGGGCACTATCCGGGCACGCGGTGGCATCTCGGTGCCCGGGCTTGAGGCCGATCGACTGTCCTGCAAGTTCCCGTCGACTCAGCGTTCTGCAGGCGCAAGGCGGCGCTGATAAGATTTCATCTTTTCACAATAAGAACATTATCTGACTTCCGAGATCCAGGCAGCAGCTGATCTGGGCGGCTTTATACGAGATTAGAGCAGGGCAGGGAAACCGTGTGTTTTTATAAATAAATTACAGAACACATAGGCCAAACCTCGGCGGTTCAGAGCGCCGCCAGCGGGAACATCGGTTCATAGCTTCACGGGTAAGTGTCCTTACCGGCCAGGGTGTGCTAAACTGGCCTCTTCCGGTGCTAACCTGGCGCCTCTGAGCACCCTTCCCAGAATTCATGGCGAGGCTGCTGCGGCTGCACTCCAGATGTGAGTGTTCACTCCCGCAAGTATCCTGCAAAGCTAGAGTCAACATGGCATGTTGGGTACCGTGGGCACGGCTGGTCTCGGACCCACCCTAAACTGATCTCAATTCGCGGACCACATCTGCCTACTTGTGGCAAACACCTTTCCCGGGCCTGACACCACATTCTGCAAGGAATTCAAAGTCTCTCCAATCCTATCCTCCAACAACCTTGGAATCCAATGTCAGCTAAATCTCTGCATTCACGCGCTTCGATGTAGCCTTTTGCAGCGCTATATGTCCCACTTAGATAACTGAATAGGCCCTGGTAACTGCGCTCTCCCTATTCTCAGTATGGCCCATCCAGGCCACAAGGCAATGCCCTTTGCAAAAGGCGCCTGCTAGTGCAGTATACACCCTTGTATATCCAGAGATAAGATCAGGGCTTTAAGTGAGCAGGGACTAGCAGGGCAGGAGCCCCACAGTCTCCGAAAAGTGCTCCTGGGACAGGGGGTGCTGTCGGGGCTTCCTAAAGTCTCCCCGATAGCCCCAGCCGATCGGACTGCTAGAAGCCAAGGCCTTTTTTCTAAAGCCTGAAGCCTCACTTGTAGCCTCCCCTCCTGTTAAGCATAACTGCGGCGCTGCGTCACCCCCACCAAGCCCCCTTTCACTCTAGAGGCAGGCATTGTCACCGTCGCACCCGGGTTGAGAGGGTGAGGATCGTTTTAATGCGATGCTTGGTGGCCATCAGCGCCACATTTAAGGAGCAAAAGAAGAGGCGGGAGACGGCCCTTGCAGGGCCGCGTGCCCCCGGTTAGGTCACGCACCTTGTAGGCCACGCCCCCTGTTGGCGTCCCCCATCACCCCTGATTTCATATCCCATTTAAAGCAGTGGGTAAGAGTGTGATTAACCTGTGATTTCCTAAGTTCATATCTGATCAGTGTTGTGTCCATACGTGACCAGCGCTGTGGCCACTCGTGGACATGATATGACCACCCTCTGATCAGTGTTGTAATCCTCGGTGACCAATTATGTGTTCACCTGGGACCAGTCTTGTGGTCACATGTCACTGATGTTGCTGTCATGTTGTGCCCCTGCTGACAATGTTGTGTCAACCTGTGACCAGTGTAGTGGTCACCTCTGGCCATGATGTGACCACTTTTGAACATGGTACATGTGATAAGCGTTGTGACCACCTGTGACCACTGTTTTGATCCCCTGCAACCAATGATGTGACCACCCGTGTCCATGATATGTTCACCTGTGACCAGTTTTATGACCACATGGGACCGATCATGTGAAAAGTGTTGAGGCCATCGGTGGACAATGATGGATTATTGACCATATCAACTAATAGATCCGTTGCTTTGATGACCAGTCCGGCTTTTAGTGCCAGCTGGGTAGAGTTCATTGGTGTTTCAGACTACATACAATTTGCAATGCATCTGTTCATCTGAAGCATGCTACTAACCATGCTAGTTTTAGAGTCTTCCGTGATGGCGGAGTGACTGTTGAATATCCCTTGGAGGTAGGAGTGGAGGTAGGAGTGATGTGGGTGTGCATTGGCAAAGTGTGCGTTCAATATCCCATGGGGGTAGGAGTGATGTGGTGTAAGTGAGCGATGAGTATCCCATGGCGATTAGAGTGATGTGGGTGTGCATTGGCAAAGAGCACGCTGAATATCCCATGCAGGTAGAAGTGATGTGGGTGGGTGTGCATTGGCAAAGTGAGCGTTGAATATACCGTGGAGGTAGGAGTGATGTGGGTGTGCATTCGCAAGGTGAGCGTTGAATATGCCGTGGAGGTAGGAGTGATGTGGGTGTGCATTGGCAAAGTGAACGTTGAATATCCCATGGGTGTAGGGGTGATGTGGTTGTGCATTGGCAACGCATGCGTTGAATATCCCATGCGGGTAGGAGTGATGTGGGTGTGCATTGGCAAAGTGAGCGTTGAATATCCCACAGAGGTAGGAGTGATGTGGGTGTGCATTGGCAAAGTGAACGTTGAATATCCCATGGGTGTAGGGGTGATGTGGTTGTGCATTGGCAACGCATGCGTTGAATATCCCATGGGGGTAGTAGTGATGTGGGTGTGCATTGGCAAAGTGAGCAGTGGATGTCCCATGGGTGCAGGGGTGATGTGGGTGTGCATTGGCAAAGTGACCGATGAATATCCCATGGAGGTATGAGTGATGTGGGTGTGCATTGGCAAAGTGACCATTGAATATCCCAGAGGTAGGAGTGATGTGGGTGTGCATTGGCAAAGTGAGCGTTGAATATCCCATGGGGGTAGGAGTGATGTGGGTGTGCATTGGCAAAGTGACCGATGGATTTCCCATGGGGGTAGGAGTGATGTGGGTGTGCATTGGCAAAGTGAGCATTGAATATCCCATGGGGTTAGAAGTGATGTGGGTGTGCATTGGCAAAGTGAGCGTTGAATATCTCATGGAGGCAGGAGTGATGGGGGTGTGCATTGGCAAAGTGACGGATGAATTTCCCATGGGGGTAGGAGTGATGTGGGTGTGTATTGGCAAAGTGAGCGTTGAATATCCCATGGGGTTAGAAGTGATGTGGGTGTGCATTGGCAAAGTGAGCGTTGAATATCTCATGGGGGCAGGAGTGATGTGGGTGTGCATTGGCAAAGTGAGAGTTGAATATGCCATGGAGGTAGGAGTGATGTGGGTGTGCATTGGCAAAGTGAGCATTGAATATCCCATGGGGGTAGTAGTAATGTGGGTGTGCATTGGCAAAGTGAGCGTTGAATATCCCATGGGGTTAGAAGTGATGTGGGTGTGCATTGGCAAAGTGAGCGTTGAATATCCCATGGAGGTAGGAGTGATGTGGGTGTGCATTGGCAAAGTGAGCTTTCAATATCCCATGGGGTAGTGATGTGGGTGTGCATTGGTAAAGTGAGCGTTGAATATCCCATGGGGTAGTGATGTGGGTGTGCATTGGCAAAGTGAGCTTTGAATATCCCATGGGGGTAGAAGTGATGTGGGTGTGCATTGGCAAAGTGAGCGTTGAATATCCCATGGGGGTAGGAGTGATGTGGGTGCGCATTGGCAAAGTGAGCATTGAATATACCATGGGGGTAGGAGTGATGTGGGTGTGCATTGGCAAAGTGAGCGTTGAATATCCCATGGGGGTAGGAGTGATGTGGGTGTGCATTGGCAAAGTGAGCATTCAATATCCCATGGGTAGTGATGTAGGTGTGCATTGGCAAAGTGAGTGTTCAATAGCCCATGGGGTAGTGATGTGTGTGTGCATTGGCAAAGTGAGCGTTCAATATCCCATGGGGTAGTGATGTGGGTGTGCATTGGCAAAGTGAGCGTTTAATATCCGATGGGGGTAGGAGTGATGTGGTGTAAGTGAGCGATGAGTATCCCATGGCGGTATGAGTGTTGTGGGTGTGCATTGGCAAAGTGCACGTTGTATATCCCATGGAGGTAGAAGTGATGTGGGTGGGGTGTGCATTGGCAAAGTGAGCGTTGAATATACCGTGGGGGTAGGAGTGATGTGGGTGTGCATTGGCAAAGTGAGAGTTGAATATCCCACTGAGGTAGGAGTGATGTGGGTGTGCATTGGCAAAGTGAACGTTGAATATCCCATGGGTGTAGGGGTGATGTGGTTGTGCATTGGCAACGCATATGTTGAATATCCCATGGGAGTAGTAGTGATGTGGGTGTGCATTGGCAAAGTGAGCAGTGGATGTCCCATAGGTGCATGGGTGATGTGGGTGTGCATTGGCAAAGTGACCGATGAATATCCCATGGAGGTATGAGTGATGTGGGTGTGCATTGGCAAAGTGAGCGTTGAATATCCCATGGGGGTAGGAGTGATGTGGGTGTGCATTGGCAAAGTGACCATTGAATATCCCAGAGGTAGGAGTGGTGTGGGTGTGCATTGGCAAAGTGAGCATTGAATATCCCACAGGGGTAGGAGTGATGTGGGTGTGCATTGGCAAAGTGAGCGTTGAATTTTCCATGGGTGTAGGAATGATGTGGTTGTGCATTGGCAACGTGTGCGTTGAATATCCCATGGGGGTAGGAGTGATGTGGGTGTGCATTGGCAAAGTGAGCGTTGAATATCCCATGGGGGTAGGAGTGATGTGGGTGTGCATTGGCAAAGTGGCCGATGAATTTCCCATGGGGGTAGGAGTGATGTGGGTGTGCATTGGCAAAGTGAGCATTGAATATCCCATGAGGGTAGTAGTAATGTGGGTGTGCATTGGCAAAGTGAGCGTTGAATATCCTATGGGGTTAGAAGTGATGTGGGTGTGCATTGGCAAAGTGAGCATTGAATATCCCATGCGGTTAGAAGTGATGTGGGTGTGCATTGGCAAAGTGAGCGTTGAATATCTCATGGGGGCAGGAGTGATCTGGGTGTGCATTGGCAAAGTGAGTGTTGAATATGCCATGGAGGTAGGAGTGATGTGGGTGTGCATTGGCAAAGTGAGCATTGAATATCCCATGCGGTTAGAAGTGATGTGGGTGTGCATTGGCAAAGTGAGTGTTGAATATCCCATGGGGGTAGGAGTGATGTGGGTGTGCATTGGCAAAGTGACCGATGAATTTCCCATGGGGGTAGGAGTGATGTGGGTGTGCATTGGCAAAGTGAGCATTGAATATCCCATGGGGTAGTAGTAATGTGGGTGTGCATTGGCAAAGTGAGCATTGAATATCCCATGGGTAGTGATGTAGGTGTGCATTGGCAAAGTGAGTGTTCAATAGCCCATGGGGTAGTGATGTGTGTGTGCATTGGCAAAGTGAGCGTTCAATATCCCATGGGGTAGTGATCTGGGTGTGCATTGGCAAAGTGAGCGTTTAATATCCGATGGGGGTAGGAGTGATGTGGTGTAAGTGAGCGATGAGTATCCCATGGCGGTAGGAGTGATGTGGGTGTGCATTGGCAAAGTGCACGTTGTATATCCCATGGAGGTAGAAGTGATGTGGGTGGGGTGTGCATTGGCAAAGTGAGCATTGAATATACCGTGGGGGTAGGAGTGATGTGGGTGTGCATTGGCAAAGTGAGCGTTGAATATCCCACTGAGGTAGGAGTGATGTGGATGTGCATTGGCAAAGTGAACGTTGAATATCCCATGGGTGTAGGGGTGATGTGGTTGTGCATTGGCAACGCATATGTTGAATATCCCATGGGGTAGTAGTGATGTGGGTGTGCATTGGCAAAGTGAGCAGTGGATGTCCGATGGGTGCATGGGTGATGTGGGTGTGCATTGGCAAAGTGACCGATGAATATCCCATGGAGGTAGGAGTGATGTGGGTGTGCATTGGCAAAGTGACCATTGAATATCCCAGAAGTAGGAGTGGTGTGGGTGTGCATTGGCAAAGTGAGCATTGAATATCCCACGGGGGTAGGAGTGATGTGGGTGTGCATTGGCAAAGTGAGCGTTGAATTTCCCATGGGTGTAGGAATGATGTGGTTGTGCATTGGCAACGTGTGCGTTGAATATCCCATGGGGGTAGGAGTGATGTGGGTGTGCATTGGCAAAGTGAGCATTGAATATCCCATGGGGGTAGGAGTGATGTGGGTGTGCATTGGCAAAGTGGCCGATGAATTTCCCTTGGGGGTAGGAGTGATGTGGGTGTGCATTGGCAAAGTGAGCATTGAATATCCCATGAGGGTAGTAGTAATGTGGGTGTGCATTGGCAAAGTGAGCGTTGAATATCCCATGGGGTTAGAAGTGATGTGGGTGTGCATTGGCAAAGTGAGCATTGAATATCCCATGCGGTTAGAAGTGATGTGGGTGTGCATTGGCAAAGTGAGCGTTGAATATCTCATGGGGGCAGGAGTAATGTGGGTGTGCATTGGCAAAGTGAGTGTTGAATATGCCATGGAGGTAGGAGTGATGTGGGTGTGCATTGGCAAAGTGAGCATTGAATATCCCATGCGGTTAGAAGTGATGTGGGTGTGCATTGGCAAAGTGAGCGTTGAATATCCCATGGGGGTAGGAGTGATGTGGGTGTGCATTGGCAAAGTGACCGATGAATTTCCCATGGGGGTAGGAGTGATGTGGGTGTGCATTGGCAAAGTGAGCATTGAATATCCCATGGGGGTAGTAGTAATGTGGGTGTGCATTGGCAAAGTGTGCGTTGAATATCCCATGGGGTTAGAAGTGATGTGGGTGTGCATTGGCAAAGTGAGCGTTGAATATCTCATGGGGGCAGGAGTGATGGGGGTGTGCATTGGCAAAGTGACCGGTGAATTTCCCATGGGGGTGGGAGTGATGTGGGTGTGCATTGGCAAAGTACCAATGAATATCCCATGGGGGTAGTAGTGATGTGGGTGTGCATTGGCAAAGTGAGCGTTGAATATCCCATGGGGTTAGAAGTGATGTGGGTGTGCATTGGCAAAGTGAGCGTTGAATATCTCATGGGGGCAGGAGTGATGTGGGTGTGAATTGGCAAAGTGAGCGTTGAATATCTCGTGGGGGCAGGAGTGATGTGGGGGTGCATTGGCAAAGTGACCGTTGAATATCCCATGGGGGTAGGAGTGATGTGGGTGTGCATTGGCAAAGTGACCGAAGAATTTCCCATGGGGGTAGGAGTGATGTGGGTGTGCATTGGCAAAGTGAGCGTTGAATTTCCCATGGGTGTAGGAATGATGTGGTTGTGCATTGGCAACGTGTGCGTTGAATATCCCATGCGGGTAGGAGTGATGTGGGTGTGCATTGGCAAAATGAGCAGTGGATGTCCCATGGAGGTAGGAGTGGTGTGGGTGTGCATTGGCAAAGTGAGCGTTGAGTATCCCATAGAGGTAGGAGTGATGTGGGTGTGCATTGGCAAAGTGAGCATTGAATGCCCCATGGAGGTAGGAGTGATGTGGGTGTGCATTGGCAAAGTGAGCATTGAATGCCCCATGGAGGTAGGAGAGATGCGGATGTGCATTGGCAAAGTGGGCATTGACTATCCCATGGGGGTACGAGGGATGTGTGTGTGTGTGCATTGGCAAAGTAAGCGTTGACTATACCATGGAGGTAGGAGTGAAGTGGGTGTGCATTGGCAAAGTAAGCGTTGACTATACCATGGAGGTAGGAGTGATGTGGGTGTGCATTGGCAAAGTGAGCGTTGAATATCCCATGGGGGTAGGAGTGATGTGGGTGTGCATTGGCAAAGTGACCGATGAATTTCCCATGGGAATAGGAGAGATGTGGGTGTGCATTGGCAAAGTGAGCATTGAATATCCCATGGGGGTAGTAGTAATGTGGGGGTGCATTGGCAAAGTGTGCGTTGAATATCCCATGGGGTTAGAAGTGATGTGGGTGTGCATTGGCAAAGTGAGCGTTGAATATCTCATGGGGGCAGGAGTGATGGGGGTGTGCTTTGGCAAAGTGACCGATGAATTTCCCATGGGGGTGGGAGTGATGTGGGTGTGCATTGGCAAAGTACCAATGAATATCCCATGGGGGTAGTAGTGATGTGGGTGTGCATTGGCAAAGTGAGCGTTGAATATCCCATGGGGTTAGAAGTGATGTGGGTGTGCATTGGCAAAGTGAGCGTTGAATATCCCATGGGGGTAGGAGTGATGTGGGTGTGCATTGGCAAAGTGACCGTTGAATATCCCATGGGTGTAGGGGTGATGTGGTTGTGCATTGGCAATGCATGCATTGAATATTCCATGGGGGTAGTAGTGATGTGGGTGTGCATTGGCAAAGTGAGCAGTGGATGTCCCATGGGTGCAGGGGTGATGTGGGTGTGCATTGGCAAAGTGACCGATTAATATCCCATGGAGGTATGAGTGATGTGGGTGTACATTGGCAAAGTGAGCGTTGAATATCCCATGGAGGTAGGAGTGATGTGGGTGTGCATTGGCAAAGTGAGCATTGAATGCCCCATGGAGGTAGGAGTGATGTGGGTGTGCATTGGCAAAGTGGGCATTGACTATCCCATGGGGGTAGGAGTGATGTGGGTGTGCATTGGCAAAATGAGTAGTGGATGTCCCATGGAGGTAGGAGTGGTGTGGGTGTGCATTGGCAAAGTGAGCGTTGAGTATCCCATGGAGGTAGGAGTGATGTGGGTGTGCATTGGCAAAGTGAGCATTGAATGCCCCATGGAGGTAGGAGTGATGTGGGTGTGCATTGGCAAAGTGAGCATTGAATGCCCCATGGAGGTAGGAGTGATGTGGGTGTGCATTGGCAAAGTGGGCATTGACTATCCCATGGGGGTAGGAGTGATGTGGATGTGCATTGGCAAAGTAAGCGTTGAATATTCCATGGAGGTAGGAGTGATGTGGGTGTGCATTGGCAAAGTAAGCGTTGAATATCCCATGGAGGTAGGAGTGATGTGGGTGTGCATTGGCAAAGTGACTGATGAATTTCCCATGGGGGTAGGAGTGATGTGGGTGTGCATTGGCAAAGTGAGCATTGAATATCCCATGGGGGTAGTAGTAATGTGGGTGTGCATTGGCAAAGTGTGCGTTGAATATCCCATGGGGTTAAAAGTGATGTGGGTGTGCATTGGCAAAGTGAGCGTTGAATATCTCATGGGGGCAGGAGTGATGGGGGTGTGCATTGGCAAAGTGAGCGTTGAATTTCCCATGGGTGTAGGAATTATGTGGTTGTGCATTGGCAACGTGTGCGTTGAATATCCCATGCGGGTAGGAGTGATGTGGGTGTGCATTGGCAAAATGAGCAGTGGATGTCCCATGGAGGTAGGAGTGGTGTGGGTGTGCATTGGCAAAGTGAGCGTTGAGTATCCCATGGAGGTAGGAGTGATGTGGGTGTGCATTGGCAAAGTGAGCATTGAATGCCCCATGGAGGTAGGAGTGATGTGGTTGTGCATTGGCAAAGTGAGCGTTGAATATCCCATGAAGGTAGGAGTGATGTGGGGTGCATTGGTAAAGTGAGCGCTGAATATTTAATGGAGGTAGGAGTGATGTGGGTGTGCATTGGCAAAGTGGGCATTGACTATCCCATGGGGGTACGAGGGATGTGTGTGTGTGTGCATTGGCAAAGTAAGCGTTGACTATACCATGGAGGTAGGAGTGATGTGGGTGTGCATTGGCAAAGTAAGCGTTGACTATACCATGGAGGTAGGAATGATGTGGGTGTTGATTTGTCAAAGTGAGCGTTGAATATCCCATGGGGGTAGGAGTGATGTGGGTGTGCATTGGCAAAGTGACCGATGAATTTCCCATGGGGTTAGGAGTGATGTGGGTGTGCATTGGCAAAGTGAGCGTTGAATTTCCCATGGGTGTAGGAATGATGTGGTTGTGCATTGGCAACGTGTGCGTTGAATATCCCATGCGGGTAGGAGTGATGTGGGTGTGCATTGGCAAAATGAGCAGTGGATGTCCCATGGAGGTAGGAGTGGTGTGGGTGTGCATTGGCAAAGTGAGCGTTGAGTATCCCATGGAGGTAGGAGTGATGTGGGTGTGCATTGGCAAAGTGAGCATTGAATGCCCCATGGAGGTAGGAGTGATGTGGTTGTGCATTGGCAAAGTGAGCGTTGAATATCCCATGAAGGTAGGAGTGATGTGGGGTGCATTGGTAAAGTGAGCGCTGAATATTTAATGGAGGTAGGAGTGATGTGGGTGTGCATTGGCAAAGTGGGCATTGACTATCCCATGGGGGTACGAGGGATGTGTGTGTGTGTGCATTGGCAAAGTAAGCGTTGACTATACCATGGAGGTAGGAGTGATGTGGGTGTGCATTGGCAAAGTAAGCGTTGACTATACCATGGAGGTAGGAGTGATGTGGGTGTTGATTTGTCAAAGTGAGCGTTGAATATCCCATGGGGGTAGGAGTGATGTGGGTGTGCATTGGCAAAGTGACCGATGAATTTCCCATAGGGTTAGGAGTGATGTGGGTGTGTATTGGCAAAGTGAGCATTGAATATCCCATGAGGGTAGTAGTAATGTGGGTGTGCATTGGCAAAGTGTGCGTTGAATATCCCATGGGGTTAGAAGTGATGTGGGTGTGCATTGGCAAAGTGAGCGTTGAATATCTCATGGGGACAGCAGTGATGTGGGTGCGCATTGGCAAAGTGAGCGTTGAATATCTCATGGGGACAGGAGTGATGTGGGTGTGCATAGCTCTTGGGGACAGGAGTGATGTAGGTGTGCATTGGCAAAGTGAGCGTTGAATATCTCATGGGGACAGGAGTGATGTGGGTGTGCATTGGCAAAGTGAGTGTTGAATATCTCATGGGTGCAGGGGTGATGTGGGTGTGCATTGGCAAAGTGACCGATTAATATCCCATGGAGGTATGAGTGATGTGGGTGTGCATTGGCAAAGTGAGCGTTGAATATCCCATGGAGGTAGGAGTGATGTGGGTGTGCATTGGCAAAGTGAGCATTGAATGCCCCATGGAGGTAGGAGTGATGTGGGTGTGCATTGGCAAAGTGGGCATTGACTATCCCATGGGGGTAGGAGTGATGTGGGTGTGCATTGGCAAAATGAGTAGTGGATGTCCCATGGAGGTAGGAGTGGTGTGGGTGTGCATTGGCAAAGTGAGCGTTGAGTATCCCATGGAGGTAGGAGTGATGTGGGTGTGCATTGGCAAAGTGAGCATTGAATGCCCCATGGAGGTAGGAGTGATGTGGGTGTGCATTGGCAAAGTGAGCATTGAATGCCCCATGGAGGTAGGAGTGATGTGGGTGTGCATTGGCAAAGTGGGCATTGACTATCCCATGGGGGTAGGAGTGATGTGGATGTGCATTGGCAAAGTAAGCGTTGAATATCCCATGGAGGTAGGAGTGATGTGGGTGTGCATTGGCAAAGTAAGCGTTGAATATCCCATGGAGGTAGGAGTGATGTGGGTGTGCATTGGCAAAGTGACCGATGAATTTCCCATGGGGGTAGGAGTGATGTGGGTGTGCATTGGCAAAGTGAGCATTGAATATCCCATGGGGGTAGTAGTAATGTGGGTATGCATTGGCAAAGTGTGCGTTGAATATCCCATGGGGTTAGAAGTGATGTGGGTGTGCATTGGCAAAGTGAGCGTTGAATATCTCATGGGGGCAGGAGGGATGGGGGTGTGCATTGGCAAAGTGACCGATGAATTTCCCATGGGGGTGGGAGTGATGTGGGTGTGCATTGGCAAAGTACCATTGAATATCCCATGGGGGTAGTAGTGATGTGGGTGTGCATTGGCAAAGTGAGCGTTGAATATCCCATGGGGTTAGAAGTGATGTGGGTGTGCATTGGCAAAGTGAGCGTTGAATATCTCATGGGGGCAGGAGTGATGTGGGTGTGCATTGGCAAAGTGACCGAAGAATTTCCCATGGGGGTAGGAGTGATGTGGGTGTGCATTGGCAAAGTGAGCGTTGAATTTCCCATGGGTGTAGGAATGATGTGGTTGTGCATTGGCAACGTGTGCGTTGAATATCCCATGCGGGTAGGAGTGATGTGGGTGTGCATTGGCAAAATGAGCAGTGGATGTCCCATGGAGGTAGGAGTGGTGTGGGTGTGCATTGGCAAAGTGAGCGTTGAGTATCCCATGGAGGAAGGAGTGATGTGGGTGTGCATTGGCAAAGTGAGCATTGAATGCCCCATGGAGGTAGGAGTGATGTGGTTGTGCATTGGCAAAGTGAGCGTTGAATATCCCATGAAGGTAGGAGTGATGTGGGGTGCATTGGTAAAGTGAGCGCTGAATATTTAATGGAGGTAGGAGTGATGTGGGTGTGCATTGGCAAAGTGGGCATTGACTATCCCATGGGGGTACGAGGGATGTGTGTGTGTGTGCATTGGCAAAGTAAGCGTTGACTATACCATGGAGGTAGGAGTGATGTGGGTGTGCATTGGCAAAGTAAGCGTTGACTATACCATGGAGGTAGGAGTGATGTGGGTGTTGATTTGTCAAAGTGAGCGTTGAATATCCCATGGGGGTAGGAGTGATGTGGGTGTGCATTGGCAAAGTGACCGATGAATTTCCCATGGGGGTAGGAGTGATGTGGGTGTGTATTGGCAAAGTGAGCATTGAATATCCCATGAGGGTAGTAGTAATGTGGGTGTGCATTGGCAAAGTGTGCGTTGAATATCCCATGGGGTTAGAAGTGATGTGGGTGTGCATTGGCAAAGTGAGCGTTGAATATCTCATGGGGACAGCAGTGATGTGGGTGCGCATTGGCAAAGTGAGCGTTGAATATCTCATGGGGACAGGAGTGATGTGGGTGTGCATAGCTCTTGGGGACAGGAGTGATGTAGGTGTGCATTGGCAAAGTGAGCGTTGAATATCTCATGGGGACAGGAGTGATGTGGGTGTGCATTGGCAAAGTGAGCGTTGAATATCTCATGGGGACAGGAGTGATGTGGGTGTGCATTGGCAAAGTGACCGTTGAATATCTCATGGGGACAGTAGTGATGTGGGTGTGCATTGGCAAAGTGAGCGTTGAATATCTCATGGGGACAGGAGTGATGTGGGTGTGCATTGGCAAAGTGAGCGTTGAATATCTCATGGGGACAGGAGTGATGTGGGTGTGCATTGGCAAAGTGAGCGTTGAATATCTCATGGGGACAGGAGTGATGTGGGTGTGCATTGGCAAAGTGAGCGTTGAATATCTCATGGGGACAGGAGTGATGTGGGTGTGCATAGCTCATGGGGACAGGAGTGATGTGGGTGTGCATTGGCAAAGTGAGTGATGTGGGTGTGCATTGGCAAAGTGAGCGTTGAATATCTCATGGGGACAGGAGTGATGTGGGTGTGCATATCTCCTGGGGACAGGAGTGATGTGGGTGTGCATAGCTCATGGGGACAGGAGTGATGTGGGTGTGCATAGCTCATGGGGACAGGAGTGATGTGGGTGTGCACGCTGGCCGCACCTTCCTGATCTTTGTCATATTGGCGACGGTCTGGATTCCGCCCGGGTTTTGGGGGAAGAACACTCTTTTGCTATTCGTTGCTGAGTACACACCTTTGCTTGCAACTAATGAAATTGTGAGGCCAAAATACTTTGGGTGTTCAAAAAACAAAATAGCCAATACTTAGTGAGTAAAAACGAAAAGATATAAGTGGATACCACCAGGCGGCAACACACCGAGTTCTGCCGGTGAGGTATGTAGCTATCGCTGAGTGTGTTGGTACCAACACAGTGTGTGCCTTCAGTATGTAAAGTCCCATGGGGGTAGGAGTGATGTGCTTGTGGAACTGGCTTTCTGAGATCTTTCTAACTCCTCTGCAAATTAAGCATCAAGAGCGAGGGTGGTCTTCATACAATTGTCATCGCAACTTCTTTAAAACCAATATGACTTTGCTCTGGGATCTCCTACCTCATTGTCTGCTCTCACGGATATGTTGTCCAAAAGTGATTGTTTGAGTGACCCTTGAACTGTAGATGGTGACTTTCTTTGACACTTTTCCCTCCTCCTCTGACTTTGGAATCCAAGACCCAGGGCTCCATGGACTGGTTTCTATCACCCAAACCAATATTTCTGCATTTGGCTGAACTCCGGTTCCTCTCCCCCATGCATTTGCAGTTGGACTCCCAAAGTCCCTTGCACCATTCCATTTGACACTTTACACTGCCTCGCTTGGGTAGTGCACCTCTTCTTGTGTTTTCTCCTATCGCCTACTTGCTGAGGACACGCAAGTCTTTCCCTCCTCTCCAGCTTCACGTGTTTCTGATTGTCTGACTGCCATCTGTTACTGGTTTGAACTACAGTGCCCCATTTGCAGTGCCTTTAAAACCAAAGTGATATACCTCCCTTCTCCATCTTTCATGCTTAACTTCTCCACTTGTGATGTCTATCCCGACCCCCTAATGCCCAAAATCCACACCTGAAGGCTTGCAACTCCAACAGCTACTTGGACAGTGACCTCAAGGTCTGGAAAGGTTTTGCTTCAGCAGCTAGGACGTGCCTCCTCAAAGCCTGGAAAGTGTGCCCACCCCTCAGGTCCTGCTCCACCCAAACATTGGTTTCCTTGCTCCTTCTCAGTAGACTCGATTAGTACTCTAGCTTTGCCGTCTGCTCTACCCTGTTACTCCATTCAACAAAGTGCATAACTTTCCGAGCCACCCGCTCAGCGATCTCCCCCGCTTCTGCTCATCGTCCTCCATGCTGGATGGTTGGTTGTGTATCTGTGGTCTGGGTGTCACAATCTATCCAGGATCTAGCAGTTCCCCATCTGGCTAGTTCTAGCTTCTGGGATCTTGGAACTCTTCACTCGCGAACACCACTCACCCTGCCTGTCCCCAGTTCTCGGGATCCATTCTGCTGGAAATCCCTCGGTCCTGAAATTAAAAATGTCACCAGGATTCTGTGATTTAAATGAGCT
The DNA here is from genome assembly GCF_040938575.1 of Ambystoma mexicanum. Classification (NCBI taxonomy): domain Eukaryota; kingdom Metazoa; phylum Chordata; class Amphibia; order Caudata; family Ambystomatidae; genus Ambystoma; species Ambystoma mexicanum. The sequence continues at coordinate 1,696,083,604 of NC_090932.1, read as the reverse complement.
CTAAAGAAACGCCTCCTTGATCGTGAGCGGGCACTCGTGCCATCATCCAATAGCATCCCCCCCTTTTCCTGCAGGCTCTGCTTCCACTCTATAGCTCAGTTCACACTAAGGTAACTGTATTCTCAGAAATGTGCCTACTGGTGTGTGTTGTTCCATGGCTACACACTATTGTGTATCCTCTCTCACCCTTCTTTTTTAATATTGTCACTTTCAATGGATGTTTACTTGTTGAATAATTTCCCCTAGCTCAAATAAATGCACAAATGCAAAACTCAACTATTTCACAACCCTGGACCAACACTTGTGCAGACCATCGTAAACTGAGGCTGGAGATGTGCAGGAGACAAAGAACTCTGTCCACTCTTAGGAGCATACTCATCACTTCGCATTGAAAGAGGAGTGGGAATATCGAAGGGCAGATTCCATTGGTCAGGACTCCGCATTTAAGATCTGCTAATAGCCAATGGAGACAAGGGATGCTGAGAGATGACTTTGGATGCAAGTGCGGGTACACACTAGAGCGTGCGCCCAAGTGTCCCTGCCGGGGGATCGCAATAACCTTTTCAACATTTATTTTAGTTTTAGTCCACAACATTGCCACCCAAGAATGAACCTCTTACTGCGTCTCTAAGAATGTCTAGAAAGGGTTCCGCACAGAAGGACTTCTGTACAACTATCTGTACTCAGGAGACCCCTGGCCAGCCCATAGAGCCGAGGTTTGCTCAGAAGTACTTTAAGATGAGATAGCTGCACATTGAGATGGATGGGGGTGCAGATTTATTACTCCAACACCAATCAATAAGGACAACTCAATGGTTTGGCAAAGGGAGTCCATTTAATGACAAGCACAAAAAAACGGGTGTCATGGCAATCAGCAGTGATGCGATAGTCTGTCTTGCTTCAACTCCAACGAACTTCATACAAACAGTGACATTTATACTCAAAACTCGTCATAATGACATGTTACACGTAAAAGTTAACATGCAATTCTATTGGCTAGGAAAAGGTAACTTTAATACAGGTAGTATATCTGTATATGGTAACGGAGTGAGGGGATTGGGTAAATACTGTCAGGTGGGCGTCTAAGCCCTTCCTTCAAAAATGACTCATGTAAACATCACTAAAAGTACAACGTCCCATTGGCTCTACTAACTATAGGACCCTAGATTATTTGGTCCATTGTGATTGGGTTGGCACCAACCCCATGCATACATTTCCACTTTACTTAGCAGCACGCAGAATGATCAGCCAGGTGCGCGTGCCCCCTCAGCTACCCGGCCTTCCTCCAATTAAGGTTACAATCAATCATCACTTCAACAACAATGTTTCAATTATGTTACTGTGGTTGGCCTCGAAACTGCATCTTCTGTGTGGGAAAGTTCTGCTATCTTCTTCTGGGCGGATACCAAGCGTAGGTGTGATCTCGTGCTTCTCCTCGCTCGGATGGTCACGTGATGCAGACACTGTGAATATGCCTAGTTTCTCTCAATTTGTGCATTTAATTCTTATTCAGCTTGCCACCTGCCTACGATTCCTTATCTTGACCTTTCAGAGACAGGATATTCTGTTCTTAAGTTTCAATTACATGTAGCTACTGTTTGTGCCTTCTATTGGTATGACCTTGGCTCTCCTGGCACGAGTTGCATCTGCTGAGTTTCGATTCAGCCATCTCTTCTCATTTTGCTAGAATATGAGTCTTGTCTTGTTTGGCCTCTAGTAACCTGAGTTGATTCTGCTTTTCGTGCAAAGTGGAATCGCACTTATAATACTGTGCTTCGTTTTGAAGTAGATTATGTATAATGGCCCTTGCTGCTCTATTCTTCTACTTAGCATAGCAAGATGCACTGTTTTCTAAGCTTTCTTGCGGTTCCAAGCATATGTACAGGCGTAAACTGATCGACTGTATTCATTTTGCTTACAGCTTAAATCTCTTACGCTTTGATAGCTGTCTATCACTTTAAGCTCACAATCTCTTTTCTCAGGGCGTTTCGTCTCTTTGTGTCATTCTTGGTTCGTTATTTGTTCGATCTGTGAGTCTGTCCGGGCTCTTGTGACGTCACCATTCGTCTTCCATTAAGGCCTTTTTGGTTTCTTCGGGACAGTACTTAGGCAATCTTAATTTCGTCTCGTTGGTTGGTAGGGTTTTCTCAATGGAAACCTTACTGTCCATGGTTGTCTGGGTTTTGGTACTTCAATAGGTGTTTCTATTCTGATAGGTACTGGGCAGAGCCTAACTGTGGCTCTCTGCTGGTTTATTTGCTCATCATACGTCACATATTTTGGTGTGAACGTTCCTGGTACTTTAAAATGGGCGATGGGAGTGCAGGCTTTATTTGGGACCTGCTCTACCTATCTGTTTCTCGCTTCTTCCACTTGTAAATGCTCCTTTAATTTCTCACAAAATGAAAAGGAAACACAAATAATGATTGGAATATTTAGTCCATAATGACAAGTCATTGTACATGTCCCATGTCCTCAACACCATGTTCACTGTCTAAGGATTTGCATACTTATCTGTATACGGCGTAGAGAGTTTGACATCCATCATGAGAACAAAGAAACGCTGTAAGTAACTTGGTTTGGGCCTTCAAAAGCGAATGCCTTGTTCCAGCTCATATACTATTCTCAGTTAACCCAATAAAAGCCATAAAAACGTTGCTGTGGTGTGTCCAAACCTGCTTTGAGATAAAACATATATAATGCATATTGCGTGGACCTTGAACCGGCCCTGCCGCACAATACAGGATTTCTTGATTATAAATATTGATTATAAATATGCAAACATTTACTTTCAATGATTTCAAACACATTCTGCGTCCGACTGTGAAAGGCAAAAGAGTGGGCAGGGGGTGGGAGGACCGTAGATAGGAGGCTGTGCTGGGGTGAGGCACGGTGCATTCACAACAGGGCCACCTCCTTGGTTGAAGCTCCTGGCATACATGATGGTCATTTTACAGTTCACAAGAGTGCTTCAGTCCAGTAAATGGTGCCCCCTATCTATGGCCTTGTCTAGCAGGGGAACGGGCATAGAACCTCGTCGGGGCACATCCCGCATAGTGAGGTACCACTATGTAATCCGCAAAGGCTTGGTGGCCCTCGGTGGAATCCTGCTTAGGGCAGGAGGGTTTTGAGTGCTTCTCTGAACTGTAGGTGGTCTTTTTAGAGTCGCTAGAAGGGAGTTACACCTCTCTGATGCTTCGTTCAGCATCAATTTTCGCTTTTGTAGATTAAACCACATGAAACCGGTCTGAACTGGATGGCCTTAGGTTCTCGTGGAGGTGTCTGCATCATGAAGCTGGCAAGGGTCTACGCTGGAGCTCCATATGGTTTCGGTCCACAGCAGGCAGGCTATAAACGTGACTCTATGGCATCGGTGGAGCCTCGGGGTGGGAGGGCCCCTTCAAGTCGGAAGCACTTGGAGTGGCTTCCATTGCTTTTCAAGAGCCCTGCAGACACGGTTTCAGTAACCTGCTCACCTCAGCCCTGGAGTCCTGATGCTCTCCTCTCTCTGGCTGAATTCAGGGAGTGGGCCGGTCCATGTGCACAAGTGAAGGCAGTAGTGCATTGTTCACACCGCCTTCAGTTGGTGGTGTGAGACGAGGTTGATAGAGAAATGTATGAGTAACTTGCTTGTTGGCGCCACTGAGTCTCGAATGGGAGCTTTTCAGAAGATGGAAGGATGGATGGCTTCTGGAAGATCTCAGACTTTCTCACATTAAACATCAAGTTATGGGTCATACCACAGTGCTAAGAAGTATCAGCCACGTGCTCAACACGTTGAATGACAAAGTGCTGGAGCATATGCACTTTGCTTACACAACTTTCTGTGATTGAGCAGCATACCATAGTCGCAGTTTTGCGCCACTGTCCTGAGTGATGTCAACATGTCGGCTGGTTTCTGAAGCCCCAGACATGGGCTGGTGGTGTCGATTGTACAACGATGAGGGTCAGTGGAGTAACTTTGCTGAAAATATTGGGGGGGGGGGCATGATTTCTGAAGAAAAGGTTCCCCAGCCAAATGAATGGGGACGAAATAGTGTGCCATGAAATTTGGGGGGGGGGGGCAAACACCACTTTACCCCCCTAAAATTACGCCCATGACGAGGGCGGATTTTGATAGAATTTGTGTGCACTTTATTTGCCCAAGTGCAGAGCTGCTTTGTGGCGCCTGCAAGGCGTGGGTGACAGATGTGTGATCTTTTACCAGATCAGTAAAAGTGCAAGGGTGGTGGGTCAGGGGAAGTGCCATAACTAATCGGGCAAGATTAGGCACCATATGCGCATTACAGCAAAAGAAGGGTGAGATCCAAAAGACTTTTGTACTTGGGTGGGAACAGGTCCCTTACGGGACTGGTTTCTAAGCGCCTGCGCCACCCTTTTGTGCCGCAGTGCAAGGTGAGTAAACAGCACTTGCCATTTACGCATCGTGCACGGCATTTACATTCGATACCTGTGGACTCCGACTGCTTTTGCTGCGCTGGCGTAAAAAAAAGGGGCTTTTAGAAGCGGCGGCAAAAAGAAAGGACACAACTTAAACGCCCACTGTCTCCTCCCGCAGTCAGCCGCCCCCCCCCCAAAACATGGCCCAGAGCATGAACAGAACCGTTCAGACAGGCCTAACACCTTCTTTACTTTCAGCTTTAATAACTTTATTTGCGCTCCAGCGATTTGGAGAACGAGCCCCTCAGCGAGCCTATCCCTGTGTTGACCGGACTTTACGCCCCTATGCGCCCCACCCAGGGCAGCGGGATTGGGTATGGTATTTGCCAGTAAGCAGTGGGCGTGTGCCCAGCAGAAGGTGGAGGGGCAGGCAGGCCGCATTTCGGGTGCCACCTCCTCTCAGCCCATTCCCTTGTGATGGGGGCTTGTCTAGGGGGGTACCAGGCCCCAGCTCTCCCCGACATGTTGCTGAGCGACTCTCTGATGATACCGCAGATTGCGGCGCCGGAGCAGCTCACTGCCCCCCACCCCTCCCCTGATCCGTCCCATATGTGGGCCAGGGCCCGGCAGGCCCGCACCCCGCGTTTGGATGAAACATTTGCCATTAAAGTGCCGGCGTCACGTGAATAATGCCCGCCTGTCTCGTGCTGTTAGTGGGGGAGGACATTCTATTTTTCCGAACAGCTTGATTCGCGGATCCCTTGCTGCCTGTTCCTCGCACTTAATGAATCAAGGGGGCTGGGCTGGGGGGCAGGGCGCGAGAGGGACACAGGGGAGAGAGAGTTTAAAGAAATAAAGAGAGGCTCAGACTGGAACCCAGAGGAGTTTGCAGGCAGGCCCTTGACATGAGCCACCTGCTTTTCTCCGGGGTGACTTTTCGTGATCAAAGATAGAGGCGCAGCCCCCTTTCCTGCATGCATCCTTGGATGAGAGCCCCCATTTATGCAGCACATGTGTACCTTCTTTACACACCCGGGGCACGTCCAGAGAGCCCAGACGTCTCAGAAGTTCGACCCACCCCCCTGGGGTATCCGCAGGAAGGTCCACCCTCCCCCATTGCCTGATGGGAAACACGGCACTGATATCAGGTCTGACATGTATTGCAACGCATGCGCATTTGGACTAATAGTCTCATTTGCGTTCTTGCATTGCACTTGGTTCTGGATTCCTCCTACTTCTAAGCGCTGTAAAAACAGGTTATCACTACCCGCCCTCATCATGCCTTTAGCAGGGTGCTTTCTGCTGAGATCTGCGTGGGATCTGTAGGTCACAGATGTGAATTCTGGTTGGGTTAATTCTGCATTAAGGGGCGCGCAATGTCGCTGCCCCGAAAACGACTTTGTGCATCCATGAGCGCAAAAGATTCTGTGCGCGCTCCGCGTATTCATGTAATTTTGACTGCAAAGTAACCCTATGCGCAAACGGCGCTGGAATGACCACAACACGCCCCCACATAAAGCAAATCCAGCCGAGAATTAATGCACCCCTGCAATACTGCTTGCGAACCCCGCCAACCAAGGCAGCATCCCAGCGACAATGCGTGAGGTGCCGTGTAACTATTCACAACACCCTGTCAATATGCATACCATTTATCATAACTGTAGTCAGTCCCCAGTAAACCGGTGTTCGAACTCCAGTAAATCGTGGCTGCATCCCGCTACTCTGCTCTGCATACACGCACCCCTACTTGCAATCGATATCCCAACTGCGTGCATGCACCCTAAAATTCCTGATCAGACCTTATCTTTGCGTGGTGATTCCTATGCGATTGGGGCCTTGCACCTGCTTCCACGTGGCGGTGTGATCGGGAGCTTTGCATGCTGATTCTCCCGTCTGATGTTCCGCGGTCAGATCCATGAATACGCTTGGTTTTGCGTGGTACTGGGAGTAGGATTTCCTTGCACAGGCTGTCCCGTGACACGCCCACATAAGGCCTTGTTCTTGCTCATTCGACGTGGAGAGTGGGGTATATGCATGTTCCGTCCCCTATTTAAATCTCTGTGCAGGCCCGGCCCTCACTGTGCATGGACTCTCACGCAAGGTGCTTGACTGCTTGCAGAGCCGTGCCGGACGAGCGCAGAGTCCCCACAAGGTCCAGAAAAGTCTGCAAAGTCGATTCCATGAATAGACAGAGGCGGTTTTGCTGGCAGAATGTCTTGCAAAGTTCCTATTTTGCACCCAAAGAACTCCATGAATCGGGCCCTTAATTCTTTGTAGGTTGAAAAAATAGGCACCTATTTAAATCAGATAATAAAAGTCATAAAGTAGGTTTTTTATAAAGAACAAGGGATCCTCAGATTTGACAATAAGAGCATAAAGACATGGCCTGTGCAATCATACTGGGCCCAATCTGGAATCACTGCTGTTTCTAAGGTTGCCAAACTTCTGTGCAGATTTCAGGGCTCTGATTGGCCCCCTGAAATCTCTTGGATTCAGAAGTTCTAACTGGTCCACTGGGCTAGAGCCCATCCACCGGACTCACATGGGAACTCTGGCGAAACTTCATCTTGGCACCGAATCTGTTGAGATCACGTGATTCCACAGAATCCTGAGGATGGGACACGGTTTGACACGTTCAGTGGACAGCAGGTTCACCCTGTCCTCATAAAGATGCAAACGTGTAGGTTTGATGCATTTGAAGAGATGGGAAAGAGGAGGTGCAAATACATTCTGCCACAGACCACCCAAATCCTTTAGGGAAGGGGGCCGGTGTGCCATGCAGTAGTCGACTGTTGAAATAAGAAGGGTCAATATTGAAAGCTGTTCTGTGAGGGCCTGCCTTGATGGTCCCTGCTGAAGGCCACGAGCATTTCCTCATCGCAAGACTTTCACAAGTCGGCAGCCCTTGACTCTCCAGGAATCTCATGTCCCCTCAATCCCCCCCCCCCCGGCGCTATTGATCTGATGTGGATCTGCCCCAGGCAGGGATCCACTGCCCTCCTCTTTGAAGCCTTTCCAGGAATGCCTTACTGCTCCTGGGTGGTGGGCTTGAGCAACAATCTAAGCATGCCCCTCCCCCAGTAGAGAATATGACCAGAAGATATGTCAGGATATTTGCTCTATGCATTTCTTGAGAACTCAGACAAACTAACATTAAGCCAGAGAGTAGAAATACCCTCTGCTTGTATATAATAGAGCTCCAGATTAACCACACTCAGACAATTCAGGTGTGGCCCAGACAACACCATCACCTGGCCAAGGTGATAAGTGACCTCACACACTGCGCTGGATCTGTGCAAGAGCCGTAAACACACCTCAAAATACCCAGCGTCACCTTCATCACCACCAAACCTATGCAACAGCATCTCCTATAGGGTCTCAGAGATGCCCACCCTCTGCTGATGCCCACCACACTGGCATCTGCATTCTCATGCAGGTGAGGTAGGGGCTTCACCTAGCAGGCTCCCTGAGATGTCAGTAAAGCTGTCCCACCTGCCAACGCCTCCAGGGAAGTTGAAGAACACCCTGCATGTACTCTGGTGGTTCCACAGGCACGCTCTGCACGATCTAAATCATATGAAACAGTCTATTTAACAACAAGGAAGGACCTTTTAGCTGTGTATCGAAGAAGCTTTCATTACATCTGCATGGGAGGGACATGTATGAGGCATGCAGGAAGCATGATCCGTGTGTGGGTCCCCACACACAAACATGCACTGACATACAGACAGACTCTAAATATTTGCGGTTAACGATAACATATTCAACTTCACCAATTAAACATGTGTGAAGAAACACTATGGAAGGACTTCACTGCGGCAAGCAAGATACGGGACTTGCTGCGCCGCGGCGGACCGGAACACTGTCTCCGTGGCACGGCACACTGTGCAACACTAGCACAGTTCAGGAAGGAACTCAAGACCTTACTCTTCAGTCAATACGTAGGCGCCACCTAAGCTCCTTGCATTACATCCCACCCTATGGAAAACCCCAGATACACTATGGACTGGCCATCCAGGCTTGCAGAAGTGAAGATTGGAAGGCTGCAGAGGTCCAATGTGAACTTCATAGCCAAGTGCGACATTACAGATGAAACTAAGCGGTATGCATGTGTGGGGCAATGCTTTTCAGGGGCTTATTAAGTGATGTGGGACCCCGGACCTTGCCGGTGCCTTGGGACCCACAGCCTCGTTCATGTTACACATTAACATGGGTCAATGGCGATTGTCAGGGCTGAACACGGCCAATTGCGGTTTGATTTACAATATAATGAGCAGGCATATGTATATATAACTCCATTGTGTTTTCCTGCCAACAAAGCAGTAATTCTCTCTCCGTGCTGGGAGCCGGCGTGTTAGCAGCTGTGATAAATGGTCCCATCAGGTTTGGAATGACCCCCCCCCATGCCCCATGGACGCCCCATTAGTCTGCCTTCCTTGCTATTTGCATATCTGTCAGTCAAACCCCCCTCATTCCCACTGAACGTGAAGTGGGGGATGGGGTGGCGAGAAAAAGCTGAACTCATAACGGAATAATTGTAATGTCATGGGTGGGGGCACCCTCGGAGAACAGGGCGCCCCTCAGAAGGGCAGTGAGCGAGGCATCTAATTAGGGGAACATGACAGTTGCATATTGGAAGGGGAAGGGGCCGCCTGTCATAAGATACAGTAAAGCGAGAGCGGGGCGCATTGGGGGTACCCTGGGGAAGGCAGGCACGCGCATACCACACACGTCAGCAGCCTTGAAGGACGTGCTGCGAGGAATGGGGCGGAAAGTCCTATTCGTATCTTCACATTAGAGGGTTTTGATGAGAAATAGTCTTTGAAGCGAGAGCAGCGCCGCACCCATGTATTAACCAAGAAAGAGGAACCCACAAAAAGAACAGAAGCCCAAGCAGCAGGGTCCGCTAATTGGGCAAAACCCCACAAGACTATTGGTTTAAAAGTAACAAACAGGCAATTTCAACAGTTTGATTGTTTTGTTGACGTTTTTTCATTAAATGTACTTTCATCCTTAGTTCGTATATTGGTTTCAGCAGAAGCACCTATAAAACTTTGCGGTTGGTCCCCTCACCCTATTCATATCAGGAAGCTTACCATCCAAGCTCTGACTGCGCCACCTACGGGTCGGGTTTGGGGTGGACGGAGCAGGGCAGCCTTCTCTTCCCCACCTACTGAAACTCAGCTGTTCAGTGAGTCTGCCAGCTCCACTGGCATCGCTCCGAAGAGATGGAGAAACCTGATGGTCAGGTCAGGAAAATAAAGTCATGCCCCCTCCGCCCCCATCACCCACTGCCAACCAGTAGTTCATCTCTGCCTCTGGGTGGCAGGGACTGTAAGCCACCAGGCCACACTGCCATCGGATTGAGTACATTTTGGACATGATTTTGGGTTTGTAGACCTGTTCTCAGTGGGCACGCCCCGCAGGTGTGGCTGGTCGGCCCAGTTGAGCTATTGTTGGGCAGAAGTGCAGGGTGGTCCCTTTCAAAGCTTCATTCTGGAAGTGTGGGCAGTACTGGAATTCGTGCATGGAGAACTCATCTTCAGAGTTCCACCCTGGAAGTGTGGCCAGTGCATGGATTGGTGCATGGGGAACTCATCTTCAGAGTTCCACCCTGGAAGTGTGGCCAGTGCATGGATTGGTGCATGGAGAACTCATCTTCAGAGTTTCACCCTGGAAGTGTGGCCAGTGCATGGATTGGTGCATGGGGAACTCATCTTCAGAGTTCCATCCTGGAAGTGTGGCCAGTGCATGGATTGGTGCATGGAGAACTCGTCTTCAGAGTTCCACCCTGGAAGTGTGGCCAGTGCATGGATTGGTGCATGGAGAACTCATCTTCAGAGTTCCACCCTGGAAGTGTGGCCAGTGCATGGATTGGTGCACTGAGAACCCATTAGAAGTTTCTGCCTAGAGGTGCGCGCGATGCAAGAATTGGTGTGCCAGCAATCAATGTTCAAAGTTCCATTCTAGAAGTGTTTGCAACACTCTGATTATTGTGCCACAAAACAGAAGTTAAAATGTCCTGGAAGCGTGGTCCATACAGGGATCGGTGTGAGAGGAAGCCACTTTCAAGGTTTCCATTCAGAGGCCTGGGCAAATCTGGGATCTGTGGTTGGCAAATCCCTTTTCAAAGATTCTGTCTGGAAGTGCGGGCAATTCTGGGCAATGCTGGGCAATGCTGGGACTGGTGTACAGCAATTCCCTGTTCACAGTGTTAGTACAAGGGTGGACCAGAGCGGGATTTGTGCCCTGATAAACAATTTTCAAAGTATCAGCATATAAGTATGGACAATGCTGGGTTCAGTGTGTCAGTAATCCACTCTCAAGGGTTTATTCTAGCAGAGCGGGCCATGCTGGGTTTAGTGTGTCAGTAATTCACTCTCAAGGTTTTATTCTGGAAGTGTGGGCAATGCTGGGTTCAGTGTGTCAGTAATCCACTCTCAAAGGTTTATTCTGGCAGAGCGGGCCATACTGGATTTAGTGTGTCAGTAATCCACTCTCAAGGTTTTATTCTGGAAGTGTGGGCAATGCTGGGTTCAGTGTGTCAGTAATCCACTCTCAAGGGTTTATTCTAGCAGAGCGGACCATGCTGGGTTTAGTGTGTCAGTAATCCACTCTCAAGGTTTTATTCTGGAAGTGTGGCCAATGCTGGGTTCAGTGAGTCAGTAATCCACTCTCAAAGGTTTATTCTGGCAGAGCTGGCCATACTGGGTTTAGTGTGTCAGTAATCCACTCTCAAGGTTTTATTCTGGAAGTGTGGGCAATGCTGGGTTCAGTGTGTCAGTAATCCACTCTCAAGGTTTTATTCTGACAGAGCGGGCCATGCTGGGTTAAGTGTGTCAGTAATCCACTCTCAAGGTTTTATTCTGGAAGTGTGGGCAATGCTGGGTTCAGTGTGTCAGTAATCCACTCTCAAAGGTTTATTCTGGCAGAGCGGGCCATACTGGGTTTAGTGTGTCAGCAATCCACTCTCAAGGTTTTATTCTGGAAGTGTGGGCAATGCTGGGTTCAGTGTGTCAGTAATCCACTCTCAAGGGTTTATTCTGGCAGAGCGGGCCATGCTGGGTTTAGTGTGTCAGTAATCCACTCTCAAGGTTTTATTCTGGAAGTGTGGGCAATGCTGGGTTCAGTTTGTCAGTAATCCACTCTCAAGGGTTTATTCTGGCAGAGCGGGCCATGCTGGGTTTAGTGTGTCAGTAATCCACTCTCAAGGTTTATTCTGGAAGTGTGGGCAATGCTGGGTTCAGTGTGTCAGTAATCCACTCTCAAGGGTTTATTCTGGCAGAGCGGGCCATGCGCGGTTTAGTGTGTCAGTAATCCACTCTCAAGGTTTTATTCTGGAAGTGTGGGCAATGCTGGGTTCAGTGTGTCAGTAATCCACTCTCAAGGGTTTATTCTGGCAGAGCGGGCCATGCTGGGCTTAGTGTGTCAGTAATCCACTCTCAAGGTTTTATTCTGGAAGTGTGGGCAATGCTGGGTTCAGTTTGTCAGTAATCCACCCTCAAAAGGTTTATTCTGGAAGTGTGGGCAATGCTGGGTTCAGTGTGTCAGTAATCCACTCTCAAGGGTTTATTCTGGCAGAGCGGGCCATGCTGGGTTTAGTGTGTCAGTAATCCACTCTCAAGGTTTTATTCTGGAAGTGTGGGCAATGCTGGGTTCAGTGTGTCAGTAATCCACTCTCAAGGTTTTATTCTGACAGAGCGGGCCATGCTGGGTTAAGTGTGTCAGTAATCCACTCTCAAGGTTTTATTCTGGAAGTGTGGGCAATGCTGGGTTCAGTGTGTCAGTAATCCACTCTCAAGGGTTTATTCTGGCAGAGCGGGCCATGCTGGGTTTAGTGTGTCAGTAATCCACTCTCAAGGTTTTATTCTGGAAGTGTGGGCAATGCTGGGTTCAGTGTGTCAGTAATCCACTCTCAAGGGTTTATTCTGGCAGAGCGGGCCATGCGCGGTTTAGTGTGTCAGTAATCCACTCTCAAGGTTTTATTCTGGAAGTGTGGGCAATGCTGGGTTCAGTGTGTCAGTAATCCACTCTCAAGGGTTTATTCTGGCAGAGCGGGCCATGCTGGGCTTAGTGTGTCAGTAATCCACTCTCAAGGTTTTATTCTGGAAGTGTGGGCAATGCTGGGTTCAGTGTGTCAGTAATCCACTCTCAAAGGTTTATTCTGGCAGAGCGGGCCATACTGGGTTTAGTTTGTCAGTAATCCACTCTCAAGGTTTTATTCTGGAAGTGTGGGCAATGCTGGGTTCAGTGTGTCAGTAATCCACTCTCAAATTTCTATTCTGGAAGTGTGGGAAATGCTGGGTTCAGTGTGTCAGTAATCCACTCTCAAGGGTTTATTCTGACAGAGCGGGTCATGCTGGGTTTAGTGTGTCAGTAATCCACTCGCAAGGTTTTATTCTGGAAGTGTGGGCAATGCTGGGTTCAGTGTGTCAGTAATCCACTCTCCAGGTTTTATTCTGGGAGTGCGGGCCATGCTGGGATCGTTGTGCAGAGAGAGTTTTTGTCACATTGTTTGCTCCGGCAAATCATGTCAGGTGTGCAGTTCTGGTCTGCTATAGGCTGCTGTGCTGGTAAAGACTACATTCTCCAGAAGTCCTAGCGTTACCCAGCATTCTCAGATGCACACGGCTGTGGTAGTTCTGGGGGTGAACAAGTAGCTGGATACGCCTGTTCACTTGATTGGTTCTTGGGGTGGGGTACGCCCAATCATTTCTACATGCACGTGTCTGACCCCGAGAGCCTCTTGGCGGGAATCGGCCATTTTGGGAGAATCTTCCTATTAGCTGCTGCTGTGCGGGGAAAGCTTATATGTAGAGGAGTTAATAACTCTCTTTATGGAATGGGCTGTGTTTCCCCCTTTAGGCTCTGGGGCTTCTCATTGAGCCTCAGCAGACATTGGAAGCCTTACTCTATCCCTACAAAAGGAACTGAATAACCTTTACTTGCGTCCTTCTCCCTTTTTTTTGGTTCGACAGCATCCAGCTTCTCCCTTCCACGCCAGCTTTTCCCTTCCGCTCCAGCTTCCCCCTTCTGCTCCAGCTTCTCTCTTCCGCTCCAGCTTCTCCCTTCCACACCAGCTTCTCTCTTCCGCTCCAGCTTCTCTCTTCCGCTCCAGCTTCTCCCTTCCGCTCCAGCTTCTCCCTTCCACACCAGCTTCTCTCTTCCGCTCCAGCTTCTCTCTTCCGCTCCAGCTTCTCTCTTCCACACCAGCTTCTCTCTTCCGCTCCAGCTTCTCCCTTCCACACCAGCTTCTCTCTTCCGCTCCAGCTTCTCTCTTCCGCTCCAGCTTCTCCCTTCCGCTCCAGCTTCTCCCTTCCACACCAGCTTCTCTCTTCCGCTCCAGCTTCTCTCTTCCGCTCCAGCTTCTCCCTTCCGCTCCAGCTTCTCCCTTCCACACCAGCTTCTCTCTTCCGCTCCAGCTTCTCTCTTCCGCTCCAGCTTCTCTCTTCCACACCAGCTTCTCTCTTCCGCTCCAGCTTCTCCCTTCCGCTCCAGCTTCTCCCTTCCGCTCCAGCTTCTCTCTTCCGCTCCAGATTCTCTCTTCCGCTCCAGCTTCTCCCTTCCGCTCCAGCTTCTCCCTTCTGCTCCAGCTTCTCCCTTCCGCTCCAGCTTCTCTCTTCCAGACCAGCTTCTCCCTTCCGCTCCAGCTTCTCCCTTCCGCTCCAGCTTCTCTCTTCCGCTCCAGCTTCTCTCTTCTGCTCCAGCTTCTCCCTTCCTCTCCAGCTTCTCTCTTCTGCTCCAGCTTCTCCCTTCCGCTCCAGCTGCTCTCTTCCGCTCCAGCTTCTCCCTTCCGCTCCAGCTTCTCCCTTCCACACCAGCTTCTCCCTTCCGCCCCAGCTTCTCCCTCCGCTCCAGCTTCTCCCTTCCACTCCAGCTTCTCTCTTCCGCTCCAGCTTCTCCCTTCCGCTCCAGCTTCTCTCTTCTGCTCCAGCTTCTCCCTTCCTCTCCAGCTTCTCTCTTCTGCTCCAGCTTCTCCCTTCCGCTCCAGCTTCTCTCTTCCGCTCCAGCTTCTCCCTTCCACACCAGCTTCTCCCTTCTGCTCCAGCTTCTCTCTTCCGCTCCAGCTTCTCTCTTCCGCTCCAGTTTCTCCCTTCCGCTCTAGCTTCTCCCTTCTGCTCCAGCTTCTCCCTTCTGCTCCAGCTTCTCTCTTCCGCTCCAGCTTCTCCCTTCCGCTCCAGCTTCTCCCTTCTGCTCCAGATTCTCTCTTTCGCTCCAGCTTCTCCCTTCCGCTCCAGCTTCTCCCTTCTGCTCCAGCTTCTCCCTTCCGCTCCAGCTTCTCCCTTCCACACCAGCTTCTCCCTTCTGCTCCAGCTTCTCTCTTCCGCTCCAGCTTCTCTTTTCCACACCAGCTTCTCCCTTCCGCTCCAGCTTCTCCCTTCTGCTCCAGCTTCTCTCTTCCGCTCCAGCTTCTCCCTTCTGCTCCAGCTTCTCTCTTCCGCTCCAGCTTCTCCCTTCCGCTCCAGCTTCTCTCTTCCGCTCCAGCTTCTCTCTTCCACACCAGCTTCTCTCTTCCGCTCAAGCTTCTCTCTTCCACACCAGCTTCTCTCTTCCACTCCAGCTTCTCTCTTCCACACCAGCTTCTCCCTTCCGCTCCAGCTTTTCTCTTCCACTCCAGCTTCTCCCTTCCACTCCAGCTTCTCTCTTCCTCTCCAGCTTTTCTCTTCCACACCAGCTTCTCCCTTCCGCTCCAGCTTCTCTCTTCCGCTCCAGCTTCTCTCTTCCACTCCAGCTTCTCTCTTCCGCTCCAGCTTCACCCTTCCGCTCCAGCTTCTCCCTTCCGCTCCAGCTTCTCCCTTCCGCTCCAGCTTCTCCCTTCCACTCCAGCTTCTCTCTTCCGCTCCAGCTTCTCCCTTCCGGTCCAGCTCTCCCTTCCACGCCAGCTTCTCCCTTCTGGTTTTCCTGATCTCTTTTTTAATATTCACCGTATTGGACCAGGCCGTGATTCCTGGAGCCCGACATATTGAATCTGCAACAGGGCTTATTGCTGAATTTCTCACGCCTTCTCCCATCTTCTGTGTTTCAAGTGATGATGTTTCCATGAGCACCTCACCCAAAGCGTGCCAGCTTCCTGCTTCCCCACATGGAGTCCTACCCACATCCTGGTTAGTCAAGAGCCGCCCCCTTTCCACATTTAAGGAATCACTTTATTCTGATACTTGATGCATTGTTAGTGAACTAGTTTACACAGTTGGATACACAGAGCCTATGAAAGCAACCAGGGCATTGACTTAAATACTTCAGGAGAACCAAGAGGCCCTCAATGCTGAATTGACCGCTGAGAGATAACCACGGCTAGCTCATAATGCTGCGCAACACCCATTATAGAATAAAGGGTGGAACGGACCGCTCCGCGTAGTCTGGAGCACACCGGTCAGTTTCACACAGCCTGCTTCGCTGCATTTCCATAGGGTGGAGCTCATGCAAACGCGGCCGGCGGCGTGTTGCTAGGTGTGCAAAAGATCTGGGGTTACGCTAATGTCGGGACTGTCGGGACTCTGGGCTAGCTAGCCTTTTGGTTGTAACCCCTGAGCTTCTCTCCGGGGCTACAACCAAACGACCCGGGGCTACAAGCTCCCCTAGCAACGCCTCTGCACGGCCCGCTCCTGCCTCTGCCGGTGCTGCAATTCCATTTGGTATGACCATCTCGGGGACAGAAACACAGCAGCACATTGTAGAGTGTTTCTTTGACTAGTATGGCTGGGAAATTGTGCCCACCTAAGAGAAGTGTATACTACTGGCAGGGGCAGTGGGCAGTAGCAGCAACCACACACTTATTTTATTCCCACCCTACACGGCCGTGGACCTCCAAGTTGAAGTGCACCCACCCAGATGGACAAAGGCTGAGCAGACACTTTCAGCTACTTACCAGGCAGAGGGGGTGGCATTGCCCAGACAGAGGGGATTGCATTGCCCAGACAGAGGGGATTGCATTGCCCAGGCAGAGGGGGTGGCATTGCCCAGGCAGAGCGGGTGACATTGCCCAGCCAGAGGGGGTGGCATTGGCAGGGCAGAGGGCTGGCATTGCCCAGGCAGAGGGGGTGGCCTTGCCCAGGCGGAGGGGGTGGCATTGCCCAGGCAGAGGGGGTGGCACTGCCCAGGCAGAGGGGGTGGCATTGCTCAGGCAGAGCGGGTGACATTGCCTAGGCAGAAGGGGTGGCATTGCCCAGGAAGAGAGGGTGGCACTGCCCAGGCAGAGGGGGTGGCATTGCCCAGGCAGAGGGGCGGCATTGCCCAGGCAGAGGGGGTGGCACTGCCCAGGCAGAGGGGGATTGCATTGCCCAGGCAGAGGGGGTGGCATTGCCCAGGCGGAGGGGGTGGCATTGCCCAGGCAGAGGGGTGGCACTGCCCAGACGTTATTCTTGAGGTTCTCGTCCTGGGTGGAAATAAACACCACCTGCTTATACAGGATGATGGATTGTGTAACGTGACGACCCCGGCTCCTTTTCTTGTTATTCGCGCACATCAGTCCCTTCTGTTCATGCGTGTGTTCGTTTATGTTGCATTATGGTGTGGCACTAGGGTGTACACCGTGCACCACTGCCATGGCGTGGTCTCCGGGCCCCCTGGGGCATCAGGAGGAGGCCCTGAAGGTTAGGCTCATTAGGAGGAGAGCCAGAGAGTCACGTGACAATGCTTTATCTTGAAATACCCTGAGCTCTGCATGCATAGACAGAGATATCATGTGCTGGGGTCCTCGAGGGGTTTGTGTCATGTGCCCCCCTTGCGTCGTCATGTTAGAAGTGTAGAGTTGTGTAGTTTCCTGTCAGAGGAGGGGGTAATTAAAAAGTGGTGTGTGAGGGTGCGTGTAGGGAGACAGGTGTAGAAATTGAGGGTTAGTGCATCTGGTTATTGTTGGTTTAGGTGCACACAGATGACGTCCCTCTTGGTTGCATTTCGATACAATGTTGTTGCGCTACTTCATGGTTGTTGTCGGCTGATGTTCTGTGTTGTGTTTTGATAGTTGGAAGATACGGGTGGTGTGTTCTTTGGGTTTTGGTTGTGCCCGGATGTCTGTTCTGACGTGTATCTTTCTCCGTGTGCCTTGGATTGGAAACAGGGAATTGGGAGCTGGAATGCGATTTCCTTATGGTGTGTGTGTGTGGGAGGGGTTGGGGGGGTGGCAGGGGATTCATTTGAGAGGTGCTGGTTCGGCTGTTTGTTGTGTTGGTCTAGCTTCCATTGCCTGTGCGTTGAAAGTCCCGGTGTTTACATTTTTGCTGAGTTTCAGGGTCTGCTATTGCCTGGGGTTTCCATTGGTCCTATGTTCCAAAGATTGCCGCCATGTTGGAAAGGACAGAACCGGAGTATTTTTTTTTTGTATAATCTCTTGGGTAGTATTGTTAGCATGTGTCCTGGTAAGTGATTGTGGGTGTGTGCGCAAGTCCCCTTCTGATAGTATAATTGTACTGTTCCACTTCAATGCAAGCGTTATTCCACAATTCTGGAAATGATTTCTTCCCTAAACGGCTACAACCTGTCTGACACGTGTTTCGACATGATTGGTCCTTTTAAGGCTCGTATACTATTTTCTTTTAAAGACCCAATTGATATAAGTGCTAGTAGCTTCCTGGTGGAAATCCTATGCAAGAGTTCACAAGTCTCATCAGTGATTGGCTCCTGTAATTCTGGTTATGATGTAGATGTGTGTTGGTTGTGGCGGCGGCTACTGTAAATATGCGTACTCCACGGTCGCTTCTACTCCATAGTAGCTTCTACTCCATGGTAGCTTCTACTCCACGGTCACTTCTACTCCATGGTAGCTTTTACTCCACGGTCGCTTCTACTCCACGGTCGCTTCTACTCCATGGTAGCTTCTACTCCATGGTAGCTTCTACTCCATGGTCGCTTCTACTCCATGGTAGCTTCTACTCTACGGTCGCTTCTACTCCACGGTCGCTTCTACTCCATGGTAGCTTCTACTCCACGGTCGCTTCTACTCCACGGTCGCTTCTACTCCATGGTAGCTTCTACTCCATGGTAGCTTCTACTCCATGGTCGCTTCTACTCCATGGTAGCTTCTACTCTACGGTCGCTTCTACTCCATGGTAGCTTCTACTCCATGGTAGCTTCTACTCCACGGTCGCTTCTACTCCACGGTAGCTTCTACTCCACGGTCCCTTCTACTCCATGGTAGCTTCTACTCCATGGTAGCTTCTACTCCACGGTCGCTTCTACTCCACGGTAGCTTCTACTCCACAGTCGCTTCTACTCCATGGTAGCTTCTACTCCATGGTAGCTTCTACTCAATGGTAGCTTCTACTCCATGGTTGCTTCTACTCCATGGTAGCTTCTACTCCACGGTCGCTTCTACTCCACGGTAGCTTCTACTCCACGGTAGCTTCTACTCCATGGTAGCTTCTACTCCACGGTCGCTTCTACTCCACGGTAGCTTCTACTCAATGGTAGCTTCTACTCCATGGTTGTTTCTACTCCATGGTAGCTTCTACTCCACGGTCGCTTCTACTCCACGGTAGCTTCTACTCCATGGTAGCTTCTACTCCATGGTAGCTTCTACTCAATGGTTGCTTCTACTCCATGGTAGCTTCTACTCCATGGTAGCTTCTACTCCATGGTTGCTTCTACTCCATGGTAGCTTCTACTCCATGGTCGCTTCTACTCCACGGTCGCTTTTACTCCATGGTAGCTTCTACTCAATGGTAGCTTCTACTCCATGGTAACTTCTACTCCATGGTAGCTTCTACTCCATGGTCGCTTCTACTCCACGGTCGCTTCTACTCCACGGTAGCTTCTACTCCACGGTAGCTTCTACTCCATGGTAGCTTCTACTCCACGGTCGCTTCTACTCCACGGTAGCTTCTACTCCATGGTAGCTTCTACTCCATGGTAGCTTCTACTCCACGGTCGCTTCTACTCCGTGGTAGCTTCTACTCTGTGGTCGCTTCTACTCCATGGTAGCTTCTACTCAATGGTTGCTTCTACTCCATGGTAGCTTCTACTCCATGGTAGCTTCTACTCCATGGTAGCTTCTACTCTGTGGTCGCTTCTACTCCACGGTCGCTTCTCAATGGTTGCTTCTACTCCATGGTAGCTTCTACTCAATGGTTGCTTCTACTCCATAGTAGCTTCTACTCCATGGTAGCTTCTACTCCATGGTTGCTTCTACTCCATGGTAGCTTCTACTCCATGGTTGCTTCTACTCCATGGTAGCTTCTACTCAATGGTAGCTTCTACTCCATGGTAGCTTCTACTCAATGGTTGCTTCTACTCCATGGTAGCTTCTACTCCATGGTAGCTTCTACTCTATGGTAGCTTCTACTCAATGGTTGCTTCTACTCCATGGTAGCTTCTACTCCATGGTAGCTTCTACTCAATGGTTGCTTCTACTCAATGGTAGCTTCTACTCCATGGTAGCTTCTACTCCATGGTTGCTTCTACTCCATGGTAGCTTCTACTCAATGGTAGCTTCTACTCCATGGTAGCTTCTACTCCATGGTAGCTTCTACTCAATGGTTGCTTCTACTCCATGGTAGCTTCTACTCAATGGTAGCTTCTACTCCATGGTAGCTTCTACTCCATGGTAGCTTCTACTCAATGGTAGCTTCTACTCCATGGTAGCTTCTACTCCATGGTTGCTTCTACCCCACGTAGCTTCTACTCCATGTCGCTTCTACTCCATGTAGCTTCTACTCCACGGTCGCGTCAATGATCACTCATATGCGTAATGACTTAGGTGTCTAGATCCACATTTCTTTTGAAGTTTTTGCTGCTGCCGTATTCGGCATTCACGTATCACAATGTCATTTCTGGATCGTAATCCTCTTGTGATTGGCGATGAGAGATTTTTCATAGGAGGAATTCTACTCGTTGACCATGGAGAAGTCGGTGGCCGCTGTAGAGATCCCCATGGTGGAATCATTTTCGGAGCAGTAGCCGGTGCAGTGCTCTGCGAACTGGCATGTTCTGCTCTTTCCTGTCGAGTCTGAGTAATAGTCTATCCGCTGTGCCTTGGACTCATTGAACCCATTCTGTAAGATGGTCTGGCATAGCTAGATAAATGCTCTTTGCATAATCGGTCCTTTTGGGATCTAGAGAAATGACAGTCAGTATTCTGTGAGGGAACGTGAAATAGAGCCCAGTCCGTCTGGTTGAGCGTAGATGATGAACGAACTTTATGACTATTGTCTTGACTTGGGTTTCCAGCTTGAACCCGTGTTCATTGGCATGTCGGGGTTCTTGATCACTTTAGAGGTTCCATGATAGTTACCCATTTCTAGAGACCATAGTAGAGGTGTTTCAGGTGTGGGTTGAGGTGAGACTATTACCATTTCAGTTTTTCATGGGTTGAGTTTTAGGTTCTCAGCCATCATCCATTTGCTTAGGACCATCACAGAGTTGTTCTCACTGGTCATTTTGCAAACGGCTTTGGTGCAGTCCGCAGGGTCCCAGCAGTCGAGCCAATATGTTGTTATGCTCTTCATCAGCAGGGCCATGCAAACCTGGAGCAGTAGTGGGGAAAGGTGTAATCCCGGACGAACTCAGCATGCCACAATCCATGAGTCTGAGCTGAAAGGGGGGAGCTCGGGGAATGTGGTACCTCCCATTGGAAGGATCTCGTCTCTTGTAGAGAGATGTTACGCAGTCCAGTTTCTTGGAGGCAACTGATTAATACGCTGCGGTTGACAAAGCTGCCGAGATGTCAAGGAGAACAAGCGCACAGTGGTGTTTCTGTTCCGGAATGGGGAGGCTCCAGCAAGAAAGGTACAATGTAGCTGTGTTCCAGAATGGGGCGGCTGAAGAGAGAGGTGCATTTTTGCTGTGTTACAGAATGGAGTGGCTGAACAGAGAGAGAGGGGCATATATTGTAGCTGTGTTATAAAAAGGACCAGTTCCAGAGAGAAAGTTTTTTTTAATCTATGCTCCAGATTGGTACAGCTCAGGAGAGAAAGAGAGAGTGAAAGAGAGAGAAGAAGGCGGAGAGAGAAACAGAGACGAGCGCATTGCAGCTCTGTTTGAGAATGGAGCACCTCCAAAGAGAAAGAGAGGCACATTGTAGCTGTGTTACGTAACAGGGGGTGGGGGCTGAAGAGAGAGAGGGGAACATTGTAGCTTTATTCCAGAAACATGTGCTTCCAGAGAGAGAGGTACTTTGTACCTGTGTTCCAGATTGGTCTTGCTCCAGAGAGAAGCACAACCCATTTTAACTGTGTTCCAGAATGGTACATCTAGAGAAAGAGAGAGCGGGAGAGAGACAGAGAGAGAGAGAGAGAGAGAGAGAGAGACAGAGACAGACAGAGAGAGAGAGAGAGAGAGAGAGAGAGAGAGAGAGAGAGAGAGAGAAAAATAGAGGCAGAGATAGAGAGAGACCATTGTAGTTGTGTTGTAGCTGTGTTCCAGAATGTAGTAGCTCCAGAGTGAGTGATTCTTTGCAGTTGTGGTCAAGAATGGAGCGCCTTCAGAGGGTGGGGTACATCATAGCTGTGTTCTAGATTTTGGGATTCCATAGAGAGAGGTGCATTGCAGCTGTGTTCCAGATTGTGGGATTCCATAGCAAGAGGTACATTGCAGCTATGTTACACAAGTGGGGGTATTATTTTTCCTGGTCGATGACATTTTTCAAGACTTTCTTCTTTTTTGGGTCCTTGTTCCTTTGTTTGACATTCCACTCTCTGCTTGCTTCCCTGGCAAGCTGCAAGGACTTGTGAAGACTTAGTATGTCAGACGTGAACTGGCAGAGTTGCATCGTTGCTTGTGCACAGGGTCACACTACGACTTGGCAAGAGCTGTGTCCTGCGTACAATGTTCTAATCAGGAGCATGCCATAGAGGCTGTGTGCAGTGGTGCCAGGGCTGGAGTGGGAACTAAAAGAGGCCCTGGAAATAATTACTGGGGACCAAAAGAGGCCCTGGAAATAAAGTTCAAAGTGGCCCCATATGACACATTTTCAGCAAGCCCAATGCTTTTCCTATGAGAACATTTGGAAATACCACAGAAAAGAGGCCCAGGGTGCAGAGGCCCACCGGGAAATCTCCAGAGCTCCCTAAAGGCCTGTCCACCCCTGAGTGGTGCCCACCCTGGATGCATGTGGGCACAAGCACCGAGTACACAGGGATACAAGGGACACTTACCTCCATTCTCCTTGAACTTCGGGAGCAGGAGCGTCCTTTTGCCCTGTGTGGATTCTGCAATCATAAATCAAGCAATGCCAACAGTTTGGGCTTTTGTGTAGGCATGGGTATTGCACTTGCCCGGCATGCCGTAGTGGTATTTACTGGCCATCGGTGGTAGCAGCTGCAGAATGGTGAAAGTAACTGGCCATCCTATAGCAGTGCCTGGCAAATGCGTTATACTTGTACACGAGCCACAATTGACAGCTTTGCCAATACTTGTTTTTAACAGGACTTTGGTGAAGGCCATTAAGAGCGCGTATAGATCGAGTGGGTGAAGGGAGAGCTGGTTAAGACATTTGTATTACAACAGTAGGGTTTACAGCTCCAATTAAGTCATTAACTCTCAGAAGACTGCTTTTAAAATACACTGGCAGGCACTTTTAGAGCAAAGTTTGATAATACGGCTTGAAAAAAGTGAGCTCAAAAAGATCCCAGGTGGGAGTGTTTTGGGTGCAGAGGGGCAGGAACTGGGTAGGAATGGCCATATAGATTAAAATACCCAAGGGCAGGCAATGGTGGGGCAAATAGCCAAACAACACCAACAAGCTTTGTGTCCCTCCTCATATGCCTTGTCTTCCTAGCTTTACTCTAATTACATCGTGTTGGCTTACATGTGGCGCGTTAGCGCAACCTAACAGTAAAAATCAAACAATTCTGAGGCACTCGGGGTGGCAGGGCTTCTGACTCCTCCCCTGCTGGTCTCAATGACGTATTAGAATGCCTCCTGTGATCCAGTGCTCAATCCATAGGGGCAAGACCGCCCTACTGTGGTCAGCCCTTGATTGGGGGCTGCTGGGGTCCAGGCTGTGGGAGGAGTAGGGATTCCAAAAACAGAATACTGCAAAGACAGGAGAGCAGGTTAGGCGACTGCTGCTGAGTTGTTATATGTTCAGAGCTGCCTTTAAACGATATGGCTTTTTTTTTCTCCAATTCCTGTTGGTAAATGTGTGGTGAAAGGTGGGAGGGAGAGAGCCCCATTACTTCTCGTGGGAATCTCTGCGCCGCGGCGAAAATCACAAGTTGGCCCCCATGCATGTGGGCCATACTGCCCAATTGGAGGTAAGACCTGTAGGCAGTGCTGGTCATTGGGCCGGCTCTCGGCGGATCCGAGATCCGGCACCAGATGTGTAGCCTGATCTCGGGATCCGGCCAGATTCAGCCGCCCAAGCCCATGAACCGCGCTGGAAAAAAGAAAGAAGAAAAAAAAAGGGTCCGCGACGGCAGCATTGCCGTTTACCGCGGCTTTGGCACTGATGTGTAATGCACAATGCTCACTACATGCACAACTGAAAAGAATCAGCTGTACATGTAGCGAGCATTGTGCTTTACACAACAGAGCCAGAGGCGAGTAAAAGGCAATGCTGCCCTCGCGGGCGCTTTTTTTTTCTTTTTCTTTTTTTCACACAACAAAATGAGCCAGGGCTCATCAAGGGGGTCTGGCCTAACTGCAGGCGTCCTGCTGGCCCATTAGGCCACGCCCCCCTGAAGAGCCCTGGCTCAATGGGCTACTGGCACCCCTGTCAGGCAACCTTTTGTAGTGATCAACACCCTCTCCCCATGGGAGAGGGTGCTGATCTCTGCATTTATTTTCTATTGGGTTGCCTGGCAGGGCACAGCGCCTCGCCTATTCAGCCTTAATGGTGGCGCTTCCCCTCGGCAGCTGGGGAGGGGCAGTGTCCCCATTAAGGCTGAAGGGGTGAGGCAGCTGGAAGCTGAGGCCGTTTTCCTGAAGACTGAAACTCACGGAGTTTCAGTCTTCAGGAAAACGGCCTCAGCTTCCAGCGGCCTCACGTTTCTCTCCACAATGGTGGCACCGGCCCACGGGCAGCTCCTGCTTAAAGGGATGCCTCGCAGGTGCGGCGCCACCATTATGGCTGAAAGGCATTTTTTTTCTGGAGCCTGAAGCTTACGCACACGAGCGAGAGCTTCAGGCTTCGGAAAAAAATCCTTTTCTTGTAGTGGCCGGGGCTGGCAGGGGAGATTAGTGGGCCCCGCCCCCGTCCCACTTAAAGCCCTGGCTGGTAGTAAAAGGCAATGTTGCCTTTGTGGGCCCTTTTTTTTTTTAAGTATCTATCTGATCGGATGGCCACTACCAACCCCGCCCCTTCTAGACCACGCCCCCTCTTCCCCCAACTCCTCCCCCACCCGCAATTGTCGGATCCCCCACCACATTTTTTCCATTTCCACCACTGCCTGTAGGACGGAGGCCTGCAAGGGAAAGCAGACTTCCGTACATGCAGTATTGTCGCTCATGTGAACAGTGTTCACAATGCAAAGCAAACGCTTCCTCGCAAACGTAATATCCGGTTACAGGCAGATTCTACTCTGAGTGTAGGGGTTCAGTCATCCAGCGAGCGCTTCGAAGGGGCAGTCAGCAAGTACTGACTGCTCTGTGATCACGTGAGCGACCACGAGACAATGAAACGTTATGTGAGGAGCGAGGAAGGGCAGCTTTAACTTTTCACAGCTGGGTGCAAATGCACACGTTGCAGTTCGTTACGCTAAGTGCGCCGTGCAGTGTTGACTTTGCACATTGAGAATGTTGGTTGTGTGTTTGCAAAACCTGCCCTTTAAAGCTGCCACAGGAGGGAGCTCAGTGCAATGTCACAGGGAGCACAGACTCTCCTCACAGGGAGGACAGACTCGCCTCACAAGGAGGACAGACTCGTCTCACAGGGCTAAGGGCAGAAGGGCCGCTGTCGTGGTTCAGGTAGCAGTGGCATCGCTAGGGTGGGGCCACTAGGGACCCTCGTTTTAAATCATGTGCTACTCCTTAGCCCCCTCACCCCCACACGGAGGCGTACCGAGCGGGGGAGCAGGTAGCGCAAGCTGCCCCCCAGAGGCTCTTTTGAGAGACAGCCCAGGATTGTTGTCAGTGGGACACCTCCCCCGTTCGGCACCTCAATGAGAGTGCCCAATGGGAGAGGTGTCCCGCTGCCAGGACAATGTGTGCTGAGTAATTCCTGCTCAGCACGGTCATTGCCCTGGCAGCACGATACCTTACTCTTTCTGAATGAGAGAAATGTCCTGCTGCCAGGACAATGCCCCCAAAGAGCTCCAGGCAGCAGAGGGGCTCTCACGTTGCTCTGTGCCAACAAACCATTGCAATGTGAGCTATTAGGCACTGGTGAGAGGGAGGGGGGACTATTAGCTGGGGCCTGTGTCCCTTTAGAGATGTGAATGGGAGGGAGTGATCAGAAGTGAGAAGGATGCATAATGCGTCAGGCTTTATAAAATAATGACTATGGCTTTAAAACCCAAGGGGGGTTGGTTAGGCTCACATTAATCTGCATGATGTTATTGTGACATTTGCATACATGATGGGGAGAACAAAACTAAAGCCAGACTCTTATTGCTCAACATATTTCTATGATGATGTATACAGTGTAAAGTTCATTAAGAAAGGGTCGTTTCTTATGTAATGTGCTTTGCTTCCAAGGCATTGCTGTAAATAAAGTATTATTTAAGCACAAGAAATGCAAAGCAAAACCTTAATACATATCTATATCAACTAAACCTGGGAAGATGTGCTCAGCTGCTTAAATTGCCGGCTTCACCATTTAACCAAAGTGTGTGATCTTGGGCAAATCATTTAATCACACTGTGTATTATCTGCTGCTCTGTAGGGGATTCACTTCATAGCCTATGTTACTATGTCAGGCTGGTATTTTAAAAAAAGCTTAATACCTATAGAGTTGCTCCATATTTAATAATAGTGCAATTTAGGTATTTTGCACAACAAAGTTATTTTCCACTTGGCTCACCTATGGCAAGTTATTCTAAAGACACCTCTATGGTGTCTCTATGTCTCAAAGACTGATGCTGCTCCTTGTGATGTCCTTTTCTGTGAAGTCATTCCCGTTGGTGCAATCCTTATGCAAATTAGGAGGTTTGCATGTATTTTTCCCCAGAGTGGCTGGACAGATCTCTAATAGGCGAGTTTCCTGCACCTGTAATGATTAAAGTTCTATTTTTGTTCTCGTATTAAAATGCCATCTGCCACTAATGTTACCAAAAAAGTAGTTTGGGACAGGTGTGGGTAGTTTGGGGGCCTGACACAGGGCCGCAATGCTGCTGCCGGGGCCGGCTACGGCATGGCAAATGCAGTGAAGAACACACCATAATGGTGCATACAGGACAGCGGCATAGGGGTGAGGGTCAGCAGCCAGGGTCCCGGGCTTTCCATTGCTACTGCATGCGTGCACATGTGTGTGCAGCGAGATGAAAAGGCCAGCCCTGCCCTGCCCGAGGGATTGACAGCACAGTGAAAAAAGATCCAAATTTGAATTTCAACAATCATGCCAGCCCAGCCGCCTATTGTTGAAAGGCAAATTGGGGCCCTGGCGGGTATCTGCTGTCCTCCTTTCGCAGCCGTCACTTGCGCGTTTGCAAGGTTTTTTGCCTAGCCTGTTTATCTTCTTCTGGCCTGAAAGGGACACACTGCCCTCAAGACAGGGTGGCTCCATCTCCGCAGAAGACACTGATTTAAAGGATCATATCTTGTCGCTGGTTTACTGCTGTTATAGCGCTCACACTGACACACACTGTGCCCCTCTCGTTCACATGCCCGCTCTGGATCTTCTCAATGTTCTTGCGACATTTGCACTGTAAAATGTCCACACAAAGACAGTGCTGAGAAAGGAACCCACAGCCCCAAAAGCAATCGGCACAGACCTTCTAGAAAATGACCCGCAGCCAGATGCGTGATGCACAAAAAGGCATCGCGGACCGTGGGTATTAATGGCACACTTGTGAAAGGCCCCGCACAGCAGATGGCATTTCAAAGTGCATAACCACATGGCAGGTGTCCATACCAGCCAATTACTACAGGCAACATCTGAACAAATTGCCCATGAAGGCCTGAAACCAGGAGTGAACTTAACGGGTGTTGTGTGTGTGCTGGGCTATATATCGATTATTGGACATATACCGATATAGGATGAAACAATATCATTAACATTAAGATATATACATATATACAACAAAATTGATTGCTGTATAAATGCAAAATGTGTACCTCCCCCGGGGCCACTTTAGAATACGCTGCCCGCGTCAATTTGGGAAAAGCATACGCATTGCCCTTTTATAAGCGACCCCCTACATTGTCTGTGGCCCCCTCTGTGCCCCCCTAAATTTGATTCCTGGAGATGCCACTGTCAGCCTAAATCGCTATGGGAAGAGGTGCGAAGATAAACCCAAACTCGATGCTTTGACATCACACAGTACTTTCACAATGTCACCTAGTGCCTTATGCCTCGTTGCTCCTGCTTCTAAGCATTGCATGTTCATAGAGGCCACTTTTCACACCAGGTTAAAGGGACACTTTTGAGTTGTGCGACTTGAATGCCACAAAGTCGAAACATTTGCATCATTTGCGTACTTCCACTCACCTCACTAAAAGAACACAATGCTCTGTGACCCCACCACGTGAAGGACAAATACATCATAATAAGAAACACAATTAGTCTTTATTAGTTTATTTGCTGACTCAAAAGCGACTAAACTGCTCGTTTTTTCAGAGATGAGGCATCGAGCTGTACTCTTTTTTTATTGGCTGTGACATCTGCAAACTGTCAGAGGTCGCGGGAGGTCAAGGCTCTGCGATTGTTTGGCAGAAGCAAACCTCAGTAAAGCCAAAGTATGGAGGTGAAAGTCTCCCTTTGCATCACTTTAGGAACATGGTAACCTTGGTTCTCTGCCTGCCGCAGGCTTTTCCACCACCTTGTGGGCCACCAGGGGGTTCTGTTTCTCTGCGGGTAAATCCATGAGCAGCAGGTCAATTGACAGCTATGCTCTGCCCCGCAGGAGTATAAGGGTGAGCGGGGGATAAAATGCCCACTCAGCCCTCCTCACACCTCTGAAAACCAAGAGCCAGCGCAATCATAAAGGTATAACAGGAACAGTCAAGAAATATACCTCCTTCGCCTTTTGTGGTAACGTGGGCTGAGGACTGGAGAAACTTTGCTGAAAATGTTGGGGGGGACATGACCTCTGAAGAAAAGGTGCCACATTCAAATGAATGGGGACAAAATAGTGTGCCATGAAAGTTGGGGGGGGACAAACACCCCCGCCCGCCCTCTAAAATTACGCCCATGTCTGAGGAAAGGCTATACTCTTAAGATCTTAAGAGGGGAGTGAATATGTTTCAGTGGAAACCCAAACAGCGAAGTGTAACAGTCCAAAAAAGGAATGTCCAATCAAAGTGCCATCAAAATATATACTTTAATCAGACGCGCATGTACAATACTAACTAGAAAACACTGTAAAAACCCACCCCTGTCGAAGAAACACCGAGTACGCTCAGATAGAAAGGATGCAGCAGCCAGGGTAATGAGACAGGGGAGAAAAAGCAATTTAAAGACAACAATGATCAAAAAGGAGATCTCCTGAAGTTGCAAAGGGGGTTAAAATGACCTGGCCAGTCCAGAGGGCTCAAAGATGAACCAGGGGGGCAGAGACCACTCAATAATACATCTGCAAATGTTCTTGGGGCTCGACAGCGTCAAACCAGGCTTCTCAGCATCGACCGCAGTGTCGGTCGCAGATAAGCAGTGTTGGGTGTCCTGACCCACGTTTAAGCTATCATGCCACAACATTTGGTGCTGTGGGCTTAGAAAATTCAAGATGGCGGAAAACCCACATGTGCGCCGAAATCCAGGAATGCTGCGCAGTTTGTGCGCACACCGAAATGGTTGCCTCACTTGCCACCCACCAGTGCGAGAATGAAAGGCCGGGTTGCCATGAGGGAAATGGGTTGCCAAAGGAAAAACAGTAGCGCCGGTTAGCTTCAAAGCGCTTTAAAACCACCATTGGACTACCCGCACAGTAGTCTGAAACCATTGGGAATGGCAATGCTGATTGCCAAATGCAACCTAGAATGGTGGGGAATTCATTTCTTAAATCTCAAAAAGGGGTGCAGTACCAGTACTCACCACTATCCAAAAGCCGGCAGTTTAAAACCACCCTGTGTTTCTCTGAAGGCAGGCTCAAACTGTCTATTTTAAACATTGCAACACATCTAAAAACTCACTGGACACCAGCAGACATTTGGTAGAATGGAGTGTTGTGTGCCTACAAAATCTGGGAAATGAAGAGCCCAAAACAATGCTTATAACAAGACAGGCTGCGCTGTGGATTTCAGCAGTTTAAGTAAATTTGGACTGAAAGACACTAAAAAAAATCTAAATGTTTAAATTGACTGAGTGACCTACTTTTGAGTGTCAGATAGGTTGCAATTGTTTAAATGTCATAGTTTTAAACTTAGAATCAGCCTTCTAGCTGCATATGTGAAAATGTTTAGTTTTATTTGAATGCAGAAACTGGGGAACAGAAATGACAGCTTAAAGAGATTCCAATTTGCCTGGCAACTACCCCCATCAGGAGTGAAACTTGAGTCACAGCTGTGTTCCCAGGCCTAGCTGCCCTTTTGCTGCTCACACTAAGGATATGCCATCTATCTGATAATTGAATTACCTGTGCTCTGCAGGAGAGTGAACAATGCAACTCCCTTCACCCAGGCAGAGGGTTTATTGAGAGGATCATAAATGGCTTCCTCTTGAACAATGAGCCTCTCCTGACTCAGGCAAAGGTTTTATTACAGCAGTCGTAAAATGTAGCTTCCTCTTGGCAGAAGTTGGGAGGAGCACTGCCTGTGAGAGCAAGCTGGCTTGGCAGAACTGGATAAACCAGTATTTCTACCTTGTGCTGAGAGGAAACCACACCCCTTTGGAGCCAGAACATAACTCTAAAAAGATGAATAACTCATAGAGCGGACATGTGAAAATTTTATAAATGATACCATAATTCTTGTGATTTTTCTGCCCACAGTTTAAGAGGTTTTTAGAACCGGTGGTATGTTCAGGGGGGTGTTAGCGGAAAAGTGGATATTACTCTAAATGTATGCATGTTAAAAGTCTGAAACTTCATCAGTTAATGTCCATACTCCCTGCGCACATGTATGTAAAGTTGGGTCAATGTCAGAAATTGAAAAATCAGTTAAAAAGTCAATTATGTGCCATTTCTGAATGCAAGCTCTTAGAAACAGCAGATTTGGACAGAGACATGGCTAAATTCAGCCACACCATGTATATGTAATTTCAAGCAACTGTGTAACTGTGAAATATGTCTTTTATTATCAAATATAGAATGTGTGCAATCTGACAGAGGAGTGTCCTATCTGCAAGCCATAAAATGACATCCCTCTGACTCACAGTTCATTCCCCAATCAAATGATAAATGGAAGTTTGACCAATTAGAAGCTGAGAGAGAGGTAGGGTCAGTGATGCTAGAACACACCCACATTCTAAACACATAAAAGCAGACAGACAGGACAGATAGGGACCTTCAATTCCATCTGCAGCGGGACGCTCTGCCGGAAAAATCCATACTTTACCTCCATCAAACCTCCAGAGAGCCAAACTAGAGACTTCAATCTATCCAGAACTAGAGACCCAGACCAGAGAACCAGAGAGAGCTGACCCAGATCACTGTGAAGTGCAGAGACCAGAGGCGAGTTTAAAACCTGACCAGATCCATGGCGAGGCCCATTTCACTCAAGAATATAGTGTGAGTACCTAGAAAACTGTGCAGAACCAATCTCTTAGTTAAAATAATATAATTCAATCTATTTAATCTAAGTAGAACTGCCTCCTAACTGTCACCTGTCATTTTTAAAGCTGTCACTTGTCATTTCCTAGTTGCAAGCTGCACTTGTCTTTTTGTTTTTTTTTTTTTAAAACTTCTGTTTATTGGCAGGTGGTCAAGACAGGTACAGTACATTTATCGTGTAAATGAGAACAAAAGCGGGAACAGTATTACAACGTCCATATACATTGTTACCATGCTAACGACAGGTTTACATTTCAGTAGGGCAGACATACATCAGAAAAAGCAGATTTATACTCCCATGGCGCGTGTCAGGAGGAGTCAAGTGATGCCGGGGAGGGGGCTAATGCCTGTTCGGCACAGTCCTTGCTGTTGAGGTAGCTACGGAATTCAGTCCACACATTTGCAGGTCGGGATGGAGCTGGCAGGGTGCCGATGTACTCCTCCTCGCATGTTTGTACCCACGTAAGGGCGTTCAGCCACATGCCAAGGGTGGGGGGAGTGCGGCGCTTCCAGCATTGTAATATGCATCGTTTGGCAACCATAACACTGACATTCAGGAACCTCGACATTTTCATCACATCATCCCCCGTCCACATACCAAACAGCAAGGCCAGCGGGTCCATCTCGACCGGGGCATCTATTATCTCAGTAAGCGCCTGTGTCACCTCCCTCCAGAACCTGCGCAGCGCCACACAGGACCAGAACATGTGGGCGTGATCTGCTACGTTCGATTCGCATTTCGGGCATTTATGTGTCGAGCTAAGCGTAAATTTTGCCACTCTGTACGGGGTGTAGTAGAGTCTGTTGAGTAGCTTGTATTGGATGCAGCGGAACCTAGCGCTGAGGGATACCTTTCGCGTGTGTGCACACATCTTTCCCCACATCGCATCGGTAATCTCCGTTTCGAGCTCTCTGGCCCACACCTCCCGTGGCGCCGGAGAGGCATTCTCTATTTTCCCCATCTGCATTTTATACAGGGAGGATACTATGCCCCTACAGCCTGCAGAGTTCGCGATGTATTGGAGTTCAGGTGAGTCAGGGGGTTCCTCAGGAAAGGAGGGCCACATTGTCCGTACCGCTGCCCTCAGTCTATAGTACTGTAATAGGTCGAGTGCGGAGCCGGAGTGCCCGGGGCGCAGTGTTAGCGGTGTAATGAATGAGCCTTCATGGTACAGGTCAGTCAGGGCGCGGTACCCCAGGCTCTCCCAACGCTGGGAGAGGTGTTGGTCATGCGTGGGGGTTAGGCCAGGGAATTGCCATAAGGGAAGCCACTTATAGTATGGGCGCCGTGTCGGACTGGGGGAGAGTATATTGTTCCATGCTCTAATCGTGGATGCTACCGGGTCCCATGGGGCATCCGCGCGGTAACCATGGTGCAGTAGCAGGGTCATGATGTGGATGCCATCTCCCGCCATTCTTTCCAACCTGACATGTGGGGGTGGGTTGGGGTGTGTGTACCAATGGGTAGCATGCTGGGCCTGCGCTGCGTTCCAGTAGAAAGCTAAGTCGGGGGCAGTAAAGCCACCCTTCTCGTACGGGAGGGTCATGTGTTGCCACTTCTTGCGGACCGCCCCCGAGTGCCAGAGGAACTGGGCGAACAACGCATGGAGCCTCTTAAAGTACTGTTTGCCGGGCCAGATCGGCACATTTACAAATATATAGAGTAGCTTGGGTACCGCGATCATTTTTATGAGGGAGAGTCTCCCTGCGAGGGACAGAGGGAGGTTGCGCCACCTGAGCATCTTAGTTTCAATGAGCAGCGCCGCTGCTTCATAGTTATCCGCCAGCAGGGAGACCCTTGCCCTTGACACCTGAACCCCGAGATATTTAATCCCGGACGGGGACCAGCGCAGCGGGAACTCGCAGGTCGGCTGCTGGGTTGTCATGGTGAGAGGGAAAATTTCGGATTTTGAGTAGTTAATAGTGAAGCCTGAATAGGTGCCTATTTTTGTTATGTCTCGGATGATAGGGTCCAGGTGTGTGGAGGGTTGTCTGACGTAGAGGAGGACATCGTCCGCGTACAGCGAGATGATTTCCGGTGTGTCTAGCAGGCGGATGCCCTTGTTAGTGTGACGGTTCCTGACATGATCGGCCATAGGTTCGATGGCGAGTGCAAAAAGGATGGGGGAGAATGGGCAGCCTTGTCGGGTGCCCCTATGCAGCGCGAAGGGGGGAGAGGGGACGGAGTTGACTAGTACCCTTGCCGACGGGCTCGTGTATAACAGCTGTATGTAGGCGATCATGTTCGGCCCAATTCCCATTTTCTCCAAGACGGCCCACAAGTATTGCCACGAGACCATATCGAACGCCTTTTGGGCGTCCAGTGTGACTGCCACAGCGTCCGCTTTCGGGTCAATTCTCGACATCACGTTGAATAAGCGCCGGATGTTGAGTGCTGTAGAGCGGCCTGGGACAAATCCACTCTGGTCGGCGTGGACCAAGTGGGGCATAAGTGGGAGGAATCTGTTGGCGATTACTTTGGCAAAGATCTTCATATCAGTATTAATGAGGGATAGGGGTCTATAGGAGCCACATTCGTCTGGGGGTTTCCCTGGTTTGGGGAGAACAGTGATTAGTGCTTCTCTTAGGGAGGGGGGGAGGGAGTGTGAGCGGAGTGATTCGGTCCAGACCTTGTGTAGTGGTGGCGCTAGTATGGCCACATGCTCCTGGTAAAACTCAGCAGTGAGTCCATCGGGGCCAGGGGCTTTGCCCTTGGGGAGATCTGAGATCACCTGGACTATCTCTTCTAGTGAGAACGGGGCGTCTAGGAGTTCCCTGGTATCCTGGGAGATCAGGGTCATAGGGATGGATTCCAACAGGTCGTCTAGGTCACGGGTCGTGTGCTCTGGCTGGGGACCGTACAGGGTGGCATAAAAGTTGGCGAAAGTGTCAAGGATAGCTTGGTCTGCCCAATGTCTGGACCCATTATTATCGATAATGCTATCTATGCGAGTCCCACCTCTCTCGGCCCGGGCCAGCCTGGCCAGAGTTCTGCCAGGTCTGTCTCCCTCGCCATATCTGCGGGCGGCTGCGGGGCGGGTATGGTATCTCACTTCGCTGAGGGCATGTGATTCAAATAGTTCCAGTTCCGTCCTAATTTTCGCTAAGGTGGCAGGCACTGGCTCGGAAGCATAATCCCGCTCCAGTGTTTTGAGTTTAGATTCGGAGCGGCTTAAGGCTTGTCTTATGGACTTGAGGACGCCCGCTTCTTTGGCAATGCACATTCCTCTGATGTAGACTTTGAAGGCCTCCCAGCGGGTCCCTGCGGATGTATCGGGGGCCTTGTTGGTTTCGAAGAATAGGTTTATGTCAGCCAGTATTTCTGCTCTAAAAACGATGTCTGATAGGGCGTCGGACTTAAAGCGCCAAGCGGGGCGGGCCCCTGCAGTGAAACCCAACTGGATCTGGAGCAGCACGGGGGAATGATCGGAGAGTGTACGCACTAGGATCTTGACTTCGGATACCCTACCCATCCGACTGCTCGACAGGAGGAATATGTCTATTCTTGAGGAGCTATCGTGTACTGTGGAGTAAAAGGTGTAGTCCCTTTCCTGGGGGTGGAGTGTTCTCCATACATCATATAGTTTCAGTGAGCTCATGTGGGTCAGCAGCCGCTTGGCCGCTCGGGCTACCGGTCTCTTGGCTGTGGTTGTCCTGTCTAGGGTTGTGTCAAGAATGAGATTCATGTCGCCCCCCCACACAATGGGAACCTCAACATATTTCATGAGAATGCCGTGCAGCGTGTCCATGAAGTCGGGAGAATCAATGTTGGGAGCGTACGAGTTTACCAGCAGGCATTCTTCGCCAGCCAATGAGCAGTGTAGGATCACAAACCTGCCCTCGGGATCAATATGGGATGTGTGAAGCGTGAATCTAATTGATTTGTGAATGAGAGTGAGGACGCCTCTGGACTGAGTGGAGTACTGGGTATAGTACCTGTTGGGGCCCCAGGACTGTGCGAGGTTTGAAGCCAGGAGTTTCTTGGCATGAGTCTCCTGTAGCAGGAGTACCTTGACTCCATGCCTTTGCGCATAGGCCGTAATTCTGCGAGATTTGGTGAAGTTGGTCAGCCCCCTTACATTCCATGTCAGTATTCTAATAGCCATGTTCATGAGCTAAGGGACATCCCAGCTGTGTATTCTCATTTTGAGCCTGAAATGGGGCTCTGTGGTGCAGCAGGCCTGCCGCCCTGTCGCACCGGTCTCGACCGACCCGCCTTTTTTAGAACAACAAACCCCAACTTTCCCACCCCCCACCCTCACTGCCCAGCGGTACCCAGCAGTGTATAAGCAACCACCCTGAAGCGAAACTGCGTGCCATCCCCAACTCGGCAACGCCTGGAAGGGAGCCCAACGGGGGCTCGAACACAATTTAACTGCCATCAACGGCCTTGCAGCTGCAGTGGGGGCTGCTGCTGCCGTCAAGCACACCCATAGTGAAACTTTAAGTGAATGTCAGCTTATATATTCTTACCAGCATCATTAGACAATTTGAGTGGAGGTTACAGATAGCGGATAATCGCAATTTACAGTATAGCACGGACGACGTGGAGTCTATCGTGGGTCTGTGGGCTGCGATGCGGCCCGACCCTGGGGCAGTGGCCTGTGTTGGTCGTGGAAGCATGTAGTAGCCACAGCAGGGCCTCGTCTACCGCCCAGGGTCGGGGAAGGAGCCCAGAACTCACAGCGTCAGTCGCCATCCATCTGTTCCTCAGGCGGGTCCACCAGGGGGACCTGAGCCTCGATGAACTTGACGGCCTCGTCAGGGACCGTGAAGAAATAGCTCTTGTTGCGGTGGATGAATTTCAGGCGAGCCGGGAAAAGCATAGAGTATTCGACTTTTCTGTCTCTCAACATCTTCTTGACCCCGCTGAACCGGCGTCTCTCCATCTGAACTCCCACCGAAAAATCGGGGAAAATTCTGATGACTTGGGATTCCAACCGCAGTTCACCCCTTTCTCTGGCCAATCGGAGGATGAGGTCCCTGTCTTTATAGCTGAGTAGTTTAGCGATGATGGGCCTGGGAAAGTCACCGGGCCTGGGGCGGGCCGCCAGGGAGCGGTGTGCTCTTTCAACAGTGAAGAACGGGGATAGCTCAGGGTTGCCCAGGAGGTCTTTGATGAGCTGCTCAACCGCGGTCTCCATGCGGCCCTTGAGTGCGGATTCGGGAACCCCCACTATTCGGATGTTGTTTCGCCGTGATCTCGATTCGAGGTCGTCGTTTTTGGCCTTGACCTGTTTCATGTCGCGGACGAGTTCTGAGACCGTGGTCTGGAGGGTGTGGATATGGTCCTCGTTGGTCCCTATCCGCTGTTCTGTTTCCGTGAGCCTGGACCCATGTTGGTCAATTTGGGCGCGTAGGGAGGCGACATTAGCATTAATATCGTCTAGCTTTTCATGGAAGGAAGCAAAGTTTTTGGCCATGGACTCCATCATGGTAGTAAGGTCAGGTTGTGGGGGGTCCGGGAGTGCATCGCCGTCCTCTTGTGTCGCGGAGGGGGACGCCTGGTCAGCCCTGTGGGCTGGTTTGGTAAATTTGTCCATAGCCCCCGTTTTGTTGGCGCCCCGCGCCCTACTGGACATTGTTGTGGCGGGGGGTCTACAGCGGCTCCGGCCTGGTTGAAGACGGGCAACGGTCGTGGAGTCGGCGGATGAGGCAAGGGCAGGACCGTGCGCCCGTCAGATGGGGGGGGGGCAACCGAGTGGCCACCGAGGTGGTGTGGGTTGGTAAGGGGGAGTGCGTGGTCACGGGCGGTGAAGTTGCGGCAGGGCCCCACGTGTCCTATGCAGCTGCCAGGCGCCAGGCCAGGCCCAGAACCCAAGGCGGAGATGGCAGGTGGGGCCCGGGCCCAGTAGTAAGTGAGGGGGACCCCCCAGCGGGGTTGACACTGGTCGCCTCCAGGAGGGGTCGGAGAGGACAGCACCCACCTCAAGGCCGCCAGGAGTGCTGTGTCCGGCGTCCGCCCGCAGCTGCAGCAGTGTTCTGAGGCGGTCCACGTGGCAGGCTCGGGGAAGAAGGGGGGCCCGACAGCGGTGTCCCCAGGATGCAGCTCACAGCCCCCTCAGCTGTCAGCGCCCGGCTCTCCCTCCAGCCCCGGGAGGCAGCGGGTCGGCGCTCCGTCTGGCGCGGGGCCCGGCGGGCGTCACGAGCCGCGGCCGTGTGGAGCCTCACGTGGCCAAGGCGGGGCCGGTCTCCCCCTCGGAGGCCTCTCCACGGCGGCGGCAGCAGGCAGTGGTGCGGGAGGAGCGAGAACCGCGGCTCCTCCCGATCTTGTGTAGGTGGGTCGGCCTCACTCTCCAGCCCCCGGCGGCAGCGGGTCGGCGGCGCTCTGTCTGGCGCAGGGACCAGCGGCCGCCGCAAGCCACGGCCGTACGGAGCCTCACGCGGCCAAGGCGGGGCCGGTCTCCCTCGCGGAGGCCTCTCCGCGGCGGCGGCAGCTGGCAGTGGCGCGGGAGGAGCTCCTCCCAATCCTGTGTAGTCAGGTCGGCCTCCGGGGCAGCGGGCTCGCAATCCGCGGCGTCTCCGTTTTCCTCCGGCGGTGATCGGCCCGTAGGGGATCCGGGAGGCCCCAGAAGGCCTCAGGCTGCAGAAGTTCGGGTCCCGGGCTCCGTTTCGCCTCGGAGTTGCAGGAGCGTGTAGCTGGCAGCGCTGTTAGTCGAATCGCTAGCTTTCCGTGTGGCAGCGGACCGGATTCGTGCTGGTGCAGCAAGGATTGGGTGTGCAGTGACGGAGCTCCGACACTAAGCGGCCATCTTGCTTGGCTGCTCAACAGCGCCCCCTGCACTTGTCTTTTTGAACTTTAAAATTTCAAATCTGAAAAACGACCTTCACAAAATCGCTCATATCTCCGCAACCGTTTGTGCTAGAGACTTGCAATAACTTTCATCTGAAAGGTTAGAATCGTGGCTTTCTTACGAACCTAGAACCGCTTTCCTACCCCTTATAGTTTTACCGCAATCGCGGAACACGCATCCGCGAATTTTACCGCGATTTGCAAAATTCTCCACGTGTGAAAACAGCAGTTTGCTTGCCTTCCATTTGCCAGAAATTCGTTTAACCTGCTAACTATCCCTGCCTCATTGCTAGTGTGAGCCTGGACTAATATTAACTAGATACCACTCACCCTGAACCTCTGAAAGGGAATTAAAAGCATTTCCAGCATATTTCTCATCCATTGCTAGCACATATCAAAGCATTTTGCCTGTGTTTTCAAAACTCCTATCTGTTTTCTGTAGTCTAAGCTTGCTGGGGTGAACTGATTTACATTGATTGCATTTCTGAGAACTGTGTGTTTTCCTTCCATTTCCTTGCCTTGCATCAAGGGGGGGAGGGGATTGCCAGAGAAAAGTGATTACATTGTTTTGTTGAAATCATATTGAGTATTTCTATACTGCATTTCATTCATTCAACCATGCATCCATTTGAACTCTATAAAGCATTTTGTACCACTTTCTTCTTTTGTTCCTATTTACCAGTGTGCTACCTTATCCATTTCATGTCAACTCATTAGTGATTATAAGAAGTGTGCTAGTGCCAGATTCTCCGTTGTTGATCTTTATCATATCAGATTAAGTGTGCTATTCAATTATTAATTTATTATAAAGTATCATATATATATCTATTGTTTAAGTTATCAAATAAACCTTTTAAACTTGCAAAACAGAACTACTTCTTGGCTCAGTGGGGTCAGGGGGATTCCAAGAGAGGGGTGTTATATAGGGGTAGTCATCCAGAACGCATGAACTGGACCTAAAGATATATCAATAAGGGTTTTCATTCAGTATTATAGACTAGGCGTTGACTTAGCTGTAGTGTTGAATTGAATCCTCTTACAAATTGGGGGCTCGAGCCGAGACGTTGGGTTAGATTTACCACTTGTGCAGCTTAATACAGTGTGCTAACTGACGGGATACATACATCCGGTCGGATCACCACGCTGCATTACGCTGTGAAGCATTCCTCGAAAGGGACACTCCAAGAAAAGTTCTGTTCTGCAAAAATAAAATACAAACTTCTGTAAGTCAGGACAGAGACCAATCTCTAGAATGACGACCTTGGTAGATATGAAAATAGCCAGAGAGCACCTCTTGCATAAGCTATTTGTGAGAGGTGAATGGACCGAACAGGGCCAGGATGCCTGGTTGCAGGCCATCACGCGACAGGTCACTGAAACAGGGTCAGACTCATGGAGAGATCAGGGTCCATTACATGCGGCCCTGAGTGAACTATATATGGCTCCTAAGGCCAAAGATGAACACGACAAGATTGTTAGGATAGCGGCATACCTGTACCTATATATGGGAGACATGCAGGATAGATGTGCTGAAAGCCAAAATCTGGCAAATAGGCAACAGATGGCGTTAGAGAAGGTCCAATCTGACCTGGTCTCTTCTGAGCAGAGGCTGCAGAGGAGCCAGGAGTCAGAAGATGATAGTAGGCAGCACATCATTAAAATAAAGAAGGATATGGATGTGCTGCAACAGGAAAAGGTAGAACAGGATACCAGATTTCTGGCCTTGCAGAAGGAATACCAAGAAGGTTTGGACTCCCTACTGCAAAACCAGAAAAAGCTGGAGCAAAAACTGGACTTCAACAGGGTATGTGCTGAGCAGGTAGTCACCCTGCAAGGCCACCTAGATAGAGTGAAGGCAGAGAGCAACAAACTAATTCTGAAAGACCTGGATACCCAGGCAGAGTTTGATCAGGAGCGCCAGAAAGCTGGTGCCTTCCAAAGGCAAAGGGACGACCTGGCGGCACAGATGCAGGCTCTTAGTCAGGAAAGGGATACCTTAGGCCAGGAAGTCTGCCATTTAAAAAGAAAAATGGAAGAAAATCACCTGGCCCACCAGGGACTGGGTGACCTCCAAAAAGAACACCAGAACTTGCTAGAGCACACCAGGAGGGTGGAGGATGCTCTAGCAAGAAAGGAGCAGGCCAATAGGGACACAGCTCAGGAGGTAACCCTCCTGCAGCAAAGACTGGCCCAGTTCTCCAGGACCAACCAGGAAGTACAGAGGGAAAATGAGGCTCTCTGCCAGCACAATGAGAGGCTCCAGCAACAGGTAGCGATGCAGGAGAAACTGATAGAGTCGAGTAAGGCCTTAACAGAGGAACTGAAAGCACAAATGCAGGCTCTTGCATTGCAACAGGGAGCAGGGGCGGATAGAGATGAGGTCCGCTGGGAAAGAGAGACTCCTGACCATAACCGCAGGAGCCCTAACCCCAGGGGCCTTCATCTCCCCCAGTCCCTGGACTCTACCACCCCCATGTCCCCTGGCGCACATGAGCACTGGGCCGCAGGGATGGCAGATTACTATCCAGCTAAGAGTATGGGGCTCAAAGGCCAGTACCACTCAGGAATGGAGGGGTGGGCATCCGGGTATGGGCACCCAAGTACAGTACAGTTCAATGGGGAACCCCAGGAGAGTAGGCCCATTAAGGGCATCCTGAAAACCTCTGCCCAGTTAGGTCAGTGGAGGGGGTACCCATCAAATCCTGGCAGCAAGGAGGAATCTGAAGACTCCTCTGAACTGCGCAGGACACAGGAGACCAGGTCCCCACATTCTGCCAGCCATTCCCAGGCTCGCAGAATCCGGGAAAACCTGGAAGAACAGACGGGAACCTCTGGGAGCAGTGCCTCTGAGTCCGAGGAAGAATGGACAAGGGTTACCCGAACCAAAAAGGCCAATAAGGCAAAAAGAACCTTTCTTAAGGACCCCTTAAAGCAGATTAAGGCGATCAGGAGCGTCATCACGCCTTACCATAAGAACGCTAAGTATTCTGTTTGGGAGCACTTAGAGTTGTTTGAACAAATGATGGAGACTTTCCATTTGAAGGACAGCCAAAGCTGTATTCAATATGTAAAGTGGACATTCTCCCCGGAATACTCCAGTTTCTTTGCGGGGCTGGAGGACCAAAATCATTTAAGATGGTCCACATATAAGGCGGCCATCCTGAAACATTTTTCTGTTCACAGAAATCCTCAAGAGGCTCGCAAGGCAGCCTACAATTTGCAATGTGGGGAGGATCAAGCCCCACAAGAATTTGTGCAGGAGTTAAAGCGTGCTTTTGCACAGACCACAAGAAGGGTGCGCACGGATAGCAGGGAATTTATTAATACGTTTTTCCATGCCTTGCCCAAATATATCATGACCCAGCTCGTGAGGGATTTTCACGAGAAAAGATCTTTAGACTGGGTCATTGAACAGGCTACCCGGATCTATGAGGTGCAGAAACCGGTAGATAGCAAAAGTAATGCCCAGAAAAACCCCAAAGCCAACAGCACCCCTGCTGCTGCCAAGGTGGCAGAGGTAAAGGTCACCCCCGTTTTGGATTTGGAGATGGGGGGGCCTAAAAACCTAACCGCACCTAATAATGCTAGGCCCAGAAGGTCCTCGGGTCAGTCACAGACAGGGAGCCAAGGAGGCAGCCCCACAAATGGGGTCCCTCGCTCTCCTGATTATGTAAGTCCCCGTTACAAGGGAAATCGACCCATCCTGGGTTATGTGTGGACTCCTCCAGCCCAAGGGGGGGGATCCAGACAAGCACCTAACCCAGGGAACTTCCCTCCAAACTTCCCACAGGAGGGCAGAAATTTACCAAACCCTGGGCAGAACTTTTTCCCCAGATATCCACCCGACTTCCAGCCCCAAAACCATCCATCCTTCTTTCCCCAATTCCCTGAGCCCAGACCACTGAATCCGGGAGAGGGGAGGCCAAGGGTGGAGGGGTACCCAAATCTTCCCAACCCGGGGTATTACCAGAGGAGGGACAGCTACCCTTCCCGGGATCAGCCCAGGGGAGAAAACAGGGCCCCGTATCAGCCTGAGCGGGTTTCCCAGTTAGAGCGCCAGGTTCAAAACATGGCGCGGGACCTGGGTCACATACTGAGGGCTCAGCAGAACCCTCAGATGGGCGTGCCGGCGCAGAACGCACCCAACTCTGGACCTGGTGCTCCAGAACAATGACGGGGGCAGCACCCCGATAACACACCGGTTCCCAGGGAGGAGGCACAAAGGGAAGGGGGGTGTAAAGCCTTGGAGGAAGCTTCCTTCCTCACTTGTAAACAGCCCCTGGAAACCCAGGAACCGGAAACGAAATCTCTTGCCCCTGAAAGTCTGCCTCCTAAGGAGCAGAGGGGGGGTAGGAGAAACAAAAGACCCAAACAGACTCAGTTTGAGGAGGAGGTACAGATCTTCCAATTTGAGGGAGAGGGATCCTCAGAGGATCCTGGGAAAAGGATCTTCTCCTTCAGAGAGGGGGGAACTCCTCCCAAAGAAAAATGGGTCCCTAGGGATGCAAATCCAGACTGGGGAGATGTGGAGACTGAGCTACCGCCGCCCACCATCTCATCCCAGAACCAACAGCAAGAAAATCCCCTGGTTCAAACCCATCCTGGTGATTGCCTCCAAAAAGGGGGGGGCGGCCCAGAACCGGAGCCAGGGGAACCCACAATGGCTCTGATCTCCAGTTGCCAAATTTTTCTTTCAGATTCCCAAGGCTCTCCACAGAATTCTGCCCAAATCTCTTCGCTAGCAATGTCCAAAACCAGAAAATTTGCCCACCAGTTGTCCAAAAATGTACATTATCTGTGCCCCCTTGAGGAGAAGGAGGGAAGATATTATGCCCCGGTACAAGTACAGGGGCAGGGTACAATCTCGGCACTGGTGGACACTGGATCTCAAGCTACCCTTCTGTCCAGAAGGGCCTTTGACGAACTGAATGCAGGAAGGGGAGAGAATTACCAAATTCCTCTCACCTCTCTTCCTGGACAACTGCAGAACTTTGACGGGAAGGAAATTCCCGTTGAGGGGACTGCAGACTTGGACATTAAGATCGGGCGACACAAGTTGAAACACCCAGTCATAGTTGTGACCCCAGAGGGCACCCCTTGTTTACTAGGGAATGACCTCCTGAGAAGGTTGTCACCCCTAATAGATTGCGTAAACAAGGTCCTCTGGACCCAGACTAGCCGACCAATAAAATTAAAACAGAGTGTCAACCATGTTAGTTTAAACGGCACCTGCCACATGGTTGAACAAAAATCTGACCAAGTAGAATTTCACTTCCAGAACAACCAGATTCCAGACGTGACAGTCATAGCAGTAGGACAACAGACTGGTGATGGGGGGTCCTCTCTATTTCTGAAAATCAACCTTCCTTCCAGTCTAAAGTGGTATTCCACGCTGGAAGGAAACACTTTGAAATTCTATACCAATCCACAATCTGAAACTCCCACTCCTATAGTCCAGAAAGATGTGAAATCAGCTCAAAGCCTGGCTGATATTCAGCAAATTGGAGAGCAGTTGTTCATCCCTGTTCAGTTAAATGATGGGAAGGACTCTGTTCTCGCTCGAGTGTGTGTGAACAACGGTAAGAGCTTCATCAGCGAAGCCATGTTTCGCCAACTTCCAAAAGATCCAGCCATTCCCACCTTCAAACTGATAGACAAATGGGAAATGGACCTGGAAGCACCCAATTCAAAACATCTCCTGCCAAGCAGGTGTATGCTCAAAATCTCCATTGGCAACAAGAGCATAGTCCATAATTGTTGGGTCGTGCGAGACGTCACTGCCGCCTTTTACTTAGGCAGTGACATTCTCAATCGCTTTGCCATTAATTTGGTTCCAAATAAACTTCTAAGCTTGGTCCCGATTAGCGGATAATCCCATGGGCTTTGATGATCCAGAAAAAGCATTTAGGTCAGCTCAATTGCTACCTTATGCAGTTGAAATTCAGGTTAAAGAGGAAGTCACCATCCCAGAAAGGACCCGACAATTCTCCCTGGAAGTGAAAGTTAAAAGGGGACAAGAGTTGAAAAACCCTGATGCTTACATACATCTAAATGCTTCTCTCCAACAGCAAGGGTTGGGGGTAAACCCAACACCATTAGTCAACATAGAACATGACACCATTCCAATAGAGGTGGATAACAGCGACTTAAAGAGTATTACTCTAGCCGCAGGCACCATTATTGGAATGGCGGTTGATGACCGACATTTCTCCATTGATCTTAGAAATGAACTGTTAGGACCAATCCCCAAGGACTGTTTTGACAGTGACAGTGAGGACAATACAACACCAGACAGGATTTTTACCCGGCATGGGGGGAACTTCCTGGTGTACACTTCCTGCCCTTATGGTAAGGAAGATGTGACTTGTGAATTCAGGAGGGATGAGGTGATTTTCCAGGTTCATGAAGGCTGCCTTGCCCACCTGAAGCCTCCGGTCCAAATCAGCACTCTGACCAGGGACTTCTCCACCCAGCTGGAGGAGGCCGCGGAGATAGCCAAACCAGAAGTCTTTCCAGGCTTCAGGCAGATGGTGGAAGAGAGAGTCAACCTAGCTGATGCCTGTGTGACTCTGGAACAAAAGCAAAAGTTGAAACAAGTTTTCTTGGATTTCCAAGATCTCTTTGCGGTAGACTCATATGACTGTGGTCGCACTGACATCCACACAACAACAATCCCCACAGACTCTGGCATGACTCCTGTGTTTGTGAAGCAATATCGCTTGCCTCTCGCATCAATGGAGTCCCTTACCGAAATAATTAAGAACCTTGAGTCCCGGGGAATAATCCGTCCCGTCCACAGCACCTTCA
The DNA here is from genome assembly GCF_040938575.1 of Ambystoma mexicanum. Classification (NCBI taxonomy): domain Eukaryota; kingdom Metazoa; phylum Chordata; class Amphibia; order Caudata; family Ambystomatidae; genus Ambystoma; species Ambystoma mexicanum. The sequence continues at coordinate 1,696,038,886 of NC_090932.1, read as the reverse complement.
ATAATCCGGTGCTGGGAATATTGAAGCCAAACGGCCAGTGGAGACTCTGTGCTGACCTTAGGGAGCTCAACAAACGGGTCCATACTTCCCGATGGCCTCTGCCCTACATTGACCAAGGGCTGGCCCAGATTCAGGGGTCACAGGTATTCACTGCAATAGACCTGACCAATGGATACTGGACCGTGCCTGTCAGTAGGGAGGACCAATACAAACTGGCTTTTTCCTTTGGGGGCCAGCAGTACACCTGTACCCGGACTCCCTTCGGATACCTCAACTCCGGCAATGAATTCAACATTTTCCTACATAAGGCCATGCCCGACCTGGGTGCGAGGGGTAACCTGGCTTATGTAGATGATGTCCTCATCAAAAGTTCATCTGTGGAGGAACACATAGCGGAGATCCGTTATGTTCTGACACAGTTGAGGGCCGCCGGAGCAAAACTTTCCTTTCAGAAAGCACAGTGGTGTAGAACCCGTGTTAATTTCTTGGGGCATGAGATTACTCCTCAGGGCCTTTGTCCCCAGGAAAAGAAAGTGGAAGCACTTCAGAAACTGAAAGACCCCACAACTCTGCGGGAACTAAGGAGCCTCCTTGGACTGACTAATTACAGCAGAAAGTTCATTGAGGGCTACGCAGAGATCACCAGACCCCTGATTCATCTCCTGAAGGGGGGGGTCAAGTGGGAATGGGGTCCAGAACAAGCCGAGGCAGTAAAACAACTCAAAAGAAGCCTCTCACAAGCGCCTTGCCTAGCTTACCCGGTCAGAAACAAGGAGTTCTTCCTGGAGACAGGGTTCTCTAATACGTGCTTGACGGCAGTATTATATCAAAAGCATGACAAGGTCAATAAAGTAATCTCCTATGCGAGCAAAACTTTATCCTCTGTGGAGGAAAAATTCAACGATTGTGAGAAGGCACTCCTGGCAACGGTGTGGGCATTGAAGAATTACCGCCCGTTTATCCAGGGGGAACACATCATAGTGGAGACTCCACACCAGCCTCTGCAATACCTCCAAAGTGACAGAATCCGGGCCGGAAATGTGAGTAATTCCCAAATTACTTCCTGGATTCTGTCAATGCAAGGCTTTCCTGTGGAGGTCAGATATGGCCAAAACAAGAAGAGTCCCCTCGCGCAAGGTCTGGCTGACTTGCATGATTGTGCCAGAGAAAACTGTCTCGAGGACGAAAGTCTAAAAATAAAGGACAACATAGAGGCATACCTTAATTCCCCCCACAAAGTCTTTGAAGAAGACAAGTGTGAGGGAATGCCCACTGTCTATGTGGATGGATGCTCTTACCATGTTGACAACAACGGGGAGAAAGAACTGGTGGCCGGCGTAGGGAATGCATGGTTGAATGAGTCCCCAGAACCCTCCGCTGGATACAAAATTGGTCCCCGAAGTAGTCAGGTGGCAGAATTGATGGCTGTGCATCAGGCCATCCTCACTGCTGTCCAGCATCAACTCCACGAACTGGTCATAATCACAGATTCGGATTATGTACGGAACGGGTTCGTGGAGCACCTGGTTAACTGGAAAACCAGAGGCATGTTATGTGCTAACAACAATCCCTTGAAACATGGGAAGTTGATCCAAAACATTGATGATCTGGTCATATTGAATGAGATGACCATCTATTGGAAAAAGATCAAGGGTCATTCCAAAGTAGAGGGACCAGACAAAACTGGAAATGACTTAGCTGATCAGCTGGCCAAAACCGGAGCCATCCAAGGGGATCTAATTGAGATTGAGTCCCTGTTGGGGGAAATCCAGGTCACTGCCATCACTAGGTCCCAGACAAATGCTCACAACGACCTCTCAATTGCACAATGGAGTAAGGAGACCCCTGATGCTGATTTGATTACTGCTCAGAAGGGGGATCCAATAATTGGTAAATTTTACCAGCACCTTGAGGACCCTGAGAACTTTCCCCTGACGGATACCGATTACATTGGGAAAGAGGACCTAAGAGTGTTGATGAAATGTCCAAAAATGTTCCGGATCCAAGACGGTTTGTTGGTAAGGAAATCCAAAGCTGGCCACGATCAGTGGGTGGTTCCTACCTCATTCCGAAGCCTGATGTTAAGTCACGCCCATGATGCGGCCACCGCCGGTCATAGGGGGTTTCACACAACATTGGAAATCTTAAGAGAGGTTGCATACTGGCCACACATGGGCCAGGACCTCAACCAATATTTGAAGGGTTGTCTTGTGTGTGCACAATTTCAGCCGACATCCCTCACACACCGGGCGCCTTTACAAAAGAGGGGAATGACACTGCCATGGTCAGATTTACAAATCGACTTTGTAGGCCCTGTGATTCGCTCGGCTAGGGGGAATAAGTACATGTTGACTGTGACATGCTTGTTTACCAAGTGGGTGGAATGTCTCCCAGCCCCAAACTGCAAGGCAGAAACGGCAGCTGCCTTGATGATTAACCACATCTTTTCCCGTTTTGGTCTACCTCAAAGGATTGAGTCAGACAGAGGTAGCCACTTCACCAGTGAAGTAATGACAAAGATGTGGGAGATACTGGGGGTCAAGAGAAAGCTGCATATTGCTTATAGACCAGCTTCTTCTGGGGCAGTAGAGAGATATAACCGGACAATTGTGAGCATATTAAAGAAGTTTGTGGCAGATTCTGGGCCAAGTTGGGATATCCGATTACCTCTGGTCCTAATGGCCATCAGAACTACCCCTTCATCTGCAACCAAAATGTCACCATTTGAGTTGATGACTGGGCGCAAGATGGTGCTTCCGCAGCATTTGCTCTACAGGACCCAAGAGCAGACACTGATAAATGCCTCCACTACTCATGAGTATGTGGAGAATTTAAGGAAACACCTCCAACATGCTTTTGCTTATGCTCAGCGGAATCTAGAAAGATCAGCTGATAGCATGAAGACCCATTATGACCTGAAAACTTCCAGGAAGGAATATCAGGTGGGAGACCGGGTCTATCTATACAACTTCCAAAGGAACCAGGCCAAGCAGCGCAAATTTTTGCCTACATGGAAGGGACCCTTTGAGATCGTCGATAAGATCTCCCCTTTGGCCTACAAGATCCGCATCCCCAAAGGCTGTTCGGCAGAGGGGGAAGACAAGTGGGTCCACATAAACCAGTTGAAATGTTGCCATCCCAGGCACACTCTGCAACAACTGGAGGAATCCTCTGGAATCCTAGCGGGTACTGTCTCAGACTAATTCAGTTCCAATCATAAAACATACCACATCTAGTCTCTAAAATATTGTGATTTGCATGAAACTGTCTCTTAGTTATACTGTTTTTTTTTCAAAATAAGAATGTAATGTTTCGTTATGATGAAATGCATATGCTGCCCCACTTTCTCAACAGTGGTGGAAAAACGTCTATGAGTAGGTATTGCCGCTCTTCCTTTGTCGTCATAGGAGAAAGAAAACCTGGAGACGGGCCAAGGAGGGCGATCCGGAGACCGGGAACGAAGATCCGATGGGCCCAGTGGACCGCCCAATACTCCCATCAGGACTGGCGAGGAGAACCGATCGATCAGTACCGGATGGAGAAGAAGATGCTGAACTATGCCATCTGCAGAAGAGGAAGAAGATTATGCGGACAGACCGGTGCGTGGGTCAAAACCCTTGGGCACGCGACTCCCCATCGACTCAAATTCAAAGTGCAGTCGCGTGGGGGGGCTTGTTGGGTGTCCTGACCCACGTTTAAGCTATCATGCCACAACATTTGGTGCTGTGGGCTTAGAAAATTCAAGATGGCGGAAAACCCACATGTGCGCCGAAATCCAGGAAAGCTGCGCAGTTTGTGCGCACACCGAAATGGTTGCCTCACTTGCCACCCACCAGTGCGAGAATGAAAGGCCGGGTTGCCATGAGGGAAATGGGTTGCCAAAGGAAAAACAGTAGCGCCGGTTAGCTTCAAAGCGCTTTAAAACCACCATTGGACTACCCGCACAGTAGTCTGAAACCATTGGGAATGGCAATGCTGATTGCCAAATGCAACCTAGAATGGTGGGGAATTCATTTCTTAAATCTCAAAAAGGGGTGCAGTACCAGTACTCACCACTATCCAAAAGCCGGCAGTTTAAAACCACCCTGTGTTTCTCTGAAGGCAGACTCAAACTGTCTATTTTAAACATTGCAACACATCTAAAAACTCACTGGACACCAGCAGACATTTGGTAGAATGGAGTGTTGTGTGCCTACAAAATCTGGGAAATGAAGAGCCAAGAACAATGCTTATAACAAGACAGGCTGCGCTGTGGATTTCAGCAGTTTAAGTAAATTTGGACTGAAAGACACTAAAAAAAATCTAAATGTTTAAATTGACTGAGTGACCTACTTTTGAGTGTCACATAGGTTGCAATTGTTTAAATGTCATAGTTTTAAACTTAGAATCAGCCTTCTAGCTGCATATGTGAAAATGTTTAGTTTTATTTGAATGCAGAAACTGGGGAACAGAAATGACAGCTTAAAGAGATTCCAATTTGCCTGGCAACTACCCCCATCAGGAGTGAAACTTGAGTCACAGCTGTGTTCCCAGGCCTAGCTGCCCTTTTGCTGCTCACACTAAGGATATGCCATCTATCTGATAATTGAATTACCTGTGCTCTGCAGGAGAGTGAACAATGCAACTCCCTTCACCCAGGCAGAGGGTTTATTGAGAGGATCATAAATGGCTTCCTCTTGAACAATGAGCCTCTCCTGACTCAGGCAAAGGTTTTATTACAGCAGTCGTAAAATGTAGCTTCCTCTTGGCAGAAGCTGGGAGGAGCACTGCCTGTGAGAGCAAGCTGGCTTGGCAGAACTGGATAAACCAGTATTTCTACCTTGTGCTGAGAGGAAACCACACCCCTTTGGAGCCAGAACATAACTCTAAAAAGATGAATAACTCATAGAGCGGACATGTGAAAATTTTATAAATGATACCATAATTCTTGTGATTTTTCTGCCCACAGTTTAAGAGGTTTTTAGAACCGGTGGTATGTTCAGGGGGGTGTTAGCGGAAAAGTGGATATTACTCTAAATGTATGCATGTTAAAAGTCTGAAACTTCATCAGTTAATGTCCATACTCCCTGCGCACATGTATGTAAAGTTGGGTCAATGTCAGAAATTGAAAAATCAGTTAAAAAGTCAATTATGTGCCATTTCTGAATGCAAGCTCTTAGAAACAGCAGATTTGGACAGAGACATGGCTAAATTCAGCCACACCATGTATATGTAATTTCAAGCAACTGTGTAACTGTGAAATATGTCTTTTATTATCAAATATAGAATGTGTGCAATCTGACAGAGGAGTGTCCTATCTGCAAGCCATAAAATGACATCACGCTGACACACACTTCCTTCCCCAATCAAATGATAAATGGAAGTTTGACCAATTAGAAGCTGAGAGAGAGGTAGGGTCAGTGATGCTAGAACACACCCACATTCTAAACACATAAAAGCAGACAGACAGGACAGATAGGGACCTTCAATTCCATCTGCCGCTGGAAGCTCTGCCGGAAAAATCCATACTTTACCTCCATCAAACCTCCAGAGAGCCAAACTAGAGACTTCAATCTATCCAGAACTAGAGACCCAGACCAGAGAACCAGAGAGAGCTGACCCAGATCACTGTGAAGTGCAGAGACCAGAGGCGAGTTTAAAACCTGACCAGATCCATGGCGAGGCCCATTTCACTCAAGAATATAGTGTGAGTACATAGCAAAACTGTGCAGAACCAATCTCTTAGTTAAAATAATATAATTCAATCTATTTAATCTAAGTAGAACTGCCTCCTAACTGTCACCTGTCATTTGTAAAGCTGTCACTTGTCATTTCCTAGTTGCAAGCTGCACTTGTCTTTTTGAACTTTAAAATTTCAAATCTGAAAAACGACCTTCACAAAATCGCTCATATCTCCGCAACGGTTTGTGCTAGAGACTTGCAATAACTTTCATCTGAAAGGTTAGAATCGTGGCTTTCCTACGAACCTAGAAACGCATTTCTACCCCTTATAGTTTTACCGCAATCGCGGAACACGCATCCGCGAATTTTACCGCGATTTGCAAAATTCTCCACGTGTGAAAACAGCAGTTTGCTTGCCTTCCATTTGCCAGAAATTCGTTTAACCTGCTAACTATCCCTGCCTCATTGCTAGTGTGAGCCTGGACTAATATTAACTAGATACCACTCACCCTGAACCTCTGAAAGGGAATTAAAAGCATTTCCAGCATATTTCTCATCCATTGCTAGCACATATCAAAGCATTTTGCCTGTGTTTTCAAAACTCCTATCTGTTTTCTGTAGTGTAAGCTTGCTGGGGTGAACTGATTTACATTGATTGCATTTCTGAGAACTGTGTGTTTTCCTTCCATTTCCTTGCCTTGCATCAAGGGGGGGAGGGGATTGCCAGAGAAAAGTGATTACATTGTTTTGTTGAAATCATATTGAGTATTTTCTGTACTGCATTTCATTCCACATTGCATCCATTTGAAACCATAAAAGTATTGTTGCTACCTTATCCATTTCATGTCAACTCCTTAGTGATTATCAAGAAGCGTGCTAGTGCCAGATTCTCCGTTGTTAATCTTTATCATATCAGATTAAGTGTGCTATTCAATTATTAATTTATTATAAAGTGGGATATATATATCTATTGTTTAATTTATCAAATAAACCTTTTAACTTGCAAAACAGAACTACTTCTTGGCTCAGTGGGGTCAGGGGGATTCCAAGAGAGGGGTGTTATGTAGGGGTAGTCATCCAGAACGCATGAACTGGACCTAAAGATATATCAATAAGGGTTTTCATTCAGTATTATAGACTAGGCGTTGACTTAGCTGTAGTGTTGAATTGAATCCGGTTACAGCAGTCATGATCGTCCAGCAGTGAGTTGGCGTGGCACAGTGGTAAATAGGGTCGTAGAGCGGACTATGGTTCTCAGAACAATGGACTCCAAAAGGCAGCATTGAAGGGTCCTGCTGGTTCGCTCCACTTCAGGCACGCTCAAATCACGGCTCGGCACGGCTCATCGATTGCACAGCAGGGATCTTGACTGTTCTGGCTTCCAGGTGCTGGGACTCCCACTCCAGGATCTGAAGGGCCAAAGTCAGTGAGTTTCTCTCAAACATGGGGGAGGCTGGTGCACACCTTCAGGGGGCCTGAAATATGGTGAGGTCCTAGGCAGTAGGGTGGCTGGCAAAGTCGCAGGCTTAAGGTCCAGCAGCAGAGTACCCCCCCGATGGTCCCTGATGGTTAGGAGCCAGAACTGGCTCTGACTGGAAGCACTTGCCTTCACTTCACAACTGGAGGACTCTAGAAAGGACTGCTCTCAGCAGGGTCCAGCAAATCATCTCAGGCGATGATCCAAGGATGCTTCAATAGGATTCCAAAGATGATTCAAAGAAGTGGTGGGAGACGCCTTTTTTATAGGCAAACGTCCTCAGTTGATTGGACTACAGCTAGCCTGGTTTAGGGAGTCCAATCCCTGCTCTCAAAATGGATGGTCTTGAGAGGATAGCTCAGGGGCAACGTGCTCACCTTGGAAGCAAGACGACGCAAAGCACCATAGGTTCGATCCCCAGGTCTGCGCTTAGAAACCTCTGGGTATTAATCGCGTTATAAATAACCAATCATAATCAAAATGTTCATACTTTGCCCTTTTGATGTCACACCCAATGTGATTTACTCCAGATGAAGTGGTAGGGACAGAAAAGAGAAAGAGAGGCAGAATCAAGATGGCAGAACCCCCTGTCCCCCCAAAACTGTTCAGATCCCTCTCTGCTTCACTAACCCTGGCCCTATTCCTTCTCAATAGGATCAAACGCTGTTAGAAATGCCGGCCCTGCTGTTAGGCCTGGTTCTCTGGGAATGGGAGTGCCTCTTGGTTTCTCTTCCTAGGCCAGTGTGCTGTAGAGTGGTATTATATTGAGGCGATATGCCAGAGGTGGCGGGACGACCTTGTAGGTAACAGACCAACACCCAAGTTAAGGGCCCAAGTGCAGTGAGGGTCCCTTAATGAGGGTGGCAGGCCATTACCTAGGGGTTCGGCTGCCACTGAGGGGCATTTCACCATTAGCACCCATGTAGTGCGCTACACCAGCGCTGTGTTTTTTATTTTTATTGAAATTTGTTTTCTCTGCGTGGACGGGACACCTTGTTGTATCCCATTCATGGAGAGAAAATACTATACCAAGATGGCCGCCATGGAATAAGAAGGCGGGGCTCCATATGGAGCCCCTCTTCCATGGCAGCTAAATGGCATGGGGAAAGCATCTGCAGGAGCAGCGGCAGGTCCCACCACCGCAGCAATCATGTAAGTGGGATTGAGGGAGGGTGAAAAAATTCAAAAGCAGGGTCGGTGGGGGGAAGATAGCTGGCAGGACAACCGGTCATTAGTCAGCTTTGAATGCTGGCAAAAACTAGCAGTGTCAGCCCGTGTTCCTTGCCTCCTCATTGGCTGGCTTCCCTGACAAGGGTGCAAATGTAGAATACCTGGGTGCCCACCACCAGCGGAACCCTGGGATTCCACTGACAAGTACAGGAGAGAGTTCTGTGGAGAGTGACGGGTCGAGTAAGAGGCTGTGTAGGGGGTGGGCTTGAAGGTGGCTGGGGTTCATTCACCTGTGTAGTGCATATGTTCTGTAAATCCAGTAAAGGAATTCACCTGGACAACGTGTAGACTTCTGGTGTATGAGTGGCGACGAGGAGGGACCGGAAGCCCACGTGAGTTCCTTTATGGGACACTGGTAGAGAGGGCTCAAGTCGAGGGAACACGCCGGTGGACGACGTCCACCCACTTTTTCCAGAGGGGGGATGACGTTCCTCCTGGTATTTTAGAGGCAGTGTGTAAAACAGTACACTTGATCTTTTTCAGGTTTATTATTTTAAGTGTGACTTGAGGATTGGAACCGTGGTAGCCCAGTTCAGAGGTCAGGCACTTCACCACTGCTCCAAACAGCTGGTGAAAATGAACGAACAACGAGTGCTGAAATGTCACATTTCGGGAGTGCCCTCACCAGGAAAACCATTGGCATTGGATCCTGGGATTTAAAACGTGCACTCTTTTTTACATTTCCAAACACTATTAGAAGGAACTGCACTCCCTATTTTGTGTGTTGATTTTGTGAACGGCAAATGTCCATTCGTCCTGTGCAATGTGTGTGGTTATGCAAAGCCAATTGAATGAAATGTGCATATTGCACCTTGATAGGCTAATTTCTGTTTACGTCGCACCCCATTGCGTATGTTAATGAGTCCCCGCACTCTTCTTTTTAGGACTTCACCCCCTGCTGGTAGAGCCGGTGCTGAATCGGGATACTGACGCGCAGGGCACAAGTACACACTATGCTTCTGAGGAGATGCCTGGAGTGTGATTGGTTGGAGTGCTTGTGTGCTACATGAGCCAGAGGATCCGTGTATCCGGTGAGTCTGTGGGCGGATGTGAAAGGGACTCTGAAGAGAGGCCAGCGATCAGGTGAAGACCTTTTGGCCATCGAGAAGAACCCCCCAAACTTCCCTTTGCACTCACTCCCCCCACTCACATGGCCCCAGAGGAAGACATGTAGAGCATGTAATAACTCATCCTCCCGCGGCAGAAGGTATGGGCTGGACCTCATTGAGGGGCTGCAGTCCAGAGGATACGTGGAACTCTGAGTTCAGGTGGTATAGTTGGCAACACAGTGGAGGTCATTATGACCTTGGAGGTAGGGGTTAACATGGCCGGTAGAGCTGCGGGCCCTGTTAACCCCCTACCGCCTCATTACGAGTTCTGCTCGCGGGACCCGCTAAGGACGCCTGGTTTTAGCATGCTCCCCATTCCCATTGAGCCCTATGGGGGCTCGAATGGGAATGGGGATGGGTTCCTGGAATGGGGAAATACCAGGCCCTCCAAGGTCGGAATGGCCCGGTATGTCCCCATTCCAGGAACCAGGACCAGGTACCCGGAATGGGGGTAGCCATGCTGCAAATAGTGGCATGGCTACCTCCAAGGTCGTAGTGACCTCCAGTGTCTCACCCGAGGGATAAAGGCGAGATAATGACGGCTGCACTGAGTGGAAAAGTGGGAGTTCACCCTTTGGATGAAGGGGAGGTAGCAGCGCTGCCTTAAATGTAATTTCTAAAAGGCGATTCAGCAGCTGGTTCTCCACGCAGAGGAGCCCCACTGCCACACTACGTACCCTCTTGGCATTGTCGAAGAAGAGGGGAAGACAAACCACTTCTCAGAGCGGGATGCCAGGGGCTGGGTTTGGCCATCGGGGCCCAATTTCCCTCTGGAAGAAGAAGCCTGTGTGAGGAGGGCATATTTCACCAAACAAAGGCTAACTAAGAACGCACACCGCTGCATCCACAAAGAATGGGCTGACCACACGTCCCAGTTTTCCCCGGACAGTACGGGGAAATCACCCTATGTCCCGGGGTCCCGGGAGTTGTTTTCAGTTTGGAAACCCTGTCCTGGGTTTGCAGGGTTGGGTGGCTATGGTCCCAGTTTTTGCCGGGATCCAATTTCGAAATCGGGGTCAGCATGACTCTTCCAGCGTGAATGGGGGCATGAAATGCTTTTCACGCCCCCATTTCCTTCTGCTTCCCCTCCCCGGTGTTCTCCTCCAATGAGAGGTGTATGCCTGTGAGCACACCCCCTCCCCACCCCCGCAACAGCCCAGCAACATAGAAGTAGTACTACAGTTTTATTTGTATTTTTACGTTAGTCCTACTTTTATGTTTATGGCCTGTCTCGTTTTTTTTTTTTTTTATCTGGTCACCCTAATAAAGAAGCCCCCTAATACCTGAACAACTGCAGTACAAGGGACACACCACTGTCACTCCCTCCGCTCGTCTAACCATCTCACCCTGGCTGTCCCGCGCTTGATAGAGCTGGCGGTGTGAGCTTCAGCATTTCGGCCCCATCCCTCCGGAACTCACTTCCTTTGCATTTTAGAAACAAACCCTCCTTCAAGAGACCTTTGTAAACTGTGTTGTTTCAACAAGTATGACTATCCATCGTTTGAATCGGCTGCAATACATGTCTGCCGTACTGCCTTAATACCCTCATTGACTGTTGCACTTTTACCATCTTTCTTCTGTCCAAACACTGTGGTTCTGGGAGTTACACAAATGTAAACATAAAATGAAAATACGAAGGACTTGCATATGAGCATTTTTTTGTATTGAGCATTTGTTAGACGCTTATGCGACTGAATTGTGTTTCAAAGCGCCACTCAATGCGTTGGGCCCCTTTGAGAAGATAGCGGAGGCTCTGCGGATAGCCACGAAGAGCTCACCCTCATCTAGGGATTGTGGACAACTTTAAAAGGACTGGTCAATCATGAAAGGTCAGACGTTCGTGTTCCGACAGGGGAAGCAGTGGAACCGTCCAATTAGTGTTTTTCCTGACACCCTCTCCTTCCTAGTGGTAGGCTCTGAGCGCTAGCTCGCCATTGGTGGACGCTGGGTGTTCCTTCTTGCCCAGTCGCAGAGGGGTAACGGTGTCAGCCGAGTCAAGTCCCTGCCAATGCAGAGAAAAAAAAAAACAGTATGCAAAGCAGCAAAGAGGATTTGGGTGAAAGGGGCAAACAAGAAGCCCACATCTGCCCTCAGGTCTGACTGTGACTTCCAAACACATCGTGCAGCTTCGAATTCAGGCTATGAATTGGGAATTTCAGCGCCAATGCCACCCGAGAGTGTGCCCTATTTTCACCTTGCGCTTGAAAGTAGTGCCTAGAAGCTATTGGCACTAGGACTATCCATTCAGAAAACGGCAAAAAAAGGCAGCTTGCCTCTGCAGGATTTCCTCAGCCACCGTAAACAGAACAACCCGGAGAAAATAAGCCAGTACATTTTGGCTTGATTGCGCGGTGCGGAGGGATGCTGGTTATGTCCTCACAAAGCACGAGCGTTATTATTCATTTCAAAGTACCCCAGCATTTTGAAATCCACTTTCCACCGCAAAACCTCGGAAAGATGGTATCTGTGAAGCTCTGCTGCGTTTCCTTATTCAGCGCCCGGCATCTATCCGAAAGAACTGGCCACGCCTTCTGTTTGCGTCGCAAAATGATGGGCGCGATGCACGCCACCAAGGTGCCAGAGGTGCTTCTCATTGGTGCAGCAGAGAAGCACTCCTGCTGCCAAATCCCAAATCGCAGAGACGCGCTTCCGTGTGTCTGTAGTCTTCTGGTTTTGGAAGGAATTCTGGGATTGGGGACTAGTACCCAGTGAAAAGGAAGGCCTCGCCACACAGCTGCAGTTGCTCAGGCAGCAGAGGCCCTGCTGCTTCCAGCACTGCCAGCTTAGAGGTCTGCATGCCAAGATCAAATGGCGCATCAGGAACCTTGGAATCGAGGGCCAAAGACAACCAGTCGCTGCCCAGTGCTTTATAATCCAGTAGAAATGCTTGTTCTGGGCCAAGTAATGGAGATGGCGCCATTGACTCCCCAGGAGATACACACTGGGGAGAAGGCCACCTGCTGACAGCGCAGTAATACTCCCTAACTTCTCAGCACTATCCGGATACTTGGTACATTTGGAAAAAAGCAAATCATGTTGTCATTCTTGTGTGTTAAGGAGAATAAAGAATTGTGTGAATAGAGGCAGGGAAAGAGCTCCAGCGGGTTAGATGGCTACATTACGGGTTGCTGGTGATCCGCCAATTCTTAGTTCTTGACCATTTTACTAAAACTACTTTTTTAAGTGGTTTAGGACTTGCTGGATTTTAGGAGTGTGTGGATTAAGGCCCTGGTTTACCCAGCCTGTAAGTTCGAGACGCCTGCCATGCAATTCTCAGCAGTGGTTTGGCTTTTCGAGAGCTGTTGAGGTTGAAATCATTCTGGCATCCCTTAGTCTTGCCACCAAGACAGTAGCCGTGTCTCTAGCAGGATAAGAACTTGAGGGGTGGGGCGGCTAACATGTCTCGCAACAGTATTTGGGGCGTTCCATGGCGTACAAGCAGCAGGAGTCACAGGTTAAATAGAAACCAGTGGTGTCAGAGGGTGCTCGTTGGGGGGCACTTGATAGGGTCAGGACAGCGCCTGAAGAGGCCAAAATATAATAAACAGTGCATGTGCTGCATTGCCACAATCATCCGTGGACAAGGCTACTCTGACCTTCAGCAGTGAAACCAAAGGCAGCCCGCGGTGGGGGCCCCGGCCACGTGGGAAAGACACGCCTGGCAATATTCCCCAGAAACAGGACAGGGGAGCTTTCCTGTAAAGGTACTACGCGGTTATCAGCATGCATTCTGAGCCAGGCAATGCTCGTGATTAAGAAAAATTAGCACGTGGAGATCATCACTGAGATCCTGTCAGCCAATGGGAATGCTACGAATCCAGACAATAACTACTGATATTGACTTCATTCCAAACATGTTGACATCAGAGGCAGCCAGAAAAAACAGACATGGAAAGAAGAGAACGTTATTAAGCACCTCCTCCAACATTTTCCCGCCCTCTCTTTTTACGAGCTACAAAATAATACCACATTTTAATTTGCTAACATATTCTGCCTCTTTTCACTCACTATTTACCGTCATGTTTTATTTCTCAACCACTTCTCTCAAGAAACATACTGTGATTACCACTATATGCTAATAGCCTTTTAGCACCCTGGTTTGAACATTGTGAGGTGCCCAACTGTGACAAATTCGACCATTTGCACGGTGGGTGTGCACTCGCCTGGGCTTTTTTTTAAGTGTTGTAAGAAATAGAATGATGAGAGATAAACCTCAGAAAATGTGTTAGGCTAATCCACACACATTTCCTATGCTCACTGCAAGACAAACACATGGTCAACTGTACTCCGGGGAGACACAACCTACAGCCACAGTCCTCCCTGTCACATTTAGCTGGAATGTGACAGTCACAGGTACATCAAAGCATCTCGAGAAGGGGGAAGGCAACAACATTCTCTGGCCATGGCCAGCCTAATTAAAATATCAAAGGCTCCATGGATGTGCCCTGTTCTATTGTAGTTCTGTCTGGTAGCAGCTCATACTGATGAGAGTTCATTGAAGCAGGCCTGCAAAGGGGTCTGTTTAGAGAACACAAGGGACAGAAAACACCAAAACCTCTTTGATTTGTAATGTGTCAACTAGAAGCTAGCTCCCACCCCTCTGTATGAAGGGCAGTCAATAGCCTGTCTGGGACAACTGTTTACAGTAGGCAATCCCTGCATGGAGACCCCATTTCAGAGGGAAGACGTATGTGATTTGATGGAGGCAGAAAGTCTGTTCTCACCACAAACCTCAAGGGAGACCAGCACTTTGATCAGGAGTCACAGAGAGCTTAATTAACCAGAGAGACCTTTTGATCCACAACAGATAGGAATATGGGTGGGACTTAGTAGTACATGTTGTCACCCCTCACCTTTCCTGTTGCAAAACACTCTGGTATGACCTCACACATAACAGACAATTGTTGGTGGGGACCCAGGATTGCTTCAATAAGGTAGGCACAGCCTACACCAATCACTGGGGCCCATTTGGCTTTAAAACAGAGGGTTGAGCCCCTCACTTAGTAGATCATCTGAACACTTTGAAAGGAGTAAGAAGACGGACTCATTTGGACCCTGGCTGAAGGTACAGTCTGCCTTACAGCTTCTGCCAGTGAAGGAAGGCCAGGATTTCCAGGAGGGAAGCAAAATCCCTCCCCTAAACATCTCCCAGGGAACAGAGGGAGATACCGGACTCAGAGGACCAGTCCAACAGCTCCAGAACCAGTACCCAGCCAGAACACAACGTGCCCTGCTAGGTTCTGACAGAAACCTTCCTAGGTGTGAAATGTCACAGACTCTCTGAACAAAGAAGAAGCCTGTTGCCTGCAAACACTCTCCTCAGCTTTGGGCTGTCCGCCTTAAAGGATGAAACAAGCACTGCAAAGAAGCTAGGAGGAGTGTAACACAAGCATCAATCATTGTCCATCTTTTAAGGACATTTTTAAAACAGTCGAACACTCGAAACACGACAGGCTGCACCACTAACTGTTGTCACACTAAAGTCACTAAAGCCGCCCTAGACACCTCGACCACCATTTCAGTTCCGCCAGCCAGCACAGACCCAACGATTTTTTACCCTGAGCTGCCATGTAGGCCAGCCTGCAGCCATATGTCTAGCCTCGCTTGCCGAACTGCCTGCCGCCTGATACCCACAGTTGTCTCCCATCTTGAACTCTGTCGCAGGAGCTGCAACGCGCCCTGAAACTGACTTGACGCTGTCGATCATCAAGACCATCTCAAGCACCAGGTACATTGTGGTTCTGTCTCCTTGGTCCTTCTCCGAAGGCCCCTAGTGACATGTAGGACCCCTTGCCCCCTTGGTGCTGAAACCAAATAACCTTGAACAGTTAAGACTGATTGCTTTACCGACTACCCTCCTGTCAGTATCCAGAGTGCATCCCTTTTCCTTCATGAAACTGTCTGACCTCTGTGTTCGTTTACAGGGTGGGTGTATTTTGAAGCGTGCTAAAACGGTCTGTTGTAATAATAATAAAGTAGCTATTTTTATACACCTTGACTGGACAGTCCCTTCTATGATTGGGTAATAATTGTATTTTCGCTGTGTTGCAACTAACCAAGGATTAGTGCTGTTCCGTCCATGTTACCAAAAACTGGACAAGGTTTATAATTCACTTGTGTTTCCAATCTGATCGGATCCCTTCTGGTGTGCTAGAGGTGTGGGGCTGATTGATAGTTTAGAAACTGATATTCATTCCTGGACCACTGGTGCTCCGGAACCAACTAATCAGCATCGTGGATTTAGAGCAAATTCCGTGCACTATTACCCAGTATTTGCCCAAGATCTGCCTGCTTGGCTTAGTCAAGCACAGAGCTGCTGGGTGCTCTGCTAGTCCTCTCCTAGCTCCTCCCCTGAAGGCGTAGCGCCTGCTGCCTCCTCAGCCCAACTTACCTTTTGCTACGTTCTCCCTACCCCACCATAGAACCCTGCACGCCATGCCAAGCACTGGTTGCCATGGCCACACTGTCTGGAATCTGCGTCCCCACCTCCTGTGTTCCGGCCTTTTTTTAAGAATGTCCCTACGACCTCCAGGGGGCGCTAAATCCCTTCACTCTGGACGTGAAGTCGGGCTTGCAGGTACCAAGTGCCCAGGAATGAAGGGGAGTGTCCGTATCTCTGGGTAAAAAGTATCTTCTACAATGTGTGTGGCCAGGGTCAGACATGGGGTGGGCAATTATCTCCTGATAATGACTCCTCTCTCAGTCTACAAGACAATATTGACTAGTGTTCACATTTCTTGATCTTCTCCCCTCCCCCTCTGAGTGCTCTTGAATGAGCTCTAAGCACTGCATGGCTGATTTCAAGTGACATCATTGGCTTGATTTTGGGGGCCCTTTCAGTACTGGGGTTGGGAGCTAAGTAATTTCTGAATACATTGTGTACTGTTGAAAACATCTTTAAACACATAGTTACAGAACTGCAGTATGCTTTGTGTGTTTCTTCCTTCGATCTGGCCAGAACTGGCCTGATTTCTGACCCATCAGCCCCGAGTGAGGGGTCATGAAAAGCCTGAATCTGTGACTCAGGACCGGCCTTTACAAAGAGGTTACAGGTTTTACTGAAGGTTTAAACATGTATATGAAATACAGACTGGAGGGTTGCCCAGAGCAATGACAGAGGTTTAGATTTTTTCTAAACCTTCCAACCATCACCTCTTTTGTTTTGCTATTGTCACCCTGAGTGGGACGGGTATGCCCAGACGTGGGTCCCGTGCCTGCTGGGCCTAGACACCCAAGCTACTCCTCACTGATGACGCCCAACAAGGCCGAAACATGTCTGGGGATGCTTGTGGTCTCGTGCAGAAGGGATGTGACCTAGCAGTTCGGACTGGACTACCTCTTTGGGGGTGGGACCAACCCTGATTTGCATATGGCCTTTCCCCTTTTGTAATGGCTTGGCAGGTGAAGAACGATGGTCTGGAGGGTTGCCCCGAGCAATGCCAGAGGTTAAGATTTATTCTAAACCTTCCAGCCATCACCTCTTTTGTTTTGCTTATGAAATTCAGACCTACACAGGCCTCTAAACCGAATAACAGAAAGAAGGAGCGGGGGTTGGGAGAGGGGTGATAACTTATGAATAATTCACCCAATCAGGGAGTCAATGAACACTTCTGATTTGAGCGCTGTTCCGAGCGATGCCTGGAGTGGTGGTGGTGATGATCCCGTCAGGATCACACCTGGTGTCCAGGGGACTCGTGTGTCACCATCATAAAGTTTCCGGACTCAAGATGGCTAACTGACAGGCGACCCTGACCCCTGAACAAGCTGTGCCCTGCACTAAAGTATCCTTTATCTTAGATTGCTTGCCACTTTCCAAAGCAGCAAGTGACAGGTTCCTGGCACTGGAACGCCCACCGTTACTGCCCCTCAACAGTTGGGCAACCATGAATAAATGCATGGAGGCAATGGACACGACTGAGACACGTAATAGCTCACCGCTGACAGGTTTAGTTTCCTTCAGTGTGGTGCAACGAGAAGTCCCAGTGGGTTTAACTACTAGTTTGGTGGTATTTCATCTGAAAATGCCGTAATACTGTTACCACATATGGGGTCTGCTTGATTCGGAGTCACATGGCCCCTTAAATTACCCACCCATTTGGAATCCGCTGCGGATCAGTCATTGCTTGATTTAGTAATTACCGCAATGTTAGCTAGTGGGTCTCCTTAAGAGTTGGGTATTATTCCGGTTGTAAATCTACCATAACACCACCCAATTGAGTTACCGCTACCGGCACTTGGTCCTGCAGAATCACTGCTGTATTACAAGTCGTGGGGCGGAGTTAATCCCTATTTTGACTCTTGGGGACATTTTTGGCATTTCTCTCTCTCTACCTCTCTCCCTCTCCCTCTCTCTCTCTCTCTCTCTCTTTCTCTCTCCCCCCTCTCCCCCTCTCTCCCTCTCTCCCTCTCTCTTTCTCTCCCCCCCTCAGAGCTAACACACAGATATCTTGAAGGTATGGGTGAGTGCTTTGCTTTTTTCATGGTTAAAAGTTGACTGAGAGCAGCAGTGACAGAGGCATCCCCTGAGGCGAGGAGCAGATTGGTATTTAGAGACATGCATTGTCATTGCGTGTGTCCTTCAGGAATCCCATCCTCACACTGAGGGCGCATTGTCCACATGCGGGGCGGTTACAGGATGTGGGCGGGCTCTGTAATAGGAAGCTGGGGTTCTGAAGATTGCGTAAGGAAGCAGAGCACCGGCCCGGCACACACAATCACACATCGCCTCCCTGCTCACCCAAGAAACAGAACATTGGGCCCAAAGCTTTCCAAAAAGGAAAGAAATCTTGAGAATCAAAAGGGAGGTGTTCTCAGAAAAGAAGAGATTACAGCATGGAAACCATTTTATTGTCCTAGAATAGTAAGCAGGCTCTTGTTCAATGTTTACAGTCTTAATTCCTAATGAGCATTGCAAACTTATGTTACTGAGGAAAGCATTTTATGAAAACCTAGAATAACTATGGGCCTCATTCTAAGTGTGTCGGTCCAGAAACAATGGCATACTACAACCCAGCAGGTCAGACCAGTCAGAACGCGATGTCAGTGGGTCAATCAGCACACACTGACAGTGGGTCAATCAGCACACACTGGCAGTGGGAAATCAGCACACACTGACAGTGGGTCAATCAGCACACACTGGCATTATATCAATCAGCACCCACTGGAGTGTGTAAATCAGCAGCATGTGTGTCAATCAGCCAATACTGACAGTGTGCCAATCTGCACATACTGGCAGCTTGTCAATAGGCACACACTGCCAATGTGTTAATCAGCAAGCACGGGCAGTGCATCAATCAGCACCCACTTCACTGTCTAAATCAGCAGCACACGTGTCAATCAGCTAGCACTGGCAGCTTGTCAATCTGCACACAGTGGCAGCTTGTACATCTGCACACACGGCCAGTGTGTTAATCAGCACACACTGGCATTGTGTGGTGAGCTTTCCATCTCGAGGTACAGAATTTCTATGTTGTCCTCTGAGTAAAAACATGAACTGAGTGCCCTCGGCCTATCAGGGCATGCATGGCCCTCAATCCTGAGCAGCACATGTCTGTGGCACGATTGGCAAATACGCGTCTTGTGCTCTGAGCGGATGCCGGAGATAGCGGCGAAGGGGAGGGTCCGAGGGTGTGCAATTGTTTACCAACCACCTGCAAGTGGTGGGTGGGGCGACTTGTTGTGCTGCTATCCTTTCAGGTGGACCGCCCTGTTTCATGCACGGTGGTGCCACCCTCTTGCAGGCAGATGGTAAGAACCTACCTTTTTAGGAATGAATTGCAAGAGTGTCTTTTTTAATAAGGTAACACATACTGGTCTTTCCCAACCAGGATATAGTTAGCTTAATACAAGTATCATCTTGATTACCTCTGGTTTGCACGTATTTGGAATGGAAAGAACTTTTCTTAGCTAGCACTCTCGCACAGGCCTTGGCACTGGTGGGAATGCACGGGATAATTACTGCTTCATGCTCGACATTAGCCCCCGAGAACTTGTAGTGAACCGAGAAAAGAGTGAGTGCAAGCGAGGAATGCAGAGAGAGCCATGGTTACATTGAACAGGGTCATTTAAATTGCTACCTGTAGTATCCAAGTGTCAGTTTAATTATCAAACCCAGAGACATCTTTATGGGAGGGCAAAAGGGGCACTTGCCCAGGGCCCCCACCTTGGAGGGGGCCCCCAGAAGGCTGCCTGATCTAAAGTAAGATTCCATTGTTTACCAGACTTAAATAGCACACGCCAGGAGATTTGATGAGATAAATTACAACTTTTTCGCACTTTTGGTGGGTTTCACAATGTTAGTTTTGCACCAATTTTTATACATGCATCTACATCCCATCTGGAAGCACAGTTTGTCATTTGAAACTTTGCATTATGGGGCATTTAAGGGCAATTAAAAAGGAGATGAAAAATACCTGATGGCCGTAAACATCAAAGAGAGACATCAGAATAAATCAACTCAAGCTCTAAGATTCATGGCTCTTGAAATTGTGGAACAACCAGAACGAGGAGGCACCAGAGAACTTATGCTACGACGTGTAGAATCCAAATGGATACTTGACAGACTGGTTTGAATCAAGATAATGCTCTTTACCCCCATTTTTAAAAGGAACACATTGTTATGTTAAATGTTAAATGTTAAAGGTATTTGTACCGCGCACCGTCACCAACGGAGTTGGTCCTCAGGCGCTCGAGTTATGATTTGCAAAAATCAGGACACATGGAAACACCAGACTCTCAATTTCTTTAAAGAGATTCTTGCATCCCTGGGACTTGTGCCTTTGAAATAATTAGGCAATTGTGGGTACGTTGACAAAATACCTAATATATGTGTACGCATTTTTTCAGAATCAATAACTTGATCAAGAAGACTAATAACTAACAATTCCTTGCTGAGTTTCCATGCATTCCTGTGTATACATATGGACTAGAAATGAACAGTTTTGTATTGACCTAGTTTCAACAAAATACTTACACTGGTTAGAAATGGTTTTATACCTATTAGAGATTTAAATGAAGTATTATAAATGGAATTCGAGAATGTTGTTAAACACATTTGATTGTTACTATTTCGATAAGAATAATTTGGATATCATTGCTTGCATTCAAACACCCTCCTTATGAGCCTCAGGAATAGTGGGGAAACACGTGTTGAGATGATCAATCACATTTACATTGGTATCATGCATTAACGAGGTTATCAATCACTCTTGTTCTCTTGGATGATGATTTTACAAATCATCTGAAAAAAAACCTGTTTCTGCATCTTAACCGTGGCGCAATTGATTACCCATGTTGCTCTAAAGTGTATGATTTCAAGATATATAGGAGACACAAACCTTTTTCTCGGATGACATGCGACAAAATATAAATGCCATACATGTTGTCACCGTGGAGTTCACTGCTGATGTCATTGCTGAGACCAGTGAGGAAACCTTTTCACATATCATAGGCGATGCCGTGATCACAAGTGGTGAAGTTCACTACTGTCATTGAGATCATTGAGGAAACCATTTGACATACCATGTGTGGTGCCATATTCACAAGTGAAGGAGACATCACTGGGTCATAGGAGAAACCACTGACAAAGCGACTAGTGACGTCATAGAAAATGTCCTCTGTGATGCCAAAAGCAAAACAATCAAACTGGATTCCACAAGTTTTCAAGATTTATTTGAACCACTGAGAATAGATCCCTGATTGGTTGACATCTCACGTTCTCCCCTCTGAACTTAAAATAATAGAAACTTTTGATGACACATTTGGGGGCCAGAGGGGTCTGATAACCTGCTTGTCATGGGCATCATTGCCAGTATGACAGTGTAGCAAAGACCTGACAGTAACAGAAGGACCCCCCTTTCATGGCACCGCCACACTAGGAGCTTGGTGAGAAAGTCAAAGAAATACTTTCTGCAATTTGCAGGAGATATTTCATCCAATTAACCTTAGACATTGAGGGAACGACCACCAGTGGAGCTGCCACCAATGGTTAGTCGTACAAACACCAGTGGAGTCCTGTCAGACTCCATAACGGGGGATAACACCACTTTGGAATCTGGAGGATTTATCTCCAGTTCTGAGGTGGTACGCCAGTGGTAACAGTACATAGGTTGGGTGGTATTTTCACTAGAAATGAAAGTATAGTCATAATGGGACCCAGTGACTCAAAATGGCAGGTGTGAGTGTAATCTTCCCTCTTCAAAATTCTGCCTGCGCTGAAAAGTGTGAGCATAAGACCAATATGGCATAAGGGGATGGATGGAACTTCCCCAATGAGAACGTGTGAACTTTCTGGCCAATGAGGGTGCAAAGAGATGCCAGCCAATCAGATGGCCGGGGACGTCCCATGTGCTACCATTTCTTGAGATGTCTGATGGCAAGACGCTTTAGAAACTCTGAAGGTGCGGCATCCTGAGAAACCCAGATAGTCATGACCCAGTTGGAAACCCTGCAAAATTGGAGCATCATTTTGGCATTTCGATTCGGGGTCACAGTGCGATCTGGTGCCGAGTTTTAGGAGATCAAGCAGAGGTTGAAGGAGTGGACCCCAAGGCAGGACTGGAGTCCCGCACACACCGGATCTCCCCAGGCATTGAGAGGAGGTGTGGAGTGTCCACTGATTTTAAAAATGTGTCGTAACAAATCGTCGTTTCAGGAATGTGGGTGGTTTACTGACCCTCAGATCAGAAGACCGGGCGCGGTAGGAAAGCACCCCGGGGCCAGGTTAGTCCATGTGGGGGACACGTGACCACCTCCTCACTCATCGTGGATTCGAGGGAGTGTCCACGATGGACCCATGACAGAAGACTTGTAAGAATATGAAACCTTCCTCAAGAGGTCTATATCGAAACAGGGCACAGAGCTCCACGGGGGTGTGGAAATCTCCAGCCCTTACAGCTGGTGGGAGTCAATGGCCCCTTGCCACCATTGGCCGACCTCAGGAGAGGGGCATCTCCGAGGTGTAATGATGTCACCGAGGGCTTCTGATTCTGTTACATAGAAGGCCCACAAACTGTGACCTCAGTTCCGGTTCAGAAGATGTGGACTGGGACTGCAACGGCCTCACAGGATGTGAACATTTGGTGACGAGGGACTTGGGATCAGGGATAGCTGCTATGATAGGTTGGGCACCTGGAAAGCCAGGCCTCCCTGAATGGGCACTCACACGTGCAGCTGTAGCAGCCGATTGAGCGAGCAGGGTATTTTCTGGGTCATATAATGGATGGTTTTGTTGCAGGTTCCTGGAGGGGGCACACGGCAGATTCTATGAGTCAAGGTGGGGGTTTCACGCTTAACCTTTCCATCTCATCTCAATAGACTCCCAAGAGGACCAGGGTTGGTTTCGCAGCACCAGCCAACTTTGGACTGCTCCATGGGGGTCTCCATCCATGGTGGTCTCCATCCATGGTGGTCTCGATGTGGGGACGGGGTCTTCTGAGACCTGGGAGCCTAAAGAAGCCCTTTGATAAAAGGTGAAAGGTATGGTGTGGTGGTTCCTCGAGGTCTTCATGAGCCTCACACTGCAGCACACTACACTGCACTGCATGGTCCTGAGCACGGCTGCCCATTTAGCATTTTTGGTTTGACCTATCAGGTAGTACTGAGCTCCAGGTCTAAGTGAAAACTATTGCATTAGAGTCCAGACAGGGAGTACTGGCTCATGAGGAGGGACCCACCGCTAAGAGGTGTTTAGCCATCCATTGACTGCCCATGGGCATGGTAATCCCTATGGCCTTTCCCACCCATTACTGCCTCTCCACAACACCTCCTCGTGGGAACCCTTTCAGCTTGCTTTAATCAAGTCTTGCCATCAAACTTTGCTCTTGAAGTGCATGTCAGTGTTTTTTCAAAGCACTTTTCTGAAAGCTAATGGTTTAAATGGTGCTGTAAATGTGCTAATGGTGTTGCAAAAATGTATTAACCAGGTCTGGCGGCAACCACTCGATTCCGTCACTGAAGTCCTGCTCAAAACAAAGATTGGCAAAAACTCAAATTTTAGCTGGTGAATAAGTATTCAGCAAGTGCCTTTCCCGGGCCCAAACACAAGCCAAACGGTTGCTATTATCAATGCGTGTTTTATAAGAAAGGAACACTTTGTGAGGTTTATTTCAGAGCATTATGAATAATGTTGTAATTAAACTATATCTCCACTATTTTAAGGAACCTGTTACAGCCATGACACCCGTGTGATGTTATGTCACACTCAGTGATGTCATCAGGGTCAGCAGCTTTTGAGAATGACATGTTTCGCTAAGTGACATCACAGCATACGGTCTTATGACGTTCTGTGGACGCCCAGAGTATTAGGTGGCAGCGGGCCACGGCATTCGGATTATGCATACCTAGCTGGTAATATTGCACAGTGTGTTAGTGTGCTTGCTGCTGTGATGCCAAACCACTTACTAGCTTACTAACTAGAATTCCTCTCACAATCCGTCCTCCTTCCTGACCCAGCAACAACTCTAACAAGAAATTTCCATTCAAGCAGCAAACGGCAGAATGCACGGCGCAAGAATGCAAGAATGCAAGCTGCGAGAATGCAAGAATGCATTTGCGTTTGCTGCACAGCTCCAGAACTCAAGTGGAAAGTGTGGCAGCCTTTTGTATTCGTAACGTATATTTTTACACTTCGTATAATGTGCATTATTTAAAACCTCCTGACAGCAGAATATGCGGTTCGACTTCCCGTGTGTCGCCACGAGAAGATGAGCCCCGATAAGAGCCTCAGTAGCTGGAGAGTTGCACTTATGCAGAATAATACTCGCGGGGCGCCTTCTGCCGGCCCCGCATCCTCCTTCTGAGCACTCGAGATTGATATGATATGATATGATATGATATTTGTAACGCGCCTATACACAAGTGTTTCAAGGCGCGACGAGGCAGGGAGGGAGGGAAACAAGGGGAAGACAGACAAACGATCCTACTAGGCCAGGTGTCATTCAGATCGCGCAAGTGCAGAGGTAAGGGGAAAAGGAGAAAGTGCAGGGGGAGGAGGTGGGGGGGAAGTGCGGTACAAGGTAAGTAGCGTAAAAAATAAATAAATAATAAGTAATAAATAAAAGGGCCAGCTGGTGGCAAGTGCGAGGTAAGTGCAGAGCAAGTGCTGGGAAGGGGGCTGTAGGGATGCAGTGACAGTCCCACAGTGCAGGGGGAGCCAGGGAGGCAGTGCAAGTGGAGAGTGGCTGGGACCTGGACCGAGGTCGCTGAGAGTGGCTCAGATGCAGGTTTAGTGCAGAATTCAGTGGGGAGTTAAGCAGGTTTAGCAGGGGAGAGGGAGAGAGAAGGCAGAAGCGAAGAGGAAGGTTTTGAGGTGCTTCCGGAACCGGAGATGGTTCTCCTCAAGTTTCAGGGAGGCAGGAAGGCTGTTCCAGAGGGAGGCCCCTGCTGCGGAGAGAGATCTACCCCCAGCTCGTTGCTTCGAGAAGCGGCTGACCATGAGGGAGTTGGAGAAGGATGAGCGAAGGGCTCGTGAAGGAAGATATTTAGGAAGAGAGAGTTGAAGGTATTTAGGCCCCAGGCCCCAGAAGGCCTTGTGGACAATGCAGAGGGTTTTGAACTTAATCCTCGCAGCCACTGGGAGCCAGTGAAGAGATTTCAGTCCTGGAGAGATACAGTCCCTGGGCTTGAGGCCAAGGACAAGTCTCGCAGTTCTGTTCTGGATAAGTTGCAGAGGGCGGAGAGTGGAGGCAGGCAGATTAAGATAGAGGCTGTTACAGTAGTCCAGCCTTGAGAGAACCAGGGCTCGGGAGACAGTGAGCTTCTGGGGGAAGGAGAGGAAGGGAAGAATACCTCTGAGGAGGTGCAGCTGGTAGTGTGACTTCTTAGAGACGTCAGATATATGAGGAGAGAAGGAGAGTGTGGAGTCGAAGATGACCCCAAGGTTTTTAGCCTTGCAGGTAGGGGCAGGAAGGGGGCCAAGGGAGGCCGGCCAGAGAGCTGCAGGGAAGGAGGGAGTGGGTGTGCCGATGAGTAGAATCTCAGTCTTACTGGCGTTAAGGCAGAGGTCATTGGCGGCACACCATTCCTGGATAGCAGACAGACAGTCGGAGATGAGGGAAGGAGAGGAGGAGGCCGAGGGTAGCCTGAAAATGAGCTGGGTATCGTCCGCATAGCACTGGAAGTAGGGGCAGAGAGCGGCGATGCGGTGGGCAAGGAGTGCCAGATACTGGTTGAAAAGCCAGGGAGAGAGGTTGGATCCCTGGGGGACACCACAGGTGGAGAAAAAGATGTCAGAGAGGAAGGAGCCCATTTGGACCTGGGAGGGTCGACCGGAAAGGAAAGAGGTCAGCCATGCCAGAGCCTGACCAGTGATACCCAGGTTATCACGGAGACGGTTGAGCAGGATGGCATGGTTGACAGTGTCAAAGGCAGAGGAGAGATCGAGCAGAATGAGAACACAGGGAGTGTTGGAATCGAGGTTCAGGAGCAGGTCCTCACGGATGTTCAGGAGAGCAGTTTCCGTGCTTCGGGCCGCTCTGAAGCCGGATTGATGGTCATGAAGATTACCAACAGATTCAGCATGGAGGTTAAGCTGGGAGATGGCCAGTTTCTCCAGGAGCTTGCCCAGGAAGGGAGTGATGGAGATTGGGCGATAGTTGGCCGGGCAGGAGGGGTCGGAGGAGGGTTTCTTGAGGAGGGGGTGCACAAGGGAGTGCTTGAGGGGGGATGGGAAGACTCCAGAGGCGAATGAGTGGTTGCAAAAGGCAGCCAAGGCAGGAGCCAGGGAGTCGATGTGGTCCTTGATGGTTTTGGAGGAACAGGGGTGAACCTGTTTAGACGAGGCTTTCATAGATCGGACTTGTCTGGAAACCTCATCAGCAGAGAAAGGTGGAAAAGCAGAGAAGGAGGGCGGAGGGGAGGCTGCAAGAGAGCAAGAGGAAGAGCCGGGAAGAGAGGGAGGGAGGAGAGAGGAGGAGAGCGAGGACAGGATGTCCTGAGTTTTTGAGATGAAGTGCGAGGCCAGTGCGGTGCAGAGGGCCTGGGAGGGGACAGGAGAGGTAGAGACTGCAGCAGGGTTGGCCAGCTCCTTGCAGATTTTAAAGAGTTCGGCCGAGTTGTTTGATGCCTCAGAGATGCGGGCTTGGATAAGGGCTCTCTTCTTGGTGAGAACGGAGAGCCGGTATTGCCTTTGGAGCAGGCGGCAGGCCAGTTTGTCGGAGGATGAGCATGAAGCACGCCATTTCCTCTCTGCCACCCTGCACTTGCGTTTTAGGGTGACGAGATCCGAGTCATACCAGGAGTTACATTTGGCTTTGGGCTTCAGGCGGATTCTCATGACGGGGGCAAGGATATCGAGAGTATCAGATATAGAGGAATAGAGGATGGAGAGGGCGGTGTCAGGGTGGGAGTCAGCCGAGGGGGGAGGAGGGGGCGAGAAGGTAGCAGCGAAAGCCTCAACTGACACGCGCTTCATGGGTCGGATGACCGAGAAGGTGGGTGGCAATGACGAGGGTGGCTTTGCCTGTGGGGTAGGGAGGGAGAGGTGGGAGGATAGGAGAAAGTGATCACTCCAGGAGAGAGGAGTGGAGAGAGGGAGGGAGAGGGGAAGGTCAGAAGAGATCAGAGCATCAAGAGTGTGCCCTGCAGAGTGAGTAGGCCCAGACGGGAGGATAGAGAGTGAGAGAGAGTTGCAGAGTTCGCGAAAGAGACCAGTGGGGGGACAGGAGGCATCGAGGTGGATGTTGAAGTCACCGAGAAAGAGGAGTTGGGTGGTTGAGGACAGGAGTGAGGAGGAGAGGTCAGCCCACTCAGAGAGGAAGGATGAAATTTGACCAGGTGGCCGATAGATAGTAGCCACGGTAAGGGAATGGCTAGGAGAGAGAGAGAGTCGGCAGACAAGACATTCAAAAGAGGAGTAGGTCTGCGTAGGAGTGACAGTGGCAGGAATCCACTCAGGGAAGATAAGGGCAACACCACCCCCTGAGCGGTTTGGCCTAGGCATGGAGAGGATCTTGTAGCCGTCAGGTAGGAGTGTGTCGAAGCTGGTGGCAGAGCTGGCAGTGAACCATGTCTCAGTGAGACCGAGGACGTCGAGGTCCAGTTCCTCAAGAAGGCGACAGATATCAGAGGAGTGCTTGATGGCAGAGCGAGAATTTAGAGTGGCAATGTGGAGAAGGTTGCCACCCTTGAAAAACTTCCGGGGAGGGGTACAGATCAGAGGTACGCCCTGCGGAGGTGTTAGAGAAGGAGTTGAAGAGGGAGCAAGAGAAGGGGCAGGGAGGGAGGGGAGAGGCAAGGTAGCCGAGGACAGAGGAGGGGGGACAGCGGGAGCGGAGAGGAAGTTGATGAGGCGTGGGAAGCGTCTATCAAAGAGGTGAAGGTTGGCCTGCGGGCCTTGGACCAAGACGGTCCCGTTAGCATAGACATTAATGATGGCCTTAGAGGAGTGGAAAGGGGCCAAGAGGACATCCCAACGGGTGCCACCATTAATGGGAGAGGAGGAGAAAGGAGAGAGCACAGCGACCATGTGAGGGGTCCATAGGTCAGGTGAAGGCACGAAAAAGAGAATGTCAGTAAGAGTTTCCCTGGAGCAGGCGCTCGTGTAGGTGTCAGCGATAGGGAGGCCTGGGTTGGAGACCAGGATGTCCTTTTTAAACTTTTTCCTACCAGATTTAGTGAGGAGAGCAGGATAGTCAATAGAGAAGCAGTTAGAGTAGATAGGCGAGATAGAGAGCACCATGGAGAAGGAGGGGAGGCGGATGACACGAGTATGCAGACAGGAAGTGAGTGGAGGGCACTAGTTTACCACAGTGCAGAGCAGACAGTAGTGCGTAGTAGGTCAGGGCCACCTAAGTTTGAGAATCCTGCGAGGGGAGAGAAGCACCCAAGTTTACCAATAAAATGGAATAGGGGGGCGAGGCATCATGCGGATGAGGTGAACAAGGTGAGGAGGGGAGGGCCGGAGAACAGGTGGAACTGGCGCCTGGCGTCCCCTGCGGACACCTGCAGACACAGACACCTGCAGATTAGAAGGAGCGCCTACATGCGCCAACTGAGGGCGCTTATCGGCGCAGAGCGACCCTATCATAACACAGCAGGCCCCGCGTCCATAATTACTGCACCTGTCAGACAGCCTCCCGCAGATACGCGCCTCACGTGCAGACAACCAGGCGCGCACAGGGTGTTTCCTGTACGCCACATTGAATTCCCTCCAATGAACAGGGCAGGAGAGGCGTCCGTCCTAGACGGTTCCCTGTCATCCACGCGAGGCGGGTGAGGCGTCATCCAGAAATGCCTGGGGCGAGGAGGCACTGGGACCAAGCACGGGGAGTAGGGTGTGGGCGAGCCGCCCCCCGGAGCTGCACAAGGGACGCAGCGAGGCACCAGGGTTTCCAGCTATCACCAGTGCAGCGAGGCAGCAGCGGCTCCCGCTGTCACCAGTGCAGCGAGGCACCCGGGGCTCCCTCTGTCACCAGTGCAGCGAGGCACCAGGGGCTCCAGCGGTCACCAGTGCAGCGAGGCACCAGGGGCTCCCGCTGTCACCAGTGCAGCGGGGCACCCAGGGCTCCCGCTGTCACCAGTGCAGCGAATCACCCGGGGCTCCCGCTATCACCAGTGCTGCAAGGCACCAGGGGTTCCAGCTGTCACCAGTGCAGCGGGGCAACAGGGGCTCCCGCTGTCACCAGTGCAGCGAGGCACCAGGGGCTCCCGCTATCACCAGTGCAGCGAGGCACCAGGGGCTCCAGCGGTCACCAGTGCAGCGAGGCACCAGGGGCTCCCGCTGTCACCAGTGCAGCGAGCCACCCGGGGTTCCAGCTATCACCAGTGCAGCGAGGCACCAGGGGGCTCTCGCTGTCACCAGTGCAGCGAGGCACCAGGGGCTCCAGCTATCACCAGTGCAGTGAGGCACTAGGGGTTCCAGCTATCACCAGTGCTGCAAGGCACCAGGGGTTCCAGCTGTCACCAGTGCAGCGGGGCAACAGGGGCTCCCGCTGTCACCAGTGCAGCGAGGCACCAGGGGTTCCAGCTATTACCAGTGCAGCGAGGATCCAGCTATCACCAGTGCAGCGAGGCACCAGGGGCTCCCGCTGTCACCAGTGCTGCGAGGCACCCGGGGCTCCAGCTGTCACCAGTGCAGCGAGGCACCCGGGGATCCCGCTGTCACCAGTGCAGCGAGGCACCCGGGTCTCCTGCTGTCACCAGTGCAGCGAGGCACCCGGGGCTCCAGCTGTCACCAGTGCAGAGAGGCACCAGGGCTCCAGCTATCACCAGTGCAGCGAGGTACCCGAGGCTCCAGCTATCACCAGTGCAGTGAGGCACCCGGGGCTCCCGCTGACAACAGTGCAGCGAGGCTCCAGCTATCACCAGTGCAGCGAGGCACCAGGGGCTCCTGCTGTCGCCAGTGCAGCAAGGCACCAGGGGCTCCAGCTATCACCAGTGCAGCGAGGCACCAGGGGGCTCTCGCTGTCACCAGTGCAGCGAGGCACCAGGGGTTCCAGCTATCACCAGTGCAGCGAGGCACCAGGGGTTACAGCTATCACCAGTGCTGCAAGGCACCAGGGGTTCCAGCTGTCACCAGTGCAGGGAGGCACCAGGGGTTCCCGCTGTCACCAGTGCAGCGAGGTACCAGGGGCTCCCGCTGTCACCAGTGCAGCGAGGCACCAGGGGTTTCAGCTATTACCAGTGCAGCGAGGCTCCAGCTATCACCAGTGCAGTGAGGCACCGGGGGCTCCCGCTGTCACCAGTGCAGCGAGGCACCCGGGGCTCCAGCTGTCACCAGTACAGCGAGGCACCCGGGGCTCCCGCTGTCACCAGTGCAGCGAGGCACCCGGGGCTCCCGCTGTCACCAGTGCAGCGAGGCACCCGGGGCTCCAGCTGTCACCAGTGCAGAGGGGCACCAGGGCTCCAGCTATCATCAGTGCAGCGAGGTACCCGAGGCTCCAGCTATCACCAGTGCAGTGAGGCACCTGGGGCTCCCGCTGACACCAGTGCAGCGAGGCTCCAGCTATCACCAGTGCAGCGAGGCACCAGGAGCGTCTGCTGTCACCAGTGCAGCAAGGCACCAGGGGCTCCAGCTATCACCAGTGTAGCGAGGCACCAGGGGCTCCAGCTATCACCAGTGCACTGAGGCATCAGGGGCTCCAGCTATCACCAGTGCAGCGAGGCACCAGGGGCTCCCGCTGTCACCAGTGCAGCGAAGCACCAGGGGCTCCAGCTATCACCAGTGCAGCGAGGCACCAGGGGCTCCAGCTATCACCAGTGCAGCGAGGCACCAGGGGCTCCTGCTATCACCAGTGCAGCAAAGCACCCGGGGCTCCAGCTGTCACCAGTGCAGAGAGGCACCAGGGCTCCAGCTATCACCAGTGCAGCGAGGTACCGAGGCTCCAGCTATCACAAGTGCAGTGAGGCACCAGGGGCTCCCGCTGTCACTAGTGCAGCGAGGCTCCAGCTATCACCAGTGCAGTGAGGCGCCAGGGGCTCCAGCTATCACCAGTGCAGAGAGGCACCAGGGGCTCCAGCTATCACCAGTGCAGCGAGGCACCAGGAGCTCCCGCTGTCACCAGTGCAGCGAGGCACCAGGGGCTCCAGCTATCACCAGTGCAGCGGGACACCAGGGGCTCCAGCTATCACCAGTGCAGCGAGGCACCAGGGGCTCCCGCTGTCACCAGTGCTGTGAGGCACCAGGAGCTACTGCTGTCACCAGTGCAGCAAGACAACAGGGGCTCCATTTATCACCAGTGCAGCGAGGCACTAGGGGCTCCAGCTGTCACCAGTGCAGCGAGGCACCAGGGGCTCCAGCTGTCACCAGTGCTGTGAGGCGCCAGGGGCTACAGCTGTCACCAGTGCAGCGAGGCACCAGGGGTTCCAGCTATCACCAGTGCAGCGAGGCACCAGGGGCTCCTGCTATCACCAGTGCAGCAAGGCACCCAGGGCTCCAGCTGTCACCAGTGCAGAGAGGCACCAGGGCTCCAGCTATCACCAGTGCAGCGAGGTACCGAGGCTCCAGCTATCACAAGTGCAGTGAGGCACCAGGGGCTCCCGCTGTCACTAGTGCAGCGAGGCTCCAGCTATCACCAGTGCAGTGAGGCGCCAGGGGCTCCAGCTATCACCAGTGCAGAGAGGCACCAGGGGCTCCAGCTATCACCAGTGCAGCGAGGCACCAGGGGCTCCAGCTATCACCAGTGCAGCGGGACACCAGGGGCTCCAGCTATCACCAGTGCAGCGAGGCACCAGGGGCTCCCGCTGTCACCAGTGCTGTGAGGCACCAGGAGCTACTGCTGTCACCAGTGCAGCAAGACACCAGGGGCTCCATTTATCACCAGTGCAGCGAGGCACTAGGGGCTCCAGCTGTCACCAGTGCAGCGAGGCACCAGGGGCTCCAGCTGTCACCAGTGCTGTGAGGCGCCAGGGGCTACAGCTGTCACCAGTGCAGCGAGGCACCAGGGGTTCCAGCTATCACCAGTGCAGCGAGGCACCAGGGGTTCCAGCTATCACCAGTGCTGCAAGGCACCAGGGGTTCCAGCTGTCACCAGTGCAGCGGGGCAACAGGGGCTCCCGCTGTCACCAATGCAGCAAGGCACCAGGGGCTCCCGCTGTCACCAGTGCAGCGAGGCACCAGGGGTTCCAGCTATTACCAGTGCAGCGAGGCTCCAGCAATCACCAGTGCAGCGAGGCACCGGGGGCTCCTGCTGTCACCAGTGCAGCGAGGCACCCGGGGCTCCAGCTGTCACCAGTGCAGCGAGGCACCCGGGGCTCCCGCTGTCACCAGTGCAGCGAGGCACCCGGGGCTCCAGCTGTCACCAGTGCAGAGAGGCACCAGGGATCCAGCTATCACCAGTGCAGCGAGGTACCCGAGGCTCCAGCTATCACCAGTGCAGTGAGGCCCGGGGCTCCCGCTGACACCAGTGCAGTGAGGCACCAGCTATCACCAGTGCAGCGGGGCACCAGGGGCTCCTGCTGTCACCAGTGCAGCAAGGCACCAGGGGCTCCAGCTATCACCAGTGCAGCGAAACACCAGGGGGCTCTCGCTGTCACCAGTGCAGCGAGGCACCAGGGGCTCCAGCTATCACCAGCGCAGCGAGTCACCAGGGGCTCCAGCTATCACCAGTGCAGCGAGGCAACAGGGGTTCCAGCTATCACCAGTGCAGTGAGGCACCAGGAGTTCCAGCTATCACCAGTGCTGCAAGGCACCAGGGGTTCCAGCTGTCACCAGTGCAGGGAGGCACCAGGGGCTCCCGCTGTCACCAGTGCAGCGAGGCACCAGGGGTTCCAGCTATTACCAGTGCAGCGAGGCTCCAGCTATCACCAGTGCAGCGAGGCACCGGGGGCTCCCGCTGTCACCAGTGCAGCGAGGCACCCGGGGCTCCAGCTGTCACCAGTGCAGCGAGGCACCCGGGGCTCCCGCTGTCACCAGTGCAGTGAGGCACCCGGGGCTCCCGCTGTCACCAGTGCAGTGAGGCACCTGGGGCTCCAGCTGTCACCAGTGCAGA
Organism: Ambystoma mexicanum; assembly: GCF_040938575.1. Classification (NCBI taxonomy): domain Eukaryota; kingdom Metazoa; phylum Chordata; class Amphibia; order Caudata; family Ambystomatidae; genus Ambystoma; species Ambystoma mexicanum. The sequence continues at coordinate 1,696,005,983 of NC_090932.1, read as the reverse complement.
GAGGCACCAGGGCTCCAGCTATCACCAGTGCAGCGAGGTACCCGAGGCTCCAGCTATCACCAGTGCAGTGAGGCACCTGGGGCTCCCGCTGACACCAGTGCAGCGAGGCTCCAGCTATTACCAGTGCAGCGAGGCACCAGGGGCATCTGCTGTCACCAGTGCAGCAAGGCACCAGGTGCTCCAGCTATCACCAGTGCAGCGAGGCCCGAGGGGCTCCAGCTATCACCAGTGCACTGAAGCACCTGGGGCTCCAGCTATCACCAGTGCAGTGAGGCACCAGGGGTTCCCGCTGTCACCAGTGCAGCGAGGCACCAGGGGCTCCAGCTATCACCAGTGCAGCGAGGCACCAGGGGCTCCAGCTATCACTAGTGCAGCGAGGCACCAGGGGCTCCTGCTATCACCAGTGCAGCGAGGCACCAGGGGCTCCTGCTATCACCAGTGCAGCGAGGCACCCGGGGCTCCCGCTGTCACCAGTGCAGAGAGGCACCCGGGGCTCCAGCTGTCACCAGTGCAGAGAGGTACCCGAGGCTCCAGCTATCACAAGTGCAGTGAGGCACCAGGGGCTCCCGCTGTCACCAGTGCAGCGAGGCACCAGGGGCTCCAGCTATCACCAGTGCAGCGAGGCTCCAGCTATCAAAAGTGCAGCGAGGCATTAGGGGCTCCAGCTGTCACCAGTGCAGCGAGGCACCAGGGGCTCCAGCTGTCACCAGTTCTGTGAGGCACCAGGGGCTACAGCTGTCACCAGTGCAGCGAGGCACCAGGGGTTCCAGCTATCACCAGTGCAGCGAGGCACCAGGGGTTCCAGCTATCACCAGTGCTGCAAGGCACCAGGGGTTCCAGCTGTCACCAGTGCAGCGGGGCAACAGGCGCTCCCGCTGTCACCAGTGCAGCGAGGCACCAGGGGCTCCCGCTGTCACCAGTGCAGCGAGGCACCAGGGGTTCCAGATATTACCAGTGCAGCGAGGCTCCAGCTATCACCAGTGCAGCGAGGCACCGGGGGCTCCCGCTGTCACCAGTGCAGCGAGGCACACGGGGCTCCAGCTGTCACCAGTGCAGCGAGGCACCCGGGGCTCCCGCTGTCACCAGTGCAGCGAGGCACCCGGGGCTCCCACTGTCACCAGTGCAGCGAGGCACCCAAGGCTCCAGCTGTCACCAGTGCAGAGAGGCACCAGGGCTCCAGCTATCACCAGTGCAGTGAGGTACCCGAGGCTCCAGCTATCACCAGTGCAGTGAGGCACCTGGGGCTCCTGCTGACACTAGTGCAGCGAGGCTCCAGCTATCACCAGTGCAGCGAGGCACCAGGAGCGTCTGCTGTCACCAGTGCAGCAAGGCACCAGGGGCTCCAGCTATCACCAGTGCAGCGAGGCACCAGGGGCTCCAGCTATCACCAGTGCACTGAGGCACCAGGGGCTCCAGCTATCACCAGTGCAGCGAGGCACCAGGGGCTCCCGCTGTCACCAGTGCAGCGAAGCACCAGGGGCTCCAGCTCTCATCCAGCTATCACCAGTGCAGCGAGGCACCAGGGGCTCCAGCTATCACCAGTGCAGCGAGGCACCAGGGGCTCCTGCTATCACCAGTGCAGCGAGGCACCCGGGGCTCCAGCTGTCACCAGTGCAGCGAGGCACCAGGGGCTCCTGCTATCACCAGTGCAGCGAGGCACCCGGGGCTCCAGCTATCACCAGTGCAGCGAGGCACCAGGGGCTCCTGCTATCACCAGTGCAGCGAGGCACCCGGGGCTCCAGCTGTCACCAGTGCAGAGAGGCACCAGGGCTCCAGCTATCACCAGTGCAGCGAGGTACCGAGGCTCCAGCTATCACAAGTGCAGTGAGGCACCAGGGGCTCCCGCTGTCACCAGTGCAGCGAGGCTCCAGCTATCACCAGTGCAGAGAGGCACCAGTGGCTCCTGCTATCACCAGTGCAGCGAGGCACCAGGAGCTCCCCCTGTCACCAGTGCAGCGAGGCACCAGGGGCTCCAGCTATCACCAGTGCAGCGAGACACCAGGGGCTCCAGCTATCACCAGTGCAGCAAGGCACCTGGGGCTCCAGCTATCACCAGTACAGCAAGGCACCCGGGGCTCCAGCTATCACCAGGGCAGCGAGGCACCCGGGGTTCCAGCTGTCACCAGTGCAGCAAGGCTCCAGCTATCACCAGTGCAGCGAGGCACCCGGGGTTCCAGCTATCACCAGTGCAGCGAGGCACCCGGGGCTCCAGCTGTCACCAGTGCAGCGAGCCACCAGGGTCTCCAGCTATCACCATTGCAGCAAGGCACCAGGGTATCCAGCTATCACAAGTGCAGCGAGGCACCCGGGGCTCCAGCTATCACCAGTGCAGCGAGGCACCCGGGCTCCAACTATCACCAGTGTAGCGAGGCACCAGGGGCTCTAGCTGTCACCAGTGCAGCGAGGCACCCAGGGCTCCAGCGGTCACCAGTGCAGCGAGGCACCCGGAGCTCCAGCTATCACCGGCTCCAGCTATCACTAGTGCAGCGAGGCACCAGGTGCTCCAGCTATCACCAGTGCAGCGAGGCACCAGGGACTCCAGCTATTACCAGTGCAGCAAGGCACCAGGGGTTCCAGCTATTACCAGTGCAGCGAGGCACCCAGGGCACCAGCTATCACCAGTGCAGCGAGGCACCCAGGGCTCCAGCTGCCACCGGTGCAGCAAGGCACCATAGGCTCCAGCTATCACCAGTGCAGCGAGGCACCCAGGCTCCAGCTATCACCAGCTCCAGCTATCACCAGTGCAGCGAGGCACCCGGGGCTCCAGCTATCACCAGTGCAGCGAGGCACCAGGGGCTCCAGCTATCAGCAGTGCATCGAGGCACCCGGGCTCCAGCTATCACCAGTGCAGCGAGGTACCAGGGGCTCCAACTATCACCAGTGCAGTGAGGCACCAGGCACTCCAGCTATCACCAGTGCAGTGAGGCATGCAGGGCTCCAGCTGTCACCGGTGCAGTGAGGCACCAGGGGCTCCAGCTATCACTGGTGCAGCGAGGCACCAGGGGCTCCAGCTATCACCAGTGCAGAGAGGCACCCAGAGCTCCAGCTATCACCAGTGCAGCGAGGGACCAGGAGTTCCATCTATCACCAGTGCAGCGAGGCACCAGGGGCCCCAGCTATCACCTGTGCAGCGAGGCACCAGGGGCTCCAGCTATCACCAGTGCAGTGAGGCACCCGCGGCTCCAGCTATCACCAGTGCAGCGAGGCACCAGGGGCTGCCGCTATCCCCAGTGCAGCGAGGCACCAGGGGCTCCCGCTGTGACCAGTGCCGCGAGGCACCAGGCTCTCCAGCTATCACCAGTGCAGCGAGGCACCAGGGGCTCCAGCTGTCAACAGCGCAGCAAGGCACTAGGGGCTCCAGCTATCACCAATGCAGCGAGGCACCAGGGGCTCCAGCTATCAGCAGTGCATCGAGGCACCCGGGCTCCAGCTATCACCAGTGCAGCGAGGTACCAGGGGCTCCAACTATCACCAGTGCAGTGAGGCACCAGGCGCTCCAGCTATCACCAGTGCAGTGAGGCATGCAGGGCTCCAGCTGTCACCGGTGCAGTGAGGCACCAGGGGCTCCAGCTATCACTGGTGCAGCGAGGCACCAGGGGCTCCAGCTATCACCAGTGCAGAGAGGCACCCAGAGCTCCAGCTATCACCAGTGCAGCGAGGGACCAGGAGTTCCATCTATCACCAGTGCAGCGAGGCACCAGGGGCCCCAGCTATCACCTGTGCAGCGAGGCACCAGGGGCTCCAGCTATCACCAGTGCAGTGAGGCACCCGCGGCTCCAGCTATCACCAGTGCAGCGAGGCACCAGGGGCTGCCGCTATCCCCAGTGCAGCGAGGCACCAGGGGCTCCCGCTGTGACCAGTGCCGCGAGGCACCAGGCTCTCCAGCTATCACCAGTGCAGCGAGGCACCAGGGGCTCCAGCTGTCAACAGCGCAGCAAGGCACTAGGGGCTCCAGCTATCACCAATGCAGCGAGGCACCTAGGGCTCCAGCTATCACCAGTGCAGCAAGGCACCCGGGGCTGCAGCTATAACCGGTGCAGCGAGTCCCCAGAGGCTCCATTTATCACCGGCTCCAGCTATCACCAGTGCAGCGAGGCACCCAGGGCTCCAGCTATCACCAGTGCAGCGAGGCACCCGGAGCTCCAGCTATCACTGGTGCAGCGAGTCACCCGGGGCTCCAGTTATCACCGGCTCCAGCTCACCAGTGCAGCGAGGCTTCCGGGGCTCCAGCTATCACCAATGCAGCGAGGCACCAGGGGCTCCAGCTATCACCAGTGCAGCGAGGCACCCGGGGCTCCAGCTATTACCAGTACAGCGAGGCACCAGGGGCTCCAGATATCACCAGTGCAGCGAGGTACCCAGGGCTCCAGCTATCACCAGTGCAGCGAGGCACCCAGGGCTCCAGCTGCCACCGGTGCAGCAAGGCACCATAGGCTCCAGCTATCACCAGTGCAGCGAGGCACCCAGGCTCCAGCTATCACCAGCTCCAGCTATCACCAGTGCAGCGAGGCACCCGGGGCTCCAGCTATCACCAGTGCAGCGAGGCACCAGGGGCTCCAGCTATCACCAGTGCAGCGAGGCACCCAGGGCTCCAGCTATCAGCAGTGCATCGAGGCACCCAGGCTCCAGCTATCACCAGTGCAGCGAGGTACCAGGGGCTCCAACTATCACCAGTGCAGTGAGGCACCAGGTGCTCCAGCTATCACCAGTGCAGTGAGGCATGCAGGGCTCCAGCTGTCACCGGTGCAGTGAGGCACCAGGGGCTCCAGCTATAACCAGTGCAGCGAGGCACCCAGGGCTCCAGCTATCACCAGTGCAGCGAGGCACTCGGAGCTCCAGCTATCACTGGTGCAGCGAGTCACCCGGGGCTCCAGTTATCACTGGCTCCAGCTCACCAGTGGAGCGAGGCTTCCGGGGCTCCAGCTATCACCAATGCAGCGAGGCACCAGGGGCTCCAGCTATCACCAATGCAGCGAGGCACCCGGGGCTCCAGCTATTACCAGTACAGCGAGGCACCAGGGGCTCCAGATATCACCAGTGCAGCGAGGTACCCAGGGCTCCAGCTATCACCAGTGCAGCGAGGCACCCAGGGCTCCAGCTGCCACCGGTGCAGCAAGGCACCATAGGCTCCAGCTATCACCAGTGCAGCGAGGCACCCAGGCTCCAGCTATCACCAGCTCCAGCTATCACCAGTGCAGCGAGGCACCCGGGGCTCCAGCTATCACCAGTGCAGCGAGGCACCAGGGGCTCCAGCTATCACCAGTGCAGCGAGGCACCCAGGGCTCCAGCTATCAGCAGTGCATCGAGGCACCCGGGCTCCAGCTATCACCAGTGCAGCGAGGTACCAGGGGCTCCAACTGTCACCAGTGCAGTGAGGCACCAGGCGCTCCAGCTATCACCAGTGCAGTGAGGCATGCAGGGCTCCAGCTGTCACCGGTGCAGTGAGGCACCAGGGGCTCCAGCTATAACCAGTGCAGCGAGTCACCAGGGGCTCCAGCTATCACCGGTGCAGCGAGGCACCAGGGGCTCCAGCTGTCACCAGTGCAGCGAGGCACCCGGGGCTCTAGCTATCACCTGTTATCCATGGGATACAGGACGCACGTGTCTGGGATGCCAGGGGCCACAAAGAATCGGAACTTGGAGGCAGGGTTTGGGGGGCACAGCAGACAGATGATGGGATACAGTATGAGTGTGTTGGGGTGTAAGAGGCAAATGTTGTGACTGACCTGTCACGCAGGCCAGTCAGTCCACAGCTGGCGGCACCCAGACCACACCTTGACATCGTTGTTGCTGGCTGGTTCATGGGCACATGAGCCAGCTTGTGGAGCGGTGGGGGCACCACCGTACCTGGTTGCAGGGATCACCCTGATGGGCCATGATCACACGGACCCAGACAATGGCCTGGGGGCACCCAGCCAACATTGCTTGACAGGGGGCACCCTACAAGCCCGTTAGCACACAGGCTCGTCCATGGCCTGGGGGCACCCAGGCCTACACCAAAGGCGGCACCGGGATTGCCCATTAGGGCCACCGACGCCTATCTGCAGGGTTGCCCAGCAGGGGCACAAGCGCCTATCTGTAGGGTTGCCCAGCAGGGGCTCTGTAGCAGCACATATGTAGAGTTGCCCACCAGGGGCTCTACTGAACATCGGGGACAGCTTTGCCCAGCAGGCACACTGCCAGGTGTACGGTCCTGCAGCAGCAGGCCCTCCGCCTGCTACGCAGTGCCAGCATCGGCTGCTGCAATGACACACACAGCAGGCAGGGCTCCATGGTCTCAACTGACGAGCCGGAACTGGCTCGTCCCTTTATTATATTAGTTACATGGTCACCACCATGTGACCATAGCACACGCCCTGGGAGATACCATGCTCCCAGGAAGGGATGACACACCACACTCCTCCTTTTCCATCACAAGCAAAGAAATGGGAAACACCATTGAACATTAAATCAAAATACACAAACAGTAATGCTTGGCATCCAGGTGCAAATAATGACCACATATATAGGACCTCATGTTGGGACACACACTACTACCGAAAACATAACACATCTGCTAAGCTACTAAGCCTTGGTAGACATGTGGGGTGAAAGTCAGGGCTGGTGGATTGCTGGTGACACGTTGGAAATTCCACATTTAAACAAACCCTTTATTAACCTGTGTGAGTGCCCCTTAAATTGCTGAATGCCACAATAGTTAGTACCTGGCACCAATTAAAGCATTTCCAGAATACGCATGATCACAGCTTCACATTGCCCCTTGACTGGGCCATTTTAAGCAAGTCCAGGATCTGCAGGCTTCCAGCCTTCATGGGGATGGCTACTGCGTCCATATTGTGCAATTGTGGGTACGCAGGAAAACAGTCTGCCTTCCGTTGACATCTATTCAGGACAGTTCAGTTCACAGTTCAGGGGCCAGCAAAGCCACGCCTGGGGACACCTGGGGCCACATCGGCCTAGTCCATAGATGGTGGTGGCAGAATAGCCACACTCCACTGCTGGCAAGGGTGTCTGGGCCACTTTCTTCACGCCCCCATGATGGATGCCTTTCTTCTTTCTGGGGAGGCACCTGCCAATTAGCTCCCTACCCCAGGCAGGGGTTGTTGGCAGGACACTGCCAGCATTAGAGGGAGCACAAGCACTTGTGAGAGCTGCAACCCTCCCTTGCTAGCGTACACCACAGGGCACATGGTACATGACCATAGCACGAGACCTGGGAGATACCATGCTCCCGGGAAGGGGGGCCAAAAGGAGCAGAAAGGAGGACAGGAGATAGATATGTGTTGGTATCGGCGACCCATACAGGATGGGAAGTGGGAATCTTCATGGAAGTGTTGCTGGTACCAAGATTCATGAAAAGTACCAGGACTGAGCTATTCCTACGCATACGAAAGTGCACAATCCTCTGGCAGGGGGACAAAACACTGCTTTCTAGCTCTGCAGGCATATCATAAACTGATCTAGCACACTCCCATCCCCTCTCTCCCTCTCTCTCTCTCTCTTCCTCTTTCTCTCTTCCTCTCTCTTTCTCTTCCCACCCTCTCTATCTCTTTCCCTCCATCTCTCTCTCTCTATCTCTCTCGCTCCCTCTCTCTCGCTCTATCTCTCTCTCCTCCTCTCCCTGTCTTCCTCTCTCTCTTTCCTTCTCTTCCTATCTCTCTCTTCCCCCTCGAGCTCGTTCTCTCTCTCTAACCCCACTCTCATTCCCTTCTCTTTCTCTCCTATCCTTCTCTCTCTCTTATCGCTCTCCCTCTGTCTCTCTCGCTCTCTCTTGTCGTCTCTATATCGCTCGTTCTGTCTCGCTCTCTGTCTCTCCCTCTCTCATTGTCTCTCACCCTTCCTCTCTTTATCTCTTTCTCTCTTCCTCCTCTCTCTCTATCTCTCTCCTGCTCTTCCTATCTCTCTTTCTTTCTCTCTCTTTCTCTCTCACTCTCTCTGTCTTCCTCCCGCTCTCTCTCCCTCCATCCTCTCTCTCACTCTCATCCCTTCTCTCGCTCGCCTCCCTCTCTCTCTCCCTCTCTCTTCCTCTCTGTTTTTCCTTGTCTCTCTTCTCTCCTTCTCTCTCTCTTCCTCTCTCTTTTACTCTGCATCTCTTCTCTCCTCTCTCTATGTCCCCTCTCCCTCTGTCAAACTCCTGTCTCTCTCTCTGTCTCTCCCGCTCTCATTCTGGCTCTCTCTTACTCTCACTCTCTCTCTCTGTCTCACTCTCTCTGACTCACTGTCTCTCTGCATCACTCTGTCTCGTTCTATTTCTATGTGGGCGAGTGTCACATGGCCACCCAGCCATAGCTGACAGACGCACATCAAGATCCAATTTTATTTTTATTTTTTAAAAAGGGAATGATTTAATTGTACTCATTTTGCAAACTGTCTCATTTATAATAATCATTTCCAGTGTAGGATATAATCATAATACAAATGTTAAACTTCTATAAAAACCTAGAATAGCAAAACACATTATTTTCTGATAGAAGGTTATCATTCCAGCATGGCCAGTCTGGTATAGAGGAAGGGGACAAATAGCATCAATAAGAGTTCCTGACTGCTTGCATAACATCAAAGATCATTTTGTGAACATCAGCAAGGTAAAGGAAGTATGCAAGAGGCATGGCAAAACAGAAAAGTGTCCAAGAGGCATGGTGAGGTACAGAAAGAGTGCAAGAGGCACGGCAAGGTAAGGAAAGTGTGCAAGAGGTACAGCAAGGTAAAGGAAGTGTGAAAGAGGCATGGCAAAACAGAAAAGTGTGCAAGGGGCACGGAAATACAAAAGGTGAAAAAGGAAAGTGTGTAAGAGTCACAGAGGGAAACAGGTGCCATAGAGAAGACAAAGAGTGAAAGGAGAGGGGTCAGGTATAAGAGTGGTTGCGCATGGGGAGGAGCAACCCTGCATTCTCAAAAGTCTGTTAACCAAAGAAGGTGTACAGCGCCACTTGATGGACGGTGGAAAAAGGGGGAGCTACACTGAGAGCAAAGTGGGAGCAAAATTCTCCAAAGTGAAGAAAAGGCTGTTGAACCCTCACAAGAAATACCTGTGCTTCCAGAAGAGCATCTTGACAAGATGAACCTTTGATGTTTTCTGTTTGTGAACTTTAAGTGAACCTTTTGAGGCAAGAGGGGCCTAACATTGGGGAAGGGCACCCTGAGAGGCCCAACAGAAACTACGAGAGACATTGTTGAAAAGCGAGATGATGGAATTGGGGAAGGGACCCCTGAGAGACCTAAAAGGAACTTTGATTCTTTGTTTTGGGAACCAGAGGGGTCAGAGCTTGGGGAAGGGAACTCATGGAGACATAGATATTGTAAACGGTATTGTCCTGCTGGAAGAGCCCTGCCTGGAAGATCCCAAGAGCACCCCTTTTTTCATTGAACTATTTTTAAACTGAGAGAACTAAACCTGACGAAAAGGCTACCTGAAACCAGCCGTGGTTTGCATTTCTTTTTGAACCACCATTTTTCTTTAAGAAGACCTAACATCCCATTTGTTTTAAGAGTGAGGGCAAGCATGCGTTTTGACGCAGACAGACTTTGGTTTTGGACTTACAGACATCAACGGTCCTCAGAAGCATCAGTAGAAGGAACAACAACATTAGAGTTACAGCCAGTTAGGCATTACACCAACCCTACAAAGTTTTATAATAAAGATTTTCAAACTGTTACTTTTGAGCCTGTCACTCGATTGATACCAGGTCTGCCTCACAGTCACTTGACGGAGAGGTGTTTGCCTATGTGCACCTGAGGGTCTTGGCGCAGGAGGTGAGCTCGGGTGATAGCCAGGTTTGTATGCCTGGGTGTTTGGTGTTGTTGGTGAGGAGCAGGAATTTGTTATTGGAGGGTTAGAGTTTCAAGTATGCACAGGACATCCAAGACTAGATCAGCGAGAGGCAAGTTTTGAGCCTGTGGATGTCCTTGATGGAGTCGATCTTGAGGTATAGCTGTGTGCTATCAGTGTATTGGTGGATGTGGATTGTGTGCTAGGAGGGCTCCCAGCAGCTCTATCTATAGATTTAAGATCACTGTGGAGAGGATGGAGCCCTGCGGGCGCCACCGGTGATGGGTAACATTGGCGATCTAGAGACGTCCATCTGAACAAACCGCTGGCAGTTGGCAAGGTAGTACTTGAACCACTGAAGTACAAGTTTGCTGATCCCATGCGCCGATGTAGGGTGTCCATGAGCACATGGTGGTCTGATATGATAAGATATGATAGGTTATTTATAACGCGCTAAATACCTAGAGGTTTCTAAGCGCGGACCCGGGGATCGAACGTGTGGTGCTCCGTGTCGTCTTGCTTCCAAGGCGAGCACGTTGCCGCAGAGCTATCCTCCCGAGACACGGTCTACTGTGTCAAAAGCGGCTGAGAGTCTTGAGTAGAACTAAGAGGTAGGGGTGATCGTTGTCAAGGACGTTGAGGGTGTCATCGACCATCTGTCCGGTAGCTGTCTCTGTGCTGCATCTGGGTCTAAACCTGGATTGGTAGGTTAGAAGGAGATTGTTGGTGTCGATGTGTTGCTGCAGTTGCGTGGCTACCACTTTCTCGATGATCTTACCTAGGAAGGGAAGATGGGTGATGGGGCGATAGTTACCTAGATTGTTGGGATCCAGAGTGGGTTTCGTTAGTAGAAGGAGGATTTTTCCTGTCTTTAGAGTCGATGTGAAGGTGCCTTGATTTAGGGAGCTGTTGATGATCTCCGGGTGGTGAAGGAGAGCTTCAGTGGGGAGGGTCTTGAGGATGTCCTCCATATACAATGTGGCTTTGAGGGCGGCCAGGTTTTCTACCAGGTCCTCTGCATACCTTCCTACATTTGAAAATCAAAAACCCTGAGATGTATGCCCTGCCCACAGTCACAAAGGTCTCTGCCCATTTGCACACGGCCCACCCACCTGTCAAAAAGGTAAACTCGGTTGTTGTAGTCGTCATTAGAAACACGATTGCAGTTTGCACTTTACAGTGGAATGCAATCAATGTCAATGTCCAAGGACATGCATAACCACCCAAATTGCATAGTATGAATGGCATTCGCCTTCCATAAAAGCAATACACACAAAAGAGGACCTTCAATGTTTCTCATTTTAGCTGGGGGAGCGGAGTCCACCCTCTAAAAAAAGTGGGTGGACTCTGTTCACCTGCGTGTACCCTCAACTTGACCCCTGGAAAACTGGCTTAAAAGAATGGAAGCTGAAAATATAGGAATACTGCTTTCAATCCGGTGTCATTAATGACACCCGATTGAAAGAAGTATTCCACGATTTTTTGTTGCTACAGCTTTCATTCTTTTTGGCCAGTTTGCCTTATGTTTTAGCCACCCTTCAATTTAGGACAACTAAAACATAAGGCAAAATGGCCAAAAAGAATAAAATTGTAAGCAAAATAAGCGTGTTAATACTGCATTCGCGCCATTTCTGGGACCCGTCCAATCCTCCATCTGATTGGCTGCAAAATACCGCTGCTGGTAGCCAATCGGATGGAGGATTGGACAGGACCCGAAAACCCGGAGACTCCAAGGTCTTCCCCGGAGACCCGGAGAAATGGCTAAAAACCCGGAGTCTCTGGGGAAAACCCAGAGCCTCGGCAGGTATGGTCCTCTGTTGAAAGTGTCTTCAGTGTTGTCCGTCCAGGGTGTATATTTTGCAAGGATGGACGTGAGGTGGGCCTGTGAATGCAGAGCTGGTGTCTATGTGCCGGCAAATCTAGCTGATTTTGTTGATGAAGGAGGTGTTGATGGGGGTGTATTTTTTTGATGGTGTGTAGTATAGCTGGGTTGAAACAGTGCTTGACAAATTTGAGGGACATGTTACACAACTGGGGCAAATGAGTGTGTGTCATGGGGCATTGGAGCAATTCTGGGGCAGTGAGTGACATCAGGCAACACATTTGGCAGTGGGACCGCTTGAAAGAAATGAGTGACATTTGGCAAATCAGAGGTGTGGGGTGAAATAGCCCCGAATGCCATAACCAAAGGCTGGAGTCAGTATGAGGGCTCCCCCCAAAATGAAAGGCCTGCTTTGAATTAACATGAAAATAAAGTCCTGCAATTTCAAAGATAAAATGTGCGAAATTAGGCATCAAAACTTGGAGATGCCTAAAAATGTTCTTTGCCTTACGGAAGGGAAAGTCATGAGACGACATTTGCAAAAAAAATCTTAAATGGCTGAAGTCCTGTTGTCAGAAATGGCAGCATCCAGAATGTTAAGTAAAAAGCTCAAGATTGTGTGCAAGCCTGGGCAGCAGAATGGATCTTTTTACTGTGACAAAAATAATCAAGTGTAAATCTGTTTTGTAAATCCGTTTTTTCCCATTGTATCAAAAACATGCTCTTGAAAATGTGTGCAAGATGTATAATAGATGAACTTACGTTTTGTCCATCAAGAACCCATCACAAGAGGAAACAATAATTTGCAGAACCTACAAGGAAATGTTGAATTGTAGCAGAGTGAAAGCCATTCACAGCTGGAATAGACAAAGGACATTTCAATTGTGCCTTTAAAGGGATACTTTGAGCTTCCAGATGTACAACTAAAGGCGCTAAATATGTATAACTATGTTACCCTTCTGTAACCACTGTGCAAGGCTTTTACATGTTATAATTGTGCAATTCTAAGAGTTGATTTAAAAGTAAAATGCTTGCAGAGGGGGCGAGGCTGAAATTCTGGTTTAATGACTCTGCTGTGGGTTTTCCAAATGTGAAACTAAATTTCAAAGGCCCATAGTCATGGGGATGAAGTCTTGTTCCCTTCAAGCATGGGTGCTGGCCCTTTCAAATACAATCTTAAATTCCAGCAGAGATGGGATTGGGAGTGCGGGCCTGATAAGTGGTGCTCTGTTTTCCAGCAGTTTATGACTCAAACCAAAGCTGGCCATTAGCCCTTGAAGCTCTGGCTTAATCTAAACAAAAGACTCCCTCTTGAAGTCAGAGCCGGAAACAGATCAGTTCTAAGGGTGGGGGCCAGAGCTAAGGAGCAGTTTCACAACCATTGCACAGGATGGGAGATATGCTGTGTATGGGATAACTTGGGCAATATTGATTGTACACTATTCATGTTTGAATTTCTGAAAAGCTATCCGCTAGCCGCTTCTGGTGATCTAACGCCGATTTTGGTGACACCAACATACCAAAAGTTATGAGGAAAAACATAATTGTGATCTCTGTATAAATATGAGAGCTATACTAATTTGAGGAAATATGTAAAATATTTTCCATATTCCGCCCACTGAGTGCCATATTTTTCATTAATTTAGTTCAGGAGTAAACGAGAAAATACTGTAGCTTCACCAGTTGGTCGCACAAATACCAGAAAAGATGTATGCGATTCACTGAAAATGTAGCATTAAGAAATGCTGGCATATGTGTCAAAATATGATGAGAATGGGCATTAGTCATACAGTGAGATTTCCATGTGCAAAAAACAGACCCAGTTAGATGATGGATTGGGTTTCTTCCCTTGGCTTCCCAGTACATTCCCATTTCCTCTGAACCTATCGGCCTGCAGATGGGAGGGGACCCTTGAACACTGCCCAATCCATTCTGTGAAAATTATGACACATCTGCGATGTCACTTGCCTTATAAATAAGTCACGTTGTCTCAAATCAGGACTCTCCCTACCAACTCTTGAGGTGTGCAGCTGACCAAATCTGGAACCATACTTGCAGAGTGGGGTCTAAATCTTAGAGTGAAGCTAGGAGCTGTAGTAGCTGGAGTGGGACCCTTTCGGAGGACAGAGAGAAGCCTTGACTGACCCTTTGATTGACCAAGCAGTGAGGCTCTGGTGCCCCCCTGACGTCCATCAAGTCAGCTCTTGTAAGTATAGACATCCCCCGCCATAGATTAAATAAGCCCTATTTTCTTCAGCATTGCCATATAGATCCCCCCATGGAAAAGCCTGTATCTTATTTCTTGTGTAATTCAGGTATTGTCCTATTGAAAAACATATTTGACTTGTATGTGCATTGTAGTAAACTTCCCATTGAAAAACCATGTGTTTGTCTGTGCATTTCAGTCATTTCCCGTTGAAGAATCTCCAGTTGCTTGTGTAGATCCCTAGTATATTATTCCCAGGAAATCATTTCATTTCTACATTGATTTTATGAGATTGGGCTAGTTGGAATTCAAAACTGTCTCTTCCCAGTATCTTGTGAGTTGTTATAGTTATAAAATGTTCCTCAAAGAAGTAATTTCATTGTGAGCTGAAAACAAATTTGTCTGTGTGTTTAAATGGTGATTTACAAAACCAATATCCATTTGCATCTGTCATTTTAAACCCAAACCGTTTTTACTATTGTGAGTAATCTCTTTGCCCAGCGCTTACCTGTTATTTGCCTCTGTCATTTTAACAAAAAAATGATTTTCCTATTGTGCATTCCCCGTGCATAGAGCTGCCTGTCATTTGCAGCCTTTGTAAAAACGAGTGTCATTTGCAATGTCTTTTCCCTGGAAGTTTAGCTTAACTGTTTAAAAAAACATGCTTCCTAGTCTATTCCTCTTCTCCTACTGTACTGTGATAACAAATTTCCAATTGCATTCCCTTTCTATGTGCCCATGTGTTGCATATTCCAAAATCGGTTTTCCTATTGTGTGCTGGATAGTATATTCTGAAGCCCTATTTGTCTCCTAAGAATAATAAGCAAAAAGTGTCTTTTGTGCTGCCCCATAGCAGTTGTTCTAAGTAAAACCCATTTTTTCTTGTGCAGACAAAGTGTCCCATTCATTGATGGCTCCCCATATTGTTTTTGAAACCCCCCCCAAAAATCCGATTTTAACCTGGTGTTCCCATTCTTTGCCACTGCCTTCCCCTCAAAGCTGACAAGCCTAGTGGATACCTAAGGGGCTGGCCCTGAAGGATGCTGGCACTCAAGAATTATTTGTGTGTGCATTGCACTTTCCTGTGGATTGCATTCATTTTTATGTGTTTTTTTTAACAGTCTTGATAGTATTGGTGAGAGAAGTAAAAAGTAAATCCTTCTGAGTACTCTGAAGTGTATGTTGCCACACCTTGGTGGCTAATGTAACTATGCATTCAATGTTCCGATTAAATCACCAATTAATAAAATATTAATTGATAACACACCAGCTTGATTCCTGGTCTACTGTGGTGCGGGGTGCTTGTCGAGATTGGGTGCGAGACGGTTGGAGGCCTCCTTAAAAACGAATTGGGATTGTAAAAATAAAAAGCGGTTTTACCGTGCGCCACATTCATTGCAAGGGAAAGGGATCCCTGACTTGCTTGTGCTGAATAATATATAGTGACTGAGGCAATGGGAGCGAGGAACTAAATAATATGAATATTGACTGCATTCTGCTACAGAAATGAGTGTAAATCCTAAATCTTTTCTAATCTAATTGCACCCATTGATGATCTGTAAAATGCACCATTTCACCTATTTCTTAAAAGAATAGAACACCCCAAACCCCATCTTTGATTGTCGGGTTGTTTTTAATGCTTGCTATCACATGCAAAATCAATGACACCTTTCAAGCACCACCACTTAAAAACATCACTAGCATCGCTGTTATTAAGGGAAGTGCTTTCGTTTTAGACACCTCCTTACACGTATAACCCCCCTATTGTAAAAGCACAGAAACAAAAGTACACCTTTTGTAAACCAGAAAAAATGTAATTGCATGTCTGAGTGCAGAAAAAAACGTTCAGCTGTTAGACTCTAATGATACACACAGCACACCTGCCAAACCTCACACAGCAGCACGCCTCCTACACCTGCCAAACCTCACACAGCAGCACGCCTCCTACACCTGCCAAACCGCACACAGCAGCACGCCTCCTACACCTGCCAAACCGCACACATCAGCACGTCTGACAGGAGCTCGAAAGTATATTTCAAAATTCACCTGTCACAAATAGCATAATCAAGAAGTCACCATATTATTTTAAGTGAGTTATACAGCTTTTGTGGAATTTCCGTTTGTTTTTTAACATGTGGTAGGATTTTGAAGGTGCAGTTTCCCAGACTGTTGGTGTCAGTCAATACCTTGGGGTGTTCACATTGGGCCTCATTACAAGTATGGTGGTGTGGGGATAACGGTAGCAATGCAGTGGTAACCACTGCATTACCGTCGCATTACACCCACTGCTGTTCTACAACTTTGGTGGAGAGGTGGAGGAAAAACCTGCAGCAAAATGCTAGAGGTAATTCTGCCATTTTACTGCTAAAATGAGCTAAATCAGTGGAATTACCGCTGGCAGAATTACCACTGAAGGAATTACTGCTGGCAATTATTCTGCTGAAATCCCTATGGAGTCCTATGGACACCATAAATAGGGAATATCGCTGCCATGCCACCACTTCTAATCTGGTGGTAATTCCACCAGACCAAGTGGTGGTAATGGTAATTCCACTTGGTGGTATTCCTGCAGATTTACCACCAGAATACCACCAAGCTTGTAATGAGCCCCCTTATGTTGTGGCTGAAAAAGCGAGTGCAGTTTTCTCATTAGGGTGTGGAAGGGAGTATGGATGCAGTTTGTTGTGTGGAAATGAGGGTGCATTTTCCATGGTGGCTTGTGGTGGGGAATGCTGCTACAGTTTTCTCATTAGGATTGGGCAGATGTCGTTTTCCCATTATAGTGAGGTAGGGGTTGCATTTGCAAGTTCCTCGTTAGCTTGTGGTGGGGAATGCTGGTGCAGGATCATGTGATCTCCAGACCCATATTTTCCATCAAGTCTATACATTTATTTGTTTATGTTCCTTGTTTTTAACTTCTGCTAGTGAAGGACATCATTGCCTGATAGAATTGAAGGCATAGGTCTTTTTTCATGGCACACTCACTCCCAAAGTCTTTCTTCTATGTTATTAGTAGTAGCCATCTTTCCTCCGTTACTGAATCCTAGATGGAATGATCGAGCAGCGAGGAAGGCATCTGTGTGCTGAGGATGCACTAAAGTTTAAATATTATTTGCCTGTCTGTGATCAACATTGCAGAACAAAATAGGTGATGGCTGGAATGTTTAGAAGCAATCTTAAACCTATGGCAATTGCCCTGGGCATCCCTCCAGACCATCGTTCTTCACCTTTCAATCCATTACAGACTGGGGAAAGACCATAAGAAATTCAGGGTTGGTCCAACAACCACAGGGGCAGTCCAGCCCAAACTGCTAGGCCACATCCCTGTAGAGGAGGTCCCAAATAAAGGCTGCACTCCCATCTGCCATTTTGAAGTACCAGGAACGTTGACACCAAAATATGTGACATAGGATGAGCAAATAAAACAGCAGAGAGCCGCAGTAGGGCTCTGCCCAGTACCCATCAGAAGAGCAACACCTATTGAAGTACCAATACCAAGACAACCATGGACAGTAAGGTATCCATTGAGAAAACCCTACCAACAAATGACACGAAATTAAGATTGCCCAAGTACTGTCCCGGAAGAAACCAAAAAGGCATTAATGGAAGATGAATGGTGACGTCACGAGAGCCCGGACATACTCACAGATAGAAGAAATAACAACCAAAAAATTACACACACAGATGAAACACCATGAATAAAGATATTGTGAACCCAAAGGAAGAGAATGATGTCGAAACACAAAGATGCTTAAACTGTAAGCAGGATGAAGATATTTAACCAGCTAACGCCTGTACATATGTGCTTGGAACCGCAAGAAAGCTAAGAAAACAGTGCAGCTTGCTATGCTAAGTAGAAGAATAGCGCAGCAAGTGCCATTATACATAATTTACCTCAAAACAAAGCACAGTATTATAAGTGCGATTCTACTTTGCACGAAAAGCAGAGTCAACTCAGGTTACTAGAGGCCAAACAGGACAAGACTCATATTCTAGCAAAATGAGAAGAGACGGCTGAATTGAAACTCAGCAGATGCAACTCGTGCCAGGAGAGCCAAGGTCATACCAATAGAAGGAACGAACAGTAGCTACATCTAATTGAAACTTAAGAACAGAATAACCTGTCTTTGAAAGGTCAAGATAAGGAAGCGTAAGGCAGGTGGCAAGCCGAATAAGAATTAAATGCACAAATTGAGAGAAATTCGGTAATTTTTTTTTTTTTATTTTTTTTTTATTGTAACATTAGTTTATTACAAAAGAAAGAAAAACTTTTTGTTACATTTGTGCCTCAAGTCCTCAAGGTCTTCACTAGCTAAAATCACTAATTACATTACACATTGTTTAGCTGTAGAGCATCCATAAAGTTTATTATTGCGCAGGTTAACTGAGTGTTGAAACCTGCGATCAGGTAACACCACCAGGCATCCATGTTTCCTGACGAGGGAGCAAAGCGGTCTAAATGCAGACTACGCTGCGCTGTAATGGCTTCACAGTCCAATATTAGGTGTCTCACCGATGCTTGGCCAAGTTTGCAGAATCTACATTCTGCCGTCTGCGCCAGTGGATCATGCCTCAGGAGCTGTATCTCCCTAGTTTTATATAGATTTAGTCTCATCCGCAGGAACATATTACGATGGTATTGTGAAGGAAATTTCTCCAAATATTTTGGAATTGCATCAAGTTTGTTTAGCGCACTTCCAAGGTCCAGAGAAGTTGTCAGTTTGTTTCGGCGTTCTTCATTTTTTAGCCAGTTATGGTGACAAATTTTTTTCTTCGCAATTTGGGGGCGAAGTATTACAGTCTCTACAGAAACTCCAGCATCTTCTAATACCAGAAGTAGTTTTTTCTCCCACTCCTTTAATAAAAAGGCAGATGAATGTTCAGAAACAGAGTGTAGTATTTCATATGGTTTTACTACCATCTCCGTCCGCATTTTCCTAAACATGGAGATTGATTTCCACAGAACAGTTCCATATAGAGCCTCAATACATAGCTCATATCGTATTGCCACAGTTGATGAGCTATTTGGTAATCTCAACACTTTACGCCAAAAACTACCTTCAAGCTTGTCCCACAAGCCTTCTGGAAGATTCCAACATGTTTAACTCCCAAAGGTTATAGCGGGAACTACCTTTTGAAGGTAGAATGATAGAACCGGCTTTAGAGTGAATTTTCCGTAGGCTGCATGCAATTTTGCCCCTTGCAAAGCAAACATTTTCATCCGGGCCACCAAGTCTTGAGACCACTCCCATTCTCGAATTGAGTTGTTAAACAAAACACCTAAGTATCTTATGCTATCAGTTATCGCAAGGAGTTCATTATTTATCCTCCATTCAAAGTGACCTGTCTTCTTTGGTTTACAGTGACCCACCTCGATGATTTTTGACTTTTTGGTGTTAATTCGTAGGTCATTTTGCATGCAATATTTCTGGAATTCATTTAGCAGGCGTTGCAGTCCGATAGGAGTGGAATCCATAAACACAATATCGTCGGCGTAGACAGCCCAACTTAATTCATGACCATTCACCAACGGGGGAAAAACTCTTAATTCACTCAATATTAGAGGTAGATCAGAAATGAAGAGCTTAAATAACTGGGCTGCTAAAGGGCAAGTTTGACTCCTCGTTTTGTCAATATCTCATCAGATAAGTCACCTTGCTCATTTAGCCGAACTCTAATGGATGTGTTGGAATGTAGCGCAATCAGAGGGGCTAGCAGCTCACTTGGACATTTCCAATCATGAAGTTTTTTCCACAGCAGATTACGATTTATGCTGTCGAAAGCCTGACTCAGATCTATAAAGGCGATATATAGTTTTTTCTTACGCCTCAGTGCATCTAGTTTTAGGCAGTTCAAAAGCACTAGGTTAAGCTCAACCCCGACACCTTTTGTAAATCCGGTTTGACGTCGATCAACAGCGGCAACATCTTCAGCCCAGTGAGCTAGACGTTTCTGGAGAAAGGACCCAAATACTTTTCCAATTGTATCCAAAAGGGCAATCGGGCGAAATTAGGTAAATTAACAGTGTCTGCATCACGTGACCATCCGAGCGAGGAGAAGCACGAGTTCACACCTACGCTTGGCATCCGCCCAGGAAGAGATATCGGAACTTTCCCAGACAGAAGATGCAGTTTCGAGGCCAACCACAGTAACATAATTGACACATAGTTGTTGAAGTGATGATTGATTGTAACCTTAATTGGAGGAAGGCCGGGTATCTGAGGGGGCTGACCATGCTGCGTGCTGCTAAGTGAAGTGGAAAGTTATGCATGGGGTTGGTGCCAACCCAATCACAATGGACCAAATAATCTAGGGTCCTATAGTTAGTAGAACCAATGGGACGTCGTACTTTTAGTGATGTCTACATGAGTCATTTTTGAAGGAAGGGCTTTGACGCCCACCTGACAGTATTTACCCAATCCACTCAGTCCGTTACCATACACAGATATAGTACCTATATTAAAGTTACCTTTTCCTAGGCAATAAAATTGCATGTTAACTTTTAAGTGTAACACGTCAATTATGACGAGTTTTGAGTACAAATGTCACTGTTTGTATGAAGTTCATTGGAGTTGAAGCCAGACAGACTATCGCATCACTGCTGATTGCCATGACTCCCCGTTTTTTGTACTTGTCATTAAATGGACTCCCTTTGCCAAACCATTGAGTTGTCCTTATTGATTGCTGTTGGAGTAATACATCTGCACCCCCATCCATCTCAAGGTGCAACTATCTCGTCTTAAAGTACTTCAGAGCAATCCTCGGCTCTATGGGCCGGCTGGGGGTCCCCTGAGTACATCCCTTCTGTACGAGACCATAAGCATCCCCATACATGTTTCAGCCTCATTGGGCATTATCCTTGATGAGTAGCTGGGGTCTCTAGGCCCATAACGCTCAGGACCCACAGCTGGTCATACGTCTAGGCATACCAGTTTCACTCCGGGTGACTACACCAAAACAAAGAGGTGCACAACCTTTCTGTTTAGCAAGCAGTGTTCTAAGAACACTTGTTCTCTTGGGAAATGTGTATATGTCCTGTGTACTTTCCAGAGTTGGGAAAGACATCCTAAAATGCAATATGCACATTTATTTCATTGTACTTCACTGACAGTGACGTTACTCCCCATTGCATACATCAGAGTCCCCCCACTTTATTTATTAATATTAGAGCCCTGTCCGGAGGGTTGCCCACTGTGCGATAGTGTACACACAGATCGAGGAAGGTTCCCCCCTCTCTCTCTCTCTCTCTCTCTCCCCCTGTCTCTCTCTCTCTCTCTCTCTCTCTCTCTCTCTCTAGCTCTCTGTGTGTCTCTGTCCCTTTGTTTCTCTCTCGCTCTTACTGTCTCCTCTTCTTTCTTTCTTCTCTCTTTTTTCCCTCTTTCTTTCTCTCTTTTCCTTTTCTATCTTCGTCTCTTTCTCTCTAATTCTACCCCCCCCCCAGCCCCACCACTTCCCTCTTGCACCCCTCAGGTGTGCACTGTACCATGATGTTTGCCTGGGCTTTCTTTGGAGAGCAAATGAGTGCAAACCATCTGTTTGTTACAAGGCAAACGTACAGGCCAAGCTGTGCATGTCACCTCCCCCCTCCCAGTGCTGAAAGGAGCCAGTGACATTTTAGAACTCAGAGCTGCTGCTGACGCTCACAGGGCATCAGTGCCAACTTGGCCACATATTTATATATATATTTGGAATAAGTGTGCCAATACCATAGCAATGCCACAGCAGAGTACCGGAATCAGTGTTCTGTAGCTTCTCTGATAAGTTTGTACTCGGCAGAAAAGAGAATTTTCGAACAAAGTTGCCATCCTTGGCGACCAATGAAGTGCGGGGTCAAGTCACTCATAGTTCATGAGGGAGGACAAGGCCCCCTGTCTTTGCATCTCGTCGCCATTCTCTGTATGATTGGGGGAAACTATTCTGATATAAACAGCACCCCTCTGCTATTGGTAATTGTGTACAGTGATTGAAGTGATTCTGTCATCAACCTACAATGAACCTTGCAAAGGGGAGCATCCTTACCTCAAGGCTCCTGTTGCACCACTTTTAGGAGTGAGTAATGGAGCCAGGGTAAACATTTTCTGGGGTACAATTTAGCGGCGATTCAGATGCCGTTGAGGACTTCCTTGACTCTGGCCTAGTTCAGCATTTTTTAAAGCCTCTTATTTTTCGGTGCAGTTCAAGGTGTAATTTGATGCTCGGGAAATGTCATTTTGACTGCAAGATATCTCATTTTAGACATTCATAGAACAGAGGCCCTATGACTGCCATTAGTGAGCTATAGAAAGCCACGCTGGTAGTCGCTGGTTTAAGCAGGTTCCTGATGTGGAAAGGACGCGTGTAGGTTGGGAGCAATGTGGGTCGTTTTGCACGAGGCCAGGGGGTTCTGTCCTGCTTTCAGGGCGTGGTCGTGTCTGGACATGAGATGTCTGGTTCTCGCTCATTCTGAAGGCGGGGGAGTAGAGTATAGACATATGCGCCTCTCTGGAGATATGAGAACCCCCGGGTGAAATGTCCGGAAGGAGGGGGACTTTGACCTGGCTGCATCACCCGTGGTCTGCGGTGTCACGGGAAACTCTGCGGGCGACTCTTTTCGTTCCTTGCAAAGAGAAGTGTAAGTCTTAACAGCCAATCACGTGCCTGTGCTGTGGACAGGAGCGGCACCTGCTGCAGGATTGTAATGGACGTTCTGGCAAGGGGTCGCTCCATCCATTAAGGATGAGGGGGCTGGTTAAGGCCTTTTCACGTCCTCAGGTGTTGGGCTTTTTAGAATGCAGGAATACGTGTGCAGTGGCACCTCACTTCTGCTGAAGGGGCTGTGGCTATTTCGCAGGTCATTTGTGGTACTGCCTTGTTCAACTCTGGTGCTCCCACAAGGTGTGTGGACCACAGCTGGGCCAAGCGAACCCAGGCTCCTGCATGTCCAGTTGCACTCGCACGGCCTCCGGGCGGGTTAAGAGTCTGCACCTGGAACCCTACAGCCCCTTCTCTCGGCACTTATGAGCCCCCCCCCCTGGCTGCACTTGTGAGTTACCTGCACTTCTCCCTCCCTCTTTTGGACTCCCCCCTCCCTCTTCCCCACACTTGTGGGATCTGAATGTCACAAGGCCTAGTAAGATCGTTGTGTGTCCTGCCTTTGTTTCCCCCTCCCTTGTCTTGTAGCGCCTAGAAACACTTGTGTCCAGGCGCGTTACAATTTGCCACATCATGTCATATGCACTTGATGGTTAGTATGAACTCCAAGCCAGGCCCTCGGGTTGCCCGATTGCATCACCTTGGTTCCCCGGGGTGCAGCAGCACAGGCCTCACTTCAGCACGGGTCCTTGCTGGTGAGAATAGGTTCACAGCTCTGTGGGGAGAATTCTTTGGTGACACGGGGGGGGGGCGGAGGGGAGTACTGGAAGTCTGACTCTGAGAGAGTGCTGGGCTGAAGGAATCTTCTAAAGCAGATGGCGGCTGATGTGTGGAGTCCACCTGGGGGCCTTCCTTCCGGTCAGTATAGGGAATGTGTGAAGCCTTTTAGTTACAGAATGCTGTGATTTTATTTGCCAGACTTCTGCTGTTACGTCCCCTGGAACTGGACCGGCCCTCATGAATGACTAGCTTTTTGCACAGTTAAGGAGGCGTTGGGGTTGATATAGAACATTATTATAACACCGGCTATTTCACAGACGATCTGGCCTGGGATCCATCGACAAGGAAGGTTTGTGATAATGGGAGCGGTGTGGCAGAATTCGTTGGCGTCTTGCATTGCTTTTAAGGGCACGTGACGTCTCAGAGGGGTGTGTTGCCTTCTTCCAGGCGTGGCAGTACTGCTGCTTGGGCGGTGCCTCTGGAATCAGAGCGAGGAAGACGGCTTTCGGGTCAGTACCTTTCAGAATCAGCAACCAGGAAGACGCTTAACACCTCTTGCGCATCAAAGCACGAGGTGAGCGGGACACCGCCTTTCTTCTGCCTTCTGGGCGCTCTGCAGATTTTTTGACACCCCCTTTGGGCTGTCCAGCACTTGCCTTATCGAGTCATTCTGTCAACTATTCTGGAGAATTCAGTAGTTATCTGTTTGGATGCCATTTTGGTATGTCTTTGATTCTTAAGGCAAAGTAAAGAGCTATTGAAAGGCATGTTTTGAAATGCTAAAGGCAAATTGTTTTTTTGCAAAGTTTGAGGTTTGATTCCTTCCAGTTTACGGTCTCCTGCCTGCAGGGTTTAATTTGTGGGGGGTGGGGCTTGCCAGGGCTCAGACTCGCCACTTATTTCTGAGCCCTGGCACATATTTCTAATCCTGGCTTGAGTATGTGGTGCTGTTTTAGCAACTTTATTATTTGAGCTGTCCCTGAGTCATAGTAAGATAAAAACAACAGTGTGCACAGACCTGAGTCTCTTCACCCTGGGCTTGCTCATAGTTATCCCTTTACCCTGGGCTTGCTCATAGTTATCTCTTCATCCTGGGCTTGCTCATAGTCATCTCTTCACCCTGGGCTTGCTCATAGTTATCTCTTCACCCTGGGCTTGCTCATAGTTATCTCTTCATCCTGGGCTTGCTCATAGTTATCTCTTCACCCTGGGCTTGCTCATAGTCATCTCTTCACCCTGGGCTTGCTCATAGTCATCTCTTCATCCTGGGCTTGCTCATAGTTATCTCTTCACCCTGGGCTTGCTCATAGTCATCTCTTCACCCTGGGCTTGCTCATAGTTATCTCTTCACCCTGGGCTTGCTCATAGTTATCTCTTCACCCTGGGCTTGCTCATAGTTATCTCTTCACCCTGGGCTTGCTCATAGTCATCTCTTCACCCTGGGCTTGCTCATAGTTATCTCTTCACCCTGGGCTTGCTCATAGTTATCTCTTCATCCTGGGCTTGCTCATAGTCATCTCTTCACCCTGGGCTTGCTCATAGTTATCTCTTCACCCTGGGCTTGCTCATAGTTATCTCTTCATCCTGGGCTTGCTCATAGTTATCTCTTCACCCTGGGCTTGCTCATAGTCATCTCTTCACCCTGGGCTTGCTCATAGTCATCTCTTCATCCTGGGCTTGCTCATAGTTATCTCTTCACCCTGGGCTTGCTCATAGTCATCTCTTCACCCTGGGCTTCCTCATAGTCATCTCTTCATCTTGGGCTTGCTCATTGTTATCTCTTCATCCTGTGCTTGCTCATAGTTATCTCTTCATCCTGGGCTTGCTCATAGTCATCTCTTCATCCTGGTCTTGCTCATAGTCATCTCTTCATCCTGGGCTTGCTCATAGTCATCTCTTCATCCTGGGCTTGCTCATAGTCATCTCTTCACCCTGGTCTTGCTCATAGTCATCTCTTCACCCTGGGCTTGCTCATAGTTATCTCTTCATCCTGGGCTTGCTCATAGTCATCTCTTCATCCTGGGCTTGCTCATAGTCACCTCTTCACCCTGGTCTTGCTCATAGTCATCTCTTCATCCTGGGCTTGCTCATAGTTATCTCTTCACCCTGGGCTTGCTCATAGTCATCTCTTCACCCTGGTCTTGCTCATAGTCATCTCTTCACCCTGGGCTTGCTCATAGTCATCTCTTCACCCTGGGATTGCTCATAGTTATCTCTTCATCCTGGGCTTGCTCATAGTCATCTCTTCATCCTGGGCTTGCTCATAGTTATGTCTTCACAGTGGGCTTGCTCATAGTCATCTCTTCACCCTGGTCTTGCTCATAGTCATCTCTTCACCCTGGTCTTGCTCATAGTCATCTCTTCATCCTGGGCTTGCTCATAGTCATCTCTTCACCCTGGACTTCCTCATAGTCATCTCTTCACCCTGGTCTTGCTCATAGTCATCTCTTCACCCTGGGCTTGCTCATAGTCATCTCTTCATCCTGGGCTTGCTCATAGTTATCTCTTCATCCTGGGCTTCCTCATAGTCATCTCTTCACCCTGGGCTTGCTCATTGTTATCTCTTCATCTTGGGCTTGTTCATTGTTATCTCTTCATCCTGTGCTTGCTCATAGTTATCTCTTCACCCTGGGCTTGCTCATAGTCATCTCTTCATCCTGGGCTTGCTCATAGTCATCTCTTCATCCTGGGCTTGCTCATAGTCATCTCTTCACCCTGGTCTTGCTCATAGTCATCTCTTCATCCTGGGCTTGCTCATAGTCATCTCTTCATCCTGGGGTTGTTCATAGTTATCCCTTCATCCTGGGCTTGCACATTGTTATCGCTTCATCCTGGGCTTGCTCATTGTTATCTCTTCACCCCGGGCTTGCTCATAGTCATCTCTTCACCCTGGGCTTGCTCATAGTCATCTCTTCACCCTGGGCTTGCTCATAGTCATCTCTTCATCCATGGCTTGCTCATAGTTATCTCTTCACCCTGGGCTTGCTCATAGTCATCTCTTCACCCTGGGCTTGCTCATAGTTATCTCTTCACCGTGGGCTTGCTCATAGTCATCTCTTCGTCCAGGGCTTGCTCATAGTTATCTCTTCACCGTGGGCTTGCTCATAGTCATCTCTTCGTCCTGGGCTTGCTCATAGTCATCTCTTCACTGGGGTTGCTCACAGTCATCTCTTCACCCTGGGCTTGCTCATAGTCATCTCTTCACCCTGGGCTTGCTCATAGTTATCTCTTCGTCCTGGGCTTGCTCATAGTCATCTCTTCGTCCTGGGCTTGCTCATAGTTATCTCTTCACCGTGGGCTTGCTCATAGTCATCTCTTCACCCTGGTCTTGCTCATAGTCATCTCTTCGTCCTGGGCTTGCTCATAGTCATCTCTCCGTCCTGGGCTTGCTCATAGTCATCTCTTCACCCTGGGCTTGCTCATAGTCATCTCTTCACCCTGGTCTTGCTCATAGTCATCTCTTCGTCCTGGGCTTGCTCATAGTTATCTCTTCATCCTGGGCTTGCTCATAGTCATCTCTTCACCCTGGGCTTGCTCATAGTTATCTCTTCATCCTGGGATTGCTCATAGTTATCTCTTCACCCTGGGCTTGCTCATAGTCATCTCTTCACCCTGGTCTTGCTCATAGTCATCTCTTCATCCTGGGCTTGCTCATAGTCATCTCTTCACCCTGGGCTTGCTCATAGTTATCTCTTCATCCTGGGCTTGCTCATAGTCATCTCTACACCCTGGGCTTGCTCATAGTTATCTCTACATCCTGGGCTTGCTCATAGTTATCCCTTTACCCTGGGCTTGCTCATAGTCATCTCTTCACCCTGGTCTTGCTCATAGTCATCTCTTCATCCTGGGCTTGCTCATAGTCATCTCTTCATCCTGGGCTTGCTCATAGTCATCTCTTCACCCTGGGCTTGCTCATAGTCATCTCTTCACCCTGGTCTTGCTCATAGTCATCTCTTCATCCTGGGCTTGCTCATAGTCATCTCTTCATCCTGGGCTTGCTCATAGTCATCTCTTCACCCTGGGCTTGCTCATAGTTATCTCTTCATCCTGGGCTTGCTCATAGTCATCTCTTCACCCTGGGCTTGCTCATAGTTATCTCTTCATCCTGGGATTGCTCATAGTTATCTCTTCATCCTGGGATTGCTCATAGTTATCTCTTCATCCTGGGTTTGTTCATAGTTATGCCTTCATCCAGGGCTTGCTCATTGTTATCTCTTCATCTTGGGCTTGTTCATTGTTATCTCTTCATCCTGTGCTTCCTCATTGTTATCTCTTCATCCTGGGATTGCTCACATCTCTTCATCCAGGGATTGCTCATAGTTATCTCTTCATCCTGGGGTTGTTCATAGTTATCCCTTCATCCTGGGCTTGTACATTGTTATCGCTTCATCCTGGGCTTGCTCATTGTTATCTCTTCATCCTGGGCTTGCTCATTGTTATCTCTTCATCCTGGCTTGATCATTGTTATTCACAAACTTGATAAATCTTGCTGCAGTGCTGGACAGGAACGTTCACCAGTTCAGGAATGATTTTTCCGGCATTTGTCCAAAATTTACCAGCGAGGTAAAACATGGTTCTGCTTGTTTTTGATTGATTGTTAAAATGTTCCACTTGCCACGGATAGGATCAGAGAAAAATATTAACAAAAATGTGTTTTAAAGAAAAATCGATATTATTTCAAAAGTCAATATGTTATGTCGATGGGTATCTGTAAGTCACAGCATGCATCCATCACCCTCAATGGGCCGTGGCATTTGCAGCCTGAACACCCATGATGCTGGTACTTTATGGAGCAGGCATGGGTGGTGTCAGTGGGCTGGGAGCTGGCCGTCCCGATGCGTCAGTGACGTGCAAGAAGATATTTGGGGCTTGGCACTCGTTTTCTTACAAATGAAGCACTGCATGCCTGGGGTCACCGGCATACCTCTGTGTCTGTTGCAAGGTGGCATCAGGGGACAGCTGCCTATTCCTAGGCAACAAGAGGGTGTGTGGAGCAGGACGTCTACTCCGACCTGACCTTCAGACCTGGAGTAAAGCCTTGGCACATTGACTCTTCACCATCTTCAAACTGAAGGCGTATTCTTTAATGACGATGATAAGCTGTGAAATGGAGGGTTCATCTCCAAGCACCTGCAGTGAACGCTTGAAGGGTAACGAGTGGCATTTGGTCTGTGCGGACTGACTTCCCTTCCGCACATCTGACGTGTTTCTCGATAATTTCACACAATGATCCCCTGGCCGAGACTCATTGACTGTTGCACTACGGTTCCATTCAGAGCTACATATCAAGGCCGCCCTGGTCAACGCAAGGTCGCTCGCAGCTCACGCACTTGACATCGCTGATCTTATCAAGATTCAGGAGCTTGATTTCATTGCCATCTTTGAGGCCTGACTACATCCCGCCTTGGGCCCGGCACTCTCTCTGGTATTCCCCCAGAGTACTCCATCTCTAGAGGCGACCGCACCTCCAGAGGTGGCGGAGTTGCCTTCATCCATAAAAACTCACTAGGACTTAGAACACTACCCAGTACAAATTTGGAATCTGCCAAGTTACTTTCTGTCAGCCTTCCACTATCTGCCAACCAAACGGCCACTATACACCTACTCTACAAACCACCTGGTCCCCCCATATCGTTTGTGGATGACATTATCTCCTTAGTACTTGACAAAGCTAAAACCAACTCTCAAACAATCATCCTTGGAGACCTAAATCTAGGTTACCAAGACCTCAATGACCTCACAGCCATTGACTTTGCCAACACCCTAACTGACCTAGGATTCTCCCATCATATACAAGAACCTACCCACATCAAAGGGAGGTCCTTAGATTGGCTAGGCGATACCAACTGCAATATCAGTCTTCTCTCGAATTCTCCATTCGATTGGTCGGATCACAATATCATCACCTTCAACAATGAAGCAGCCCACCTACCCACGCCTTCCGTCGCACCTGCCATACCTACCAGAAACAAAAAAACCTCCAAAAATGTACTCCCCCTCATCCTTCCCACCCCCAACACCGTCATTGATTCTTGTTCGGACCCCACCACCTTAGCTGACACCTATAACCAGGTGGTGCTCTCAGCTATAAACTCTATCGCCCCGCTCAAACTCGGGAGACCCAAACAGCATGCGCACCTCAATTTGTGGTTCACACCACAGCTTAGAGTGCTTTGTAAAGAGAAATGCAGTGCAGAATCACGCTGGAAAAGTCACCTGTCTGATGCCCTCAAGGACAGTCTCTTCCTAGCTATCCTTAACTACAAAGAAGCCATATTCCAGGCCAAAAAAGAGTCCTACAATAATCACATCTTGTCAGAAAAATCCAATACTAAGGAATTGTTCAAAATTCTCAAGCAACTTGAGACTCCTGCAGAACCTCCTGATGCCTGCACCATAGACAGTAATTGGGGTACTAATATACAGACAGCACTTTTGGGCTAAATTGCACCCCTCCAATCCAAAATTAGAGGTAAACAAAACACCCTACAGTCTGACCAACCTCTGACCACTCCCACGTCTGGTACCTGTCAAGCCAACGTGATCTGTAAACAGTTCACCTTCTCCCCTCTTACTATTCCTGATGTAGAAGGGATTATAAACAACCTCAAGCCATCCAACTGTCAAGTTGACCCTTGCCCGGCTCCTATCATCAAGGAAGCCTCTCACGATCTAGCCCCCTTCATCACAGCCTTCATAAATGCCTCCTTCAAAACAGGCATAGTCCCTGACAACCTCAAGGACGTCTGGGTGATCCCACTACTCAAAAAACATCCCTTGA
The DNA here is from genome assembly GCF_040938575.1 of Ambystoma mexicanum. Lineage (NCBI taxonomy): Eukaryota > Metazoa > Chordata > Amphibia > Caudata > Ambystomatidae > Ambystoma > Ambystoma mexicanum. The sequence goes on along the minus strand of NC_090932.1, from coordinate 1,695,976,054 downwards.
ACCCAACATTCCAACCAATTTTAGACCTATCACTACGGTCCCTTTCCTGCTCAAGATTCTAGATCGCGCAGCCTATCTGCAGATCCAAGAATATCTTGAATCTAACAATCTCCTTGGGCTAAGACTGTCAGGGGTAAGACTGGCCCAGGGCCCGGTACTATTGGGACTGTGGGGCCAGGGACCATGAAGAAACCCGGACCCAAAGGGTTTCCATACTTTAAAGGGCTGTTGTGCCCTTTCTGCAGACTGATCCAGCATTCAGCCCGCCGGAACTACAATTCCCAGCAGGCTTCGCGGGCCCGCGAGCCAATAGGAAGCCGCGCTGGGTGTGGCGCGCGGCGAATGCGCATGCGCAAGCTCCAAGGCACGGGGCTTGTGCTCGAGACGCCGAGGAGAGAGGACGTGAGCCCAGCAGCTCCCCGGAATCTATACGCGAGGGGCCAACGCCCACAGGAACCACGATCCGGCCCCTCGCAGACACAAGATAAGTGCCCCTCATCCCAGGGAGAGTCAGGGATCTTGGGGAAAGCGCAGGGGGCATACCCCGACCCCCTTCCTGAGCCCCTGCGCACCACGCAAAGCTAAGTGGGCGGATTTTCACGGGAAAATTGTGTTGTTAACAGAGCATGTTTTGAGTGCATTAATCTTTGGGGAAAAGCGCCGGAAGGGCGCGTGTGATTAAGAAGCACTAGCTTGGGGAACCCGGTCTGGGGAAAGGCCGCGTTCCGACACCCGGTCTGAGGGAAGACCGTGTTCGGGGCTGACAGTTCCATTGGGGCTAGATTAAGCCACGTGCGGCAGCGCACTCCAAGATTCCTGGATTGTTTGTTTTACGAAGAGTGATTGAGAGAGAGTGTGTGTTCAGCAGAACGAAAGACAATCGCTAATGCTTGTCCTTGTTTTCTTTTAGTTTGAATCCGACTCGGACCTGAATCTCGGACTGCAAGGACGTGGCACAGGACTTGACAGCCTTGCAGGACAGGACTTGAAAGACCAAAGCAAAGCTAAGTGTGCTAGTGCATGTGACTGTGTTCATGAAAATGTACAAGGACTAATGTCAACAATTGTTTGTTGCTATGCTAATTTGAGTATGTTACTGTAAGGCTCAGGGAGCACCTTCATCTCTGTTCAGGGATCAGGTGAGGGTGGCAGCACCTTTACATGTAGAGGTGCTACGGCAGTTCCATCAGCCAGTTTGAGGAAAGTGTGCAGACATCGTTTACCCTAAAATCCCCAGTCCTATCCATAACTCCTTCCCATCCCTCTATCCGGTATTCCTAAACCTCCCTCTACCTATCCAATCATCGAGATCCTAACCCTCCTTCCCCGCTCTGGTTAAAGAGGCCTGTGTAAGCTCTGTCTTGCAGGCACTGAAACCATTGAGGGGGTGGTTGGTACAGCGTCGCTCCTGCGCCTAGGACCTGAGCATCTTCTGACAGAAGCACAAGCCCACGTATATTCAGGCGCCTGAGTGGTGTAGCCACCCCCCCATTACCAAAAATGGAAGAGATTGCCAAGGTTTTGCAGGACCTGCAAAGCGAGCTAGCGGCGTCCAGACAGGACTATGCCACGTTGTCAGCGCAGGTACGGAGTTTGGCCGCGCAGACAGCACCTTTGCCGGGTCACGCACCAGTACAGGTTCAAGTCACCCCAGAGCCCCTGATTCCTTTGGCTCCACCTGAGCGGTATGCAGGAGACCCGCAAAAATTCACCACCTTCATTACGCAATGCCGCCTCCATTTCCTTACGAAACCAACAGCATTCCGATCCAATCAGTCTAGGACTGCTTTTGTTATCTCCTATCTCACAGGAGATGCAGCAGCATGGGCAAATCCTCTAGTCCAAAAGGACAATACAATCCTTTATGATTGGGACGAGTTTCTCTGTGAATTTGAAAAAATATTCAATCGTAGGGCTGCTACCCTGTGTAAGGATCGGGAGTTGCTGACATTGAGGCAGGGAAATAAGGAACTAGTGACCTATGTCACTCAGTTCAATCGATTAATAGCCGAAGCCGAATGGCCACGCGACAAATGCATGTCCCTATTTTATCAGGGACTGAGGGATGATTTGAAAGATCTTATAGCTCAGGTTGACCCCCAACCCCGGGAATGCTCGGATATGATCGATTTGGCGATGCGATTGGATCATCGTCAAGCTGAGCGACGGGGGGATAGGAAAAAAGGAGAGTCCCGTCCGTTAGCCAGGTTTGACCAATTTAAAGGGGCACGAGGGTCAATGGACAAGTCCGATGGAGACGAGCCAATGCAAATCGGGTCGGTTCGCGGTCCCCTATCAAAAGAAGAAAAAGAACGGAGAAGAAAGGATGGTGTATGCATGTACTGTGGGAAGTCCGGACACTTTGTTCGAGAATGCCCCACAAAGCCCAAGACTCAGGGAAACGCCTCGGCTCGTCGGTAGTGGGGGTCACCCGGTCGAGCCTGACTGATTGCAGGGCCCCGATAAAAGGTAGTCCCAACTTTGCCCCACACATTTCGATAAGGGGGTGTCTTGGTTTTCAGGGTATATCAAAAGAGGTCACCATGTTGATTGACTCGGGGGCAACGGGTAATTTTATAGATATCCAGTTTGCGGCCAGGTTGGGTATCCCTATCCAACAAAAGGCAAAACCTGAGCCCGTACGCGCGGTAGATGGTACACCTCTATGCTCGGGACCCATCACACATAACACTCATTTAGTGACCCTGAGTTGTGGTATTGGGCATTGGGAATACATTGCCTTTGACTTAATTGCTGCCCCGCAGTTCGGCCTTATCTTAGGGTTACCCTGGTTGAGAAAGCACGATCCTCAGGTTTGCTGGACCTCCGGTTTGGTAAACTTTTCCTCTCCTTATTGTCGGGAGCATTGTAAACAGCCGGTGGCTGCGGCCATTCAACTCGCAGGCATTACTAATGCCCAGCCGGAAGTGCGTTTAGAAGAACTACCCACAGAGTATTCAGACTTTATAGACGTTTTCAATAAGAAAGCCGCTGAAACTCTGCCCCCACATCGGCCATTTGATTGCCGGATCGATCTTGAGCCTGGGGCAACGTTACCGTGCAGCCGTATATATGCCTTGACCGAGGCTGAAAACGAACACCTTCGAGAGTATATTACAGCCAACTTGCAAAATGGCTTTATTAGACACTCTAACTCTCCAGTATCTTCTCCCTTGTTCTTCGTACCGAAGAAGTCCGGTGAACTCAGGACTTGCATAGATTACTGCGGGGTGAATCGGATAACCATCAAAAACCGTTACCCACTTCCACTCATTCCCGTCCTTCTAGATCAGGTTAGGGACGCGGTTATCTATACTAAGCTGGATCTTCGTGGGGCTTACCATCTTGTACGGGTGCGCGAAGGTGACGAGTGGAAAACCGCCTTCCGAACAAAATTCGGATTGTATGAATATCAGGTTATGCCATTTGGTCTCTGTAACGCACCTGCTGCCTTCCAGCATTTCCTAGATGAGGTTCTTCGGGAATATTTAGACGTATGTGCCGTCGTGTACATCGATGACATCCTCATTTATTCCCATAGCCTAGAAGATCATGTTCAGCATGTACGCGCTGTTTTACAAAAGTTAAGGGAATACCATCTATATGCCAAACTCGAGAAATGTGAATTCCACCGTACTACCGTGGAATTCCTGGGGTACTACCTTACTCCGACAGGCGTACAAATGGATACAAAAAAGGTGAAGGCCATTCTTGATTGGCCCCCGCCAACCAATGTCAAAGACGTACAATCCTTTCTAGGGTTTGCAAACTTCTACAGACGGTTCGTCAAGAATTTCTCTGAGTTGGTAACACCAATCACGAGACTTCTTCGCAAGGGCTGCCCGTTTATTTGGGACGCCTTGGCTGAGCAGGGTTTTCAACGACTCAAGAAGGCCTTTACCGATGCACCGGTATTAAGACATCCGGACTTGTCTCAACCATTTGTGGTGGAAACAGACGCTTCCAGCCATGCGCTGGGAGCTGTTCTGTCCCAACGTGATCCTCAGACGGGGCTTTTACACCCAGTGGCCTATTATTCAAGGAAACTGCTTCCAGCAGAAGTCAATTACATTATTGCAGACAGGGAACTATTGGCCATAAAGGCAGCCTTTGGCGAGTGGCGGCACTACTTAATGGGGGCACGTCACACAGTGACGGTTATTACAGACCATCGCAATCTTCAGTTTATTAGGACTGCCAAGACCTTGAGTCCACGTCAATTGCGTTGGGCCCAATATTTCGCGGAATTTGACTTTATAATCACATACAGACCAGGAACAAACAATCGGAAAGCTGACATTTTGTCCCGCTATCCTGATAAGGTCTCTGAGGAGATAAAAATCGTGTCTCGGCCAATAGTATCTCCGATGCACATACTGGGTTTAACTACCAGCATCTTTGAAAGCATTCAGAAGGAACTTTCTGTGCATGATCTTCACCAATGGTGCAAGCAAGACCCACAGCACACCATTTTGGACGGGCTACCATATCATGGGCAATCATTGTACTTGCCTACGCCCCAGCTACAAGAACAGGCGATGTCTTGGTGTCACGATTCCTCCCTAGCGGGTCATCCCGGTAAGACAAAAACTCTAGAACTAGTGGGGAGACATTTTTGGTGGCCAAAGTGGCGGCTTGATGTCCAACAATATGTACGACAATGTACAGTATGCGCGCGGAACAAAGCCGATCACCAGAAACCGGCAGGCCTCCTACGTCCCCTGCCAACACCAACTACTCCTTGGCATACAGTAACCATGGACCTAATAGTTGAATTTCCACAAGTGCAGGGGTTTACCTCCATACTGGTGGTAGTGGATGCCTTTTCAAAAATGGCCCATTTCATCCCCTGTAAAGGGGTTCCAACAGCTAAAGAAATCGCTGAATTATTCCTGCAAAACGTGGTTCGGCTACATGGCCTTCCCTGCCGTATAATCACAGATAGGGGTCCACAGTTCACCTCCAGGTTCTGGCGTGAATTTTGTAACATCATTGGTATGGAAGTTCGGTTATCCTCGGGATATCATCCCGAGACGGACGGCCAAACCGAACGCGTGAACCAGGGGCTTGAACAGTTCCTGCGTTGCTTAGCCGCAGGACGGGAGACAACATGGGTTCAACATACTTGGCTAGCAGAAATGGCATATAATAATGCTGTTCATTCTTCCACAAAACGATCCCCGTTTTTCTGCTTGTACGGAAGACATCCACGGATATTACCTACATCCGTCCCTACAACAGAAGCGGCACTGCCTACATTAGCAGGACAACGGATCGGAATAGAGCAGGTTTGGAAGGAGGTGCAGGATAATCTCGTAAAAGCCAAAAAAATGTACAAAACCTACGCCGATAAACATCGACGTGCTAGCCCTGTATACCATAAAAATGATTTGGTATGGTTGTCCACTCGTAATTTACGATTGGAGGGACCCAAAAAGTTACAACCTCGCTATCTAGGCCCATTTAAGATTGAAAAAGTAATCAACCCAGTAGCGGTCCGACTGGCCCTGCCCCCTCAGATGAAAATCCACCCAACTTTCCATACGTCATTGTTGAAACCAGCCCCGCCTGAGGTACGCTCTCAAAAAAAAACCCCGGTACTTGTACAGGGGGAGCCGGAATATGAAGTCCGAGCAATTCTGAACTCTAAAAAAATGAATGGCAAAGTCTATTACTTAATCGACTGGGTGGGGTACGGGCCTGAAGAACGCTCCTGGGAACCCTCACACCATGTACATGCCCCACGATTGCTGCGCACCTTCCACAAAAACTACCCTGAAAAACCTGGGGGACCTGCCTTCCGTGGGAGGGGGAGTGCTGTCAGGGGTAAGACTGGCCCAGGGCCCGGTACTATTGGGACTGTGGGGCCAGGGACCATGAAGAAACCCGGACCCAAAGGGTTTCCATACTTTAAAGGGCTGTTGTGCCCTTTCTGCAGACTGATCCAGCATTCAGCCCGCCGGAACTACAATTCCCAGCAGGCTTCGCGGGCCCGCGAGCCAATAGGAAGCCGCGCTGGGTGTGGCGCGCGGCGAATGCGCATGCGCAAGCTCCAAGGCACGGGGCTTGTGCTCGAGACGCCGAGGAGAGAGGACGTGAGCCCAGCAGCTCCCCGGAATCTATACGCGAGGGGCCAACGCCCACAGGAACCACGATCCGGCCCCTCGCAGACACAAGATAAGTGCCCCTCATCCCAGGGAGAGTCAGGGATCTTGGGGAAAGCGCAGGGGGCATACCCCGACCCCCTTCCTGAGCCCCTGCGCACCACGCAAAGCTAAGTGGGCGGATTTTCACGGGAAAATTGTGTTGTTAACAGAGCATGTTTTGAGTGCATTAATCTTTGGGGAAAAGCGCCGGAAGGGCGCGTGTGATTAAGAAGCACTAGCTTGGGGAACCCGGTCTGGGGAAAGGCCGCGTTCCGACACCCGGTCTGAGGGAAGACCGTGTTCGGGGCTGACAGTTCCATTGGGGCTAGATTAAGCCACGTGCGGCAGCGCACTCCAAGATTCCTGGATTGTTTGTTTTACGAAGAGTGATTGAGAGAGAGTGTGTGTTCAGCAGAACGAAAGACAATCGCTAATGCTTGTCCTTGTTTTCTTTTAGTTTGAATCCGACTCGGACCTGAATCTCGGACTGCAAGGACGTGGCACAGGACTTGACAGCCTTGCAGGACAGGACTTGAAAGACCAAAGCAAAGCTAAGTGTGCTAGTGCATGTGACTGTGTTCATGAAAATGTACAAGGACTAATGTCAACAATTGTTTGTTGCTATGCTAATTTGAGTATGTTACTGTAAGGCTCAGGGAGCACCTTCATCTCTGTTCAGGGATCAGGTGAGGGTGGCAGCACCTTTACATGTAGAGGTGCTACGGCAGTTCCATCAGCCAGTTTGAGGAAAGTGTGCAGACATCGTTTACCCTAAAATCCCCAGTCCTATCCATAACTCCTTCCCATCCCTCTATCCGGTATTCCTAAACCTCCCTCTACCTATCCAATCATCGAGATCCTAACCCTCCTTCCCCGCTCTGGTTAAAGAGGCCTGTGTAAGCTCTGTCTTGCAGGCACTGAAACCATTGAGGGGGTGGTTGGTACAGCGTCGCTCCTGCGCCTAGGACCTGAGCATCTTCTGACAAAGACAATCCGGCTTCCACCCTAAACATGGAACGGAAATTGCCTTGATCAATCTGAAAACCCAAATGGAGATTCTAAAAGATAATGGGAAGCTAGCATTACTCCTACTTCTTGATCTCTCCGCGGCTTTCGATCTGGTCAACCACCAAATACTATGCCAACATCTTAAATCTGTGGCCTACTTTATGGACTCTGCCAATGCGTGGATCTACTCTTTCCTAAGTAACAGATCCATGTGGGTCTTCTCTCCTACAGCCTCCGCGGACCCCTCTCCGATACACTGCGGTGTCCCACAGGGTTCTTGTGTATCGCCTACACTTTACAACGTGTTCACCAAATCCCTCTTTGATGTGCTTGATTATCTGGGTGTCTCCTACACTAACTATGCGGATGACACCCAGATACTCATCCCCATCACTGGTGATCACACAGCCGATACCAAATCCTTGAACAACGTCTATCTGGTTATTCAGGCCTGGATGGCTCAACATGAACTATGCCTCAATGACGACAAGACGGAGCTCCTACTACTAGGCTCATATCAACGCCTCAATAAACTAGACCAAGCCTTCAAGTCTTTCAACATCGATGGCAATGACATTAAGGTCTCTAAGAACACTAAAACTCTAGGCGTATTTCTGGACTCTGCTCTCTCACTGAACAGGCAAACAAATGCAGTAAGGTCGGCAACGGCTTATACCTGCAAACTTATCACTGCCTGCAGACCTTTTCTGAACCCCCACAATTGCATTACATTGGCAAGAACACTCATTATGTCTAAGATCAACTACTGCAGTGCCCTTTACCTGGGGACTAGTCAGTCCAACCTCAACAAACTACAAACAATCCAGAACAATGCCATCAGGGTGGCTCTCAATATCCCTAGGCGCTCCCATATTTCCAACGTCAGATCCAATCTTCGCTTGCTCCCAGTAAAACAAAGGGCCTCATTCTGAGACTGGAGCTAGTCATGGCGCTATTAGCGCCATCACTGCCTCCAATAACGGTACAGAGTCCGCCCTGGTTCAATGGGGACTTACCGGTCTATTCAGACCTTTGCGGGACCGGTAAGTCCCCATTGAAAATGGCAATCCCCATTCCCATTTGAGCCCCCATAGGGCTCAATGGGAAAGGGGATGGCGCAAATAACGGCCTGGCATTTGCCAGGCCGTTATTTGCGCCCTGGTCCCCTAACAACCAAACGTACGTTACGGGTCCCGTTGGGGGACCTCGGAATAGGGTGCAAAGGGATTACCGGCACTGGTGTCCTTACCGGTGCCCGGTATCCCTTTGCGCCAAGGTCGGAATGAGGCCCAAAGAATCGCCTTGAAAACACTAGCCTTGACTCATAAATGCCTGGACAACAAAGCCCCACCCTACCTCTCCACCCGTCTTACTCTCCATACCTCCACACGACCCACTAGAACTCCACAAATTCACAACCTCATTTTGCCCAGATTTAAACTCGAAAAAGCCGGAGGTGTGATTTTCCCTGTCCTAGCCTCGAAGCTCTGGAACTCCCTGCCTGTTCCCATCAGAACTGAGCCTTCTTTTCAAACCTTCAAGAATAAAACCAAATCCTGGCTGCTCACGCAGAACTCATGAAGCACTTTCTACAAGGCCTGGCCTACTTCAGGGTCGCCCTGCTTTCTTGTACATGTCGCCTACTTACCTGCTTACATTATTGATTATGTCTATATATCTTGTACAGCTTCCCGCTTATCTTTATTGCCTTTTGCCTGTACATTATTGCATTTATGACTCCTCTACGAGAATTCTGCTCCCGCACATCTTCCTGTAAATTGGGGGAGCTTGAACCTCTTGTCACTGACCTTCACTGTAATGTACTGTAAGTGTGTATGCAAGACTATGCGCCCGGATGCCCTCGGGCCTGGCTGCGCTTTACAAATACACTAAATACAAATACAGATGAGATTTTGAAGTGGCAGTCTGTCGGCGCATGTTTAGTCCATTTTTTGAAGTTGAGAGTAAAATATATGTTTTTTTAAGTTTAGTGATTCCGATCCATTATGGTTAAGTAAATATATATTTTGACGCTTAAAAAGATATCATGTTTGATTCCATACTCTTCTGCACCTAAAAAAGATGTGTTTTTACCTTGAAGCTCCTCTGGAGATATGATATGACTGGTTATTTATAACGTGCTTAATACCCAGAGGTTTCTAAGCGTGGACCTGGGGATCGAACCTGTTTTGCTCCGTGTCGTTTTGCATCCAAGGTGAACACGTTGCTCCTGAGCTTTCCTCCTGAGATCAGGGAGTAACAAAAGCAGAGCGCCCTCCTGTGGAGCTGGAATATTATTACCACTGATGCCAGCATATTTGTGGAGCTGCGTGAGCCGAAGTAGAGATCAGGATGCTTGCTACTGGCCAATTGTTTCTATTTTGTATTGGGAACATTTTCCCTTTGTATTTGTTGACGGGTGTGCTTGGATTTGTTTAGGTAGTGCACGAGTGGCTGATATATCCCGCGTCTGTAGGCCACGTTTAATGTTCCACTCTTTGAAAGAGTAAATGGGCCCGTGTCATCCCAAATGTCTTCTTGATTTCTGCTCATGGATGTTTTGAGTTTGCTTACACAGGAGCCTATAGGCATATACTTAGTTAACATGATTATTTATTTGTTTGTCTTAAACTTGTTCTCTCCATGAATTAAATCATCTTGTATAAGGTGCTTAATCCGGGTGACCAGTCTCTAAGCACATGGCCTGCATTCAAACCTGTGTTGCTCTGCGTTGTCTTGCTCCCAAGACAGACACACTGCCCTGAGCTATCCTCCCGGCACCTTAAGGTTTATAACTGATATATCGTTTCTTTTTTCTTGATTATTTATACCTGCATCACAAGCCGGTGCCTAGTTGGTGGGTGCCTAGTTTTAGCTTTTGTGCTCAGCCCACATTACCAAGCATAGGGGAGCTGAAGGGTCATTCAAGTGAACTTGGTACTTGCCTGGGTCTATAAAGGAGGAGATCAGATAACGGGGTGCCTCCACTCCTGTACTCCAAGTGGAGTGCCTTACATGAGCTGCCTTCACCTCCCAAGACACTCTCTGTTACTGCCCATTCTCTTATCCTCCCTCTCATCGTGTCCTAAATGATTAGAAAACCACACACAGTGCCAGGGGGTCTTGTCTTCCCTCAGGGTGGCAGCACCCTATGGCACTCCAGCACATGGTGCCCCAGTCATCTCTCTTTCAGGGGAATCTTCGCCTCGAAGGGCATTGCATTTTCCCGCCGTATTCCCGTCAGCCACTTAAGTAGAAAACCCAGCGACATTTACACAATGCGCCCTTCACCCATCACTACTTCCCAAAATGCCACTTAGCACGGGGTCTCGTGCTCAAAGTACATCTGGAGCCGAGCTTCTCCTGGCCAATGCATGTACATTATAGCTGCATGTCCATTAGCAACCAATGGGAAATGGGGAAGGATGGGACCGCAAGCCAGCCATTCCTCGAGGAGAAGGTCAGGGGTAGCAGTGTGTGTGTCTGCCCCCAGCAGCCACTGCCTGCTAGGAGATGCAGGAGGGAGGACAGTGCTCGCGTCCAGCAATTTACTGATGATGTCTAATCAGTGGAAAAGACATTGCCCAGCCACTCACGCTGGAGGCGAGGACACTCCAGGCGATGGAAGCCACCTTGTGTTCCTCATTAACAAGTGAGACTTATCGACTCACAGGGGAGGTGTGAGGCACAAAGCAGCAGTTGAAATCAGGAACACTCTACTAATGAGACCCCTGCTCCTGGATAATGTGCCGGTAGAGGGAAGGAGGAGGACTGGCAGAGCAGCTCCAGTATAGGGCTCATGGAACTGCGCTCAAAGACCACAGTTAGGTCCACAACCAGCTGACGGTACACAGAATGTAGAAAGTTGCAGGGCTGCACATAGATTGTGTGTGTGGAACATGGGTGCCGCAGCAGACTTTCCCTATTCCATAATGGAGAAGATCTGCACACTTGTGGGCGCTGCATATCGCTTGCGCACAATGTGTGCCACAGCACACTTTCGATATGCCATGGTGGAGTAGTTTGTCACACTTGTAGGTGCTGCATATTTCCTGCGCAGAATGTATGCCACAGCACGCTTTTGATATTCCCTGATGGAGTAGTTCTGCGCACTGGTGGGTGCTGCATATCGCTTGCACACAATGTCTGGCACAGCACACTTTCGATATGCCATGGTGGAGTAGTTTGTCACACTTGTAGGTGTTGCATATTTCCTGCGCAGAATGTATGCCACAGCACGCTTTTGATATTCCCTGATGGAGTAGTTCTGCGCACTGGTGGGTGCTGCATATCGCTTGTGCAGAATGTGTGCCACAGCATGCTTTTGATATTCCATGATGGAGGAGTTGTGCACGCCGGTGGGTGTTGCATATTGCTTGCGCACATGTGTGCCACAGCACACTTTCGATATTCCACGATGAAGTAGTTTTGCACACCGATGGGTACTGCATATCGCTTGTGCACCACGTTACGACAGCACGCTTTCGATATTCCATGATGGAGTGGCTCTGCGCACTGGTGGGTGCTGCATATCGCTTGAGCAGAATGTATGACACAGCACGCTTTCGATATTCCATGATGGAGCAGTTCTGCACAGTGGCGGGTGCTGCATATCACTTGCGCACAATGTGTGCCACAGCACGCTTTCAATATTCCACGATGGAGCAGTTCTGTGCACTAATGGGTGCTGCATATGTTGGTCAATGGGCCTCTCATTAGCCCAGTACGAATTCCATGCGAATGAGCTGCTTTACAAAGAAAATGCACAAGAAAGTGAGCTCAGTGGCAGTGGGTAGTGCGCGCAGGCATTCTGATCACCGTGCTCAATTCACACTATCTTTTATACTGCACACATCACCACTGTAGGGGTCTTAAAGAGCCAAGATTTGTCTGTGTATTGGTGAATAATTACCCCACCCAGGGTGGCAGCCAGACTGTGGTCTGTACATTAAAAAGAACATAGGACCTAGGAGTGTAGGGACGGTGAAGAACAAGTCAGGGAGAGATACGTACAGTCATAACTAACAACACATAGTGAAATAAAAGGATGAGTTATAGTGGCTGCTGGGATGGATGCATAAGTTCCCTCACCCAAGCTGGCTTCCTGTATGACTGTGGATCCCTAATGCATGCAGGCTTGCTGTATTACTGTGGATCCATCATGCATGCGGGCTTGCTGTATGACTGTGGATCCCTTATGCATGCTGGCTTGCTGTTTGACTGTGGATACCTAATGCATGCTGGCTTGCTGTATGGCTGTGGATCCCTCATGCATGCGGGCTTGCTGTATGACTGTGGATCCCTTATGCATGCTGGCTTGCTGTATGGCTGTGGATCCCTCATGCATGCCAGCTTGCTGTATGACTGTGTATCCCTCATGCATGCGGGTGTGTTGTATGACTGTGGATCCCTTATGCATGCTGGCTTGCTGCATGACTGCAGATCTGTCACCCCCATTGGCTTGCTGTATGACTGTGTGGGGTGAAATATAGCCCCTGAATGCCAGAAATAAAGAGGCCAGAGTGATTTGTGAAATCCCATTGAAGTATAAGGCCAGTACAGAAATGGTGATGTCAGACATGTGGCCTATTGTACAAAAAAAGGCTGAAAACTCAAAAGAAAGCAGGCTTAAATCTGAAAAGTGTGAAGATATGCGCAATGCATTTCAGCAAGGAAAAGAAAGACATGTGACTGACAATGCTGTTTTACTCAATCCACGGAGAGCTGCACTTTTACTTAAAGAGACAGATAACAGTGTGTACAGATTGTGCTCCAGTCATCTCAAGTGAAACCAAGCTCATTGCAATTATAAGAAATAAAAGAACCCCCATTACCCTCATTCAAATGACAGTATACTAAGAGAAGTGCTCACTAGACTTTCAGAGTTTGAACATGGTTTTCTCATGTAACTGCCCTATACTTATGGCCAATCCAGATGTGATATTCATGTATTTTGCATCTGTGCGATTAAAGGAGTAAATTGCACCTGGATATAGGGCCCAGGTGCCCCATAACATGGCATTTAAAATGCATTGTGTTTGAGTTAAAAATCCATTCCTTTCATAATGTTACATGCAGTCGGTCATTTCTCCTAAAGATGAACCTAAACCTCCAAGATCTTTCCTCTGCTGCTCTGGGGAGAGAGGTCTGGTTATCAACCATTAAACAGGGCCATTGCTTAAAAATATAGAAATTAATACACTGCTTAGATTTAAACCACGATGGAAACAGATAAGGTCATGCCTGTTCTTTCAGCAGAAGTGACCGTGAGGCAAACATAAATATGATCCAGCTACTGGTTGATCACATGCTTAAGGGTAAATGCAACTTAAGAGAACAAAGGAAAAGACTGGAGTGGAGTTAAAAGAAAAATACATATTATTGCATAAAAAGCGGCAGCGTATATGCCAAAATGGTCATTCCAGACTTTTATTAGAGGTGACAGTCACCTCCTTTGAACCATGCTAAATGGATTTGTGTGTGATAAACCTAACAAAAATTATTAATGCAAATTTGATTTGGGCCTTCCCTTGATCCAGAGAGATTTGAAAGTTGGTGTGAGGGCGAAGGACAAAATTAACATGGGAACTATGAAGTGGCATATTTTTCACTGATACAGCTCCTGACAAAATAAAGAAAAAACAGTTTGTGTATGTTTGACCGTGTGCAAATTGCCAGCAGCAATTTGACAAAAAAACATTTGCACGCATACCCGATTAGAACGTATGTGTATTGTATGCATGCAATACAATTGCAACTATTCATGTCTATATATTTGAAATTGTCTGCTGGAAAAAAAAATGAAAGTGTTTTCCAGCACACAATTTCAAACACATAAACACAAATAGGTGCAATTATATTACACACTGCCTCCATTGTTATGGAGGCGAGGGACACCCTTTCAGCCCCCTTTTGACCTACTTACATGAACATGAGGAGCAGGAGACACCCCCGCAACACCCACACCTCATGTTCAAGTAAGTAGTTAAGTGGTATTAGCCTATTTGACCTAAAATGTAAAAGGTCAATTTGGACCATATGCAAAACAAGGTCAATTTGGTCATTAGGTCAAATGTTTTAGGTCAAATAGGCTAATACCAAAAAAGTGTATCTCTGCATAGGAAGGGCGTTCCAACTGCAGACTAGCATCATCTGATTTGCCTTAAAATGTAGTTCTTAAAAATATATCCATACATGTAAAAATTAGAAAAATTAGGGTACTTGCCATGTTGATAGATATTTAGAGTTTGGAACGTGCCGAGCCCACATGTCAGTTTGGGATGGCAAAGCTTTCTCCTCCCACAGCTTTCCTATCTCACACCCCTCATTTCCCTGTCCTAGTAGCACACAGGTGGGAGGTGGGTAGAGAAAATCAACCAATCCGTTTTGTAGGAATCAAGAACACGTTTGCGACGTCATTTGCCCTACAAGTAAACCAGTTTGCATTAGAACTGGACTTTTTCCATGCGAATGAGCTATTCTGGGAGGAATCCTACTGCTGAACTCATGCGAGACACATCCAAGTAGAGAGGCCATAAATCTTGCAATTGAGACAGGAACCAGGAGACATAGAAGCTGACTGGGACCCCTTGGAGGATTCAGAGGAGATGCTTGACTGACCCCCTTACTGTCTCAGAGGTGCCCCTCTGTTCCCTGATGCTAATTACAAGGCTTCTCCTGTAAGTAAAACTATTGCCTCAGGAGGATAGCTCAGGGGCAAAGTGCTTGCCTTGGAAGCAAGATAACACAGAGCACCAGAGGTTCGATCCCCGGGTCTGCGCGTAGAAATCTCTGGGTATTAAGCACATTATAAATAACCTATCATATCATATACCCAAAGCCATAGATTGTGTAGGCCCTGCATTTTCAAGCATTGTTTTAGTTATTTCCCCCATAGAAAAATATCCCTTTTGTCTCTGTAGAGCGTTAGCATAGATAATTAAAGTAAATAAACTAACTCCCCTATAGAAATCAAAGGATGTGTTTTTTTGGCATTCAAAACTAACAAGTTCTTCCCAATGTGTTTTGAGCCGGTATGGACATAAAAATGTGCCCCAAAAATTATTCCCAAAACCCTGTTTCCATGTGAGTGTGCAGGGTGAAAAACAAAATTCCCCATTGATCCCCTTCATTTTAAATCAGAAGGTGAAACCTTGTATTTATTTTACTTTACTTTAAACATGTGTATATGTATAGCACAACAATAGACCCATGGGCATGAGGGTGCTGACAAACAAAAAGCAGTTAGTCAGGAAAATGCTAAACATAGAGTTTCAGATACAAGACTCGAGAAGAAAAGCCAGGGGGAAGAATCATGCGAACAGCCATGTTGTTAGCTTTTTTTTAAATTGTTTGTGCTTATTCTGGAACTGAAGATCGGTAGGAAGATAGTTCCAGGCCATAGGGGGAGCCACTGCAAACACCCCTTTTTCTGTCTTACTGGTTCTACATTTGGGGCTCACCAGTACGTTTTGATTATTGGTTCTGAGGGCTCTGCTAGAAGCCTTTTCCACACTAAATTCCTTCAAATAACATGGCATGATGCCCAAGGTGCACTTAAATGTGATCACAAGGAGACAAAACCATGTTTGTGCCTCCACTGGTAACCAGTGCAGGGCTCTTCTAGCCTCTGTGACATGATCGCATCTAGAGAGGCCCATGACAACCCTCACAGCTCCATTTTGTATCACTTGTAATCTATTGACTTCTGCCAAGCTGAGACCTGCCATTAGACTACAACAATAATCTAATTTGGAGCCAACAATGGCTCTTGCTAAAGTCTCGGCATTGCCCTGTGATATAAGGGGACGCAGGTGGGCAAAATGTTTAATGTAATACGTGGCAGCTGACACCAGGCTCCCTGCATGGGTCTTCATGGTGAGACCCTGGTCGAAAGTAACCCCTATTGATTTAACTTTCTTGAAGGGCATAATCTTTACATCGCTTAATTGGAAGACATCATGGGCCGAGCCCAATTTAGACAATGTCCTCTGTGTGTCAACCATCAGAAGTTCAGTCTTGGCCCTATTGAGACCCCAGCCATTCCAGATCATTCCATTTTCAATGCTGGCATAGGCTTTGTTCAAATTTTCTTTGTCTTGGGCGTGAGACACAATGCATGTCACCAGCAAAATTGGTAAACGAAATCCCTGCCTCTACCAGCAATTTGAAAAAAGGTGGCATAAAAATATTTTACAGGCAGGGGGAAATACACCCCCCCTGTGGAACACCATATTCGATCGGTACTGGGACATCCTAGGCTATCTCATAACAGACTCTGTTATTGCGAAAAGATGCAACCCAACAAGTAGCAGCTGGAGAGAAGTTAGCCACTTCCTCAAGCCTAGATACCTATAAAGGATGGTCCACCAGATCACCCACAGGTGTAAGATTCAGGAGCATCAGCATGGAGGGGAGGATCTTATCCATTCACTCGAGGAGCCTAGTTTTTAATTCCAAAAGCGCAGTCCCTGTGCTATGGCATGCTCTAACCATATCGACCATTCAAGACGGAAAAGTTATTAAGATAGTGGTCAATTTTCCTATGTACAGCGCGGACCAAGATCTTGAGAAGGAATGCTGTATTGGTAATTGGTCTGTAGTTAAGGGGTCTCCCAGTGGTAAGACCGTTTTTAGTAGTGGGGTTACCCATGATTGTTTAAGGTCTGCCGGCACGAGCCACTCCGTAAGCATTCACAAATTTGCATATTGCTGCAGGCAAGGCGGGTGCAGGTTTTTATAAAAAAGGGCAGAACGTGGGTCTCCTTTGCATCTAGTGGTTTTGAGGTGAACCACTACCTCTTCCAATTCCTCCAGGGAAATAGGGGAGAAGTGGAATTGTGGAATGGAGTTGCATCTCTTAAAGCACTCATCGCTCAGCTTGCTCGAAGCTTGCTCGAAGCTTGCTGAGCGATGAGCAGCATCTTTCTTGAGTGATATGTTGGCCTTGATGCCCTCCAATTTCTTGACCATAGCATTCTGAATGCTCTAGCACCAGGCTGTATCTTTCACAACTAAACCGGTGTCGGGAGGGATGGTGGACTCCTGCTCTTTTAAGATTTTAAAGAGTTCTTTACAATCAGATTTTGCGTTCACAATCCTGTCATTGAAAAACGTTTTTTTTTCGCATTCAAGATTGCAGACTTATATACTCTCGCGGCACCTTTATATGCTGCTCGATGGACTGGCGCAGGATTGCCCTTCCAGCAATAGAAAACTTTCAACATATTGGACTTTAAATTTTGAAGGTCGGGTAAAAACCAGGGTTTGTTTTTTAGCACAGACCAGGCTTTTCTAAGTTTCTCAGGGTCCAGAGTATTGGTGATGTCTTCTATATTAGACATCAGAGCTTTTGCCATCCCCACCACAGTATTTGCTGATGAGAAATTAATGTTGGTGCTCAAAAATGGTGTTATTTTGGTCTGCATGAGTAGTCTGGGGTTTCTGACAATGTTACCTGGCATCTCCTTGTTTCTGCGTTTGACCGGAAAATCAGCCTGTATAGAAACATGAATAAATGCCTGGTCCTTTGCATGCGTGGTAAAACAAAATACAATTGCCCCTCTGTTTCCGTTGTTCTTTGACCAAAACCACAAAGCCCTGCCTGTACTTTTTAGGTCTGGAAAAATGCCTTTGTTTGCCATTGCTTTTCTTCCCTTATATTGCATCTGTGGTAGCAAGTAGAAGAAAACAAACGATTTTGCCCCTTGAATCCCTTTTTTTCGTAAAAGTCCATTTTATCAGAATCCCAAAATTATGTTCCCATTGTGTTCCCACTCTCTGCCACTGGCTTTCAATTCAGAGGGGCCACGTCTAATTGATGATTGGAGGGTGGGGGTTGCTGGGAGAAAAGTATAGTAACCAAATCAGCAATCGCTGTGTGTCTTGAATTGTTCTTTTCCTGTATTGGTGAGTGATTTAAAAAGAAATAATTGTGCTGCATATCTCAGTATTATCTCTGTGTTGGCGCCTTTACGGAAGTCATTTTTGTTCTTGTGTTGGTACAGTATTGGTGGCTGATGTTAGTCTATTTGCCAGAGTTGGGTTAAATAAATTAATACATCTATATTCTGAATATGCACCGGCCTGATTCCTAGTCCATTGTGGCACCGGGTATTTGTTGGGGTTGGTTGCGAGACGGGTTGGAGGCCTCACCAAATAGAACCTGGATCAAAATCATAGTGCTTTGTTGTGCGCCACCTTTGTTGGGGGGAAAGGAACTCCCTGAGTTGAGTGTGACCGCGTAATAAATTGTGACAACTGTGGATCCCTATTGCACGCTGACTTGCTGTGTGACAGTGGCTCTATCACCCACGCCGGCTTGTCGCGCACTTAAAGAACCTCACAATGTTGGGTTGCCGTTTGAACATATGTGCTTGGAAGTCTCGGTGAGTCTGTATGTGATGTAAAGTGGTCTTTTATATATAGCGCTCCTCTGCCAATTTCTGTTGGCCGCGCTGTGCATGGCTCTGTAAGAAAGGAGGTCAGGGTGTGTTAGACAGACAGCGGGAAGTCAGATGTAGAAACCTGTGGTTTGATGGATGCCGTTACTTGTGTGTCGATATGACCATCTCTACGTGGTTTGTGGTTGGTACCGACTGGACGGGTAGAATGATGGGCCTTCCTTCAGTGGTAAACACTCTTCTGTCTATTTCTTATCAGTATGATACCAAGTGAAGGACCCACACCTGTTAAAGCCTTGTAAAGAAATGGGCCCCACCGTAAATTGGCTCCACTGACCCATTTGGTGATTTAATTGCGTCAGGCTCTTCTTCTGGACTGTTCAGTGAACTCATAGAGCTTGGCGGTGATCTAATACGGGTGGGAGGGTGTTTTTAGTGATTAATATGAGGCATAGGTCACAAGGCTGGAGCCAGATATCCGTGCCCTGCTGGCTCTTTCAGCGAGTTCCCCGAGGACGATCCCCTGGACCCGCTGATACTCGCTGACTAGAATGTGTGGGGGCAGCAAGAATGGGGCTGGCGTCTGAAAGCTGTGCACCTTTTAATGCGCCTTCATGCCGCGCTGTTATGCACCTGTCCCACGCGCACCAGGGCAGCTGCAACCACAGATAAAGTGGACTTGGGGAGAATTGGTGAACCGGTTCTAAAAGCACCAGCATGCGATGCTCCAAAATCGTGATTTTTAACATCGGCCATTGGCCAGTGTGTCACTGGCTCTTTGTCATACGTTATTGCTATGGGCCCCTTTCTCACCCAGGCCCCCTCCCACTAGAGAAGGGCCAATACATCACAGTGGCTCCGCCCACCCGAGTGCACATGGCACTCGGTTGTATCCTGAGATGAGGTCAATCACCCCAAGGATACAATTTAAAACAATCCCTCTGACAATGAGTGTGGCCTGAGGAAGCACTTCAGAAGCCGAAACCAATGAAATGCCCGACCATTCAAAAACAAAAGAGCACCGGCTTGTGAAGCCGAACCAACACAGAACTTCTTAATTTATAAATCGGCACAGCTGACGGCCATCTCTGCAAAAACAACAGGTGAACGGGGCGACGATCCTCAGGAATATCTCCAGTGAAGCTCACAAAATATGATTCAGCAGTGACATCATATCTTTCACAATACATGAGTCAGCAGTGACATCACATCTTTCACAATACATGATTCAGCAGTGACATCACATATTTCACAATACATGACTCAGCAGTGGCATGACATATTTTCACAATACATGACTCGGCAGTGACATGGCATCTTTTCACAATACATGACTCAGCAATAACATCACATCTTTTAAATTGAAAATGTGCAACATATACTTGTAATTACATATATCACCTATGAGCCCCAATCGCGAATTTACTAACCAAAAGAACTTGACATCAGCCAATACTCAATAATGTCAAGTTCATTTTCATGTGCTCCCTCGTGCATGCTTTCAAGCCCCATTTCAGCTGCCCTCTACCTTAGGACTGTCCCGTTCTGCCTGTGTACCACCCCTGAGTTATTGACACTCCCCACCTTCACCTGTAAACACCTGGCCTGCTTCTCAGTTCTCTTACTTCAATTTCATTGTCTGCATGTTGCTGATTCTAGGCCCTCTTCACCTCATTTCTCCAGGTCAATAACCAAACCCACCGGGCCCTCTCCCAAAGTCACCCGCCAAACCACCCTGTTCACTATTTGCCCCAGGTACATGGCCACTACCTTACCAACCACACACTAGTTTGTTTTTGGTACCGAACTGTGTGATACAGGGGAGTACTGCGCAATCTGCTTAGTCCAAACGCTGCAGAGTGACAATTATTCCTGCAGAGGGCACCAACGTCTGCCCACACTCTTAGGGTGGCTGTTCCTATAACCAGGCTCAGCTGAAAATATGTGGAGGCCCATTTCAACATGATGCTAGGGGACACCCTTGCTTAGAGCAGAAACAGTTTGAGGCACCTGTGGGGTGAATACATTAAAATGGAGACAAAGAAATACAGCCTGAGGGTTAATAGCTGCCGATTACCATGAGACGGCCAGCCAGCAGGGAGCTGAAACGCTAAATGCCCACTTTAAAGCTATAAATCCTCAAAAATGTGGCTGATCTGGAGGAACATGTGTTAAAAGTCAATGAGGTGGTATCACACCTCGATATGCCAAGGGAAGTGACACCAGGAAGGGCTCCAGCAAATGCAGCTTCAAACATTTAAAGCCCCAGAACGAGCTCCATATAGGAAGGGATTTCTTGCCGTGTCATAAGATTGCTGAGTGGCAACATGGGGGAAGTTACTGGGGGCTCCCCTGAAGCTCAAGGCCCCTTTCAGCTGAAAACATTGATAAGACCCTGACACCCTCCCTAGCTATAATTGGCAGTGTTTGCTCATTTCGGGCATCCCCCACCCATGCCCCCTTAATTGCTTTGCCTGAAAGTGATTTCCTGTTCCTGAAGCCACGGAATCATTGGCAGTGATTTCCCACTCCTATGTACCCCATTATGGCATAACGTGTATTTACGGATATGCATTTGGGACGCACTTATTTTGGCAAGATGCTCTCCTTTGCATGGCAGTGGATTATCTCTTTGAGGTGCCCATTGTGCCTGGCAGAGACGTTTCTTTGATAGTTGTTCCACCATGCATGGCAGTGACTCCTCTGGGCAAGATGCCACGCTGTATCTTGCAAATATTTCTCTGCGGCAGATGTCCACAGTTTCCTGCCTGTAGCTCCCAGTGCTATAGGCCCTGCTTCACCAGCCAGTGAATTATCTGGGCTGGCATTAAATTCTCTGGGCTAGTTGCCTCACTATGCCTCTCCGTGATTCCTGTGCTACATTCCCCACTTTATCTGGCAGTGATTTCTCTGTGATAGAAACCCACCTTGCCTGGCAGTGCATTCTCTTGATACCTTTTCCATTCTGCGGGCAGCGATTTATCTTCACCATCTGCACTTTTACTGACATTATTCTCTGCGCTAGATGCCTCACATGCCTGGAAGTGATTTATCTTTACTAGATGTCCCGCTATTCCTGACATTATTCACTGCACTAGATGACTCACATTGCCTGGAAGTGATTTATCTGCAATAGATTCCCCGCTATGCCTGACATTATTCTCTGCGCTAGATGCCTCACTTTGCCTGGAAGTGATTTATCTGCACTACATGCCCCGCTATGCCTGACATTATTCTCTGTGCTAGATGCCTCACTTTGCCTGATAGTGATTTATCTTCACTAGATGCCCTGCTGTTCCTGGCAGTATTCTCTGCGCTAGATGCCTCACTTTGCCGGGAAGTGATTTATCTTTACTAGATGTCCCGCTATTCCTGACATTATTCACTGCACTAGATGACTCACATTGCCTGGAAGTGATTTATCTGCAATAGATTCCCCGCTATGCCTGACATTATTCTCTGCGCTAGATGCCTCACTTTGCCTGGAAGTGATTTATCTGCACTACATGCCCCGCTATGCCTGACATTATTCTCTGTGCTAGATGCCTCACTTTGCCTGATAGTGATTTATCTTCACTAGATGCCCTGCTGTTCCTGGCAGTATTCTCTGCGCTAGATGCCTCACTTTGCCGGGAAGTGATTTATTTGCACTAGATGCCCCGCTATGCCTGACATTATTCTCTGTGCTAGATGCCTCACTTTGTCTGATAGTGATTTATCTTCACTAGATGCCCTCCTATTCCTGACATTATTCTCTGCATTACATGCCTCACTTTGCCTGTAAGTGATTTATCTTCACTAGATGCCCTGCTATTCCTGACATTATTCTCTGTGCTAGATGCCTCACTTTGCCTGCAAGTGATTTATCTTCACTAGATGCCCCACTATTCCTGACATTATGCTCTGCGCTAGATGCCTCACATGCCTGGAAGTGATTTATCTTCACTAAATGCCACACTATTCCTGACATTATTCTCTGTGGTAGATGCCTCACGTTGCCTGGAAGTGATTTATATTCACTAGATGTCCCGCTATTCCTGACATTATTCACTGCGCTAGATGTCTTACTTTGCCTGCAAGTGAATTATCTGCACTAGATGCCCAGCTATTCCTGACATTATTCTCTGCATTAGATGTTTCACTTTGCCTGCAAGTGATTTATCTTCACTAGATGCAATGCTATTCCTGACATTATTCTCTGCGCTAGATGCCTCACTTTGCTTGGAAGTGATTTATTTGCACTAGATGCCCCACTATTCCTGACATTAGTCTCTGTGCTAGATGCCTCTTTTTGCCTGGAAGTGATTTAACATCGGTGCAGAGTCTGCTAACGCAGGTTCGAATCCCGGCTGGGCCAAACTCAGCCTTTCATCCTTCCGAGGTCGATAAATGAGCACCACACACCGTGGGTAATAATAAGCAGCGCTCAGATACCTGAGGGTTCGTAGCGCTATATAAATGCCAAATTGTTATTATTATTATTATTTATCTTCTCTAGATGCCTCACTATTTCTGACATTATTCTCTGCGCTAGATTCCTAACTTTCCCTGCAAGTGATTTATCTGCACTAGATGCCCCACTATTCCTGACATCTTTCCCTGTGCTAGATGCCTCACGTTGCCTGGAAGTGATTTATCTGCACTAGATGCCCCACTATTCCTGACATTATTCTCTGTGCAAGATACCTCATGTCTCCTGGAAGTGATTTATCTGCACTAGATACCCCAAATAACTGACATTCTGCACTACATGCGTCACTTTCCTTAGAAGTGATTTCTCTGTATGGAATTTCCCACTATACGTTGAATGTATTTCTCTCAACTAGATGCACACCTTGCAGGAAGTAATTCCTTGTTTAACATCCCAAACTTTCCTGAACAGTGATTTATAACTTCCATATATCCCAAATGAAATGGCAACGAGTTGTGTCTGGCAGCTGTTCCGTTTTGTCTAGCAGTGAGTTCTTAGTGGTAGTTTCCATGTTTTGTAGTGGAGTTTCCACTGCGCCTAGACATGATTTGGCAATGCTATATTTGCCAATAGGGGCCAGTTTCATGGAATCATTTGCACAGGAAATAGGGAACTTGTGCGCCAAACTGCATGCAAAATCCTGTTAGTCGATTTGTGGCATCGAATGCGCAGGATTATACTGCGACATGCGTGGATTTCACGGCGGCTCAGCAAGACCCTGTGAGCGGCCCAGTGCCTTGCGCGAGACACCACGCAGATCATGGGTGTGGCTTGCACAGAGGACTGGCAAGGGCGGAATGCAGAAAATGGGGAAGAACATGCAAAAAAGTCAGCGTTACAAGGGACGGCGCACAGGCAGTGCATCGTACGCCTACAATTGCGCAAAACAACACGTATTCATAGAACTTCCCGCGCAGCCTCTCAGCAAGGAAATTACCTAGGTTGATTGTATGTGCTATATGCCCCACTTTGCCTGCTAGTAGTTTATTTGAACTATACTTGTATCTGCATATTTTGTGTGCTTTCATTTTTACTGTTGTTTTACATTGCGTCTACTTCCAACAAGTCACTTCAATGTGCAACAAGAAAAAAACTGGAGTGTCAGGTGGAGGAGGGGAGAAGACTATGCAACATAGGGGGAGACTGGGTATGTGGCGGAAAGGGTAAGGCAAGGGAGGAGAGGGTGAAGCAAGGGAGGAGAGGGTGAGGCAAGGGAGGAGAGGATGAGGCAAGGGAAGATAGGGTAAGGCAAGGGAGGAGAAGGTGAGGCAAAGGAGGAGAGGGTGAGGCGAGGGAGGAAAGGGTGAGGCAAGGGAGGAGAGGGTGAGGAAAGGGAGGAGAGGGTGAGGCAAGGGAGGAAAGGGTGAGGCAAGGGAGGAGAGGGTGAGGCAAGGGAGGGGAAGGCGAGGCAAGGGAGGAGGGGGTGAGGCAAGGGAGGAGGGGGTGGGGCAAGGGAGGAGAGGGTGAGGAAAGGGAGGAGAGGGCGAGGCAAAGGAGGAGAGGGTGAGGGAAGGGAGGAGAGGGTGAGGCAAGGGAGGAGAGGATGAGGCAAGGGAAGATAAAAACAGAAGAGAGGGGGAGACTGGGAAGTCAGGTGAAAGAGAGAAAGGAAAGGGAAGAGAGGGGATCACTGGGGATGCAGAATGGAAGGGATGGGGAGACTGGGGAGTCAGGTGAAAGAGAGAAAGGAAAGGGAAGAGAGGGGATCACTGGGGATGCAGAATGTAAGAGAGAGAAAGGCAAAGTAAGAGAGTGAGAGACTGGGGAGTCCAGGTAAAGGACAGAGGTAGGATAGGGAACATATTTGGAGACTGGTGATGTCAGGTGGAGAAGAGGGGGAGGCAAGGGAAGACAGTCTAAGACTGAAGAGATCAGGTGGGGAAATTAGAAGGCAAGGGAAAAGGAGAGACAAGGGAGGTTGGGTGGAAGAGAGGGGAAGGAAATGGAAGAGAAGGAGAGATGGAGAGGCCAGATACAGGCCAGGGGAAGGCCAGGGAAGAGAGGGAGAGATGGAGAGGCCAGATACAGGCCAGGGGAAGGCCAGGGAAGAGAGGGAGAGATGGAGAGTCCAGATACAGGCCATGGGGAGGCCAGGGAAGAGAGGGAGAGCTGGAGAGGCCAAATACAGGCCAGGGGAAGGCCAGGGAAGAGAGGGAGGGTTTTATAAACCTGCATGTTTCAATCTTGAATTACGGACCCATCTGACAAGGTAACAATCCCCTGGGGTGTGATGGTGAGGTGTTTATGGAGTAGTGGTCGCCCAGGCCATGCCCAAGGATGGGCTCTAAGCAAATGATTATGCTGAACTGTTGGTACTTCGTCACTTAACATTAACTGGGAAAACCTTTGTTAAATACGTTTTTCTTGAATTTGAGTTATTTTTTCCCAATCTTAACAAAACCCTCTGTAACCACACTCTGCTGCGGCAAAGGATCACCTTAAAAGGCATCTTGGATATGAGACATGCAAGACCGCGCCTTGAAACACTTGTGTACAGGTGCGTTATGAATGCCTTATCGTTTCATATCATTGACAAGGCCAAACACGAGCATTGGAGAGTGTGTCTCGTTGTCACATTGCCCTGCCTAGAAACACTTGTGTACAGGTGCGTTATGAATGCCTTATCGTTTCATATCAATGACAAGGCCAAACACGAGCATTGGAGAGTGTGTCTCGTTGTCACATTGCCCTGCCTAGAAACACTTGTGTACAGGTGCGTTATGAATGCCTTATCGTTTCATATCATTGACAAGGCCAAACACGAGCATTGGAGAGTGTGTCTCGTTGTCACATTGCCCTGCCTAGAAACACTTGTGTAAAGGTGCGTTATAAATGCCTTATCATATCATATCATTGACAAGGCCAAACACGAGAATTGGAGAGGGTGTCTCGTTGTCACATTGCCGTGCCTAGAAACACTTGTGTACAGGTGCGTTACAAATGACTTATCATATGACAGAGGTATTGTTGAGCGACACACAATCTCAAAGGAGGAACACAATGAACTGGGAAGGGAATCCAACACCATGTCACTGGTGTCCCTCCACCAACTATGACCAACACCCTGAACGAGCAAAACCAACACTAAGGAGTTAAAGTGACTGATCGCAATGAAAGAATACTTTTCCAGCTGGCTGGAGAAGCCAGTGGTATGCTGAGCTCAAAGGTGCGATGTAATGTAATGCGTCATTTGTATACCGCCTTTCACCTTTTCTATGGTCACAATGCGCTGTAGGTTGAACGCTCTCGGGGACCGAAGTCCAAGGTATGGGAAATTGAAAGGGGTGCTAGTAGGCGTGTGTGCATTATAGCCAGTGTGAGGATATAAAGGGGGCCCAAGTTCCTGCTAGCAGGTCTATGCTCTCCCAAAGATTGGATGTGATGGAGCGCCGAAAAGCCGCCACACATATATTTAACACAATCACAAACAGCAAGTAAACAAGACCATACACTTTAACCATTCAAAACAGTTGACATAAAGGAAAAAACTGGAAGATTGATTCTCTCGGTAAAACACGGTATTTTATTTAGTTCTGCCAGAACGCAGAACAGCGTCTGCATGCACCGCCTGCCGATTTCATTCAATTGCAATTACTCTCAGGAGGCAATCAGGAAGGGCCCCCCCCGGGGAGGAAGTTTGGCCTATCTCGTGCAGCCACAGAACAGCAACCGAGGGACATCACAAGCCGCTTTGCGCAAAGGCTTTGATCTCCAAAGCTACGTGTCCCGCTGCAAAGGCTCGGTCGGTCTCCCTTGTCAGGTGGCCATTAATCTCCTGCGCGCAACCCTCAGACATAAACACTTTCATTACAACATAGAGACCCCTTGGGGAACGTGTGCGCTCGCGGCTTGAAAGGAGCCCTTCCTCTTCCATCAAAAGAAGTTTCTCTCGGATTCGGAGCTGGCGCGGGATGAGAGGATGCGAGGCGACCCCGCCCAATGGCGCCCCTGGAAGTCATGGGAAAGCGTGTTAACACGTGACGTGTGTGTCCCTGTACCCCCCCACCCCAGCTCACCTCACACTCCTGCCACACAGGTGGGCGGCCCTGGACATGCTAGGAAGGGATCCCGAGCATTGTGTTGGCATCATAGGGGCAATGCGGGCAACATGGGTGCAGAATTAGGAGAGGGTAAGGATTTCTAAACAGAAAGGATTCAATGCGTCTAAGGTTTAAGGTTTTATAAGATTACAAGACGCGATCAGAGAATTGCTGGAACTTTGCGGTGTCCCAGACAGGTGTTAGGCCTCATTCTGCTCTTCCCTGGTACATTACACGGTGGTCGCATACATGGCACACTCATGTCTAGGTCATGGGGGTTCATGAATATTCTTTTTCAGAGATTCATAAAGCGCACAATGTTCTCCTGGACCGTAACGTTTGGAGATATCCCCAACATGAGGACTCCTCTGGAAGCAAAGCATCACAGCGACTGACTCCAGCCCGTCGCCTTCGACTCCTCTGGAAGCAAAGCATCACAGCGACTGACTCCAGCCCGTCGCCTTCGACTCCTCTGGAAGCAAAGCATCACAGCGACTGACTCCAGCCCGTCGCCTTCGATGTCTCTGGAAGCAAAGCATCACAGCGACTGACTCCAGCCCGTGGCCTTCGACTCCTCTGGAAGCAAAGCATCACAGCGACTGACTACAGCCCCGTCGCCTTCGACTTCTCTGGAAGCAAAGAATCTCAGCGACTGACTCCAGCTCGTCGCCTTCGACGTCTCTAGAAGCGAAGCATCACAGCGACTGACTCCAGCCCGTCGCCTTCGACGTCTCTGGAAGCAAAGCATCACAGCGACTGACTCCAGCCCGTCGCCTTCGACTTCTCTGGAAGCAAAGCATCACAGCGACTGACTCCAGCTCGTCGCCTTCGACACCTCTGGAAGCAAAGCATCACAGCGACTGACTCCAGCCCGTCGCCTTCGACTCCTCTGGGAGAAAAGCATCACAGCGACTGACTCCAGCCCGTCGCCTTCGACTCCTCTGTGAGAAAAGCATCACAGCGACTGACTCCAGCCCGTCGCCTTCGACTCCTCTGGGAGAAAAG
This sequence comes from Ambystoma mexicanum, assembly GCF_040938575.1. NCBI lineage: Eukaryota > Metazoa > Chordata > Amphibia > Caudata > Ambystomatidae > Ambystoma > Ambystoma mexicanum. Next base: position 1,695,947,982 of record NC_090932.1, on the reverse strand, counting down.
CATCACAGCGACTGACTTCAGCCCGTCGCCTTCGACTCCTCTGGAAGCAAAGCATTACAGCGACTGACTCCAGCCCGTCGCCTTCGACTCCTCTGGCAGAAATGCATCACAGCGACTGACTCCAGCCCGTCGCCTTCGACTCCTCTGGGAGAAAAGCATCACAGCGACTGACTCCAGCCCGTCGACTTCTACTCCTCTGGGAGAAAAGCATCACAGCGACTGACTCCAGCCCGTCGCCTTCGACTTCTCTGGAAGCAAAGCATCACAGTGACTGACTCCAGCTCGTCACCTTCGACTTCTCTGGAAGCAAAGCATCACAGTGACTGACTCCAGCCCGTCGCCTTTGACTTCTCTGGAAGCAAAGAATCACAGCGACTGACTCCAGCCCGTCGCCTTCGACTCCTCTGGAAGCAAAGCATCACAGTGACTGACTCCAGCCCGTCGCCTTCGACTCCTCTGGGAGAAAAGCATCACAGCGACTGACTCCAGCCCGTCGCCTTCGACTCCTCTGTGAGAAAAGCATCACAGCGACTGACTCCAGCCCGTCGCCTTCGACTCATCTGGGAGAAAAGCATCACAGTGACTGACTTCAGCCCGACGCCTTCGACTCCTCTGGAAGCAAAGCATCACAGCGACTGACTGCAGCCCGTCGCCTTCGACTCCTCTCGCAGAAAAGCATCACAGCGACTGATTCCAGCCCGTCGCCTTCGACTCCTCTGGGAGAAAAGCATCACAGCGACTGACTCCAGCCCGTCGCCCTCGACTCCTCTGGGAGAAAAGCATCACAGCGACTGACTCCAGCCCGTCGCCTTCGACTCCTCTGGGAGAAAAGCATCACAGCGACTGACTCCAGCCCAGACGCCTTCAACTTCTCTGGAAGCAAAGCATCACAGTGACTGACTCCAGCCTGTCGCCTTCGACTCCTCTGGGAGAAAAGCATCACAGCGACTGACTCCAGCCCATCGCCTTCGACTCCTCTGGGAGAAAAGCATCACAGCGACGGACTCCAGCCCAGACGCCTTCAACTCCTCTCGGAGAAAAGCATCTCAGCGACTGACTCCAGCCCGTCGCCTTTGACTCCTCTGGGAAAAAAGCATCACAGCGACTGACTCCAGCCCGTCACCTTCGACTCCTCTGGAAGCAAAGCATCATAGTGACTGACTTCAGCCTGTCGCCTTTGACTCCTCTGGCAGAAAAGCATCACAGCGACTGACTCCAGCCCGTCGCCTTCGACTCCTCTGTGAGAAAAGCATCACAGTGACTGACTCCAGCTCATCGCCTTCGACTCCTCTGGGAGAAAAGCATCACAGCGACTGACTCCAGCCCATCGCCTTCGACTCCTCTGGGAGAAAAGCATCACAGTGACTGACTCCAGCTCATCGCCTTCGACTCCTCTGGGAGAAAAGCATCACAGCGACTGACTCCAGCCCATCGCCTTCGACTCCTCTGGGAGAAAAGCATCACAGTGACTGACTCCAGCCCATCGCCTTCGACTCCTCTGGGAGAAAAGCATCACAGCGACTGACTCCAGCCCATCGCCTTCGACTCCTCTGGGAGAAAAGCATCACAGCGACGGACTCCAGCCCAGACGCCTTCAAATCCTCTGGGAGAAAAGCATCTCAGCGACTGACTCCAGCCCGTCGCCTTTGACTCCTCTGGGAGAAAAGCATCACAGCGACTGACTCCAGCCCGTCGCCTTCGACTCCTCTGGGAGAAAAGCATCACAGCGACTGACTCCAGCCCGTCGCCTTTGACTTCTCTGGAAGCAAAGCATCAAAATGACTGACTCTAGCACGTCATCTTCGGCTCCTCTGGAAGCAAAACATCACAGAAACTCACTCTAGCACATTATCTTCGGCTCCTCTGGGAGAAAAGCATCACAGCGACTGACTCCAGCCCGTCGCCTTTGACTCCTCTGGGAGAAAAGCATCACAGCGACTGACTCCAGCCCGTCGCCTTCGACTCCTCTGGGAGAAAAGCATCAGAGCGACTGACTCCAGCCCCGTCACCTTCGACTCCTCTGGGAGAAAAGCATCACAGTGACTGACTCCAGCCTGTTGCCTTCGACTCTTCTGGAAGCAAAGCATCACAGCGGCTGACGACTCCTCTGGGAGAAAAGCATCACAGCGACTGACTCCAGCCCTTCGCCTTCGACTTCTCTGGGAGAAAACCATCACAGCGACAGACTCCAGCCCGTCGCCTTTGACTTCTCTGGGAGAAAAGCATCACAGCGACTGACTCCAGCTCATCGCCTTCGACTATTCTGGGAGAAAAGCATCACAGCGACTGACTCCAGCCCATCGCCTTCGACTCCTCTGGGAGAAAAGCATCACAGTGACTGACTCCAGCCCATCGCCTTGGACTCCTCTGGGAGAAAAGCATCACAGCGACTGACTCCAGCCCATCGCCTTCGACTCCTCTGGGAGAAAAGCATCACAGCGACGGACTCCAGCCCAGACGCCTTCAACTCCTCTGGGAGAAAAGCATCTCAGCGACTGACTCCAGCCCGTCGCCTTTGACGCCTCTGGGAGAAAAGCATCACAGCGACTGACTCCAGCCCGTCGCCTTCGACTCCTCTGGGAGAAAAGCATCACAGCGACTGACTCCAGCCCGTCGCCTTTGACTTCTCTGGAAGCAAAGCATCAAAATGACTGACTCTAGCACATCATCTTCGGCTCCTCTGGAAGCAAAACATCACAGAAACTCACTCTAGCACATTATCTTCGGCTCCTCTGGGAGAAAAGCATCACAGCGACTGACTCCAGCCCGTCGCCTTTGACTCCTCTGGGAGAAAAGCATCACAGCGACTGACTCCAGCCCGTCGCCTTCGACTCCTCTGGGAGAAAAGCATCAGAGCGACTGACTCCAGCCCCGTCACCTTCGACTCCTCTGGGAGAAAAGCATCACAGTGACTGACTCCAGCCCGTTGCCTTCGACTCTTCTGGAAGCAAAGCATCACAGCGATTGACTCCAGCCCGTCGCCTTCGACTCCTCTGGGAGAAAAGCATCACAGCGACTGACTCCAGCCCGTCGCCTTCGACTTCTCTGGGAGAAAACCATCACAGCGACAGACTCCAGCCCGTCGCCTTTGACTACTCTGGGAGAAAAGCATCACAGCGACTGACACCAGCTCGTCGCCTTAGACTTCTCTGGAAGCAAAGCATCAAAGCGACTGACTCCAGCCCATCGCCTTTGACTCCTCTGGGAGAAAAGCATCACAGTGACTGACTCCAGCCCGCCGCCTTCGACTTCTCTGGGAGAAAAGCATCACAGCGACTGACTCCAGCCCGTCGCCTTCGACTCCTCTGTGAGAAAAGCATCACATTGACTGACTCCAGCCCGTCGCCTTCGACTTCTCTGGAAGCAAAGCATCACAACGACTGACTCCAACCCGTCACCTTCAACTCCTCTGGGAGAAAAGCATCACAGCGACTAACTCCAGCCCGTCGCCTTCGATTTCTCTGGGAGAAAAGCATCACAGCGACTGACTCCAGCCCGTCGCCTTTGACTTCTCTGGAAGAAAAGCATCACAGCGACTGGCTCCAGCCCGTCGCCTTCGACTCCTCTGGGAGAAAAGCATCACAGCGACTGACTCCAGCCCATCGCCTTTGACTTCTCTGGAAGCAAAGCATCAAAGTGACTGACTCTAGCACATCATCTTCGGCTCCTCTGGAAGCAAAACATCACAGAAACTCACTCTAGCACATTATCTTCGGCTCCTGTGGAAGGAGATCATTGCAGTGACTGACTCCAACACGCCATCTTCAGCTCCTCTGGAAGCAAAGCATCACTGTGACTGACTCCAGCACACCATCTTCTGCTCCTCTGGAGTCAAAGCATTGCAGCGACTGACTCAAGTACATTATCTTCTACTCCTTTGGCAGCAAAGCATTGTAGTGACTGACTCCAGCAGGTCATCTTCAGCTCCTCTGGAAGCAAAGCATTACTGTGACTAACTGCAAAACATTTTATTTAGCTCTTCTGGAAGCAAAGCATTGCAGCGACTGACTCCAGTATGTCATCTTCCACTATTTCCTCCTATGGGAATACTTCAACTTACTCAGATGCAAATCAATTGTCCACCCTAAAATGATCTGGGGCCAGAACTCTTTCCCATAGAGATCAACCAATGACGGAAATCTCAATCAAAAAGGAGCACAAGAGCTCCACTCATTTTTAGGGGAATACATTATGTGTTTATTTATTTATATTGATTCATTACGACCCTTTACAAAAACATATAGACATATAAACACGTCTTTGGTTCAGATGACAGAGTCCTCACCACACTCATCATGCCATATCACACTTAATAAACGTGGTCACTCAAGCAAATCTTTCACAATGGATCTACAACCTGTTATTAGATAGCTAAAAATCCCGACTACAAGTTAAAAGCTATTTATAAAACCCTTAAAAGCATCAATGATTAATATGGCCATTCATGTCATTTCGTTTAATTTCATTTGGCATTTTCCATGAGTCTTAATTAACAGAACAATACAATGCAGACAGGTCATCTCCTCAATTATGGCTGCTCGCGATGTTCAGATACTTTAATATATCACCCCAGATATAATACAATGCTACATGGACAGATTGGAGATCAGCATTTAAACAAAGTTCCGAATTTCATCACTTCTTATGGCATCATAACTTCCCACAAACCGTCCCAGCTTAGGACAGAAAGTTAGAACATGTCTTGGGGATTCAATGTTCTACTGCCGCCTGCAGACGCGGCAGATTCTTTGTTCAAAATGGATGTTAGTATAGTTACCTTGTAGAGCAAGCACTGGAAGTTGATTTACTTGCAGTTTCATCATGAATTTGCCGACATCCGGACATGGACATTTCAATAGCTACTGTTGTGTTTGAGGTAATGATGGCTAATAAAGCAATATGCCCCCGTCGCAAGGGACATGTAGCTATTAGTACCCCGGCCTGCAAGAACTGCGTGACCGGTGCAGTAAAAGAAAATGGCAGCCGGGAAAGGAAAACAGAGTCCGTTTTCCCTTTCCAATGCGGCCATCGGCAGTGGGCGCGCTGGAAACAGAAGCGTTTCCCATGTGTCCGCTCCTGAAAAAAAAGAAGGTAAGTGGGGTTGGAAGGGTGGAAGGGAGGGAAAGGGAAAAAAAAGAAGAAAAAAAAGGTACCGCGGTCTCCAGCGGGGGACGATGGAAGCCTCCAGCCGTGTGGAGGCTCGGAGCGGGGATGGCCCCGCTCCAGTCTCCACACGCCTAGAGGCTGCCATCGTCCGTCCCCCACCGGGTACCAAGGGATAGAAGGTAAGTGGGGTGGGGAGGGCAGGGAGATTGGAGGAGGGAGGAAAGGGAAAAAAAAAGCTTTACCTGAGTCCCCGGCTTGGGGCAAAGGCATCCTCTCAGCCGTGGGGAGGCTCGGAGCGGGGATGGCCCTGCTTCGAGCAGCGTCATTGGCTGAGGGGCTGCCACGCCCCCCCGGCGAGGACAAGGCCACTGGAATCCCGGCCGAGAATCAAAGGATTCTCGGCCAGGTAAATGCCTCGTCGAGGGTCAATCAGAATGGCTCTTTCATTCTGGTTGTGCCCTCACCGGGTACTAATATCGGATATATATTTAAAATTGTGTAGTGTCTGGATGTGTGAATAATTATGAATCCAGGCACACTGTTCTAGTTTACCTTTAAAAATAGCTTTTAATACTACAAACTTTGTACCCCGTGTGCGATCAGGAATCCAGTTCATGTCAATAAAACAATTACCATTCAATTTTAACAAATTATTGAATGATTTCAAATCAAGGGGAGTAGCAGGTTGCATTTGGGTGAGAGTAGCTAACTTTCTATTGGCATCTTCTTTGCACATTCTGGCACGTTCTGCCAAGCGCCTCTCTTTGCGAGTTTTGCACAGAGACAACACTGCAGTATCAGCCCCACCTGTGTCCAAGACCAAAGGAGTAGACAGACCTTAAATCACAACCACTACATCCAGAGGCAGGCCAATGGGAGCCACCAGATCATCTCGGGCTGAACTTTCAGGGCTCAGCAATTCACGTTGCGTTCTCAGCTTTAGCGCTTCGGCAATAGCTCCATGTGCTTTTACTTCCTCGAATAAAACAGCACACAGCTTTAGCAAAATCTAGACCGCAAATTATAAAACACCTTCAGACGTATTCCCATGACTACCTGAGGCAGAATCAGGACCATGGAGGGACCTGATAGAGAGGCTTTCTACGGCATCCGGACTTCCCCAAATAGCACTTGGGCAGAGATTAGGTGACATCGACAATCATGGTGAGGTGGCAGGTGCACCCTGAGGAATAAGCTTCCTGGCCTTCAGATGCAAAGATGCAAAGATGCAAAGTGCATTGAGGCCACACATAGCAAATACAATACAATGCAATGTCAGCCTGGGTCACAGGGCTCTTTAAAATGGCAACTGGGACACTGTTATTTACATACAATTCAGCTTTTGGTACAAGAGTGCAGCCGGCAGGTTTAACCTGTGCCTTGGGAACAGGCATGCCACACCAGCTGTAGTGCCTGACAACATATAACACGTTGCAGAGAATGATTATCTGTGTCCCCATAATCTGTGTTTGATACTTCAAATGGCAGCCTAGGCGCTCCAACAGCTTCTTGGCACTTCTCACAGGTCACACACGTGCCTGCTGGGGGACAGAAGGCATAATATTTACCACTCCAGGCACATTGCTTTGCCCGTTACGACAGCTCGCTACATGCGAGCGGGTAGACATTCGAGGTAAATCAACACGATTCGCCGATTTATTCACACACCATTCTTTTTGGGGGTAGTTTTTCACTTAATTTTCCATTCCAGGATTTCTGAGACCTGGTTTTCATCGGAGCTTTACTCGGCATGTTTCAAGTGTAGGTGGATTTTGGAAGAAACTGCGAAAAAAGGACTAACATGGGCATGAAGTCAAGGAAATGTGATAATACTCCCCGATCACTCCCGAAACTCAGGGGAAATTCTGCTCCGTCACCTTTCTACCGCGCGACCAGTCAGTACTTCAGCCGGCGGTAAACACAGTGGGAAGGGCTATGTACTACCAGCCGTAGAACACCCTCCTGGCCCGCCTCTGATAGAAACAGCTGGAGATACAGTAGAGAGAGCTATGAGCTATATTCTGGCCCTCACTCTCCCAATTCTACCGAGAGCCAACAAAAAGAGCGGACAGAGGTGACCAATTCTGGTGGCACCCATCTATTACGGACCAATGAGTTACCTCGTGCGGTCAAAAGACTGAAAGAATGTATTTGGGTCAGTGGGCAACTGCGCACTAAGCTTTAAAGTCCCTTTCACAGCCAGATGTAAGGAAGACATTGTTCACTCATTTGCTCAGTGCTCCAAGTCCCAAACACACTGTCCGCACACCGCGCCACGCTCCGCATAGGTGCAGTGTATTTATTGAAGGTCCACCTCTCAGGGTAAGGAAAGTAAAAGCAGACTGCCGTTTTCCACAGGTATCCAAGGAAAGGTTTTAGAGACCTGCTTCCAACTCCCACAAAACACACTGTCCACACACAATACTTTGGGGTTTCTGAAAATCCCACTTTTATCGTCACCCACAAAGTTCATTCTTTTTAATCGTGTAACATGTTTTGAAAAGATATCATCAGCGAGGTGTCCTGGTACTTTCTTGTGCTTTATTTACACTTATCAGTTGATGAGCGGGCATGCCAGAGCCTTCTGCCACTCTGTGCCCCGCTCTTCCCACAGTTGCACACAACAAATGAAGCCTCTAGTCGAGGCACTTTAAATCATTTGGACATATGGATCCAGCTGAAAGGATCTGTTGGGGAGTGACATGTCATGGATTGTCTATCATTGGTGGTCCTTCATTAACCCTGAAGAGTTTGATTTGAAATGGACAAAAACTCATCTAACAAAACTTGAAAACAAAGAATGGGCGAATGGATGTTAGACAAATCGGAACTGGTTCTCTGGACATATTATCCTTCCTATTCATGAAAAGGAAGTCCTATATTTTGTAATACAGGCTCTCTCTGCACTAAGTATTTGTGGGGTCAATTGGTTGTTGCAGAGTACCCTAATCGACATCCGAGGTTCTTGACAAAACAAAACAGAGCTCGCTGGGCCTGGAACACCAAGAGCTCTGCCTGGAAGACTGGCATCAATCTTGAACACTCTGGGTGGCTCCCAGAGGTCATGTGACCACATCCCGAGACTGGACTCCCATTTCAAAGTACTTCTTTGCCACATCCTTCAATTACAGAGTATCTAGTAATCAATCTAGCACTTTCCAGAAACCAGGAGGTATGTATGCATGTATGGAATTTCTAAAGCGCCCACCTAGCTGGGAAGGAACAGAAGACTATATAAAGAGGGAATGCCCATGGGTGCCAAGCAGGGCACAGCCACATCAGAGGACAAAGGATTAGTATAAGTGGCAGGGAAGGGAGGCTGAGCAGGGGAGAAATAGGGATGAGTGGAATAATGAGTAATGTCTTCCTACATCTCAGAGAAGCGACTAGAGGAGCCCTGGTCCATTCTGTGAGCTGTAAAGGATTTCACTCCTGCAACACAATTACTGTCAAATACATTCAATCATGAATTCACTTATGAATGTAACATTTCAGGAGCACAGCTCAGTTAAACGAAGAGTCTGTAGGATGACCTGACATTGCTCGGATGAATGAACGTTTCATTATGTCATGTCACAGTACATTTTGATTATAAAATCAACCTACCTCAAGGTGAACTGGTCCACAGTTGAGTTGTTGGCCACTGTAACGTAAACGTTGACCGTTTCTCCTTGCTTGACGGGTTTCGATGGTAACCAAACTACAACATTAGCATCCAGCCTCAGCTCTGTGAGCTGGGAGTTTTCGGGGCTCCTATATAGACTGACCGCGCCAATCAGAAGTAAATGGGATGTTTTGTCATCTGTCCCATCCCTTCCCGCTCTGATGGAATTGCCTTTTCGCACTTCCTCGAATGTGCACTCCCCGTTCTGGTCCTCCGGTTGCACCGTGTAGTAGAGGTCCACCAGACTTCCTTCATTTGGGTCAATAGGTTTTTTACGACCTGACCCAATTGTTGGGGGGCTGAACCAGGTGGGCAGAAGTTCCAGCACCACCACACAGAGACCAAGGTTTCCCTTCAGCCTGCAGCCCCCTTTCAGTTCCCTTGTGTCCCGAAAAGCAAACACCCTGAGGCAGGGCAGCCTCTCCTTGATCATGTAATCGTCCCAGTCCCTCCCCACGATGTAAAACAAGACCTCGATCTTGGGCCTGTTGGGATACACCTTGGCATTCAGGATGTGTGCTTTGATTTTCCAGTTGAATGTGAATCTGTTGGTGGAGTCAAAGAGGGTTGAGGTGGACATGAGTTCTTGAGGGATCTCTTGTTCCATAGAGTAAGGTCCGTAGCTGGTGTTCACTGTCGGCAATCGCTTTGTCTTGTGCACATAGAAGCTCTCTACCCGGGACTGCAAACTGGAGTTCCTCAAGAAGTCTTGGTTGGCTTCCTTGAGGAAGAAGGCGGTCTCTGCACCTAAGATTTGGAAGCTTGCAGGTAGGTATGCTGGTGTTGTGGAGAACCTCTGGGAGCTGTCTGGCACCCCTCGACTCTCCGTCACTGCAAGAAAGCCAGAAGAAAGGTGTAAATTGGAGCCCATGTCAGTGAGTAAATTAAACAAATGACAGCAATAGAATGTACTCAGGTATTGCAGAGCAATGTGTGATAGCCTACGCCAGCTGTCTGCAGAACAGAGCTATTACCTATTTCTCATATATAACAACAATGAACGCGGTGGAGATGATCAAGGAAAGGGGGATTACAGCCTTTTAAAGAGAATGGATCTTCTCCAGCTCTCACTCGTACCTGGCCCCCATGAAGCAGATACAGCTGACAGTGACGGAGAGAGCATGGTGCAGACATCAGACTTCCCCTACCTCCCAGGGGTGCTAATGGACACTGGAACGGGTTAGCAGGGATAATGAGGCAGGCTGTGCAGGGCTGAGTATGCCACAGTCTAGGTAAAGCCTTTACCACCAAAATGCTCCACTCTAAGAGTTGTTATTTACAAAGGCCTTTGAGATTGTGGACAGAAGTATGGATTAGGGTTCATTTAGAACCGTCTTCTTGTATCAGAAGAGGCAGAGTATTCAAATTGACACCCAGGTACATTCGAACCATGCGCAAATCCTGTCCTTCATAGACGTTTCATTAGGTCACAACGAGGAGTATCTCTGCTTTGGGTAGGAGTCCTCCTGTTTCTCTGGGTACCCACACTGCTGACTATTTCCTCTTTATATGAGTCATTTCCCCTCTCTCTGAGCATTCACTCCCATCCTCTGCCACAATGTTGAGTATTGCCTGCTGGTGTGAGTTAAACATCCTCACTTTGAGTTCTCACCAGCATTGTATCTTCTCTGCCACTATGATGATTCTCCCTGCTTGAGCTGGAACCGTGCATTTGTCCGGGGTCATTTGTAGTTCTCCCTCTCCTCCACTTAGTCAAGGAACACTCCGTGGGGGTAACTTTTGTAAGTGTGAGTATCTTGTGTGCTCCCTGCCGCTGAGGTTGTTTCAGAGCACTAAGATGAGTGCTAATCTTTCACCTAAACAGTAATTGTATAGTAAGGGTGTGTAACTTTACTGGGAGGGAAGCTAACAGAAGTCTAGTCCTACTCTAACCTGCACATAGACGTACTAAACAATTTCATCCCTGGACCCACTAGTCCACGCGTGTCCTCAGGACTTTTAGTGGGGAGCAGATATTTATTTAAAGACTGATTCGTGGTCGTATGTATGCCTGTTTTTAAATACTTTTTGCAAGTTACTTGCAGGACACCTTTGCTGTAATTGACAGGGTAGTCAAGGGTAGTGACTACACAGTGGGTTTATCACGGTATCTGGGTTTCAGGTGGAGGTCGGGCCACTGCCCCTTTTATGAACTATGTGGACGTGGCCTGTAAACCCCCTCTCACAGTGTGGACTGCAACTATGACTTTACCACTGATATTTCAGTCCATACTACCGGTAATTTGTGACACTGTCATGATTCATAGAACAAACAACCATCTCCTACGCATCAGGCGTTATCCTCCCTCTCCCCTGCTGTGACATTGGCGTTCGCCATGGTGCCTACATTGATGCCACAAACAAACGCAATGTGCTTTGGTTGTTGTGCACTTGTGTTGGGTATACTCCTATGTTGCCATGGTTACCCGACATGAGGCGTAACGTCAGCATGCTGCAGGACTTCCACAATACCATAAAAGATGGCAATCCCAGAATGCTGGCGCTTTTGATTGAAGTAAGTGCTTCTGTTTCTCAAAAATCCTGTTCGTGACTCCTGTGGCCCTGCACTACCTCTTTGACCACCTCTTGGATTCTGTCTTTGTACCTTTGCCATGTGTCGATTCAATAACGGCTTCTGCTTACGCTTTGCAGACTGCTTCTGGATTTTCCACCTGTTGATGTTTGTTTCATGGTACAACCTCTCAGACTAGAGGACTTTTGTCTACTCTTGGGATTAGCTTTGTGCACTGAACTTTGGACACTCTGCAGCTCGAACAACTGTGCACCTTTCTTTGTCGATAGTGCGTCCTCGTGCCGCCAGGGTGTAGGTCCCTGTTATCTCTACTAACTTCCTTTCCTATCTGCTGGATTCTTCTCCTTTTCTCTAGCCTTCGTACCATGTCCAAACTACATTTTAGGGTACCCCTTCTGTCCTTAATAGCTAAGCCTTTTCATTCCTGGGAGTCTAGGGTGGGATTCTGGTTTTCTGTTATCACATTCCATTTCGTTTCTTCTTTGTTTTTACTAGAGTGGTGTTTCAGAGCTTTTTTGCCACCAGACAAATTCTTTGGACTACAGCCTTGTGCCCACGCTACCCAGGTTAGTGTCACCCTCAAAATTGTCCAACGTTTTATGTTGTTAGCCCACTGGTACTCAGATCAATCCTATTTATTTACAGCCTGGCACATACCTGGTGGTATTCTTGATTTAAGACCTTAGAAAGCGTGTCCTGCTGTCTCATCTAACACTTTAGAAAGTGTGTCTTTCTCTCTGATCTAACACCCTAGAAAGTGTGCCCTGCTCTCTGATCTAACAACTTAGAAAGTTTGTCCTGCTGTCTGATCTAACACCCTAGAAAGTGTACCCTACTCACTGATCTAACATCGTATAAAGTGTACTCTGCTCAGGGTGTACCCTGCTCTCTGATCTAACAGCTTATAAAGTGTGTCATGCTCTCTGATCTAACACCCTAGAAAGTGTACCCTGCTCTCTGATCTAACATCTTAGAAAGTGTACCCTGCTCTCTGATCGAAAACCTTAGAAAGTGTACCCTGCTCTCTGATCTAACACCTTAGAAAGTGTACCCTGCTCTCTGATCTAACACCTTAGAAAGTATGCCCTGCTCGCTGATCTATCACCTTAGAAAGTGTACCCTGCTCTCTGATCTATCACCTTAGAAAGTGTAACCTGCTCTCTGATCTAATATCTTGGAAAGTCTGTCCTGCTCTCTGATCTAACACCTTACAAAGTGTACCCTGCTCTCTGATCTAACACCTTAGAAAGTGTACCCTGCTCTCTGATCTCACACCTTAGAAAGTGTACCATGCTCTCTGATCTCACACCTTAGAAAGTGTACCATGCTCTCTGATCTAACACCTTAGAAAGTATGCCCTGCTCGCTGATCTAACAGCTTAGAAAGTGTACCCTGCTCTCTGATGTAACACCTTAGAAAGTGTACCCTGCTCTCTGATCTATCACCTTAGAAAGTGTACCCTACTCTCTGATCTATCACCTTAGAAAGTGTAACCTGCTCTCTGATCTAATATCTTAGAAAGTGTGTCCTGCTGTCTGATATAAGACCATAGAAAGTGTGACTCGCTCACTCATCTAAATCTTCCTGCCGAAAAAGGGGGGTGTCTTAGAAGTTTTGGTTTTGAACACCCTCCGTGACAAATGTTACATGCTATCATGAGATCCACGGTTGTCCCGAGTGCTGTAACTCAGCTGCACCAATGGAAAGTATCTAAGGGTGGTGTCACATGTCTGGCATTCTTACAGATACACTCGATGCTCATGGATGGGGATGGATTTTGACGGATTGCTATTGGTGAATTCTCGATTCATTGGACTGTGTCCTAAGAGTCACTGTTAGTAACAAAGCAGTCCCTTTTCACACATCTGGAATGCTTGTTTGCTGACATTGGAAGGGTTGGGCAGGTCTGAGGCCGTGGGGAGATTGATTTGGAATTCACTTGGTGAGGGTGACTGCAGCCTTCCTGGGGTGGGGGCAGGGGGGCACCCAGTCTTGATAATAAACGAGCTTCATACATGGGAGCTCAGCTGGACTCGGTGGGTTGCTGAACTCCACTGTCACAGGCTGCCTCAACACTCCTCAGCCTCTGAATCCATGCAGTGTAATGAGTGCTCATTGATTGGTGGGTGGGGGGGGGGTTACATTGCAAGGGCAGATGACCCAACACAAGCCCCCACGCGCCCCCCTAAACTCGACTGACAAACTGTTCGTGACTCCAATGTGCTTTAACCCATTAACAATAATAGTTTTGTCTGGAAAACATCCGCCCTTTGCAATCACACATGCGAATCGCCCGCCCAAATCAGTGCATTGGCAGCCCCCCCCCCCCCGGAAGCGAGCAGACGTTAATGGAGACCCAGTTAAGTGCTGGACTCAGGTCTTGCAAACATTCATGGAAACACTGGAATCAGCTGGATGAATGGGCAATTAATGACAATAGCTGTTGTTTACAAAAGACAGACGTGACCACGCTGCGGGGGAGCGCCTGCTGACATGTTGTTGAGTGTGTTGGCCTCATTTGTGTTGGGAGCCGCTGGTTGCGGGGGGAAGTGGAGGTTGGGGGAGGGGGGTGCGGCAGGCAATAATCTGAATCACTCATGCAGGGCCAGTTGCCTGAGTCTTTTTGCCATGCCCTGAAGAGCCACAAAAGCCCACAGCCGAAAATCCTCTCAAGGCGATCTACCTGCCCCCAAACTCACCTTCCTCATGCCACCACCTCACCTTCCGCAGGCCACCACCTGACCTTCCGCAGGCCACAACCTCACCTTCTGCAGGCCACAACCTCACCTTCCGCAGCACTTTCAGGCCACCGCTGTACCTGCCACATTACTTCCAGGATACCACCTCACTTTCCACAGTAGTGCCAGGGCCAACCTCCCCTTCTACAGCACTTCCAGGTCACCAACTCACCTTCCACAGCACTTCCAGGCCCCAATCCACTTTCTGCAGTAGTTCCAGGCCCCGACCTCACCTTACACAGCACTTCCAGGCCACCACATCACATTCCGCAGCACTTCCAGGCCCCCACCTCACATTCCGCAGCAGCACTTCCAGGCCCCACAGCACCTTCTGCAGCACTTCCACTCCACCATTGCACCTGCCACACCACTTACAGCCAAGCAGTTCATCTTCTGAAGCACTCCCAGTCCCCCACATCACCTTCCACAGCACTGCCAGGGCACAACCTCACATTCTGCAGCACTTCCAGGCCCCAACCTCACCTCCCACAACACTTTCAGGTTACCCTTGCACCTTCCACAGCACTTCCAGGCCTCACCTCACCTTCCACAGAACTTCCAAGCCCCAACCTCACCCTTTGCAGCACCTCCAGGTCCCCACTGAGCCTTCTGCAGCACTTGCAGGGTACCACCTCACCCTTCCCAGCACTTAGAGGCCCCGGCCTCACCTTCAGCAGCACTTCCAAGCCATCACTGCACCTTCTGCAGCACTTCCAGGCTCCAACCTCACCTTCCGCAGCACTTCCAGGCCCCAACCTCACCTTCTGCAGCACTTCCAGGCCCCCGCTGCACCTTTCACAGCACTTGCAGGCTGCCACCGGAACTTCTGCAGCATTTCCAGGTCACCACATCACCTGCCACATCACTTCCAGGACACCACCACACCTTCCACAGCACTTCCAGGACCCAACCCCACCTTCTGCAGCACTTACAGGCCCCCACTGCAGTTGCCACATCACTTGCAGGCCACCACTGCACATTCTGTAGAACTTCCAGGCCACCACCCCACCTTCCGCAGGCCACCACCTCACTTTCCGCAGCACTTCCAGGCCCCAACATCCCCTCTGCAGCACCTCTATGCCCCAACCTCACCTTCCAAAGCACTTCCAGACTCCAACCTCACCTTCCACAGCACTTCCAGGACACCACTGCACCTGCCACATCACTTCCAGGCTACCACCTCACCTTCTGCAGCACTTCCAGGACCCAACCCCACCTTCTGCAGCACTTGCAGGCCCCCACTGCAGTTGCAACATCACTTGCAGGCCACCACTGCACATTCCACAGCACTTCCGGGCCCGACCTCACCTTCTGTAGCACTTCCAGGCCACCACCTCACCTTCCGCAGCACTGCCAGGCCCCAACCTCACCTTCAGCAGCACCTCCAGGCCCCAACCTCACCTTCTAAAGCACCTCACCTTCCACAGCACTTCCAGGCCCCTGCCTCACCCTCCATAGCACTTCCAGGCCACCACTGTACCATCCACAGGCTGCCACCTCACCTGCCACATCACTTCTAGGCCACCACGGCACCTTCTACAGCACTTCCAGGATCCAACCCCACCTTCTGCAGCACTTAGAGGCCCCCACTGCACGTACCATATCAGTTGCAGGCCACCACCGCACATTCCACCGCAATTCCGGGCCCCACCTCACCTTCTGTAGCACTTCCAGACCAGATGCAACCTACAGAGGTTTGTTGACAGTCACTGCCCCACACTCTGCATGCTGTCCACGAGTCAATGTATGCCCACAGTGTAAAACAGCAGATCCGTGGAACGCTTGAACCCCCAAAGTCTGAGATACCCCAGCTCTACACTCTCTAGATGCCTTCTGGGTGATCCGGTGCCCTACATGGGTCCACCCAAAGTCCACACCCATATCTGTATAAGGAGTAATGGCAAACTGCACCATTCTGGGCCATGTCTCTGCCTGACTCCTCCATGACCTCTTCCGCTGTACCCTGCCTCATGCAGCCTCAGTGGTCCTCACACAGTCCACTGTGAGCAGCAGAGCTCGGCATCGGAGCTGTGTTTTCAATATGTTTATTGGGCATTAGCTGCTTCCTGGAAGTGCAGTCTTCCTGAAGACACCGGGTCTGGCGGCCATCTCCGAGCCTTGGCTAAAGGCGCATCATTTCTTTCCCGTCCTCACCCTATGACGTCAGCAGGCCTCCGTGCTTATCCAGTAACTTTCGAGCTTGATTCAAAGGTTCAAGAACCGGCCTTTCAAGGGTGCCCAGATGGTTCACTCTCTGAGGGTTTATCTGGGCACAGTCTCACAAACCTTGCCGGATGGTCACACGTTCTGCCACACGGCTCTCAACTAAGAGGACTTCATTCAACTAAATATTGAGAAATACATGCTTTGCGTTAAAAAGCCTAACATTAAAATAAATGCATACTCCTCAGCACGCCTTTCTAATCAGTTAAACAAGTCGATCTCTAGCCTGCTTCCACAGCACTCTGCCCATTCATGCTGTCAATCAAAGCCAGCATGTAACTACTAGTATATGGCAGCCCTCAAATCTAACCTCAGTCTGTGGGGAGACCATACTTGGTACTAAGACTATTGATATAATAGGTTATTTATAACGCGCTTAATAACCAGAGGTTTCTAAATGCCGACCCAGAGATCGAACCTGTGTTGCTCAGTGTCGTCTTGCGTCCAAGCCGAGCATGTTGCCCCGGAGCTATCCTCCCTATTGTGTTTGTTGGCCACAGGTTGCCTTTAGGGCAGTTTAACCCCTTAAGTGCTAAGGTCGCGTATCCTACTCCTTTTGCATAGACTTGATTAAAGCTCAGCAGGACGAGATTTGTCTAGATTAGCATGCGTCATATTTAGATAGAATAGAACTGTGGAGATTAACATGCATCACACCTAGATAGAATTGTGGAGATTAACATGCATCACACCTAGATAGAATCGTGGAGATTAACATGCATCACACCTAGATAGAATCGTGGAGATTAACATGCATCACACCTAGATAGAATCGTGGAGATTAACATGCATCACACCTAGATAGAATCGTGGAGATTAGCATGCGTCACACCTAGATAGAATCGTGGAGATTAACATGCGTCACACCCAAATAGAATTGTGCAGATTAGCAAGCGTCACATCTAGATAGAATTATTTTATTTGTTGAGCATTTTTTAGGCACCCATACAACAAAATAATGTTTCCAGGTTCCACAAGGCAAACGTGTGGGACGGAGCAAGGGGAGTAAATAACAGTGGCAAAAAACAAAACTAGAACAATCGTGGTCCTACTAGGCCTTGTGGCATTCAGGCATGCAAGTGCAGTGCGAAGAAGTGCAGGAATGGAAGGGAGGGATGTGGGGGGGAGCAGGGTAAGGCAACGGCTGGTGGGAGGCCAAGAGGGGATTGCCAATGGGTGCCAGGTGGGGGGCCACTGGCTAAGTGCTCGGGAGGAGGAACCTCGGGAGTGGGGTGCACAGCCATCAGGAATGGGCCCACAAGGGCAGTGCTGGGGGGGAGGGTACTGGTGTCAAGTAGGTAGAAGGCCTGGTAACCTGTGAGATTCATGAGGGACCAGGCCGCTAGTCTCAGTGGCGGTGGGAGGATTAGCTGGAAAGGGAGATATGAAAAGAGGTAGAGAAAAACAGAGTTTTGAGACATTTCCTGAATTTAAGGAGGTCCGGATCAAGTCTAAGGGGGGGCAGGAAGGATGTTCCAAAGAGAGGCACAAGCTGAAGAGAGAGACCTGCCCCCCACTCTCTGTTTGGAGAAGCATTTGAAAATCAAAAGAGTTGGAGGTAGAGAAGCGGAAGGCTCTAGCAGGGAAGTATTTAGAGAGAGAAATGTGGCAATAGCGTGGTCCCAGGCCCCAGAAAATCTTGTAGATGATGCAGAGAATTTGTTTGTTTGTTTGTTTTATTTATATAGTGCTCCAGACCCGGAGGTAAAAGGGCGCATCAGGAAATGGTTACAGAGTACATTATATACAGTTTACATTTATACATTTATGTAATTATACAGTTTTCAGGTAAGCACAGTTAAGTATAGGCAGTATCGTCAGACATGGGAGAGGGCAGATGGAAAATGCTTGTTTTTGTCCAGTAGCCAACTAATAACCTGTTTCCTAAAAGACTGAAAGCACTCAATAGATTTAATGTTGAGTGGTAGGGTATTCCAGAGTTGGGAGGCAAGGATCCACCAGCTCTTTTTAATGTGAATTTAGGCACTGTTAGGCATACGGTATTGGAGGATCTAGTAATTCTGGTGGCAGATTTCATGGTGAATTTGTTGGTGAGATAGGGTGGGGCTAGATGGTTTAAGCTTTTGTAGTTGAGACAAATGGTTTTAAGGTCAATTTTTTGTTGTATGGAGAGCCATTTGTACGATTTTCTTGTGGCAGTGATGTGCTCTCGTTTGGGAATGTTTAAGGCTGCTTGTAACGCGTTGTTTTGGAGTACCTGTAGTTTATTGATTATGGATTGGTTTGCACCTAGGTATAGACTGTTACAGTAGTCCAGTTTGGACTTCATGAGAGTCCTGGCCAACGTAAGGCAGATGTTAGAGGACAGGAAAGGTCTGCAGGCCCTGATCAGCTTGGCAGTGTAGGCAATGGCTGAGGCAGTCATGTTATTTTGTTTGGATAGGTTAGTGTTGGCATCAAGATAGAAGCCAAGGGTTTTCACACTTTTAACAATGGGTATGGTATTACCATCGATGATGATGCTATTGTAGTTGGGGCTAAGTTTCGCCAGGTTATTGGGAGATCCAACAAGGAGAAGCTCAGTTTTCTCATCATTCAGGCAGAGGCCGTGTATGGAAATCCATGCCTGAATTATGGAGAAGATTGTGTTAATCTGGGCGACATCGGCATTGTAGTTACCCGAGAGGGTAATTTGATCCTTGCAACAATCGGGAGCCAGTGGACAGAATTTAGGGCTGGAGAGATACAGTACCTGGGCTTGAGGACAAGGATAAGTCTTGCAGCCCTTTTCTGGATTAGCTGAAGGGAGCTAAGGGAGGAAAGGTGGATGTTGAGGAAGAAATACAATAAATAAATGAATGAAATAAAAGAGGCTATTGCAGTAGTAGAACCTAGAGCGGACCAGCGCTCTGACGACATTGGGCTTCTGGCAACAGCAGAGGAAAGGGAGAATGCCTCTAAGCAGGTGAAGCTGGAAGTGGGCCTTCTTGGAAAGGCCCAAGGTGTGAGCATGAAGGAGAGAGAGGAGTCCAAGGTGACCCCAAGATTGTTGGCTTCACAGGGTGGCGAGTGTAAAGGGCCCAACGAGGGCGGCCATATGTTAGGAGGGAAACAGGGCACAGGTGTCCCAATAAGAAGGATCTCCATCTTACTAGCATTGAGACAGTGATCGTTAGTAGCACACCAAGCCTGGATGGCGGTCAGAACTCAGGGATTAGAGAGGAGGTGGCGGAGGTGGTAGAGGGTAGTTTGAAGGAAAGCTGAGTGTCATCAGCATAACACTGGAAATGAGGAGAGAAGGAGGAGATGAGGCCAGCCAGTGGGGCAACAAAGATATTTAAGAGCCAAGATGATGGGATAGAGCCCTGGGGGATGCTTCAGGTAGAGAGTGAGGTGGTGGAGGAGAAAGGACTCAGTTGCAACTGGGAAGGGTGTTTAGTAAGGAAAGAGGTCAGTCAGTCCAGTGCCTGGTCTGTGATACCGAGGGTATCACCAAGCCATTTTATGAGGATAGAGTGGCTGACTGTGTCAAAGGCGAAGAAGAAATTAAGGAGAAGGAGAACAGCAGGAGAGTTTGAGTCAAGATTTGCAAGCAAGTCTTCATGGGTGTTACAGAGAGCACGTTTCGAGCCTCTGGATGCCCGGAATCCAGATTGATGATCATGGAGGCAACCAACGTGTTCAGTATGTAGGATCTCTTGCAGGAACACCAACTTCTTCAAGAGTTTACCCAGGAAGGGGGTGGTGGAAATAGGGTAATAGTTAGCTGGGCAAGAGGGGTCAGCAGGCGGCTTTTTTAGGAGAGGGTGCACAAGGGAGTGCTTGAGGGATAGAGGGAAAGGGCCAGTGTAGAAGGAGTGGTTACAGAAGTTGGCAAGAGCTGGGGCGAGAGATGAGATGTTGTCCTTAATGGCTATGGAGGAGCAGGAGAGCACCTGTTTGTATGAGACCTTCGTAGAGCAGACAACCTCAGAGACCTTATCAGGTGCTATGGGCAGGAGGGAGGAGAGTGATGGGTTGAAGGGAGGTAACAAGGGTGGCCAGGGGGTGGGTGAAGGAGTGGAGATGGGGGGAGGAGGTTGAGGACAGGATTTTTAGATGTGAAATGGAAGGACAAGGCGGTGCAAAGATCCTCAGAAGGATGCTGTGAAGTGGAGAATGCAGTTGGATTGGCGAGTACCTTGCACATTTTGAAGAGTTCTGCTGTGTTTGTTAGTGGCTCTAGAGATGCGGGCTTCAAGGGTAAGAGAGAGGGAGTCACAGAGGTCATGGAACCATGAAGTGGCTGATTCAAGAGAGACTAGGTGGATGTTGAAATCACTGATGAAGATGAATTTGGAAGTGGAGGTCATGAGGGAGGAGGTGAGGTCAGCCCATTCAGAGAGGAAAGAGGGATAGAGCCAGGAGGCCTGTGGATGTTGGCAAGGGTGAGTGAGAGGGTGGGAGAGACCCCAAGCCTACAGAGGCATCCAAAAGAGAAGTAGGATTAAGTAGGTATGAAGGAAGCAGGGGCCCACTAAGGGAAGATCAGGGCCTCTCCACCTCCGGGCTGGTTGGGCCTGGGTTTGGAGAGGAGTTTGTAACCCTCGGGAAGGAGAGTGTTAAGAGCAGTGACAGAGTAGGCATTGAACCACATCTCATTGAGGATGAGGACATTGAGGTCAAGGTTTTCAAGAGGGAGACAGATGTCCGAGGAGTGCTTGACAGCAGAACCAGTGTTCAGAGTAGCTAAGTTAAGCTGATTTCCACCTTTGAAAGTTTTCCAAGGAGGGGTACAGGAGTGTCATACTCCCATTGGTGGTGATGGAGAGGTTAGAAAGGAGAAGGGAGGGTTTAGCAGGGAGGGGGGGGAGTTAAAGAGAGAGGGCAGGCACTGGTCAAGAAGGAGAGAGGAGGTTGAGAAACGTGGGTATTGACAGTGGCGTTGTGATAGACATTAATGATGCACCTAGAGGATGATAAGTATGTCAAGAGTACTTCCCACCTAGTGCCACCATTAATTGGTGAAGAGGAGAAATGGGAGAGAGTAATGACCATGTGGGGAGTCCATAGGTCAGGGGAGGGGACAGATAAGAGGATGTCTGTCCTAGTCAGCCTGGAAATTGCATTTGTTTTAAGCTTTTTTCTTCCAGACTTTGTGAGAGGGGAGGGATAGGGATAGTTGATAGAGAAGCAGTTAGAGTAGACAGGGGAGATAGAGGGTGTCATGTAATTAGCGGGGGAGGGAGAAAGATGGACAGTCAGCATAACTGCACAGTGCACACATGGCTCACCAGGAGACCTAGCAGCCGAGCAGGCAGAGATGAAGGAGGTGCTATGACTGGAGATGCACAGGGAAGCAGGAGGTAGGTACCAGACTGAGTGAACGCTAAATGCAGCTGAAACAAGCACTACTCGGATTGGAGGCACATCTAAGGGAAACTATCCGTCATAGCACTAACATGCGGCAGAAAACAATCTTCAGGTGAGAGACACAACAGCAAGAAATGGGGAGTCGGTGGTAGCAAGATACAGCAGCATGGAGTAGAGCTGCTAGGTATGAACACGGCAGATTTGGGTAATATGACTCAAGAGAACAGCAGATGGCGTTAAGGTAGACAAGGTGTAATCCCTGCTAGACTGAAAGTCCACGAGGTGGCCAAAAGGTGCCAGTTTACTGAGGCTGTCTGTTTAGTGACACAGCACAAATGGAAGATCCAGAAAGTGCAGTTGAGAGGGAAAAGATTGGAGGAGTCTGTGGGGACACAACAGCAGCCTTCATTCATAGAAATATGGATTCGACTTTCACAAAGCACTAAAATGCAGCAGAAAGAAGGGGAAGTCAGGATGGCAAGGGGCGCAACACACTACGAATGCAGCATAAGAAACTGGAAGAGCAAAGCAGATAATGTCTAGATGTAAATACCCTACAAAATCCTGGCAATGCCATGCCAGGATTGTGGGTCAGGAGGGAGGCCTCCGGTCCCGAGCTTAGGTGATCGGGGGGAGGGGGTCACCAACAAGGTGGACCTGAGAGTGGATGTGTGGATAACACAACAGCTGGATGTAGAGGACTGCGCACCCAGGATTATACTGTGATCTGAAGGCGTGCTGTGTCTCAGCGAGGTAAAATGCAGATGCAACTGTAAGAGATTAGCAAGCGTCACATCAAGATAGTGAGGCCACAACTCACCCCTCTACATACACCTCTCAAACTGTGACCCAAACAAAACCATATCGCTACAACACAATAAACCGCAAGCCCTTCACTACATCCCAAGAACAAAACAAACCACACATAGGCTTGCACAAGAGCCTATGATGGCTACCAACCGAAAATTACACCTAAGCTCAGCGAATTGTGTAAACCGAATTGAAGCTGCCAACAGCACATCACAGCTCTCTTGCTCTTTTCTCCCGCTCAGTCCCACTAACCTCCACCACCTACTCACCCTCTTGCCTCACAGATCCGCCAGAGTTCCAGGGGACCACACAGGTGGTGGTAGTGCGCGGTATAAGAAACCTTTAACTTAACATAACAAATAACTGTACGTGAAAATTTGACAGGAGTAGAAATTTCAATTTCCCCCTGAAAAAAGAAAACGATAAATAGAATTGATTTACTTGCTCGGTTTTTGTGTTGTGACATTGGGCCTCATTACACGGTAGGCGGTAAGGGTTTACCGGTACCGGTATTTTACCGGTGCCGGTAAATCCTTACCGCCTCACTACGAGGTCCCTTTGCGGGTTTGGGGATTTAACGCCTGCTTTTTGCAGGCATTAAAAACCAATCCGCAAAGGGGCCAGTGGAGCTAATTACAGTACCGCAATTTGCGGTACCGTAATTAGCGCCTTCCCCATTCCCATAGAGCCCTATGGGGCAAAAATGGGAATGGGGAAGGGCAATGGTGGAAGGGGGAATTACCGCCCCACAAACCTTGGAATGGGGCGGTAATTCCCCTTTCCGCCAAGGCGGTGCCGGTATTTTACCGGCATGAGCCATGGCGCTAATAGCGCCATGGCTCACCGCCTTCCGTGTAATGAGGCCCATTGTGTATGTGTCATATTTTTTAGTAGTTTGCATAGACTTGGTTTCATTACACATTTCTAAGCTGTCTCTGAGATATAAGAAATGTGTGGTCATGAGCTACAGAAATGACAATAAATAAATTGTCATCTGTTCTCTTCTCTGTTGGGACCTCATTTTGCAGGGCCCGGAGAACATGTCCAGATGTACAAATCCAGTATCATGGCCATTTCTACAGGGATTCCCTGTGTAGAGGTGGACACACAGCGGGAAATCGACCTTTCCTCGCTCAGGGACTTCGACAGGGACTTCGACAGCATTTTCGCTGGCATTACAGAGAGAATCGAATCCCTGCTTTTTTGCATTTGTGACGTCTAGACTATATCTGCAATAATGGCAGCCGCCATATTTGTTTTGTAATGTCACCGGCTATTACCGATCACTGCTGTGGGTACATGGCGTGAATCACCGTGACTTCACAGAGTTTCCACGCTGTACACTCCCTCAGGCAGTCTACCGGCCTGATTTACGAAAGCAGGTAAATGGTGCAATCCCATTGAAAAACACTTTGTAAATCCATCCCTATGTCTTATCCCTGTGAAGGAGCAGAGATTGCCGAAGTGATGGTGTGCCAACTCCTTCCCACAGATGCTTCATGGCCTCCAAAATGGGGCTGTTGGTGGTTGAGCCCTGTGACTTAGACATTGGTGGATTTTGGAAAACATGGCGTCTCTAAAAAATGTGGCTTCTGCCGATTTAAAAATTTGCTACGATTGAATACATGGACCCTTTGTCAAACAACAATTACCATGCCTCAGCATTTGCACTCGCCGCTAGCCATTGGAGAGTGGCTATTGGCTTTTGGTGGGAAACGATGGGCTGGGTTTATCTGGTGAAGTCAGGAAGAGAGTGCCTTTTTATGCTGGTCTAGTAGCTTGAATGAAATTGAATACATGTATATCAAATGATTGTTTTATTGATCATGGAAGGAGGAGTAATACGAGCCAGGCTTTGAACCCGTGACCTGCAGATCCCACATCTTATCAGCATTTAAGTCACTGAGCTCTCATTGTGGCTAAATTACACTGATCACGTATAATTCTTGTGTTTAAAGGTTTTTACTGAGTGACCTGCATGCTCGTCGCGATGAGATTGTCAGTGTATTTACTGTATAAACACAGAGCGCAATTTATAGCTATTATTCAGAGAGTGAACACATCACTTAAAAAAAACAAAATATATGTGTTTACATAGGGAGCATCGACAAAACAGAGAGAACATCTCAACATTGTAATTCACCAACTAAAGCATAAAACGTACACATAGCACACGTTTGAAAACGTAAAAGAATAAGTGAAGACAATTAAACCGTAGCTCCAAGAAAAACAAAATCTAAGCATGTGTAAAGTTACGCTTAAACATATGAATCCTGGTGTTCTCAATAGACCTTCCATTGAAAATACAAATGTATGTTTTCAGCGACAAAAATATTGAAACTGTCTAAAAATGTGAATTTGGAAATGCCGCATTAAATAACATAGCCGAACTTAGAGTGGAGTCACTGCCGCCTGCTAATATTGCAGCTCGCCGCCCTCAACTGTGACTCACGTGTGCTTTGATGAAGCACAGGACCGGGAACAGGACAGCATGCCTGCTCATCACCCACCACAAAGATGGCACCCGAGACCATGCAAAGAACTGTGGATATGCTCACCTTCAAATAACAGTACATAAGCTCACCTCCCAACACAAAGATGGCACCTGAAACCATGCAAAGAGCATCCGAGATTTTAAACTCACACCACAAAGATGGTAGCCAGCCCCAGACAGACAACAACATATATGCTTCCAACCCAAAACAAAGATGATGCTCAATACATGGCAAAGAACAATGGAAGTAGACATTCTCAGCAGCCCACACGAAGATGGCGCCAATGAACGTGAAAAACAACAGACATGTCACCTACCAACTCTGAGAATGTGCCTGTGACCAGGCAAAGAACAGCAGACACAGAAACCTCCCAATACAAAGAGGGCACCTGTGACCAGGCAAAGAACAGCAGACATGGAAACCTCCCAACACAAAGATGGCAAGCGTGACCAGGCAAAGAACAGCAGACATGGAAACCTCCCAACACAAAGATGGCACTTGTGACCAGGCAAAGAACAGCAGACATGGAAACCTCCCAATACAAAGAGGGCACCTGTGACCAGGCAAAGAACAGCAGACATGGAAACCTCACAATACAAAGATGGCACCTGTGACCAGGCAAAGAACAGCAGACACGGAGACCTCACAATACAAGGATGGTATCTGTGACCAGGCAAAGAACAGCAGATATGGAAACCTCCCAATACAAAGAGGGCACCTGTGACCAGGCAAAGAACAGCAGACATGGAAACCTCCCAACACAAAGATGGCACCAGTGACCAGGCAAAGAACAGCAGACATGGAAACCTCTCAATACAAAGAGGGCACCTGTGACCAGGCAGAGAACAGCAGACATGGAAACCTCACAATACAAAGATGGTACCTGTGACCAAGCAAAGAACAGCAGACATGGAAACCTCCCAACACAAAGATGGCACCAGTGACCAGGCAAAGAACAGCAGACATGGAAACCTCACAATACAAAGATGGCACCTGTGACCAGGCAAAGAACAGCAGACATGGAAACCTCCCAATACAAAGAGGGCACTTGTGACAAGGCAAAGAACAGCAGACACAGAAACCTCCCAATACAAAGATGGCACCTGTGACCAGGCAAAGAACAGCAGACACGGAAACCTCACAATACAAGGATGGTATCTGTGACCAGGCAAAGAACAGCAAACACGGAAACCTCCCAATGCAAAGATGGCACCTGTGACCAAGCAAAGAACAGCAGACACGGAAACCTCCCAATACAAAGAGGGCACCTGGAAAAAGCTAATAATAGCAGACATAGTCACCTACCCACAAACAGATGGCACATGCCTACAGGAAAAAGACAACTTCAGACATTCTCACTTTGCTACACAATAGACTGACCACACTTTAGGCACAGAACAGCAGATCCGCTCCCATAACCACACACACATGGGATCCGAGGCAACGCAAAACTCAGCGTACATGTTCACCTGCCTGCACAGAGATTGTGTTTCTGGCCCGGAAGAGGTCAGCCGGTATGTGAACCTCCCCACACAGAGACTGTGGGCCTCATTAGGACCCTGAAAGTAGCCATGCCCATATTATGGGCACAGCTGCCTCCACTAATGAAATGTTACCGGGTCCAGGGAATGGGCAATTATCGGGTCATGCCGACCTTGGCGGACCTGGTAATTGCCCATTCCATGGACCCAGTAAAAATAATTCCCCATTCCCATTTGAGCCCATTTGAGCCCCATAGGGCTAAATGGGAATGGAGAGGGAGCTAACAACGGGCCCGTTCATAACAGCCCCGTTGTTAGCTCCCTGGTCCCCTCGCGGGACACAGAAAGGACGTCTGGTCTGACCAGACGTCCTTTCTGGGTCCCGCAAGGGAACCTCATAATAGGGCAGAGTGGGTTTAATGGCACCGGCACCCTTACCAGTGCATTTAAACCCATTCCGTCCACCTCGTAATGAGGCCCTGTGTCTCCGACCCAGAAGAGGTCAGCCGATAGGTCAACCTCCCAAACACAGAGACTGTGTCTCTGACCTGGAAGAGGTCATCCGATAGATCAACTTCCCCACACAGAGACTGTGTCTGCGACCCGGAAGAGATCATCCGATAGGTTAACCTTCCAAACACAGAGACTGTGTCTCTGACCCAGAAGAGGTCATCCGATAGGTCAACCTCCCCACCCAGAGACAGTGTCTCCGACATGGAAGAGGTCAGCCAATAGGTCAACCTCCCCACACAGAGACTGTGTCTGCGACCCGGAAGAGGTCATCCGATAGGTCAACCTCCCCGCCCAGAGACTGTGTCTTCGACCCGGAAGAGTTCAGCTGCTAAATGAACCTCCCCAGACAGAGACTGTGTCTCCGACGCGGAAGAGTTCAGCTGATATGTCAACCTCCCCACACAGAGACTGTGTCTCCGACCCGGAAGAGGTCAGCCAGACTGTGTCTCCGACCCAGAAGAGTTCAACTGATATGTCAACCTCCCCACACAGAGACTGTGTCTCCGAGCCGGAAGAGTTCAGCTGATATGTCAACCTCCCCAGACAGAGACTGTGTCTCTGACCCGGAAGAGTTCAGCTGATATGTCAATCTCCCCACACAGAGACTGTGTCTCCGACCCAGAAGAGGTCAGCCAGACTGTGTCTCTGACCCGGAAGAGTTCAGCTGATAGGTCAACCTCCCCACACAGAGACTGTGTCTCTGACCAGGAAGAGGTCAGCCAGACTGCGTTTCCTACCCATAAGAGGTCAGCTGATATGTCAACTTCCCCACACAGAGACTGTGTCTCCGGCCCAGAAGAGGTCATCCGATAGGTCAACCTCCCCACACAGAGACTGTGTCTCCGACCCGGAAGAGGTCATTCGATAGGTCAACCTCCCCACACAGAGACTGTGTCTCCGACCCAGAAGAGGTCAGCCAGACTGTGTCTTTGACCCGGAAGAGTTCAGCTGATAGGTCAACTTCCCCACACAGAGACTGTGTCTCCGACCCGGAAGAAGTCATCCGATAGGTCAACCTCCCCACACAGAGACTGTGTCTCTGACCCGGAAGAGTTCAGCTGATAGGTCAACCTCCCCACACAGAGACTGTCTCTCCAACCCGGAAGAGGTCATCCATTAGGTCAACCTCCCCACACAGAGACTGTACCCACATTCAGGCATTGAACAGCAGGCACACATCAGGCCACCAGAGAGGTAGGTGTTCGCTGTACATCACTTTAAATGACTGACGAGCAGCAGCTGAGCCTGATTGGTCAGTCAAGGGAGGCAGAGAGGAAGCCCCTCCCCCAGGCAGGTGAAACGTGGAGTAGAGCGGTGCCAGTTTTCAACTAAAAGGCATTTTGGACCTCTCAAACTAAGGGGTGTTTGCAGAGTCTCACTGGAGGGGCGTGTGCTTGGACCGCCGGTAGTCAGCCAGTATGGGGTTGAGGGGGGTGATGGGGGCGGCAGGGTACTGCCAGAATTGCAGTTGTAGACAGTGGGCGTCTCTGCCTGAACCTCCGCACTTCAAACACTCCAAGTGGCATTAGAAAGTGACGCTGGCCGGGCATCGATCGCACTCCTTTTCATGACAGGGCCTCGGCAGTGATTAATTGCCCGCTCTGTGCTCCTGTCCTTTAGCTCTGAAAGTAACTAATGCCTGCCCCCTCCTCCCGCTGCAGGTGTTCACCGCAGGACCCGGCGCCCATGCAAGTGTGGGCGCCGGGATTACAATCCATATTGGTGACCTTAGATAAGTGTGCAGGAAGAACCTACACGGAAAGGTCGCTGAAGGTCACACGCGTCATTCTAGG
The DNA here is from genome assembly GCF_040938575.1 of Ambystoma mexicanum. Taxonomy (NCBI): domain Eukaryota; kingdom Metazoa; phylum Chordata; class Amphibia; order Caudata; family Ambystomatidae; genus Ambystoma; species Ambystoma mexicanum. The sequence goes on along the minus strand of NC_090932.1, from coordinate 1,695,919,313 downwards.
CGCTGTATTGACGACCCGACGCTTCAGCTTAAGGTGAGACCATCAGGACTCAGGAGTGGTCATCAGCTCAAAGCAGGGGCGTATAAAGCCCACGCACGGCAACAGGCGCACGTGGGCTTAGTCCTGCCGCCTAGTGCATCCTGGGATCGCTGCATGCAGTCCATGGGCACCCGTGTTTCTGCTTCCAGGGCCACTTTTTTAAATGCAGTTCCTTTTGAGTAGCTGTCTTACAGGGTTGCCCTGAGCAATGCCAGTGGTTGTCATTTATTCCATACCTGCCCGCAGCCATACGTCACTCTTCAGTGTTGCATTTGGCACCTCGAGTGGGACGGGTATGTCCAGGCATGGGCCCTGAGCTTGATGTACCCAGAGACCCCAGTCACACAAACCTGATTTGCGTTCACATGCTGCCCGTCTGGAAAACAGAACAGGCTTAGAAATGCCATTCTTGAGGGATGCCCAGTGCAATGGAATGGAGAGCAACACTGCACTTGCCATAGTGCAAAGGCGTTCTGTTATAGCCACAACATGTTTGCACAAGGGTAGACTTTACCTTAGTGCTAATGCTGTGTACAATTGCATTTTCACTGGTGTAAAATTTCCGTAATCTGGCCCCTGATGATCTGTGAACTATAAACTCACCGGAAGATCACCAGACCAGGGTAGCACCTGATGAAATGTGATCTACAAGCTCACCAGAAGACATCCAGATCCTGGGCCCACCTGATGATATGTGAACTACAAGCTCACCAGAAGACATCCAGATCCAGGGACCACCTGATGATATGTGAACTACAAGCTCACCAGAAGACATCCAGATCCTGAGACCACCTGATAATATGTGAACTACAAGCTCACCAGAAGAACTCACGACCCTGGGACCACGTGATGATATGTAAACTACAAACTCACCAGAAGACCGCCAGACCAGGGCACCACCTGATGAAATGTGATCTACATCTCTCCAGAAGATATCCAGCTCCTGGGACCACCTGATGATATGCAAACTACAAGCTCACCAGAAAACCTTCAGATCCTGGGAACACCTGATAATATGTGAACTACAAGCTCACCGGGAGACCTTCAGATCCTGGGACCACCTGATGATATGTGAACTACAAGCTCACCAGAAGACATCCAGATCCTGGGACCACCTGATGATATGTGAACTACAAGCTCACCAGAAGACATCCAGATCCTGGAACCACCTGATGATATGTGAACTACAAGCTCACCAGAAGACATCCAGATCCTGGGACCACCTGATGATATGTGAACTACAAGCTCACCAGAAGACATCCAGATCCTGGGACAACCTGATAATATGCAAACTACCAGCTCACCAGAAGACCTTCAGATCCTGGGACCACCTGATAATATGCAAACTACAAGCCCACCAGAAGACCTTCAGATCCTGGGACCACCTGATGATATGTGAACTACAAGCTCACCAGAGGCCTCCAGATCATGGGACCACCTGCTAATATTTGAAATACTAGCTCAGCAGAAGGCCTTGCGATCCCGCGACCACCTGATGATATGTAAACTACAAGCTCACCAGAAGACATGCAGATCCTGGGACTACCTGATAATGTGTGAACTACAAGCTCACAAGAGACCACCAGACCAGGGTACCACCTGATGAAATGTGATCTGCAAGCTCACCAGAAGACATCCAGATCCTGGGACCACTGATGATATGTGAACTACAAGCTCTGAATGTCTTCTGGTGAACTACAAGCTCACCAGAAGACATTAAGATCCTCGTACCACCTCATATGTGAATTGCGATCTCACCAGAAGACCTCAAGACCGAGGGACCGCCTGATGATAAGTAAACTACAAGCTCACCAGAAGACATCCAGATCCTGGGACCACCAGATGATATGTGAACTACAAGCTCTCCAGAAGACATCCAGATCCTCGTACCACCTCAAATGTGAATTACAAGCTCACCAGAAGACCTCCAGACCCTGGGACCACCTAATGATATGTGAACTACAAACTCACCAGAGGCCTCCAGATCCTGGGGCCACCTGATAATATGCAAACTACAAGCTCACCAGAAGACCATCAGATCCTGGGACCACCTGATGATATGTGAACTACAAGCTCACCAGAAGACATCCAGATCCTGAGAACACCTGATAATATGTGAACTATAAGCTCGCAAGAGACCTCCAGACCCTTGGACCACGTGATCATATGTAAACTACAAGCTCACCAGAAGACCACCAGACCAGGGTAGCACCTGATGAAATGTGGTCTAAAAGCTCAACAGAAGACATCCAGATCCTTGTACCACCTGATATGTGAATTACAAGCTCACCAGAGGCCTCCAGATCCTGGGACCACCTGCTAATATTTGCACTACTAGCTCAGCAGAAGGCCTTGGGATCCTGGGTCCACCTGATGATACGTGAACTACAAGCTCACCAGAAGACATGCAGATCCAGGGACTACCTGATAATATGTGAACTACAAGCTCACAAGAGACCTCCAGACCCTGGGACCACCTGATGATATGTGAAATACAAGCTCACCAGAAGACCTCCAGCCCCCGGAAACCACCTGATAATATGTGAACTACAAGCTTACCAGAGACCTCCAGACCCTGGGACCACCTGATTATATGTGAACTTCAAGCTCACCAGAGACCTCCAGACCCTGGGACCGCTGAGATGATATGTGAAATACAAGCTCACCAGAGACCTCCAGACCCAGGGACCGCCTGATGATATATGAACTATAAGCTTACCAGAGACCTCCAGACCCTGGGACCGCCTGATGATTTGTGAACTACAAGCTCACCCGAGACCTCCAGACCCTGGGACCGCCAGATGATATGTGAACTACAAACTCACCATAGACCTCCAGAATTTGGGACCACCTGATAATATGTGTACTACTAGCTCACCGGAAGACCTCCACACCTAGGGACTGCATGATGATTTATGAATCGTAAGCGCACCAGAAGGCCCCCGGTCCAATGAACAGAATAGTCTTGAAGACATTTGAACGGCGGTGTACCAATAATCTCTGTGGTTCAGTACTAAAAGAAGAGGTATAACCATAGTAGAAAACATTCAGCAAACATCTAAAGTCCCAGAAAATTTCAAACCTTGACATTTCCAGAAATCCTCTGCTCGTGGCCATCAGGATACAGAAGATGTTCTGCAAACACTCGGACCACAACTATATATGTGAACCCCAGGCTCATAATTACACCTTTCTGCACAGCAGCTGCTCGAAACCTCTGAATTTAGGTCCCACACGACACACCTTAACATCAACTCCAACAAAGACCTGGTTCTTTAGATCACCCGTAGACCTCTGTACCTCTGATCCTTATGTTGAATTCTGACCCTCATTCCTCTCTAATGACCTCTGAGAGTTGAGGCTACCAATATACCTCTGTGTTTCAAGCTCAGTAGAAAAACTATGGATCTTGAGAGTCAAAGAAAATCTCTACTCCTCGGGACTATGGGGACGTGCCTGGACCTTCAGCCCACAATCAAAAATCCCTCAATGTGCACACTATAACTTCCTGTGAGTCTAAAATGAGAACTGTACTCTATCTGTACCTTTATTTTACCTCTCTTACACATAAACACACACACACGCACACACAGGGGAATCCACACACACGCATACACAGGTTTACATACAGGATTTATGTATTTATTTACAGGAGGAAAAATGCTCTTTTGACCTCAAAAGAACATATGTAGTCAAGAAATCAGATTTGACAGGAGGCGGTGTGTTTCTTACAATGGGGGGAGTTTGAGAAACATTCTGATCAAGTTGTGGGGGGGAGTAAATGGAAGAGTCAGCCGGGACAATACATAAGCAGAAATACATAGATTAAGGACAATGAACTTTGGATATTTTCTAAGTGCAATTAGGCAGTACGACCAGCTATGCTCGGGACATGACCATGGAAATAAGGGACAGAGGCAGGTTAGAGGCGAAGGAAAGATGTTAGCTAGCAGGCAGATGAGAGGTAGGTTATGAGGGTAACTCAGAGAGACTTTTAGTTTGGTTTTGGACACATCCGTGTGGACTGTTTCATGAAAGTCCAGGGGAAAAGAATTCCATGCAAGTGGAGCAAGAAGAGAGAAGGAGCAGAAGTGAGAGCAAGCACAGGGAGGGTGAGGATGACAAAGGTAGTCGAGGAGGCAGAGCGGAGATTACGAGAAGGCTTGTAGAGTTGTAAAGAGGAGGATTGATACAGTGGTGTCTTACTGTGGATAGATTTGTGAACCAGGAGAAGAAATTTAAATCTGGCTCTGTTTTGCATCATCAGCCATCCAGTCTTGTGTTGGTTACGAGGTACGGTGTGAAGTGATGGAGTACAAACAGAGTGCTGGTAGGGAAGTTAATCATCTTGTCAAGAGGACAAAATGCATATTTGGGGAGACCAAAGAGAATTTAGTCACAGCAGCCCAGTTTAGAGAAGATAAGAGTGGATAAGAGATGCTGGGTGTTGTTGAAAGAAACGCAGTGCCTGATTTTGCTAATATTTAGGAAGTTGAAGCAAGCTGGTGTTCCAGTTTTGGAGATGAAAGTATAGAAGGTGTGAGAAGGGTTCTAGTTGAAGAGGAGTAGGGGAGAATGTGAGGTGAGACCTGGGTAGGCAGGGGAAGAGATGAGAGAGAGCTTTTGTCAGGGAAGAAGAGCACCTCTGTTTTGGTAGTGTTTTAACATCAGAGAGTGCAAAGCCATCCAATATGTCATGGCACAGAGACAGTCGGACATTTTGATAGAGAGATCAGAGGAGAGTTCAGGAAAAGAGAAGATTTGTGTGTCGTCTGCGAAGAGCTGGTGCAGAGAAGCAGATATCCGTTCCCAAATGTTTCGCTCTGACAACAATTCCACCTTTGAAATGTGATTTTAGAGACGGTCTCACCCTACATGTCCGAAGTGTGTCTTCCCAAGAGGGTCGGGCCTCCACAAGGTACCTTTAACAAGTCGCCCGACATAGGATATTCCTCACTTCACTTTGGGTCACGCCCACCTGTCACATAGCGTCCTGGTTCCCATGACTATCACAACGGCACATGTCGGTACAGAAACCTCCATTCAAACGCACCATTCGAGGTGGGCTAACGTGGTCTCCATGGCAACCAAAGATTTTTACAGCATCAGTAACATTGGAGCCCGCAAACACTGCTGCATTTCCCCTGACACTGTTGCGGCAAGGAACACCGAATGTCAGTTAATTTCCCACCAGAAGAAATACTCCATAGCCACTACTCCCCCACACCAGGGAGCCTTCGCGCTGCATTGGCACACATGGAGAGGCAATCTTAAGAGTCATTTTATTATTTTCTCACTTTGATTTGAAGCAGATCCAGTGGATCCCACATACAACAATCCGAAGGGTGAGGCCATGGCCACAGCCACCACAATACACCCATGAGAAAGGCTTTCCCACAAACAGGTATGCTGCGATACTGAGCCCGATGTGCATATTTCTAAGAAATTAGGGAGCCCCACACACCTCCAACAAACAAGCTCCAGTAACTAAGGTAGGATCACGTACAATACCAGCCACCTAACAGCCGGGACGAAAAGGAGGACCCGGTACTAATTTTTCATCATTCATCTTTACTTTGCCTCTTCCTCTTTTAGGAACAGGAAGCCGCACACAAGGCACTCCGAATCCCTTTCTGTCTGACGTCAGCAAACCAGACCAGTCTTCACCGACAATTAGATCTGCACATCGTCAACTGATACAGGGGTTTGAGATATGGAGTTTGAACCGTATGGTAAGTCATTCCCGGGTTCACACTAGAGGCATCATTACTTATTAGCATACCATCATCGGCCCAAACACCCCTAACATATATGCATGTTCTTTCAGGGACTTTAACTGATGCCCTGACGAAGGCGGCTCTTGACCAAGAAAGCTGCCGAAACGTGACCTGCTCTGGGAGCATCACGTCCTCTGTCAACCTACCCCAGATAATCTTGCTAAGCAAGCTTTTCACGTTGGCAGAGCCTTTTAAATGACTTACTCCTCCTGACAAAAGGACAATTAGTCTGATGCTGAGTGACAAGAATTAAAGTTCCGTAGTGCACCCTGTGAAATACATCAAAAGATGACATAAAACCTAAAGTAGCTCTATGCCGTGTAAATAATGAAGTAACTTATAGGGCGTAAGAGCTAATAAGGGAAACAACCTAGGGTAAACATTCACACCAGTGTTCCCCAAATGAATTTCAATGTCTAACTTTTGAAGATGTTCTGAACAATGTGCTTTATGGTGATTATGAATTTATCACCTAAGGCGCAGGTCAATATGGAATAACACTATTGACCTATAGTATTGGACTTATTACGCTAATGTGATTTCTTCTCTATTTTCACTACCCACTTCGGGTCTCATTTGTTCACCTCAAAATCTACTATTATTTTTTACCCTAGTCATAACTTTAGAGATGTGTTCATAGGTTGATTTAAAAAAGTTTTTTGTAATATTGGTTCATCTATTAATGAATTCCTTGTTTACTTTTTGGCAAAAAAAAAAATTCCCCACATGGTTTACATTTATATTATGATATGGAAACTAAATTACCTAAGAAATAATATAACAAATAAAAAATATGTAATTGTATATGTTTGCAGAGAGTTTTTTTCGACCGATGATGTCAAGTGGGCAATGAATGTAAAATCCCCCCCCCACAAATGAATTTGATCTAAATTATGATCAATGAAATATTCATATGTACCAGTGGTAGCCCCCCCTCTCCCCGGCCCCCTTGTTTTTTGCTGGTTTATGGTGCCCTATCTAACACTTCCTGCCTAGGGATCCCTACACACGTTTCTCCATCCGTGGTACATGGACATGTGCAGTGATTGTGACGGCTCCACACACATGCCACAGGCGTGAGGAGAAGGGAACCAGACGGGATGAGACACATCAACAGAGCGGAGCCTGGAGTGGGCGAGAGAGAGTTTGCACAGGAGTTCCCTGGCACTGATGCAGGCAGAGAGCCGCCGGATGAGAGACTCAGGATAGAGAAAGGGTTTGCACAGGGAGTTCCCTGGCGCTGAAGCTGGCAGAGAGCCGCCGGGCAAGAGACTCAGGGGAGAGAGAGAGAGTTTGCATAGGGAGGTCCCTGGCGCTGAAGCCGGCAGAGAGCCGCCGGGCGAGAGACTCAGGGGAGAGAGAGAGTCTGCACAGGGAGTTCCCTGGTGCTGAAGCCGGCAGAAAGCCGCCGGGCGAGAGACTCAGGGGAGAGAGAGAGTTTGCACAGGGAGTTCCCTGGTGCTGAAGCCGGCAAAGAGCTGCCGGGTGAGAGACTCAGGGGAGAGAGAGAGTTTGCACAGGGAGTTCCCTGGTGCTGAAGCCGGCAAAGAGCTGCCGGGTGAGAGACTCAGGGGAGAGAGCGAGTTTGCACAGGGAGTTCCCTGGTGCTGAAGCTGGCAGAGAGCCGCCGGGCGAGAGACTCAGGGGAGAGAGAGAGTTTGCACAGGGAGGTCCCTGGCGCTGAAGCCGGCAGAGAGCCTCCGGATGAGAGACTCAGGGGAGAGAGAGAGTTTGCACAGGGAGTTCCCTGGTGCTGAAGCCGGCAGAGAGCCGCCGGGCGAGAGACTCAGGGGAGAGAGAGAGTTTGCACAGGGAGTTCCCTGGCGCTGAAGCCGGCAGAGAGCCGCCGGGCGAGAGACTCAGGGGAGAGAGAGACTTTGCACAGGGAGTTTCCTCGCACTGATGCTGGCAGAGAGCTGTCACCAGGTGGGAGACTCAGGGGAGAGAGAGTTTGCACACAGAGGTGGAAACCCACAGCTGTACTACCACCTCACAATGAACCCGCGCTCGGAGATTTTGGGATAAACTAATCCCAGCTCTTGGGATCAGTGCAACCGCTGGTGTCCAGGTGGCTGGCAGAAGATGTGCAGAGGCCCATTTCAAAATGAGAAATAGGTGCCCCCGGACTACAGTTAGGAAAGCACGCCTGCATAAGTTAACACGAGGCGTTATGAAAAAGGCATTGTTCTGCTGTTTTTAAACGTTTTCAGTTGGTGGAACAATAGTAAATACGTTTTTTGGGCATAAGCGGTTTCAGGGTGTGTGGTTTTGCTTGCCAGGAGCACACATCCGAGCCCACAATCAGAGCCAACAGTTGTGGCTTTTGTGCAGGCATGGCATGAGAATGTGGCCATAAGATGGCAACATCTACTAATGGGGATAGTGCCTGGGCATATTATAGCAGTGGCTGGCACATGCCTTTGTCATGTCTATACAAGAACCAAAGCTGTTGAAATGGCCAGGGCTTGTTTTTACTGGAAGTCACTGCAAGGAACAGATGCTGGACACACCCACTGCCTATAAATGAAGTGGCTGAAACCACACTTGGTTAAGACATTTCTGTCACAACATGCAATGAATGAATGCGCAAGAAGGTGTATTGGTGGGTGCATGCGTATGCATGGGTATGCATGTGAGTGTGGGTGTGTGTGTGTCTGTGTGTGAATGTTCTGGGTGGGTGCACATATAGAGAATGCAGTGTGAACGATCTTGCTATCTGTGTTAATGTTTGCTAAAGAAGAGGAATGGGTGTGTGACTGGTGGGTGAATTTGTATGAATGTGGTTATGTGTGAGTGTGTGAATGTTCCGGGTGGATGTCATTGTGGAGAATGTAGAGTGACTGTTGTGATAGCGTGTGTGAGTGAATGTGAGAGAAGGTGTATGGGTGAGTGACTGGTGAATGGTTATGAATGTGTCCATGCAAGGTGCTGCAGTATCCAGGGAGCACTGGAGCATTGTTGACATTTCCATGTTGTACTGATATTCTTTGGCAAAGCCAACTTGATGGGTGTTATTATGAGGCTGGACTGGCATTTTGGTTTAGCCAGTCAAGACATTACTTACTGTGGGATGGCATTGTTTACTTGGTATCTATGATGAGGCAAGCCTGATAAGTGTTATTACATAGCTAGGCTGGTCAATTTGGCCAGCCAGTCTCGCCATCTCTTACTGTTGCATGGCATTTTGTTCTGGGCATCTATGATAAAGCAAGCATGATAACTGTTATTATGCAGCTAGACTGGCATTTTGCACTAAGAATCTATAATAATGAAAGCAAACGTGCAAATGTTATTATGTGACTAGACTCACTCTTTGGTGCAGATTAATTGAGATTTATGATAACACAAGCATGGTGATTGTTATTATTTCACTAGACTGGCCTACATTGGAGACAGTTTGGATTTATTTTAAATTCTTTTTCTAACCTGGCATTTTTAATGACAAAGCCAACAGGAGTATTTTTCTTACATGAGCGTACTAGCACGCATTAGCAGAGGCAGTTTGGCCATGTTTCCTTATAGAATCATTACTGGAATTATTTGGAAAGCAAACATGAATATGTTCTTATGTGGGAATGCTAGCATGAATGAGTGCAGACAGAATGGAACTATATGGGCACAGCCAGCGTGAACATGTTTTTTTAAACTGGCATATATTGTGGGGAAAGGCTCTCGCTGTGTCTTTCATCTATTGGATTGTTTTCACGAGTTACCCTATAAAACTGATTGCAAACTGTCTGGCTTTTTATCCAATTGTTCCGAGAATGTGTGTTGGATAATGCACCATTTTAACCCATTATTGAAAATATGTTCTTGTGGTAGACCCTCAAAACCCCTTTTCGCTGCTTTAGTCCCCCTCGCTCTGCTTGTTCACTCTTGCTGCAAATATTTACGCCCTCCAATTAAATAATTACCAGCCCACACTGGTGTCTAGTGCATTTTGGAGCCACCCTTGTTTCTACACCAGGTGAATGATTTAAGCTTTCAGTAAAAAATATACATCATTCACCTAGCATGGTGTGTGCATGCGCCTGCAGTGGCATAGTCATCGTGGGCATTGTGCATGCATGGTGGTCCAGAGGGGCTCGAATCTGGCAATCTGGCACGTCCCATGTTTTGTTGAGGAACTTGGGGAAGGGGTGCTTCAGCATGGCTCACAAGGGTGCTCCCACATTTTGTGTTACGTCATTGCAGATACATTACACTGGCTTTAAAGGGGGTAGGACACCAGCTTGAAAGGGGCACACACCGGCTCAAAAGTGGGTAGAACAAAAGCACAGGAGGTGGCAACCCACATGATCAGGGTAGGAAACGGACAGGAGCAAGAGAAAGCAGAGGTCTGGCAAAGTGTGTCGTGCCAGAGATCTGCTCTGTCCTGAGGCCCACAAACTAGCCCAGGAAACTCACAGATCCATTCCCAATCCAAGCTCTCATGCACGAGCAGCCTGCACTTCAGAGGGCGATGCATGGGCGACTGGAAGCAGAAACATCCTAAACCTTACATCCTGGCCAGAGGCTGTCCAAATTAGTTGCAATTTTAAGACTTTACTTTTGCTATGGTAAGAGGTCCCCCAATCCTTGCTGAGCCCCCTCCCCCCCGTTCAACAATAAATCACAGATTATGCCACACTCTGGGCTGACCTAGACTACCACCCCTACTGTCAAAATCATCACATCAGCTCAGAATGATCTCCATGCCCATCTTCCTCGTCCCAGTACTCACCTGTGAGGCTTTGCCTCACAGGTGAGTACTGGGCCGAGGAAGAATGTGATTAGGAGTAATGAAGATTACAGGTAACTAAGCCAGGTGTTACATCCACATCCCTCTACTTCATCCCATTACTTGTGTATGAGGCAATGTGCCTCATGTAGACGTACTGTGACGCAGAAGAGTAGGACTAGGAGTAATAAGATTACTGATTAGTAATTAGAGCATTCACCATACACTGCCACATGCACACTCAGTCACCCATACATTTACATGGGCAGCCTTTCACCATAAACACACATGCACACACACACCCAGGCAGGCCACCCAAACATCATGCACTCACTCACTCATACGCACTCATTACATTATATACATATGCACACACACACACACACATTTACACAAATTGAAGTCACAGGGCTCCCCCCATCCCGTGACATGGAGGCCTCCAATGTGGAAACCCCATGCCATGGGGTGGAGGGGTGCCTGTGACTTGAAAAATAAATAGTTTCTTTTGGAAATCCTTGCTATCGGAAATCATTTCTTTATGAAGTCAGAGTGACTTCAAAAAGAAACCATTTCTTTTTGGAGTCTGAGGGCGGCCCCTCCATATGGCAGCAAGGCCGCCCTCACTGCACTGCATGGCCTGTGGGGGTCTCCGCTATGCCACCGGGTAACTATTGTGACCAATGCAAAGAGCAGAGTCCAACTTCCATCCCTCACTCCAAAGGGTTTCTTGCTGAATCAAAATCGGACATGTTGCAAATGTAACATTGTGGGCATCCGTGTGTTCCCAAAATGCTCTTCGTTTTTATGCAAATCGCCAGGCTTGGTATCCATGAAGGAATAATGTGTGACCACGACCCTCGACCTCACCCCTACTCCCACCGCTCCTGCCCCCAGCGAGGAGAGGGTTCCCAGAGCAAATGTTTCCATTTCCAGCACTGCACAAGGCTTCATATTTCAATTGGGAAACCGTTTTTAGAGCAAAAGGGCACGTATCACAGTTTCAACGTACACAGTCATCTGAGGTGGGTGGATTTTAAGAAGTGTTGCCAGGCGGGTAGTGAACCACATGTATGAGGGGAAAGGCTATGGAGAGGTTGCCAGAAATGCTGCCAGTTGGAAGTCGAAGTTATAAGGGTGTTGGTGCCTAGGCCTCACCTAGGGGAGCAGGGTGACGGGAGGGTTGGGGGGCTCCTCCAGGTGGGGCAATGTACCCTTCATCCTTCTGCTTGCACCCTTGCACCACGTCCTCTGTCTACTGCCCCCAGCACCCTGGGAACTTCAGGAAGGCTGGGGGGCTTCCATGTATTCTTCTATTGCCAGATCATCATACAGTGCGCTGCTGCGGGTCCTCTCTGGCGGTGACCCCCCCACGAATCCTGAGAATGTTCTCTTTGATAACTGTATGCCCCCCCCCGTTCTATGCGCTCCATGTAGGGGGCCACAGTAGTGCCAACAAAGTCTGCTGCAGGATGTCCCCCCTCCCTCCATTAAAAAAAAAGGAAGATATGGTTGAATATTTAAGGAGCAAAACTGCAAGAACAAAGTGCAGACTTTAAAAACAGACGCCTATAAAACACCATGGAATTCGCAACGCATACACTGAACCCATGGAGCACTGGGGATCTTCAATGTGGTAGAAGAGAAGGGCTTTACACACACACAGTGCTTCGGCAGGTCCATCACACAGTGTTCAGGGAGGCTTTCAAGAAGTGTGATCGGCAAACAGACATAGGGCCTCATTCCGAGTATGGCGGTAAGGGATAGCGGCCACCGGTAACGAGACCGGTGGCGGTAATCCCTTACCGCCATACTCCGAGTTCCCTCTGCGCCCTCGCCCTTAACGCCTGCTTTGAGCAGGTGTTAAAGTCGAGGGCGCAAAGGGGCCTCCAAGCCAATAACGGTGACCGTAATGAACGGTCACCGTAATTTGCATCTTCCCTATTCCCATTGAGCCCTATGGGGGCTCATTTGGGAATGGGGAAGAGCCTTGGTGAATGGGGAATTACCGCCCCGTCAACCTTGGAATGGGGCGGTGATTCCGCCATCCACCAAGGCGCTGCCGGTCCGGGTACGGCGTCAACCAAGGCGTTAATAGCGCCATTGGTTAGCGCCGTACGCGGAATGAGGCCCATAGAGCGGAATGCCCTGGGGTATGAGTGGCTGGAGAGGAGATCCGCTGCCCTCATTCCCACCCCCGGAAATAATAACCTCCCTTCCAATAAACTTCCAATAAAAGCCCGACAAATCCCACAGGAATGCGAGGCCTATACAAGAGCTCAGCGCCCCCGGATGCCGCCTGCGCCCCAGCACCACGTGTCGGTCCGTGTCTGCAGAGACGTCACTCACGTCCCCACCGAATGAACGAGCGAGAGTTACACAGGAAACCCGGAACCTCTGACCTCGCCTCCACCCAGGCGAGAATCGAGAAAATAGGTTTCACCCACATAATAATAATGTAGCATTTATATAGCGCTACGAACCCTCAGGTATCTGAGCGCTGCTTGTTATTACCCACGGTGTGTGGTTTTCATTTATCGACCTTGGAAGGATGAAAGGCTGAGTTTGGCCCTGCCACAGGCTCTGCACAGATGTCAAAGTGAGCACTCTACTCGCTGTGCTATCGGACCGATGTGCCAAGCGCATATGTCGCTTGGCACAACACCTTGTTAATATGTTCTCAAATATCTCCTTGAATGTTTCAGAATCTTGGTTACATTACAATATTTACAATAAAAAAAATAAGCATTGGCAATGCCAACAGTTTGGGCTCTTGAATAGGCACGGGAAAGACACTTGCTAGGCACCGCCGCACTGCTATTAACTGTTGGCAGCAGGTGAGAAAATGGTGTGAGTACCTGGTCATCTAATAGCAGTGCCTGGCAAAAGCTTAAAACATATGCACAAGCCAAAAATGCTGGCTTTGCCAGTGCTTGTTTGAAACAGGACTTCAGAGGCTTTGCGCGACTTCAGTGAAGGGCAGGCAGTGTTTATGAATCGAGTGGCTGAAGGAAGACCTGGTAAAACATTTTTATCATACCAGTAGCGTGTTCACAACTCCAACTAAGGGCCTGATTCATGGAATTTTTTACACGGGTCAAAGTGTCTTTACAATGCTTTAAAGTGCTTTTCATGTCCGACACAAACCCTGATTCTGAGAACCATGCAAAGTGTATTTCTGCAATGTAAAGTCTCTGCAAAATCATTGTTTACTGCAAACATGACTATGCACTGACTTTGCAAGAACCTTGAACTGCAAAAATACACTTTGTAAGGTTCCATGAACCAGGGATTGGGTCTGCAGTACAAAGTCACTTTTCAGCAGTGCAAAACATTCCATGAATCAGGGCCTAACTCTCAGAAGACTGCTTTGAGCAAACATTGTCAGGCACTTTAAATGCAAAACCTGATGGTAAGGCTTGTTAAATCGAGCTCAAACAATTCCCACGAGGAGGTGTTTTGGGCGGGCAGAGGCAGGAATGGGTGGGAATGGCCACAGGGATTAGCATGGCCATTGGCACGCAGTGGGTGGGCACATGACCAGACAACACCTAGAGGCTGTGTGTCCCTCCTCGTATGCCATGTCTCCCTATCTGTACTCCTATGTAATAGTTTGGGCTTATGAGTGTCGCAAGTAACACATACTAGCCCAAACTAACTAGACATAGGCATTCCGATTGGCTCAAGAAAACAGATTCTCTTAAGCAATAAGCACTAGGGTGGCCAACTGTCCTGTATTTTTCATGATTGTCCTGTAATTGGGGACAGTTTGCAGAGTGGCTGCGTGGGACGTGGGGTGCCCCGACATTTTGCTCCCCGACTACACTTGCCCCATACACACCTCGCAGGACTCCCTCCGTCTCTTGTTAAAGCCGGAACACAGAATTAGTGCAATACGCACGGGCGCAGACCAGTTGCATAAATCGCCAGCGGACCAGCAAGGGGCATTTGGTCTCCATAAGGGGCATTCCAGGCACCAAGCACACATTCAGCAAAACAAAGCATGTGCCTCTGTTTTTGAACGCTGGCCTCCCATATTACTTCCCTTATGCCTCCTCGGACCGACGACGACCGTGCCTGCATTCCTGCTCCTTCCCGAGCGACATCGATGACCTTGCTTCCCCAGCCCTTCCTGCTTCCTATCATTCAGGCGTCACTATCATTTAGCAGTCTCGACACAGATCGAGCTGCTGCCGCTCGTCCATGCTGCCAACTCTCTACCACCAGACTTTATTTGTTATTTATTTATTTATACTGCGCCGCAGCCCGCAGGCATCAGACATGCATATTGTGAACGAGACAAACCGGGTGCTAGTTCTTAATCATAAATATGCATTCCATTATTTAAATATAGCCGTCCTCAGTGCTTCGCTGAAGGCTAAGTAGTTGCTCTCACGCCGCACTACTTTAGGTAGTCCCTTCCATATTTGAGCAGCTCTTACTGGGCAAGATCTGCCTAATGCATTTGATTGCTTGAAGGGTGGACAGACAATCTGCCCAGCGCTTTGGATCTGAATGATCGGCCTGGAATGTAATGAGATATCTGTTCCTTCAAATAGACTGGCGACTGTCCAAAGAGGCAGCAATGGACTATAGTCATGGCCTGGAAAGTAATCCTATCCCTGATTATTAGCCTGTGAAGGGCTTTCCTGTCTGCTGTAATGTGTCCCCTTCTGGCTTTCTTCTTTACTATTCTCACAGGAGGACTGTTCTGTATGGTTTGACATCCAGCAATGCATCCATTATTTGCTCCATTCATCAAAGCATTTCCATAATCCAGCCTAGATAGTATTATGGCCCGTGCCATAGTGGCACTATTCTTTTCATTCAGGTAAGGTCTGATATGCCTTAATAGTCACAGGCAGTAGTGACAACTTCTGTTCAAGTTATTAACATGAGATTCTGCGCTTAGTGACACTTCCATATAGCTCCCTAGGGTTTTTACTTTTCCAAGAACACGTGTAGGGGAGTTTTTAATCTGGAATGTCTCGTATTCCATACTTAGTTTGGCCCATGCCTGTCGTGATCCAAAGATCATCAACTCAGTCTTTCTCAAGCACATCCAATTGGCTTTCATCCAGGCCTCGATGATGTTGTAGATAGTTGCAACATTACAAGTATCTGTGTTATAGCAGCCACTCAGCTCCATCACCAGCTGCGTAATTCGTAAAGAAAGCCCCGATGTTATCGAGCACTGTGCACAGACATCTAAGGTACAGGTTGAATAATAGGGGAGACAAAAAAGCCCACTGTGGGACTCCACAATTGATGGGTATTGGAAGTGAGAAGTTATCCCCCCAGTGTATTTTTGATCTACGGTCGGCCAGAAGTGGGACTACCCATCTGATAGCCTTTACCGAACAACCACCCATGTGTTCTAATGACCATTGAAGCTGTTTGTGGTCTAGTAAATGGAAGGCCACGGACGAGTCAAGCAATACCAACATGTCCGCTGTGCCTTTGTCCATGATGCTAAGCATGTGGGTCTGGAGGTCAAGCATAGCTGTTTCGGTGCTGGGAGCCATTCTAAAGCCAGACTGTTGATTATCTAGGATTTCATTTATGCCACAGATGCTCGCAGCCGAGATGCAGCCGCTTTCTCCAGGATCTTCAATAGAAAATTACAATTAGTAATTGGATGACGGTTACTCGGGTCCTTCTGATCCAAACCTGTTTTTTTTTTTAACTAGTGGGGTGACTGTGACTGTTTTGATGGCCTCTGGTATATGACAATCTCTGAAGGATGCATTTACCAACCATGTGAGGAAAGGTATAACAATGTCTCTATTATGTTCTAAGATCAACTTTTTTGACTCATTAATACTTTGTTTATAGCACTGCTCCCAACTTCCTTCCATTTATTCTTGCTATCAATTGTGGGCTGTTTTAACCATCTAGTTTCCAGTCGTCTCTTCTCCCTTTTTAAACTAGCTAGCTGGGGACTAAACTATTTTTGATGGTTTGTGTTTGCCTTAACTAAGTTACACCTAGCCAGGGCCATCTGATCTACATGATCTTGTACTAGTGAGTTATTTGTCAGGAGTACGTTTTCTCATGAGTCTGCTTCAGTTATGCGTGTCATAATGCATTGTGTTAAGAGTTCTGATGTCATCTTATTCAAATTCCTGTTCTGCATTCTTTTATGTTCATTATCCCTTTTGGGAAATGGTTTTTGCAATGTCATTGAAAAATTCACCTTGTAATGATCGGACCATTTACATTGTATGGTCTCTTCCATTTTGATGTCAAGGTTGCAAGATACCACCCAGTCAAGCTGGGTGTTATTAGGTGTGATAGGTTCATTTTTACAGACCTTAAAGTCTATTTTGTTAAGGGCTTTTTCCAGTATCAAGGCCTCTTTATCCTTGACATCTCCCCACCACCTATTAAGGCCACCCAAGAACAAAGTAGCTGTGTTGGGGCCCTTAAGAATACATAACAACTGAGTTATTTCCTCCTTGAAGTCTGCCATAGGTGAAAGTGGTCTGTATGTTACTATGATGTTTGTGCAGCTGTTGTTTGTGGGGGTGAACTTTAGATGGAGAATTTCACATCCCTGACAGTAACTTGGGGATGTGAACATGTGGATACTGTTTCTTGCTATCATCACCACTCCACCTCTCTGTATTTGTTCTCTGTTTTTGCAGTAAATTGTGTAACCTTCTGGTACAGCCATCTCGATCATAGGTCCACTTGAGTCTCACAACCATGTTATTGTGAGGCAGAGTATATCAGTGTTGTTGTCGGTGATAAAATCATGTGTACTCTCGACATGGTTGTTCGATAATCTCGTATTAAGCACATTTTGATTTCTTCACTAGTACCCAACTCCTGTGATGTCATTAAAGTTGACTTCCTATGTGAAGTCTTTGTTGTTTCTTTTTTGTTTAGGTGTTTTGACTCCTTCCCGCGAGTTCTGCTCAATTGCCCCTTGCTCAGAGATGTGCAAGGCTTCACCAACCATTTCCCCCACAAGGTCTACTGCCTCTATAGCTATAGTGGTACTAGCGTGTTGAGCTATATAGGGCGGTGTACCCAACAGATAGACACTGATTGCATTCGGTCATTACTTCCCCCAAGACCGCCTGCACATATTGTTACACAGTCGTCAAGCGCTGCACCTTTTGTAGGTCCAGCAGTCATTTCAGATCTTTCATGTACCCCATTACTTTAGTAGTGCGAGGACCAGGTGGGGTAGGAAGAGAAATGTCCCAATTTCCGAGCATCTAATGCTGATAACCAGAGAAGACCGGCTTGCTACTGAAGCACCAGCGCTGAAGCGCCTGACGTCTCCAGAAATGCTGTGCAGGGTGCTTGGGAAATGTATTTTCCCTGTACGGTGCGTACCTTGTAGGTAACACGCAGGTTTGATGGAAATCTGCTGTGAGTGCTTTCTCTCGCTGCGTGGAAGTGTGGGCACCAGGGATGGAAAGGCACAGATGTACTTATGAGCGTAAGGCTCCAAGAATGAAAGCCCTAACAATCCCCAGTCAGTCAGTGTCACAGAACAAAGTTTAATCATATAACATTCCAAGCCCCAACTAGTTTTCTGTAGTTCTAATGCTGGCATTCTACTACGCTCTCTGGCAAGTTTCCCCAGTCTTAGTATTAACTCCCACTGCTAATGCTTTGTTTGTGGGGTTGTGATGGCCATGTTTACAGTTTAGAATCATAACCATCACTTCAGCAGGACCAACCTTTAGCATTGCAATGAAGCCGGGTGTTAGAGCATTAACAGCTTTTCACCAATTGCTTAAATAACTATTTGGAGTGTGCCAAAGGTCACGTCATCACCGGCGTGTGTATGCAAGCATCCTGCAAAATGATTTCAGAAAGATGGCCTCCCACATAAGCACTTGTACCGGGGGCTTTACCAGCCGGTAATTACCCAGGGCCAAAATTATAGGCCTGAGTCAAGCCAGGGTCTCAATACCGATCGGTAAAGCCCCTGAGTGGGTGCTTATTGTTATAAACACCCATAGGACAACCCTCAGGGTGATAAGAGCAATGCATTTGTGAGAAACAATGAGTTGCAGCGAGCACCCAACCCGTTGTTTCTTACAAACAGTTCCTCACCACACATCAAAATGGCTGCCATGGAAATGTTGGACGGCACTCATCTATTTCCATGGCAGGAAGGAGTGTGAAGTGAAGACTGGAGAGTGGCAGAGGTACCAGGACCATGGTAGCCACAGGTAAGCGGGGTCTGAGGAGGGTTGGGAGAGGTGGGGACAGATGAGAGAGTTTGGTGGGGGGAGAGCAGATGGCAAAATGACGGACGGGTGCATCAAGCACTCACGTAGCTCCAAACCTGACGTGGATCATGTGATTCAGTCAGGGTTTTATAGGAACCTGATTTGATGATGCACCCCTCCAAGGTCGCTACATCACAGAATCTTTCACATTTTAAACAAACCCTCTGTGTCTAGCTAACATTCCTGTTAACAGAGAGGAGGGGGCATCTCTGTGCAAGGAACTCTCTTTGGAACGGTCTTACTGTACTTGTTCATTTAGTTCCCTCTGTGTCAGTCATCCCAAGTGGTACAAGCTCAAGTTATATACCATCCATCTATTCAAGCCACAAGCTCCTTGATGCTCTATTACCACATTAGGCAACGCAGATGACAGGTAGGCGTCCAACGGAGGGAAACAAGGGATCATGAAAAATTAAAAGTTAAAACAATGCCATTGACGCCCAGGAATCAGCCACGAAAGGGAGTGGGTAGTGGCCAGAGGCTAGTATGATCCAAAGCCACCATCACCATCATTTATTTTATTGTATGTTATTGGAGATTTGTAAGGCACCTATACACCAAATGGTGTTTGAACAGACTCAGCGCCTACATGCCGATGCACAGGTGTCCTCATCTGTCCTCACACCTCCATGCGTCCTGTCAATGCAGTTGCAGCCATCACACAGATGGACATCAGTGGAAGAAGCACACCCCCATGCAACACGACACAGCTCCAGAGCACTCACCAATCCATGCAACACAACACAGCTCCAGAGCACACACCAATCCATGCAACACAACACAGCTCCAGAGCACACACCAATCCATGCAACACAACACAGCTCCAGAGCACACACCAATCCATGCAACACAACACAGGTCCAGACCACACACCAATCCATGCAACACAACACAGTTCCCGAGCACACACCAATCCATGCAACACAACACAGCTCCAGAGCACACACCAATCCATGCAACACAACACAGCTCCAGAGCACACACCAATCCATGCAACACAACACAGGTCCAGACCACACACCAATCCATGCAACACAACACAGCTCCAGAGCACACACCAATCCATGCAACACGACACAGCTCCAGAGCACACACCAATCCATGCAACACAACACAGCTCCAGAGCACACACCAATCCATGCAACACAACACAGCTCCAGAGCACACACCAATCCATGCAACACAACACAGGTCCAGACCACACACCAATCCATGCAACACAACACAGCTCCCGAGCACACACCAATCCATGCAACACAACACAGCTCCCGAGCACACACCAATCCATGCAACACAACACAGGTCCAGACCACACACCAATCCATGCAACACAACACAGCTCCCGAGCACACACCAATCCATGCAACACAACACAGGTCCAGACCACACACCAATCCATGCAACACAACACAGCTCCAGAGCACTCACCAATCCATGCAACACAACACAGCTCCAGAGCACTCACCAATCCATGCAACACAACACAGCTCCAGAGCACACACCAATCCATGCAACACAACACAGCTCCCGAGCACACACCAATCCATGCAACACAACACAGCTCCAGAGCACACACCAATCCATGCAACACAACACAGGTCCAGACCACACACCAATCCATGCAACACAACACAGTTCCCGAGCACACACCAATCCATGCAACACAACACAGCTCCAGAGCACACACCAATCCATGCAACACAACACAGCTCCAGAGCACACACCAATCCATGCAACACAACACAGGTCCAGACCACACACCAATCCATGCAACACAACACAGTTCCCGAGCACACACCAATCCATGCAACACAACACAGCTCCAGAGCACACACCAATCCATGCAACACAACACAGGTCCAGACCACACACCAATCCATGCAACACAACACAGTTCCCGAGCACACACCAATCCATGCAACACAACACAGCTCCAGAGCACACACCAATCCATGCAACACAACACAGCTCCAGAGCACACACCAATCCATGCAACACAACACAGGTCCAGACCACACACCAATCCATGCAACACAACACAGCTCCAGAGCACACACCAATCCATGCAACACAACACAGGTCCAGACCACACACCAATCCATGCAACACAACACAGCTCCCGAGCACACACCAATCCATGCAACACAACACAGGTCCAGACCACACACCAATCCATGCAACACAACACAGCTCCAGAGCACTCACCAATCCATGCAACACAACACAGCTCCAGAGCACTCACCAATCCATGCAACACAACACAGCTCCAGAGCACACACCAATCCATGCAACACAACACAGCTCCCGAGCACACACCAATCCATGCAACACAACACAGCTCCAGAGCACACACCAATCCATGCAACACAACACAGCTCCAGAGCACACACCAATCCATGCAACACAACACAGGTCCAGACCACACACCAATCCATGCAACACAACACAGCTCCAGAGCACACACCAATCCATGCAACACAACACAGCTCCAGAGCACACACCAATCCATGCAACACAACACAGGTCCAGAACACACACCAATCCATGCAACACAACACAGCTCCAGAGCACACACCAATCCATGCAACACAACACAGGTCCAGACCACACACCAATCCATGCAACACAACACAGCTCCCGAGCACACACCAATCCATGCAACACAACACAGGTCCAGACCACACACCAATCCATGCAACACAACACAGCTCCAGAGCACACACCAATCCATGCAACACAACACAGCTCCCGAGCACACACCAATCCATGCAACACAACACAGCTCCAGAGCACACACCAATCCATGCAACACAACACAGCTCCAGAGCACACACCAATCCATGCAACACAACACAGGTCCAGACCACACACCAATCCATGCAACACAACACAGCTCCAGAGCACACACCAATCCATGCAACACAACACAGCTCCAGAGCACACACCAATCCATGCAACACAACACAGGTCCAGACCACACACCAATCCATGCAACACAACACAGCTCCAGAGCACACACCAATCCATGCAACACAACACAGGTCCAGACCACACACCAATCCATGCAACACAACACAGCTCCCGAGCACACACCAATCCATGCAACACAACACAGGTCCAGACCACACACCAATCCATGCAACACAACACAGCTCCAGAGCACACACCAATCCATGCAACACAACACAGCTCCCGAGCACACACCAATCCATGCAACACAACACAGGTCCAAACCACACACCAATCCATGCAACACAACACAGATCCCGAGCACACACCAATCCATGCAACACACCACAGCTCCAGAGCACACACCAATCCATGCAACACAACACAGCTCCCGAGCACACACCAATCCATGCAACACAACACAGCTCCAGAGCACACACCAATCCATGCAACACAACACAGCTCCAGAGCACACACCAATCCATGCAACACAACACAGGTCCAGACCACACACCAATCCATGCAACACAACACAGCTCCAGAGCACACACCAATCCATGCAACACAACACAGTTCCAGAGCACACACCAATCCATGCAACACAACACAGCTCCCGAGCACACACCAATCCATGCAACACAACACAGCTCCAGAGCACACACCAATCCATGCAACACAACACAGCTCCAGAGCACACACCAATCCATGCAACACAACACAGGTCCAGACCACACACCAATCCATGCAACACAACACAGCTCCAGAGCACACATCAATCCATGCAACACAACACAGGTCCAGACCACACACCAATCCATGCAACACAACACAGCTCCCGAGCACACACCAATCCATGCAACACAACACAGGTCCAGACCACACACCAATCCATGCAACACAACACAGGTCCAGACCACACACCAATCCATGCAACACAACACAGCTCCCGAGCACACACCAATCCATGCAACACAACACAGCTCCAGAGCACACACCAATCCATGCAACACAACACAGCTCCCGAGCACACACCAATCCATGCAACACAACACAGGTCCAAACCACACACCAATCCATGCAACACAACACAGATCCAGAGCACACACCAATCCATGCAACACAACACAGCTCCAGAGCACACACCAATCCATGCAACACAACACAGCTCCCGAGCACACACCAATCCATGCAACACAACACAGCTCCAAACCAACACAACACAGGTCCAGATCACAACTAATCCATGCAACACAACACAGCTCCAGAGCACACACCAATCCATGCAACACAACACAGCTCCCGAGCACACACCAATCCATGCAACACAACACAGGTCCAGACCACACACCAATCCATGCAACACAACACAGATCCAGAGAACACACCAATCCATGCAACACAACACAGCTCCCGAGCACACACCAATCCATGCAACACAACACAGGTCCAGACCACACACCAATCCATGCAACACGACACAGGTCCAGAGCACACACTAATCAATGCAACACAACACAGCTCCCGAGCACACACCAATCCATGCAACACAACACAGGTCCATACCACACACCAATCCATGCAACACAACAGAGGTCCAGATCACACACCAATCCATGCAACACAACACAGGTCCAGATCACACACTAATCAATGCAACACAACACAGATCCAGAGCACACACTAATCAATGAAACACAACACAGCTCCCGAGCACACACCAATCCATGCAACACAACACAGGTCCATACCACACACCAATCCATGCAACACAACACAGGTTCAGATCACACACCAATCCATGCAACACAACACAGGTCCAGATCACACACTAATCAATGCAACACAACACAGCTCCTGAGCACACACCAATCCATGCAACACAACACAGGTCCATACCACACACCAATCCATGCAACACAGGTCCAGATCACACACCAATCCATGCAACACAACACAGGTCCAGACCACACACCAATCCATGCAACACGACACAGGTCCAGACCACACACCAATCCATGCAACACAACACAGCTCCAGAGCACACACCAATCCATGCAACACAACACAGCTCCCGAGCACACACCAATCCATGCAACACAACACAGGTCCAGACCACACACCAATCCATGCAACACAACACAGATTCAGAGCACACACTAATCAATGCAACACAACACAGCTCCCGAGCACACACCAATCCATGCAACACAACACAGGTCCATACCACACACCAATCCATGCAACACAACACAGGTCCAGATCACACACCAATCCATGCAACACAACACAGGTCCAGATCACACACTAATCAATGCAACACAACACAGCTCCTGAGCACACACCAATCCATGCAACACAACACAGGTCCATACCACACACCAATCCATGCAACACAACACAGGTCCAGATCACACAACACTCCATGCAACAAAACACAGGTCCAGATCACACACTAATCCATGCAACAAAACACAAGTCCATACCACACACCAATGCATGCAACAAAACACAGGTCCATACCACACACCAATCCATGCAACACAACACAGGTCCAGATCACACACCAATCCATGAAACACAACACATGTCCAGACCACACATTAATCTGTGTGTTTACCTGGCTTCTCATGACATATGTCATCACACATCATCCTCTATAAGCCCAGGACTAACCGGTTTGGAGGCGGAATGGCCTTGATATTCCCTGAGTGGGTCCCCGCTTCTGTCATCCCTACTCCGACCTACTCTTCCTTCGAATGCCTCATCTGCAGGCTTGGTGTCTGTCCAACCCTTTTGTTGACTCTCGCCACCTTTTACAGGGCCCCTGAGCCTGACTACTTCTTCTGCTCGGAGTGGTCTGACTTCACCTCTTCCCTTCTTGCCTCCACCTCCAATGTTTACCTCCTTGGAGACTTCAATATTCTCCTTGACTCTTTTGATTCTACCTCAAGACTCTTTCACAGCCTCTGTGACTTTCTTTCCCTCACCATTCTTCCTTCCAGTCCAACACACTCAGCTGGACATACAGTGAATGCACTCATCTCAGCAGACATCCCCATGTCCAACCCTCCCACTACACCTCACTCTCCTCCTCACCCCTCCCTAATCCTCCCCAGTTTACAGGGCCCCCTTGGCCACCCTCTCCCATTCCCTCCTACTCAACTCTTGTTAACCCATAGTACCAGATGAGCTTTCTAGACAGGTCCTCTCTATGAAAGTCTCCTCCAAACAGGTGCTTCTCTGCTCCCCCAGAAGGATCAAGGACAACATTGTCTCATTCGCAGCAGCCTTGGCCAATTTTTGTTATCACTCCTTTGCCACTGGCTCCTTCCCGCTACCCCTAAAGCACTCCCTTGTGCAACATCTCTTTAAAAGCCCTCTGCCAACCCCTCCTGCCAACTAACTACCACCCTATCTCCATTACCCCCTTCCTGGCCAAACTCCTGCCTTCAAAATTGCCAAAGTTGTCAATCATGCCATCCTGATAAATCAGCTTCATGACACCCTTGGCGTCATGGGTGTGGCACTGGACTGGTTGTCCTCATATCTCTCTGACAGACCTTCCCAGTTCAACTGGGCCTTTTTCTCTCCCCTCTCACACTCTGCACCTCCCACATCCCTCAAGGCTCTGTCCTGAAGCCGTGGATCTTCAATATTTACCTTGTCCCTCAGGCCCACCTTATCTCCTCCTTCTCTCCTCACTTCCAGTGTCATGCGGATGGCACTTAGCTCTCCTTCAAGCCTCCCTCCACTGCCTCCTCTTTCTCCTCTCTCCTCCCTGACTGTCTGACTGCTATTCAGGCATGGTGTGCTGCCAATGATTGCTGCCTTAATGCCAGTAAGAGTGAGATCCTTCCGATTGGGACCCTAGCACCCTCTTTCCCTCCTACCCTCTGGCCACCCTCTATGGGCCCCCTTCCCTAACCCTCTTGTGAGCCAAAAAGCCTTGATGTCATCTTTAACTCCTCTCTCTCCTTTCTCTCCTCACATCGCAGACCTTGCCAGAAGGTCCACTATCAGTGGCACCTCTTCAGATGAATTCTCCATTTCCTCACCTTCCACCAGAAACTCAGGGGCCGATTCATGGAACAAACGCGTGCCGAAAAACCCAGCGCAAGCAGGCGCAAGGAGGCGCAAGCATGAGAAAGCAAGCGCACGCGTGCGTTTCAAAGAAGGTGCTGCGCCACTTTCCCATTGGTTGTGCGCCAAATCCGTGCATGGCGCACGCTGGCGCATACATGTCCAAACAGCGTGCGCTAAGCGCACAGCGAAAGCGCACATAGCGCAGCGCACACAACAAAAGTAGGCAGAACAGGGGGCGTAACACGCGGAATGAGGAATAACGCGTGAAAAAGAAGGCGTAACGGGGGAAGTACTGCTGGGAAGTACACGGAACGCCCACACGCACGCGAACCACACATATTCATGGAATTGAATAGGGCAAACCCGCGCATGGGCAAAGACACGCACAGGTCTAAAAACGTCCGCCACACAAAGGCAGGCGGTAGCGTCCCCGCGCATTACAAAAGTGTGCACAAATAAAAAGCACGCATATACTGAGTGGGGTACATGTATTTCAGGGGTGTGTGGGAAGTTTTACACGTGATTGGCTTGGGTACGTGTATTTCAGGGGTGCGCGGGAAGGTTCACACGCAATTTCAGCAGGGTACGTGTATTTCAGGGGTGTACGGGAAGTTTTACACGCGATTGGCCTGGGTACATGTATTTCAGGGGTGCGTGGGAAGTTTCACACGCAATTTCAGCAGGGTACGTGTATTTCAGGGGTGCGCGGGAAGTTTCACAAGCGATTGGCCTGGGTACGTGTATTCCTGGGGTTCGCGGGAAGTTTTACACGCGAAAGGGCAACGCCCATGCACGACACATCACAGACACACTTATGCGCTAAGGGCCTTTGGTCCAATGAAATTGCGTACGTGTGCTGACGCGCGTACGCGCTAAGGGCCTTTCCTCGAATTACACGCTGACATGCAATTTATTCACGTGCCAAATCACTCCGTATCAAGCTGGCCACGCGAAAACACATGGAAGACCATGCTCCTGCCCTGAAGGCCATTTTCCTGCCCCCCCAGAGCCCTGAGCACACTCCCACCTGCCATCTGCTGCTGCCTGACTGCCTGCTGCCCACGTGCCCTGCTATTTGGTGCCTGCACATCATCCATCTGCAGGGGTCCAGTTGCTGTGTCCACCCCTGCTGGAACAGAAGACTCCCGACTGGGATACCATCGCTCCACAGCCCAGCCCCAGGACCCAGTTGCCCACCCACGCCTGCCTCGGGGGTCCCCATGTCGGGGCAAACACCATCTGAGACCACTGGGAACCCCCAGCCAAGAGGCAGAGGACCATCAGCATCAG
Source organism: Ambystoma mexicanum (assembly GCF_040938575.1). NCBI lineage: Eukaryota > Metazoa > Chordata > Amphibia > Caudata > Ambystomatidae > Ambystoma > Ambystoma mexicanum. The sequence continues at coordinate 1,695,892,203 of NC_090932.1, read as the reverse complement.
TCAGAAGGAAGTTGGTGTCCTGGTGAAGCATGTCCTGGGGCATTATGATGCCCTCTTCGGAACATCACGTGCCAACAAGGAAGGACGGGATAGGATCTGGGACGACTTTGTGGTTGCCATCAACGCGGAGGGGGTGGCAACCTGCAACATCAAGCATGTCAAGAAGCGCTGGGAGGACTTGAGGTCCAGGACCCTCATAAAGGCCCGGCGCCTCGTGGAGGGGGGCCGGGGCAGCATGAGTACCATCCAGATGAGGGTCCTGGAACGCGTAGCACCAGCGCTCCACGCCCAGATCCTTGAGAGGCAGACCCGTCTGGAGTCAAGCGGTAAGTGGCCAAGCATTGCTGTGTGAGACAGGGCATGTTGCAGGGTGCTGGTTGTCTGATACTTGCCTGTATGTGTGACATAGGCCATGTATGTATCTGTGTGTGCAGGGACATCATGGTCATGCATTTGAGTCCAGTAATGTGTGAACCACATGGTTGGTGCATGTGTTACAATGCAACATGCGGAGCAGCATGCGGAATGCACACATGAATGCATGCCTGTCTCTGTTATTGGACATGGATGGGGTGTGAGAGATGGGTGCTGCTGTCATGGACATGTCTGGTGTCCATGTCTGTGTGTCTGACTTCCATGTCTGTGACTTGTAAATGCCATGGATGCATGACACATGTCTGTGACAATGTTCAGATTCACTGATGCAGCCTATTCCTCCTTGTATCCACTGTGTCTGGGGTGTACGAGGCCAGATGGATGAAACTACGGTGAAGTGTTTGCATGTGATAGGCATGACCCATGATGCATGTGAGTTTCAAACCAGCATTGTATGTTTCAAGAGTCCCTTGGACATGTATGCTAATTTTCATTGCATGCGCCATGCCTGTTTCTGCATGTGTTTTGCCTGCACTGACCCATGTGTTGTGGAGGGACATGATGGAAGCAATGTTTGACAGTGCCACTCATCTGCTATTGCTTCCTGTCTAGGGGACCATTGTACAGTACCCTGATGCTTGTGTTCTATGTCTCCCTCTATACAGCGGCAAGTGATGAAGAGGGCGGAGATGGTGCTTTGGAGCAAAGCGGTGGGGATGCCCCCACCGGCCGGCGACGCAAGGCCCAGTCACCCTCCCAGAATTTACCATCGTCCGGGAGTGAGGGGACTGGTGCTGCGTCTGCCACTACGGCTGCAGCGGAAGGGGTGGGTGAGCCCCCACAGGGGCTTGCAACGGCGGAAGACGGTGTGGAGCCATTCAGGTTGGTGGTTTCCACAGAGGAGGAGGAGGCCGCTACTGAGCCGCACATGGGGCCTGGTGGGGGTGGTACCACTGGTGCAAGTGGTACAGTCTAGGGGCAGGGGCAGGAGGCAGCACATGTCGCCGTGGAGGGGCCTGTGCATGTCACTGTCCCTGACACTGTGACTGCACCACCATGCACCAGCAGGGATGCCCCATCCCAGGCCCATCCGCAGGTAGGGGGGAGGTCCATGTCATCTGACACTCCTCTACCTGCAGACGAGGGGACCCCTGGCCGTATGGAGAAGGTCCTGATTGGTGTCACATTGCGCACGCGTGACATTCGTGATGACGTGCGTGCTTCCCGGGGGGAGCAGGCACATCATCACGAAGAGCGGCGTGATAACGTGGCCCAGTTGGGAGTGTCCATGGTCGGGGGTTTTGTACATGTGTCGGTCACTCTGGCGGCCCTCTCCTCCTCTGTGGAGACTATGCGCCAGTCGTTCTCCATGCCATCTTCCGGCCCAGATGCCACCGGGGCCCCCTGTGGACCTGCCCTGACCAACGCAGCCAGCTCGGTGGGGATCCCATCCCTGCCACAGTCGGGAGTCGGAGGTCCAGCAGGAGTGGACACACCAGCAACTGGACCCCAGCAGATGCAGGATGTGCCGGCATCATCGAGCAAGGCACGTGCACAACGGCGTCAGTGGATTCCATCAGCCTGGATGCCGTCGTGCTGGCAGAGGCAGTTGCGTCGGACGCAGCGGCAGGCTCGACGTGGGAGGCATCATGGTTCGGGGCCATCAACATCAGGGGGGCAGGCATCGGCCGGAGGGCAGGAGGACCCTGGAATGGGAATGTCTTCCGTGTGGCAGCGGTTGGGCCAGCAGATAGGTGCGTAGCGGCAGCGGGCGGAGGAGGCACAGCTCACGATGATCAGGGCGGAGAATTCCATGCGCAGGGCGCTGAGGCGGGCTGAGTGCCTTGAGGGAATTTGCACAGAGTTGGAGGTGGACATGGCGTTATCCCTGCGAGACCTCGGGGCCAGAGAACAGGCCCGCCTCCAAGAGATTGAACAGGAGTTCGATGATGCCCTGGCCCATGACATCAACAAGTGAGCCATTGGACTTGCCCGCCGCCATTGTATATAGTTCATTAGTGTTAAGTTTCATTTCTTTTTTCTTTCATTTGGGGCGCATGGACTATGCCCACATTTTTGTATATAGTTAGTAATTAGGTAGGTTTCATTGTAGGTTTCATTTATGCCGTTGGGCTCATTGACCCTGGATTTGCTATTTGTACATAGTTTTACAGTGGATTATTCTAATTCATCTTTTTTTTTCTTCACCATGGAGCAATGGATATTACGCTTTTCTTTCCCTTTGGATTTGCTTTGTTGGACGGTGACTTTGGACACATTTTCATTTGGATTAATTTGGGTTCCCATTTTATTTATTTATCATTTTTTGGGACATGCTGCATATTCATTATTATTGGCATTATTGTGTGTTTTGATTTCATTCCCTTCATTTTGACTTGATTACATTTGTGTTTCTTACTTCAATGTCTGGTCTTCTCTCATTGGTTTCATGCATGTCACAGTGTGGGTTTTCTCAGTCATGTGTTGCCATTGTGTGGGTCTGACAGACTTGTACTCATGCACATACTGCTTATTTGTGATCTATCATGTAATGGGGATTTCAATTTGGAGTGGAAGTAAAGCTTGGTTGGGTGTTTGGACTGGGGTGGCGTGGGGTGGGATTTGGGTGCCCATAAGAGCCAGGGATCTAGATTGTGATGACATGTTGGCTGGGGGACATGTGTCGGGGCCTGCTGGCAGGTGCCTGTCAATGCTGGGGGGTGTGGGGCGGCTGGGGGACATGTGTCGGGGCCTGCTGGCAGGTGCCCCTCACTGCTGGGGGGGTGAGGGGGCTGGGGGACATGTGTCGGGGCCTGCTGTCAGGTGCCTGTCAATGCTGGGGGGGTGGGGGTGCTGGGGGACATGTGTCGGGGCCTGCTGGCAGGTGCCTGTCAATGCTGGGGGGTGGGTGTGCAGGGGGACATGTGTCGGGGCCTGCTGGCAGGTGCCCCTCACTGCTGGGGGGTGGGGGCGCTGGGGGACATGTGTCGGGGCCTGCTGGCAGGTGCCTGTCAATGCTGGGGGGGTGGGGGTGCTGGGGGACATGTGTCGGGGCCTGCTGGCAGGTGCCTGTCAATGATGGGGGGTGGGGGTGCAGGGGGACATGAGTGAGGGCCTGCTGGCAGGTGCCCCTCACTGCTGGGGGGGTGGGGGTGCTGGGGGACATATCCAGGGGTGCAGGGTAGTCCCCTGTGGTGTGGACTGCCTGCAGGGGCCATGGAGGGGGTAGAGGGGACACCTGGGAGGACCCACACTGCCAATTCACGTGTAGGACTCCCCGTGCACCCCCGAAATATGCATTCCCCGCTCTGACAGCAAAATCGCATGTAAAACTTCCTGCGCACCCCTGAAATACACGTACCCTGCTGAAATCGCGTGTAAACCTTCCCACGCACCCCTGAAAAGCACGTACCCAGGCCAATTGCGTGTAAAACTTCCCGCGCACCCCTGAAATACACGTACCTAGGCCAATCGTGTGTAAAACTTCCCGCGCACCCCTGAAATACACGTACCCTGCTGAAATTGCGTGTAAAACTTCCCGCGCACCTCTGAAATACACGTACCCTGCTGAAATCGCGTGTGAAACTTCCCGCGCACCCCTGAAATACATGTACCCTGCTGAAATTGCGTGTGAAACTTCCCACGCACCCCTGAAATACACGTACCCAGGCCAATCGCGTGTAAAACTTCCCGCGCACCTCTGAAATACTCATACCCAGGCCAATCGCGTGTAAAACTTCCCGTGCACCCCTGAAATATACGTATCCTGCTGAAATTGCGTGTAAACTTCCCATGCACCCCTGAAATACACGTATCCTGCTGAAATCACGTGTGAAACTTCCCGTGCACCCCTGAAATACACGTACCCTGCTGAAAACGCGTGTGAAACTTCCCGTGCACCCCTGAAATACACGTACCCTGCTGAAATCGCGTGTGAAATTTCCCGCGCACCCCTGAAATACACGTACCCAGGCCAATCGCGTGTAAAACTTCCCACACCCCTGAAATACACATACCCTGCTGAAATCGCATGTGAAACTTCCTGCGCACCCCTGAAATTCACGTACCCAGGCCAATCGCGTGTAAAACTTCCCGCACCCCTGAAATACACGTACCCTGCTGAAATTGCGTGTGAAACTTCATGCGAACTCCAGTAATACACGTACCCCGCTCGCACAGGTCCAATCGCGTGTGAAACTTCCCGCGAACTCCAGTAATACACGTACCCCGCTTGCCGTGCTGGTACAGGGTTAGCGCAGCCCTTTGCGCTGGATTGGGGATTTTGATGGCTTTTCCCTGCGTGAGGGGCGTCCTTGGGGGCGTAACTAGCGCTGCTGCAGGGTCGCTGCGCCACTGTGCGCCACGGCTGGTTTTGGTAGCTAAAATCCACGAATACGCTGTGCGCGGAAATGGATTTTAGCGCACGCGGCTGGCACAGAGATTCGCACATGCACAATGTGCGCCAGCCGCGTGCACCACTTGTGCACTAAATTCTATGAACTACCCCCTCAACGTCCCCAGAGCTCTAGACCTGCACCAGCCTTTTTCTCAATCTTCCCTTTCCCTCCCTTTGCCCCCTTCAACTAATCCAGAATAGGACTGCAAGACGTATCCTAGGCTTCAAGCCCAGGGAGCGCATCGCTTTAGCCCTAAAATCTCTCCACTCGTTCCCGGTTGCTGCTAGGATCAAGTTCAAGACACTCTGCATCATTCACAAGGTTGTCTGGGGCCTGGGACCCCACTATATCCAACTCTCTCTCCCTAAATACCTTTCTTCTAGAGCCCTTGGTTTTCTAGCTCCAACTTTCTGCCCCCCTGCCCCCCTCAGGTTTGAGCCAGATCTCCTGAAATTCTGGAAGCTGCTCCAGACCCTCCTTTTCTCCTCTTCCTTATTCTTACAACATCTGTCACCACACCAGCACGTATGCCACGAATGTGCCCAGCTATCCATCCACATATGGGCAGTATCAGTGCAGGCCTCTGTCAACATCCACCATCCAACCTCCATGATGCATGCCCTCTAAGCAGGCACAAGGTGTTCCTTGGCCCTGACAACATCTACCTGCTAATGTCAAACATCTTTTTATACCATCAGTCATTATTTCAGACCTAAGGCAACTTTTCCCGCTAAACCTCAATGCATATAATAATCATCAGAGGCACAACCTCTTCAAGAAAGGATTTATTTTAATTCCCTAGGATGACATTCTGCCATCACATCTTCATGATTTGGGCCACCAGAGCATCGTTCAGGGGAGAACAAGGTTTGTAATGGCCCACAAGGCCGAGCCTAGCAGACTCCGTAGGCGGAGTGTAGTGAAGGCCTCATTGAGGGCTCATGGTATTTGCTGGCTCTGTACACCACCGAATGTGGGGCCTTTGCCCCGAATGTCGATAGTGTTATCTGCTATCTGGGAAACTGGTATTGCGCTTTGCGCACCAACTGAATTCCCAGAAAAAAAAATACAAACTTAAAATGACTGTGGGGAAAATTTAAAAGATGGGTCATTCCTTTTCTACTACTACTTCAAGTGACCAGGAAGCGGAGGAGAAGGTGTCCAAAGACCGGTAAGTGGGCCATGGGTCGGATGGCGGGGGCGTATTCGAGTGTGAGGGATAGCCATAGCTGCAGGGAGGTAAGCAGGTTGCGGCAGCCAGATTGGAGTGCAAGCGAGATGTGCCAGCAGGCATACAGAGAATGTAGGAGGAAACCATGGATTCATGGGCACATTTAGAGCCACCTGATTGGCCTGTGCTTGCCACCAGTGATAATACTCCATTAATATCCCCAGAGCACACTTTCCAATAGCTACATGGACATTGGTGCAGTCCTCAAACAACATCACCACCACACAATTATGCACATCAACACCCAACACCATCATGACCACAAAATATACATAACATAAATATATATATAAATGAGATACATTACTCACCGTAATTGTATTTCTGATGCTTGTATCTGCTTAGATTCACATGCTGTGCATAGGCTGACATCTAGTGGAAGCTGCGGAGTATTACAGTTTTTTTTCGAAACTCAAAAATGGGCGTCGACACAGGGAGTGCCAGTAATACTATCCCTAGTGTGACGTCGACTGTACCCATGATCCCTCACGCGTGTAGGACCCTCAGATTGTATTTTTTCTGACATGAGGTAGCATGAGGAGAAGCGTGAGTACAGATAATCCAAGCAGATAAAAACAAAGGTAAGACTACAAGCATCCATGCGCCTTCTCTCAGAGGGGAGGAAGGGTGGGTCGCATGTGAATCTAAGCAGATACAAGCATCAGAAATACGATTACGGTGAGTAATGTATCTCTTCTGAGGCTTGTGGAATCTGCTTAGATCACATGCTGTGCATAGATCAGCGAGCAGTACCTGAAGAAGGAGGTGGGATGTGAGAAGGGTCATGAGCAAATAAATGTCTTAGAACCGCTTGTCCCACTTGGGTATCTGTCTTGGAATGGGTGTCAATGCAGTAGTGCTGGGTAAAAGTGTGAATAGAGCTCCAAGTAGCTGCTTTGCAAATGGTGTCAAGGGGGACATTTGCAATGAAAGCCAGAGTGGCCCCAATGCCTCTTGTAGAGTGGGCTCTTGGCGTGAAAGGCAGAGTTTTTTTTCAGAAAGGGAGTAACACAGCTGGATACAGTTAATAATCCACTTCGAGATGGCACCTTTAGAGACGTGATCCCCCTCTCTGCCTGTAGCTACGGAGACAAACAGTTGGTCTGTTTCCCTTAGCGGTCTGGTCTTGTTTACATAGTAGAGGACCGTCCTACGCACATCGAGGGTGTGTAGTTTCACCTCAGCCGAGCTCTGTGGGTCTTGGAAGAAAGCCGGAAGCTCGATTGATTGGTTCACGTGGAATTTAGAAATAAACTTAGCTGAGAACCTATGGTGTGTGCGTAAAACCAGTTTATCTTTATGAACTGTAAAGAAAGGATCTTGCACTGACAGAGCCTGAATTTCACTGACCCTTCTTATGGATGTAATAGCTACTAAGAAGGCTGTTTTATAAGTCAGGTGTTTGAGACTGCTTTTATGCATGGGCTCGAAAGGGGGGCCCATGAGCTTAGAAAGCACCACATTAAGGCCCCATCCTGGTGGTGGGTTTGAAATAGGAGGGTGAAGTCTCTTTACTCCTTCCATGAAGGCTTTAACTACTGGTACTTTCCACCACAACACCTTGTTATGGGAGGTGGTGTATGCTGACAGAGCTGCCAGGTGTACCTTTAGTGAGTTAACAACCAGTCCTGCATCCAGAGGTGGAGCATGTATGTGACAATAGTTGAAGGAGTGCAATCAATCGGGTTGATTTGCTTATTTTGGCACCAGATAACAAATATTTTCCATTTGTCAAAGTAGCAGTGCCTAGTGTTTGGCTTCCTAGATTCTTTTAGGATGTCCATACATCTCTGTGATAAATTGAGATGTCCAAACTCTATGACCACAGGAGCCATGATGCCAGGTTCAATGAGTTGGGTTGAGGATGCACTTTGTACCCTTGGTGCTGGGACAGTATGTTGTACCAGCCTGGGAGCCTGATGGGTTTGCACACTGCTAGTTTGCGTAGGTTTGGGAACCACGGTTTTCTGGCCCACATGGGAGCAACTAGGACAAGCGTCATCGATTCTCTGTTCATCTTGTTGACCACCTTCCTGATGAGGGGAGTTGATGGAAAACATACGCAAACATCCCTGACCAGTTCATCCACAGGGCGTTCCCCTGGGAGTCTGGTTGGGGGAACCTGGATGCAAATCCTGGGCATTGTATGTTTTCGCTTGTGGCAAATAGGTCTATTGTGGGGGGAACCCCACTGAGAGAAGATATCTTCTATGATTTCTCTGTGTAGACACCATTCGTGTTCCTCTGGAAGGGAGTCTCTGCTCAAAGCATCCGCCAGAGAATTGAGGTCCCCTGGAAGATGTTGAGATGACAGGAAGATGTTCCGTCTGAGTGCTCATATCCACATTTTCTGGGCAAGCTTGGACAGATTTGGCGAACGAGTCCCCCCTTGCTTGTTCAGGTAAAACATGGCTGTAGTGCTGTCCGTCCGGATCTGCACTGACAGATTCTGCAGGTAGGGCTCGAACGCTTGAAGCGCTCTGAATACCGCCAGAAGCTCTAGTAGGTTGATAGGATTCCTGGCCACTGAGTGAGTCCAGAGACCCTGAGCTGTGTGGTGGAGGTAGTGAGCTCCCCACCCTGTCAGGCATGCATCGGTTGTGACTACCGCCTGTATCTCGGGATCGTAAAAGGGTTTCCCCTTGGACAGATTCTCTCTTGTCCACCAGTGAAGGCTTTGTACAAGTGTTAGCGAAACGACCACTAGATCGTCCCACTGACCACTTGCCTGAGACCACTGTTTCGCCAACCATTCCTGCATGGAACGCATGCGCAGGTGCGCGTGGGGGACCAGGTAAATACATGACGCCATCATGCCCAGCAAACGCATTGCTTTGCGTACCGTTATCTGGCGACCGGCCTGATAATGCGGAATTTGCAGTAGTATATTCCGAATTCTTTCTTCTGAAGGAAAGGTCAACCGCTCTTGAGTGTCTAGGATAGCTCCTAGGAATTGTTTGGAGGTGCTTGGCACCAGACTTGACTTCTTCTCGTTTATTGAGAAACCCAATTCGAACGGGAGGTTGATCGTCCTTTGAATGTTTGTTCTGCAAATTACTGGGGTCTCCCCCATGATGAGCCAGTCGTCCAGGTAAGGGTACACCGGGATTGCCTCCCTGCGTAGGTGTGCTGCCACCACTGCCAGTACCTTGGTGAATACCCTTGGAGCTGAAGCTATCCCGAAGGGCAGTAACTTGAACTGGTAGTGCCGACTGTCCACCTTGAAGCACAAGAACTTTCTGTGCGCTGGGAACATGGAAATATGAAAATAGGCATCTTTCATGTCCAATGTTGCCATGTAATCCCCCTTTTTTAGGAGGGGGATTACCTCTTGGAGAGTAGTAATGCGAATTTTTTGGGGCGTGACATACTTGTTTGCAGGCTGTAAATCCAATACTGGGCGCATTGTCAAATCTTTCTTTGGCACAAGGAAGTAAGTTGAATAAATACCCTTGTTTACCTGGTGTCCGGGACGAGTTCTATGGCGTCCTTTGCTAGCAGATTGACGATCTCCTCGAGGAGGATCTTCTGGTGGTCCAAAGAATGTATTTTTTGTTGTGGAGGATGGTTTCGGGGACGCTCTAACAGTTCTATGCAGTACCCTGCGGATACTGTGGACAGCACCCATCTGTCTGATGTGATCCCTTCCCAAGCTTGGGTGAAGTTGGAAATGCGTCCCCCTACTGGGGTTACGTGAGAAGGAACCCTGAACGGAGCATCACTGTTTTGGTGGAGGCGTGCCGCCGCCTCTACTGGGGCTGCCTCTACCCTTACCATGTCCTCTATTATTACCCCTGCCATAACCCTGGGTGGACTGCTGATTGTTATTGTTCCATGGTGTACCCTGCCCCTGGGAATAGTTAGATCCTCTCTGGGAAATTGGCCGCGTGGGCGACGAAAATTGCCATTCCCTCTTTGATTAGGGGGTTTATTGGTTAGTTGGCTTAGGGATTTGCGTGTCTCATACTCGTCCTTGGCATTTTTCAGCGCGTCCTCGACCGCCTTACCAAGCAACAGATCTGGCTCCACCGGTTTATCTAACAATGATGCTTGGGTTTCAGCCTTGAATCCAGACTGCGGTAATCAAGCGTGTCTCTTGATAACAGTCCCTTCTGCTATCAATCTGCCGGCGTTATCTGCGGCATCAAAGGTTGCTTTTAAAATGCAACCGGACACGGCTCTTCCCTCCACAGAAACTGTTGCCAATTGGCTCTTTAAGGGTTCTGGGGTGGAGTCTAATAGTGCTGCGACTTCTTCCCACTGGTGGCAGTTGTAACTAGCCAACATGGTGGTGGAGTTGGCGATCCTTGCCTGTTAGGCGGAAGTGGAGGCTACCTTCCTGCCCAACCCATATAGTTTCTTGCTCTCCTTGTCGGGAGGAGCTTCGGACAATGACAAGGGTGTTCCCGCCCTTTTACGGGTGTTTGTAACTACCAGAGAGTCCGGCTTCAGATGCCCCCTTATGTATAGTGGGTCTGATTGGGCTGCCCTGAAAAGTTTCTCAATCCTTGGGTTCACTGCCCTGGTGAGGTTGGGATTTACAAGTGAAAGGTCTATTCTTCTTTGAATAGACTTAAGGATAGGGATGGCCTGCGCAACAGGTCTCCTTTCTCCTACTAACTCCTCAGCGAAGTCCCTCTCTTCCTGAGCACCCTGGGTGTCAATGTGGAAGTGTTCTGCTGCTCGGGACAGAACTTCATTCAGGAGAGGTTGATTGTCGACAGGGGAGTCGGTAATCGGGGGTTCTTTCTCTACCGGGGAATCTACTCTGTAGGTCTCATGGTCTTCCTCTTCCTCTTCTTGATCCTCATCCTCCCCATAGTAGCCCGTACCAATTTGCTCTTCCAAAATGCCCAAATCTGGATCCCCACAAAAGGATGTATCCCCTTGATATTGAGAGTAAGCCTGTATATAGAAGGGGTCCAAAGACCGTGTTGGGGCTTCAAGCCGGCACTTCTTACTTGGAGGTATTGGATCCTTAGAGCCTGAGGGTGCTGACCCGTCGGAAGTATAGGAGAGAAAGTGTTCAGGGTTTTTTGCATACAAATCTGCCAATGATGACCTCCTTGACATAACCCTGTCTATGTCATCACTAGACCATTCTCTAGAACTGGAAATGACCCTTTCTGGGACTTTCTCCACCTTATCCTGACTAGACTTACAGGTTTTAGCAGGGGTCCTTGGGATAACAGAAGACTGGGACTTGTCTGTCTGTTTATGTGGAGTGGAACGTTTTAGAGGTGTGTAAGGAGGCTGAGACTGCTTCCTTTGTTGATTTCCCCCTCCCCGTGGGTGGAAGAGAGTTTTCCCTGCCTTTTTGCCCCTTCGCAGCCTTCCGACGCCTGGCGTTGAGGTTCGGGGGTAGTGTCCCTATCTTTAGAACGTGGAGGTAGGGACTCGGGAGCCTCCATTACGCGGTCTGCGGGCGCCGACTCATGGAGTGCGGTCTGGGGATGGAAGTCGGCTTCGTCTTCCGACGATCGAGCTTCCGTTACCTTGGGGAGCGAGGCACTCTTGGCAACAGTGGATGATTGCCTGGAGTCATGCGGCGATCTAGATCGAGAACGCCCAGAGGACACCGATTCGGACCGTTCTCTATGTGCCTCTTTCCGAGAACTCGACGTGCGCGTCGAGTCTCGGTTGGACTGCATGTGTTTTGTCGAAGTGCTGTGGGTAGCACTTGTGTCGCCGGGGGTCTTCCCCATACCCACCCTGCCGGACGACCTTCCGAGGTCAGGGACTTGCGCTCGGCTGTCTCTTGATGCCACGTTGCCCTTGCCGTCTGAAAACACAGCGTCTCTGCCATCGCTGAAGGCGCCCTCCGCTGCCATGGCCTCCTGATGCCTGGCGTGGTGGGTCCAACGCTTGATCGAACGGTACTTAAGTGTTTTCGGTTTAAACCTACTACACGCTCTGCAGTTCGCCTCGGGGTGGTCCCTCGGCAAGCAGAGATTGCACGTGGCGCACGTGGCATGTCTGTCAACCCAAGGGTACTTGCGGTTGCACTTGGGGCAGAATTGGAAAGGGGTACCCTCCATACGCACCTTGTGGCAGCGGGCTGATAAGTGTAGGAATATATAAGAATGTACCTATATACCAAAAGAGTGTAGAGTATGTCCACCCCCCCACTCTCCCTACTTGCAGGGCTGAGGCCAGAGGCCTTCCGAGGCCCAAATCCATCGTGCAGCTCTCGACGGTCGATTTCTTCTCTGGGCCGGCGTCGAGTGTGGAAATTCAGTGACTCGACGTTGGGGTGGAGAATGGGGAAAATATAACAATATTTTGCAAAAGTATGGCTAAGGCCGGGGAACTCCGCGAAATGCTTCCGACCAGTATGGCGGAAAAAAACTGAGGGCCCTACACGCGTGAGTGATCATGGGTACAGTGGACGTCACACTAGGGATAGTATTACTGGCACGCCCTGTGTCGGCGCCCATTTTCGAGTTTCGAAAAACAAACTGTAATACTCCGCAGCTTCCACTAGATGTCGGCCTATGCACAGCATGTGATCTAAGCAGATTCCACAAGCCTCAGAAATATATATATATAGGGCGGTGGTCAACGCCTTCCTAGTTAAGGTGAGTCGGAGACACACAGGAACCCCTCAAAATTCTATTGTTAATAACTTTTGTTTTGGGTAACGGATTTTGGCGGAATTTTGAAAGTGCTTAAAAGTCTGTGGGCCTCCCAAGGCTGCAACGTTTCGCAAAGATGTGTTAAAAAATAAAAAAGGTATTAAGCATCAACATTTTGTTTTTCTCCGAAAGTACACCCTACTTCCAATTCATTTTCCCATACACAAAAAGGTCAATTTGTGCCACAGCGCAAAGCCTAAACTGCTGGATGGATTTGTACCAGGTCCGAAAAAACTTGGGCACGAAGCTTTGACTCATCATCCATGTATGGTTTGGGGTTATTCAATGCTGTAGATATTTTAAAATTTGACTTAGAAGGGGTGCTCCCTTCCTCAAAAATTATAGTTATATCTTCCATGGTGCATTGCAGGATCATTGATTTCAGAAATGAAATCACTGCCATCTTGTTTTTCTCTCGATGCGAGAGATATTTGCGGCTATAGCCGAGGTTATGGGAAAATGAAACACCGTACAAAGCTATTTTTAGGTAAAAAAACAAACACATGCCATCATGGTACAAGTGGGGGATGGCTAGAAAGAACTGAATGACATTTGGGAGGTGGAGGAGGTCCAGGGTCCGTGTTTTCAACACAAAGCTTTCTGTAGCCTCGGCTATAGATGCAATTAGCCGACATCTGAAAGCAAACTGCATCACTGAAGCAGTGTGCGCTCTGGGGTGAAAGGGAGAGGGCAGGGGTGGTGAGTGGTCTGGTGTGGTCTGGTGAGTGGGGGAGCTGGCACAGATGAGGGCGACACTCGGTGATGGCCTGGGAGGCAGAAAAGCATTTGGCTGTTTTGCCAAATTTCACGGCTATATCCGAGGTTACATAGGACTACAGATAACCACAGTTATGTGTAGTTCAGTACCTGTAGTTACATTCTTTTAAAAGATATTTCTGTAACTATAGTAATGTTGGGGTGTAAAGGAGGATAGCTCAGGGGCAACATGCTCATCTTGGAAATAAGACGACACGGAGCAACACTGGTTCGATCCCCGGGTCTGCGCTTAGAAACCTCTGGGTATTACGTATGTTATAAATAACATATCATAAAATAAAATAATATAAAATCACTGGCTACGGCCAAAGCCCATGACCAGTGACTCAATTGCCATCCAGGTTTCCCACTCATGCAGTAACCAGGACAGACCCTGTGTTGCTTCAAAGAGAGGAAGGGGACAGCCTCCTCAGGCAATGTTGCCTGATAAATGAGCCACACCTAAACCACTTAGAGGAATGGGCTGGCCCTTTTCTTCCTTTGAAGCTAAGCAGGGTCAGCCTGCTTTGAAGCTAAGTCGTGTCAGTCCCGGTTACTACATGGATGGGCGACCGAATGGGCATCTGAATTATTATTATTTTTAAATCGTGCTACTGTTAGTCCTTGGAGGTTTTGCACTCACAGACAATGTTTTGCCTTTTGCTGAATTGCATTCTGGTATTTGTAGTCTCCCAGTCAATAATAAAAAAGAAAATCATTTTTTCAGCAACAGTGGGTTTCCCATGCCTGCAGTAACTGGGACAAACCCTGCTTAACATAAAAGTGAGAAAGTTGTCAGCCCACTAAGGCCATGCTGCCTAATACATGAGCCCCCCTTAAAAGATCACTTAGAGAAAAATGGACTAAGAGGGCGGGATCCTTCCTCGCTTTGAAACTAAGCAGGGTCGGTCCCGGTTATTGTAGGAATGGCAGACAGTCCACAGTCCTGAATGCCATGTGTTTTCTTAGTTTTAATCTCATAACACAGGGCATGCTGAACACTGCTATCAGAGAATCCTGACCTTAAGGAGTTTGAGACGCAGCACTAACCCATTATGCTACAATGATGTTATTGATTGGATTTTCACAAGTTTGTAACCTAGCCTTTTATCATTGAACATATTAAATTATAGGCTAAGTATGAAATGTATGCCCTATGAAGTACCAAGCCATTGTGTCGTAGACAATAATTGTTGGGCCTCAAACTCTGGTAGACCAGGGTTCAAGGCTGTGTGTTCTTTTAACTTAACTCATTTAATTTAATTAAAAGAAAAGCAATGCAAGTGGGAGGTGGTGAGGTCTGTTGCAGTCAGTCCTGTGATCTTATTTAGCATGAGGCAGTTAGACGTGGCTGCAATGTCCGCTACGTCCAAACATCCCTTGTTCCAAAATAAGGGCACCGGAATGCCTTCCGTGCCGAAAACAGCATGCGCAAATGGGGGCTGCAGCAAAATGCTGTGTTAAATCGGCCTGCAACAAAATGATGGCCCCGAAAATGGGTGTACCGCTTTGGAGAAAGCTGCTTTATCAAAGTTTGTGCTCCATGGCAAATAATTTAATCTCACTGCATAATGCCTAAAAACATTGTGAGTTCCCAAAGCCTGCAATCCGAAGGCCATGGCTAGTGCTCTGGTGGCGTTTTAAAATGGACAGTGGGCAGGGCCATGCTATTGTTCTGGAAGCGTTCTAAAATCTATGGAATAACAAAACTCCTGAAATTCAAGGAAACAACTTTAGTTGCAGGGACATTAAGGTGAGAACTTAATGCAACAAAACCCTGGAAATTCAGCTAAAGCCACCTTAACTTTCCGCCCCCTGTGGCTCAGACTATGACACAATGATGACATTGTAGATGACATCACTGATGACATCACTAATTACATTACAACAGTGACTGGCCTTTCACCCATGGTCAGTGTGCATAGCAAAATATATTTTAACACATACATGGCTACTACTAATGGCCTTCAGTTATGGACAGTGATCACAACTTTCACCCATGTGCACTGAATATTTTAAAACACTAACAAAGCTACCAAACATAGATTTTGGCCTTTACCTGTGGATGCAGCTTTCAACAGTGCCCACGGTATATTATATACACTGAACAGGCACTAGCCATGGACTTTAGCGCAATACTGGCCAGTGGCCACAATCTTTGACTGTGCCCATTATATATTCTAACATATAAATGGGCCACTAGCCATGGCCTTTGACCTCGATCAGTTTTGTACATCTTTTAGCCATGTCCACTGTAAATTGTAGAATAATAAAATGCAATAAGCAATTGCCTTCGGCTGTGCCCACTGTGCATTACACAACACTAACTAGCCACTAGCTATGGCCTTCGGCTGTGCCCACTGTGCATTACACAACACTAACTAGCCACTAGCTATGGCCTTCGGCTGTGCCTACTGTGCATTACACAAAACTAACTAGCCACTAGCTATGGCCTTCGGCTGTGCCCACTGTGCATTACACAAAACTAACCAGCCACTAGCTATGGCCTTCGACGATGCCCACTTTATATACAGCCGCTAGCCATGGTTCACTAACCAGCCGCTAGCCATGGTTCACTAACCAGCCGCTAGCCATGGTTCACTAACCAGCCGCTAGCCATGGTTCACTAACCAGCCGCTAGCCATGGTTCACTATCCAGCCGCTAGCCATGGTTCACTAACCAGCCGCTAGCCATGGTTTTCAACACAGTACTAGCCAGTGATCACGGCCCTTGGCTCTGCCGACTATATGTTCTGAAATATTAATGGGCACTATCTATGGCCTTTAGATATGGCCACTGACTACATCTTGCAACATTGCCCACTGTATAATTTAAAACAGTGATGTGCTACTAGGCATGGCTTTTAACCATGCACATTGGCATTTTTCAAACCTAACCAACCACTACCTATGGCCTTTGGTTCTGGCCAGTGACCTCAGCCTTTGTCATGGCCAAGTCCACGGCCTAAATTGTTATTTTGGTAATCAAAGTTTTCATGAGCTAAATGATGTTATGTCTCATTCCATTATTGATGTAATCAGTTATATACAATGCAATTAGTGTTGACACCAGTGATGGCGTCAGTGATGTGATTTGTAATGCCATCAGTGTTCCCATACAACATGTAATTAGTGATGTCATCAGTGGGGTGATGTGATCATTGTGGGCATAGGCTGCGCAACAGGGGGCGCTAAGTTGAAGCGACTTCAGCTGAATTTCAGCAGTTTTGTTGCATTAAGTTCTCACCTTAAAGTCCCTGCAAAACAAGTGTTTTTCCTTGAATTTCAAGGGTTTTGTTATTCCATTAATTTTTAGAACGCTTTTAGACCACTAGAATGGTCTTCGAAGTGCAGGTTTTGAGAACTCAAATTGTTTTTTAGCCAATGTGCAGCAAGATTAAATTATTTGCAATGAATCACACACTTGGGTTAAGCAGCGTGCTAGAAGCGGTACTCCCCTTTTCGGCACCATCAATTTGCAGCTTGTTGATTTGGCACAACCATTCCGCTGCAGCACCCATTTCGATGCTTCCTTTTCACAGCGAAAGCCTTCCCGGCGCTGTTATTTTGGCAGGAGCGATGTTTGGACGTAGCTGACATTGCAGCCAAATAAGATCACAGAACTGACTGCATCAAACACTGCCACCTCCCAGTTGCTTTCCTTTGATTTTAATTAAATTAAAATAGTTACATTAAAAAATAATAATAATAAACTTACAGCCTTGCGCCCTGGTCTGCCAGAGTTCAAGGCCCAGCATTTAAACACTAGGCGACAATTGCTTGGTGCATCACATGGAATCCATTTCATACTTAGCCTATAATTTAATATGTACTATGATAAAATTCTAGGTATGAAACTTGTGAAAGCCTAAACAATAAATGATTGTAGCATAATGGTTAAGTGCTGCGTCTCAAGCTCCTGCAGGCCAGGGTGCTCCAATGACAGCGTTCAGCATAAATGTTTTTTTTTAATTTCATTTTTTCTGCTTTATATTGTTGCCCAGAGACGGTGTAGTCCTCTTTTTAAATATATGTGCAGTAGTAGGGGGAATGTGTGGTGTGAGTGTGTGCTTGCCATCTGAGAGGGTGTGCATGCAATGTTTGTGTGTTTGATGTGAGCCTGTGTGTGTGTGTGTGTACATGATGTGAAGGTGTGTGAGATATTGTGTGTGCAGTGTGCATTTGCTCCATGAAGGTGAGTGTGAGTGTGTGTGTGCACGTGTGTGCACCCATGTGTGTATGTGAGCATTGTGGCACGTCGACTGTGAGTTTTCAGTATCAGTGTGTGTGTTTGGGGTTGTGTGTGTGCTTGGGGTTGTGTGTGTGCTTGGGGTTGTGTGTGTGTGTGTTTGGGGTTGTGTGTGTGTGCTTGGGGTTGTGTGTGTGTGTTTGGGGTTGTGTGTGTGTGTTTGGGGTTGTGTGTGTGCTTGGGGTTGTGTGTGTGCGCGTGTGTGTGTGTGTGTGTGTGTGTGTGTGTGTGTGTGTGTGTGTGTGTGTGTGTGTGTGTGTGTGCTTGTCTCCATGTAATCCGGAGGATGCCCATCCAGTTATTGTTTTTTGTTGTTGCATTTTTGTGACTTGTAATTTTGTTTTGTCCATAAAGTGCCCTGTGCTACAAGTCCCAAAATGCAAGATAAACATGCCATCTGAATGATCATCTTCCAAATAAGTTAATGTGTGAATCTTTACTCATGCAAAAGGGATGTGACAAAGCAGTTTGGGCTGGACAGCCCCTTTTGGGGTGCGATCAAGCGTGATTTGCATATGGTGTTTCCCCTTTTGTAATGGCTTGGCAGGTGAAGAACGATGGTCTGGAGGGTTCCCCAGAGCAATGCCAGAGGTTAAGATTCATTCCAAACCTTCCAGCTATCACCTTTTTGGTTTTGCGTGAAGCTTTAATCATAGCCATTATCCAGTTGAGCATCTGTGGTTTTGTGGAAATCTCCATGAGGTGGCTATGGATGTAGCAAAGGTCTCAGTGATCTCAGGGTGGCATGCGGGCATAGAAGGTAACCCTGAGAAGGCAAACATGGTAGTTTCAGACCTGCAGGTCCCGCCAGAACTGAGTGAGTTGTCCTCTGCTGGAGGCCCAGCTCAGGTTGGCTTTTGCCAGGAACAGAGGGACTGTTCCACCCCGGCGAGTCTGTAGAAAAAGACAGGGCAGAAGGTGCAAGGCGATAGCCCTGGTCTACTACAACGAGGGGAACAGCCACAGGGAAAGAGCCCTGGTCTGTTCAAATCAGGATGCAGGTTAAGGCCAAAGCCCAAGAAATATGTGTCAGGGAGGGAGCAGGAGTTTATCCAACCCAAACAAAGACACGCTGGCGAAGGAAGTTATTGGCAGAGGCAGTGATGTCTTTAGGCTTTCTGCTGTCCTAGCTCTAGCCATATTCATTCGCCCTACACCACTTTAACACTCCACTGTTTCACACCCTGCCTCCACTTATTCATATTAAAGTCACAGAAGCACACATATTAAATTGGAGGTAAAAATCCGTTTAACCTGTTCACTTTTGAAGGATTCTCACTACTGTGCTGAGCAAGTTTTGACATTTATAATTGCGGTTTGTGCCAGTTCTCTGTAGGCTATGTGTTCTCCTAGAATCTGGGAGGAAAGTATTTGGCAAGAAAGTCAATGTTATTGCACAGACAGATCATGTTCAATGTCATCCACTCACTAGAATTGCAGGTGCCCTGTGAGGTTGACTTAGTGGATGGGCCAGCCCATGTGAGCAGCAATGCCACTGCAAGGCTTTAACGCTTGGTATGGGACGGCAGACACCCTTACTAGATCCTTTCACAAACAGAATCACAAGCAATGCATTCCATACAGAGCTCACGGCAGCTTGCTGCCTCTCTTGGAAGCTGTTACAGCTATTTTTTTATTTTAAAATGTTGCGGCCGGTGGTGCAGTGCCCGCAGCCCCTGATGCAGGTACCAAAACACCACCATTCAAATGATATAATCTGATGTTACCAGGATCGGACCATGAGGGGAAACTGGAATAATGGCACGGATGCCAAAGCTCCAAATTCCAGATCTCGTTCTTTTGCACAGAAATAAATTGCCAGAGCAATCATTAATGTAGAAATTGGATAACGAAGAACACCAGCACTCAGGATTTCCTTAAAACAAAAACCTAATCAATAACTAGCAGCTCATCAGAGTTCTTCTCCTTCTTATACTTCCATTGAAATCTGTGTGCAGTAAGCTGGGCAGACAGCTGGATAATGGGGTGCTAGTAGCAATGCAGCCCCTTAACCCAAGGATCCAAATGCCATCCATTCCACATAAAGTCAAGCCCCCCCCCCGTAAAGCATGTGGTCTGTATTCTTGCAGCAAAGTCAAAGCCCCAAAGATAACGAATGCCCACTCCGCTATAGGTCATAGACGTCTTGCAGATATTCTCTTATCGATCCTGTGGGAGAGGAGGAGGGGCCACGTCCTGTCTAATGGAGTGACGAGTGAGATCCACCAAAGGGGTTGGGGGCTAGGGAGCGAAAAGCAGGAGGTGATAACGTGTAAGGCAAGTGAAGACCACCGCGCAGGGAAACATTGTTCTAACAGCTGCGGCACCCCTGATGTCATCATCGACAGGCTCAGGAGCCAATAGATGAGCCTGGAAATCCAGGAAACGACTCCCATTGGTGAGGTTGTATTAATCACTCTCGTCGCTAGAAGGAATCCTGTTGGAGTTACATATTTACGGTGCTGAGGGGATCGTGCAGGAACACGTCAATATAAAGAGATTCAGATCGAGCAGAAGAGTTAAGGAGATAATGCATGGGTTATATCTGCAGAAGCCGCCATTCGGCAAGCTGGCAGTCCTGGATTCACGATACCGGTCTATGCGCAATGTTGTGAGGCCTTATTCCTCTGACAATCTACAAAGGCTTTATGTCGTTTGCGAGTCAACCCTCAACATTTCACGGTCCCTCAGATATTCCACAATCCTTCGAAAGGATATTGTTTGAGAGGTAAAACATGTTTCTTACACAAAGCTTTAAATGGCTTGGTTCTAACCAGTCCTCATTGCCTGAATTCATCATTTTTGGCAACATTGAGAATTGGGATTTCTCCAAACGTACGGAAATGACCGGGTATTCAATAATTGGGGGGGGTTAAACCATGTTCTAAGTCTTAGCCCTCGGACCCTCCCGCAGTATCCATGATCATGTCTCTCTCCATTCCCACATAACGGGAGGAGAGCTGAACGTGAGGGCCACGCAGTTCTCTTTTCAACTTTGGGCCTCATTCCGAGTTGGCCGGTAAGGGTTAACGGTCACCGGTTAGGAACTGACCACGCGTCCTTTGTGGGTCCTGCTAAGGGACCAGGGCGCTAATAACGGGCCCGCTATTTGCAAGCCCGTAATTAGAGCCTTCCCCATTCCCATTGAGCTCTATGGGGGCTCAAATGGGAATGGGGAATGGTTGGTTGAATGGGGATTTACCGGGTCCGCACAGGTCGGAATGTCCCGGTAAATCCCCATTCACCCAGACCGGACGCGGACCTGGGTTTGGAGGCAGCCATGGCGTTAGTAGCGCCATGGCTGCCTCCAAACTCGTAATGACCCACTTTGTGTTTGTTCCTAGCAGAGCCTTTTCTAATGCCTAACTGTTTAGGTGTGAGGAACTGTAATGTGGCATCCCAAACTGAAAGCCAACACACTGATCCACTTGCCTACACACCAGAAGTCTGCCTTCTTTCAACACAATGAAAGTGAGCACAATATAAAACTCCCTTTTAAAGATTGTGTAGGCTCATCATGTGTGTTAGTTTTCTATGCAAAAATCAAAAGGTTTGCTTGTATGTGAATATTTGCATTTGCTTAAAAGCAAGCACAAGAACGATGAGGCAGGGTTTGGACATTATTCTTACAGTATCCATTCCATTTGGGAGAAGCCAGTCCAGTGGTATTAACTTTGCATTGTGGGCCTTGTAGTCCTGGATTCATCAATTTAGTCCAATTATAAACCCATGACTGCAAGTCCAACAATAAAAAGTGAAAACCAGGAATGGACTTTTCCCTGCAAATGGAATGGATAACGTTGGCATGCATGATGCCTAGCAATATAGCTATTACCCCTGGCAGGTGTCCCAAGCACACGATTTCTTGTAAGTGTCTTAAAGCTGAAGAGATGTTTCTTGTGGTAGTATTTTGCATCCTGGGACTTCACATGTTCGGTGCAGGGCACTGCAATTAGAGCTAGGATGGGTCTTCCTCTGGCTTAGCCTGCTCCTGCAAGCGGTTATATGACGTCAGATGGCTCTAATGTGATGGAATGGGAAGTAAACGCTATGTGTACCATCTAGAGCTTGCAAGCAATGTGGCAAGTGCCTAAATTACAAAGTGGGCTTAAATCCTGGCTCCACTGCTTTGCCAAATAGTGTAATCCTGGGCAACACGTGGGAGTCTTGAGAAGCGAGCTTCCCAATAATGGGGCAGATTTAGAGGGCCTTTTCCCAATCTCCGTCAATGGTACATGAGCTGTAGCATCCACGTGTAAAAGCTCTACACTTTTATAAACCTCATTTCTCACTCCAGGCGTTGTTTACATTTTTTGTTGGGCTCGGAGGTAGGCGGGGGACACCTAGCAAAGTTTACATTCCCGCCACCACCATGCACCCCACTTGTCAAAAACGAATGCATATCTAAGTGACCTGGGAGATGCAAGTGGTCTTGTCATTGATTTCTAGGAAATTGACGAGTCTACTGCTGCGATTCATGTTCCTTCAATTGCTAATTTAGCATTGATGCCTTGTGGGTGGGGGGTTGGGGGGGCAGAGAACTATCTTTATCTCACCGGGGTCGATACTCACCCCCTCCTGATTGCAAGCCCCTTCTAATGTATTCATGGTGTTGGAGGCCAGTCGGGGGTTTCATAGAAAGGCACACTTGTCGACACATATCAATATCCCTCTACCGCACCCTCCCTGTGGGAGGGGGGGCTGCATTCAATGCCGTTACTTGTAGTCATGTCCCGCCCCTGCTGCGGTATTTAACTTTTCCCACTCTCTACCTTGCAAAATGGAGCAAACTGCTTTCTTTTTTTTTTCATTTTTCTTTTTAAGTGAAATTTGATATGGTTTGGGTAAATCTCAGTTTACTTTATCCAATATACATATGTTCGTTTTACTCTTTAAATTCTTCTTGGAGTTACTATTTTTGATCTGAGAAGCACCGATTCTCTTTGTTTTTTCACATACTGTTTCTTGATTTTGTTACGAATGAACCCTTTTGACAGAATGCATGGATAAATAGAGCGACATTCGGCCATCCCTTTGCAGAGCCTGCGTGTGGCGCCAAGGGCGTGAGCGAGGAGACGGTGGGGCCACATCTTTTGGCGTTCAATTGTTGCTACAGAATAAAAGACGTGCAGGATAAATCAGCTTTGGGAAGGACCCTTCCCAGGGGATCGTTAAATAGGACCCCGGGATGTGCTGATGGCGTCCATACACTGGTCCCAGGCATTCCGTTTACGCCTGATCTTGTCCCAGGAAGGTTGTGTAGAGGAATTAGATGCCCTATAAATCCATGGCAGCCCGAAGTACCAGGACATTAAACTTCCCAAGTGCTTCTGAACGAGTTGGCCTTGTCAGGAGAGCGTGGGAGAGAGACTTCAGGGCTGCAATCCCAGGAGGACGGCGGAGCATGCGTGTACCATGAAGTCCATGACTTTTATGGCCTCCTCATATATGATGCGTTTAACACACTCTGACCCCGGCCGATCTACCAACGACGAGAAACCCACCCTAATCCATTCTGCGCCTCCTCCTCCCATGACAGGCATGAGGGCGCATCACCTGTCACAGCTGCCATGCCAGGCTTGCAAACATCCATGAAGCCATTGGGATGCGGAATCTGGCATTGACACAGTCAGTCACTGCATGGGAAAGCTCCTGGGGAGGGAGGGAGGGGAGATGACAGGTCGGTGGGATCAATGGTGAACCTGCTCAGAATATAGGCTTTAATCAGGAGATTCAGCTCTCGTTCTGAATGTTCTAATTGGCTGCCACAACGGCCACAGGCGCTAATTAAAGCTGCATCAAAAAACAGAAAAGATATGTCCAGAGCAAAGTATGTTTAGAAAAAATGTATCAAAATTTATTTAAAGTGATACAAAAATTGAAAACTAGTGAATAAATCACAAAAGAATATTATACGCTGATCATTTTAACATAGCAATACAGCAGCAACAACAATATGCTGAAAATCAGCTAAAACTTCATCACTCATACTCAGCATACATGGTGCATTCATTCACACACAACACATCATACAGTGGCATACATCCAAAGTACTAAAGAACACAAAAACATGCTCTGAACCAATGGGGAAGAGGAATTCATAACTAGTCCCCATAATGACACACATCATTGTGATGTTTACAAACAATAGAAATAATTCACAAACAATCTAGTGTCAGGGGGGATAGGAATAACAGATTAACTCGTTTTAAAACTATTTACATTAAATCTACTTACAAACATTTGTTTGGAACTCGTGTTTTTTTTGCTCACCATTAACAGCTTCTACGTTTATCCTACATATAATGGAAAGAAAGTTACTCCGGGATCCCTTACCCCCTGCGTGAGGGTGGGGCGTTGAGGGCTATGTGGGCAGGGCTGGGCCCCAGCGCACCGTATCTCTTTAAGGACCCCACTCCTGGTGATTTGCATAAAAGCAAACACATTTACGGAATATAAGGCAGCCCACATGATTTTACATGTGCACTATTGCACTATGCCTGTGATAGTGATTCAGTGTGAAATGTTTCGGCTCACGTAATGCAGACTATATCCCCCCCACCCCGCGTGTTCCACTTGTCTCAATGCTCATACTAGCAGAACATGCTGCTTTGTACATCGGAAGACGTATATTGCAATTGGAGCAGCTTGTGCATGGGATGGGAGGCTGTTTCTGAATGGAGCTCGAAGGTTAAACATTAATTCTCACACAAGTCTATTAAAGTTCTCTGTGGAGCCCCTCCCCCATGCCCCAGATGTGGAACTAATCTTGAGGCGGAATGGAGGACTGCCTTTGCCAGAGCTCTGCTCTGTCTCACTTAGGCCCATTTCTACCCTGATATAAGCAACTGAAAGCTACATTGTATCAGGGTGAGCAGGAGACCAGGTATTGAAGAAGATGAGGGTATTACTGTGTATTACAAGGAATACAGTACCCCCTGGCATATGTAAAACCGATATTAAAAGTCCCCTGGGGGTTTGGTGACCTCATAAAGGAACTCAGCCTTTAGTCTCATTCCTCTCTTTGGTCATAGAACGCCTTGCTAATTTGCAATATCTTTATAATGTATGCATGGAGGTCCTTGGGGTATTTAAACCCATATATGTTTAGTTGTTCATATGAGTAGATCATGTACCTTTCTAAACAGCTTCACGGCGATAGACGAGTGATTCTGGAAAACAGAGCAGCCTGTGAATGAGAACGAAATCTAAAGAGTGCCCATCATCGTCCAATTCTCAGACAGCCATTGCCTCCTCATCGGCACTTGGTGGTGAAGCTACCACTGAGACAAGCTTCTATTGAATGAAACACGCTGATGGAAGGAAGCAACGTCTGCTCCAGTCTTAAAGTTTGGCGTATTTCTTGCCTCGATAAAATGAAAGCCTGAGCAGTATGTCCCTGGTTCAGTTCTCCTCGTCCTCCCTCCTTTGGTGTGAAATATGGCCCCTGAAGGCCAGAAATAAAGAGGCCATAGTGATTTACAAATGCCCATTGACATCTCAGACCTAAGATCTAAAGGAAAGAAAGTAGGCCTAAATCAAGAGTGTGAAGATAGGCGCAATGCATTTCAGGAAGGAAAAGAAAGACGTGTGGTTGTCAATCCATGGAGAGCTGCACTTGCATATAGAGAAGTAGCAGTGCGCACAGTATCTTCAGTGGAATCCCAGATTGTGCTGCACACAGCTAAAGTGAAACGGAGCTCATTGCATGTAAAATAAATAAAAGAATGTCATTTTTGTTTTTTCCCTCGTCCAAATTGACAGTAAGAGAAATGCTCACTAGACTTTCAAAGCTTCAAAATGATGTTCTGATATAACAGCCTTATGCATATGGACAATCCAGAAGTGGTACTTATGTATGTTGAAATTGTGTGCCTTATAAGATGCCGTATAAAATTGCAATTGTCTGTGAGTAAAAGGACATTTGTTGCAGGGTACATGAACGGCCACTTCTCCCAACATGAAACTAACCTCCAGGACCTTCCCTCGGCTGCCCTGAAGACTCAGGCCTGGTTGCCACCATCAATCAGGGCCATTACTTAAAAATATAAGATTGAAAAAATGGTGAAAAACTGATAAGCCCATGTCTGTTCTTGCAGCAGAAGTGACCTTGAGGTCACAATTCCCATAAAATGTCCATTAAGAGTTGCTATCAGGGCCTCACATGCCTTGAAGGATGAAGCAAACGTAAAAATGAGCCAGACTCTGCTTAATCACATGTTTTAGGGGAATGTAAACTTGGAGAGCAAGGGTGGGGGCTGGAGTGAAAGAGGCCTCTGAATCTGCAGTTTGATTAACGGAGAATTACATGCTATCAAATAAAAAGGGCATTGTATGAGCCACAACGGTCATTCCAGACTTTTAGTAAAGGTGATAGTAACCCACCTTTTAACCATGCTAAAATGATTGTGGTGTGATAAACATAACTAAAGTTATTAAATAAAATTTGGTTTGGGCCTTCCTTTGATGTGAAAGTTGGTATGAGCATCGAGGTAATAATTAACATGGGAACTGTGAAGTGGCATATTTTTCACTGATATGGCTCCGGAGTAAATGAAGAAAAACTGTATCTCTGCATAGGAAGGGTGTGCTGACTTCAGACTAACCTTATCTGTTTCACCTTTAAATTTAGTTCTCAAAAATATATTTATACATGTAAAGATTTGAAATTGTAAGGTACTTGCATTGTTGAGACATTTTTTAGTATAAAACATGACCAAGCCCATCTGTCAAAGTGGGTTGATGAAGCTTTCTCCTCCCACAGATGTCCCAAATCACTCCCATAGCCCCGTGTCCTATTAGCACACAGGTGGGAAGTGGGTAGTGAAAACCAGCCAATCCCTTTCGCGAGAATCATGACAAGTTTGTGATGTCATTTGCCCTATAAGTAAATCAGTTTGCATTAGAACTGGACTTCTTCCACTAATTCCAACAGGCAACCTGCTGCTGAAATTGCGTGAGAAACATCCCAGCCGAGAGGTCTAAATCTTGCATTGAAGACAGGAACCAGGAGACATAGAAGCTGATTGGGATCCCTTGGAGGATTCAGAGGAGATCCTTAACTGACCCCTCGGCTGTCCCAGCGGTGCCCTGAGGTTCACTGATGCCTATTTCAAGGCCTCTCCTGTAAATAAAACTACGCCAAAACCATAGATTGTGTAGGCCCTGCATTTTTCCAGCATTGTATTAGTTATTTCCCCATAGACAAATATCCTGTTTGTGTAGATCCCTAGCAAATTTATCAAAGTAAATCAATTAATTCACCTATAGTGATCACGGGATGGGTATTGTTGGCATTCAAAACTGACAATCTTTTCCCAGTTTGTTTTGAGCCCGTATAGACATTGAGATTTTCCAACAGAATTAACCCCAAAACCCTGATTCACGTGAGTGTGCAGGGTGCAAAACAGAATTATCCATTGATCCCCCTTCATTTTAAATCAGAAGCGTGAAGCTTGGTAGTGCCTGTGCATATGCAAGGTGAAAACCAAAATTGCCCCTGTGTGCCCATTGTGGTCTGACCAAAACCCCAAAGCCCTGCCTGTTCTTGTTAGGTGTGTCAAAACGAATTTCCCATTGTTTTTCTTTCTTTCACATTGCAGCTGTGCTTAAAATCCCCAACCCCATTTCCCATTTGTTAGGGAGAATTCTCACACAAGTGCTAAATTCCCTCTACCTTAGAGCCCTCCGGCTCTTTTGCTATATTTTGGGACTTTGAACTTTTCATTTTCAATGTGTTTTACTATTGTGTTCTTTGGTTATGGAGTTTTAAAACAACTCCATAGGCATCATATTTTTCTGTGTGTCACACAGCACCTTCAGTGCAGTGACACAGGGGTGTCTTTGGACTCCCCAAGGTTTAAATACCTTCTCTGGGACTGACTACCATCTCCAAGGGCATGTAAACTTAAATTGACTTTACTAGTCTCTTTAAATTTACTGACGCAGCACACTATAGAGAGCTGGATGGGTTGCCTAGCTTCCCCTGAGTCAAAACACTCATGTAACAGTCAAATGTGACCCTTTCCTACTTTAAATGGCTTGTGGCAGTGGTTTAGATCAAACTACCTTGATTTTTCCTGACCGCTAACAACAGTAGCTAAAAATCGGGTCAGCCATGTTTTTCAATATGGCGCCCAAGACCTATGTGTAAAAACAGACTCTGGTCAAATTATTTTGCCATTTCTTTTAGGAACGGTCCTTCTTGTGTTTGTCTCTGTGTACCAAACCAGGTTTGGTCCCTTTGTTCACTGGCTTTTGGCGGGCTTCAGTGCTGAAGCCCCCCTCTGGTGCCAGGGTGTCTGGGGTGGACAGGATGTGAGGGAGGTGCACGAAACTCCCTATGCTTAGTCTCCCAGGAGACCTGAATGCACTCTGGTGTGATTGGCCGGCTGTGTGAGTGACAGCCAGGCTGTAATGAATGGGGGAAAACCGTTTAAAAGCAGGTCTCTGGGACTTGGAAAGCAGAGTCGAACACTGGAACAAAAGAACCTAAGACGAGCTGAAGGAGGAGGACCGCTACAACTCCTGGACGACCGTTGAAGCCCTGTTGCAGGTCCAAATTGCCTAAAACTCCATCGATAGAGAAGCCCTTCAAGGTTAACTTCTTCCCTTGAGTTTGGTGGAACAACCAATGTGTAAGCCACCTGGACACCGTCCCCATCTTGTCGAATTTTCATCAGAGTGCTGTTGAAAACCGGATAGCCAGAGTGAAGGAAACCAGCTAGTGGACTTTAAGGCACTCACACCTTAGACGAACATCTTGATAAAGCTTTTGGCCTCATCGGTGGGCAGTGCAGGAACCTCCCGACGTCCTCCTTCTTGTCTCCACGGCTGAAGCTCAGGAACAGCAAGATCTGCTCGAACTGTCAGGAACAACTGCCTCAGCTACAGCTCTTCTTCACTAACAATGTACTGTGCAAACGCGGTCCGGAAATCTTTTCGTCCATCGAGAAAGTGCGTGAAACTTTCCTCAACTTCGAAGGCTTTTCCTTCCCTAAACATTCATCAAACTTTTCGCCTAGACAAGTTCTTCTAATCTCTGTGGCAAAGACTTAACCATTATCTACCAGAACTGTGCTATCCTATATATCCTTTGTATCCTATACAAAGACTCTGAAACATTGACTTTGACCCAAGCTTATTGAGAAGAATTGCTAGTTGTAGTTAGCTGAAACCCTTTTTCCCTGGCTATGAATGTATTTAGGCTGTGTATTTTTATAACCTTGTCTTTCACCTCTTTATTAAGTATCTGAAGTGCCATTTTGCTTCCACTTCAGGGGAGCTAAACTTGTTAATTTACTTGCCGGTTGTGTATTTGTGGTGTATTAGTGTGTGATATTGAGCTGCTTATGTGAGTGTAATGTTTCCAAACTGACTGAGTAAATACATGTATATTCTTTTACCAAGGAACCTTGAATAAGTGTATACTTGAATCACTGTATTTGTTGTCCCTTTGTGTAACTTGTTCTACTACTCACTAAAACTCTTGAAATAAGTCTGGCTGCTCAGCCACTGCTACCACATTACTGTGTAGTACAGGCTTGTACCAAAGGTGAAATTGTATTGACACTTGTAGTCTTAATTGCATTTAGTGTTCCCAAAGGGTGCTGCATGTGATTTTGCCTAACACCATTGTGTTCCCACTATCTGCCACTGCTTTCCATTTAGAGGAGTCAACTCTAATAGTTGTTTGGAGGGTGGGGGTCGCTGGGAGGTAAGTATAACCAAATCTGCAATCACTGTGCATCGTGACTTGTTATTTTCTTGTATTGGTGGGTGATTTAAAAGGAAATAATTGTGCTGCATATCTCTGTGTTGGTGCCTTTACGGACGTAATTTTATTCTTGTGTTGTCACAACATTAGTGGCTGATGTTAATCTATTTGTGAAATTTGGTTTAAATAAATTACCAAATATATATATTCTAAATACACACCGGCCTGGTTACTAGTCCATTGTGGCACCGGGTACTTGTTGGGGGTTGGGTGTGAGATGGGTTGGAGGCGTTGCCACATTGAGCCTTAACTAGAAAGGCTTTATTGTGCGCCCCCTCCACTGTGGGGAAAGGAACTCCCGGAGTTGAATGTGACTGCGTAATAAACCGCGACACTCACTGGTGCAGAGACAAAGAGGAGCAACACATGGGGATGAGAAGAGGCAGCAATATTCCCTGATTCCTTTTCAAGGAGGCAGTTACACCTTTTCCCAATTCGGGTACATTTTCCACTTGCACCATTGTCTGCATTTTCTGACAACCAGATAGATGCCTCTAATTGCACAGCAAAGTGCAGGGTACAATTGGGTGAATTATGACAATTTTACTGCACTCCTCTTCTGGAAGCGTTGGCCACACCTGTGCGTGCAAAACATACCTCTTCCTGTAGCACGTTCAGCACATTTTGAATTTCTAAATATAAATATATCTGTTTTTTATGTGAACGGCTCCCCTGCCCTGTCTGCTAGACCTTGCATGTGCAAGGATCTACAGCCAGTGTCATTGGTATAGTACTGGCAGCATTTTATCTATTTCATTGTATTGGCATGTGTAAGGCGTTTATACATCGGGGATGCTGCCATTGCTGAACCATAGTTCAGGGAATGCTGCAACCAGCCCTGAACTGTGACTCTGCAATGACAGCATGTCCTGGACTGTGGTTTGGCAGTGGCAGCCTCACCGGACCTGGACTGTGGTTCAGTTGTGGCAGAATCCCTGTACTAGGGTTCAGTGGTGGCAGCATCTCGTGGACTGCGGTTCAGTGGTGGCAGCTTGTCCTAGACTTTGGTTCAGTGGTGGCAGAATCCCTGTACTGTGGTGCGGCAATGGCAACATCTCCTGAACTGTGGTTCAGTGGTGACAACATCCCCCAGACTGTGATTCAGAGGTGGCAGCATCCCATGAGCTACGGTTCTGCAATGGCAGCATCCCCTGGACTGTGGTTAAGTGGTGGCAGAATCCCTGTACTGTGGTTGGGTGGTGGCAGAATCCCTGTACCGTGGTTGGGTGGTGGCAGAATCCCTGTACTGTGATTCAGTGGGAGCAGCATCCCGTGAAATTTGGTTAGCAATGGCAGCATCCCCTGGACTGTGGTTCAGCGGTGACAGAATCTCCCAGACTTTGGTTTGGAGGTGGCAGGCTCCCCTGAATTGTGGTTGAGTGATGGCAGAATCCCTGTAGTGTGGTGCTGCAATGGTAGCCTCTCCTGAACCGTGGTTCAGTGGTGGCCACATCCTCTCGACTGTGATTCGTTAGGGCGGCATTCCATGAGCTGTGGTTCTGCAATGGCAGCATCCCCTGGACTGTGTTTCAGCAGTGGCATCATCTCCTAGACTTTGGTTTGGCTGTGGCAACCTCCCCTGAACTGTGGTTCTGTGGTGGCAGAATCCCTGTACTGAGGTTCTGCAATTGGAACATCTTCTGAACTGTGGTTCGGTGGTGGCAGAATATCCTGAACGATGGTTCAGCGGTGGCAGAATCTCCTGAACTGTGGTTTTGCAATGGCAACATCTACTAGACTGTGGTTTAGGGGTGGCAGAATCCCTCGAGAGGGATTCTGCAATAGCATCATCTTTTGAACTATTGTTCAGCTGTGGAAACAACTCATTAACTGTGGTTCAGTGGTGGCAGCGTCTCCTGAACTGTGACTCAGTAGTGGATGAGTCCCTGTACCGTAGTTCTGCAATGGCAGAATCTCCTAAACTATCGTTCAGCAGTGGCAACATCTTCTGGACTCTGGTTCAGTGGTGTCAGCATCCCGTAAACTATGGCTCAGCAATGGCAGCATCCACTGAAATGTGGTTCTGCAATGCCAGTATTTCCTGGACTTTAGTTCAGCTGTGACAGCATCACCTGAACTGTGGTTCAGTGGTTGCATAATCTCTGTGCTTTGGTTCCGACGTGGCAGCATGTCCTGGACTGTGGTTCAGTGGTTGCAGAATCTCTGTGCTTTGGTTCCGACGTGGCAGCATGTCCTGGACTGTGGTTCAGTGGTGGCAAAATCCCTGTACTTTGGTTCAGTGGTTGCAGCATCTTCTGGACTGTGGTTCAGTGGTGGCAGAATCCTTGTACTTTGGTTCAGTGGTGGCAGCATGTCCTGCTGGACTGTGGTTCAGTGGTGGCAGAATCGCTGTACTTTGGTTCAGTGGTGGCGGCATGTTGCTGACTGTGGTTCCACGGTGGCAGCATCTTCTGAACTGTGGTTCAGTGGTGGTAGAATCCGTGTACTGTGGTGCTTCAATGGCAGCATGTCCTGGACTGTGGTTCAGTGGTGGCAGAATCCCTGTACTTTGGTTCAGTGGTGGCAGCTTGTCCTGGACTGTGGTTCGGCGTGGCAGCATGTCCTGAACTGTGGTTCTGTGGTGGCAGAATCCGTGTACTGTGGTGCTTCAATGGCAGCATGTCCTGGACTGTGGTTCAGTGGTGGCAGAATCCCTGTACTTTGGTTCAGTGGTGGCAGCTTGTCCTGGACTGTGGTTCGGCATGGCAGCATGTCCTGAACTGTGGTTCTTTGGTGGCAGAATCCGTGTACTGTGGTGCTTCAATGGCAGCATGTCCTGGACTGTGGTTCAGTGGTGGCAGAATTCCTGTACTTTGGTTCAGTGGTGGCAGCTTGTCCTGGACTGTGGTTCGGCGTGGCAGCATGTCCTGAACTGTGGTTCTGTGGTGGCAGAATCCCTGAACTGTGGTTTGATGGTGGGTTCTTTGACATTAATAGAATGCTAAACACTCAGCCTCAGATTAATGCACAAGGCAGAGGTACTTGGTCATTTGAATCGGATCAGACCAATCTTTGAATCGGATCAGACCAATCTTAACCTGTTTCTGATGATGGAGGTGGTATTTCCACATTAAATACTTTTCTGTGGCTTGTGTCCAGACAGAGACAGAAATCCTAACTGAGGAGTTCCCGGCAAGTTGGGCCACTGATTTGCATCCAAGGACCGTCTCTGCTGCTTCCCGCAGGTCAGGGCGCAGCAACCACTGGCTCTCCGGATGTTCTGGAGTAGAACTCCCAGCAATAACTGCCCGCAAGTCGAAGGTGAGGAACCATTGCAATTGTAGCCAAAACATTTGGAGAGCCCTAATTTGCAGACCGATGCCGCCGTAGGTGGCCACAGCTGCGGCATTGACCTTTAACCCACCATGGAATGGAACATTGTCCTTCTCTAGTGACCGAACATACCCTGTAGAGGGCCACAGAGACCGCCAGCTTGATGAAGGAGTGTCTCCGATCCACAGGCGGCGGCGAGGAGATGCGTTCTGACAGACTGCCTGGGCATTCAGCAGGGCTGGCATCATCTTGCAGGGGAACACCAGCCCACTTTGCACCCATCTAATGCAGGGGAAGCAATTTATTCCACTTGACCAAGCCGCTCAAAATGAATTACAATTTTTCATTTCCTCCAGGAAATATAGCCTTGACAAATTGCATAAAAAGCTTGTCCTGTTGCTGACAAATGGCGTCCGTAGAAATAAAACGATGCGCCCCAGACAGGCTCGAACATTCCAGTAAATAAGGATCAGAGCTGTGCACAACAGCACAGTGTGTTCCACTCACTGCTTGCAAATGTATTGGAGCTGTGCAGAGCAACACTGTGGGTTCCCCACGCTGCCTGCAGATGTATTAGAGCTGTGCACAGCAACACAATGTGTTCCACTCGCTGCTTGCAAATGTATTAGAGCTGTGCACAGAAGCACTGTGTGTTCCGCTTGCTGCTTGCAGGTCTATTGGAGCTGTGCACAGCAGCACCGTGTGTTGCGCTTGCTGTTTGCAGATCTATTGGAGCTGTGCAGAGCAACACTGCATGTTTCCCTCGCTACTTGCCGATGTATTAGAGCTGTGCAGCGCAACACCATGGGTTCCACTCACTGCTTGCAGATGTATTAGAGCTGTGCACAGCAACACAATGTGTTCCACTCGCTACTTGCAAATGTATTAGAGCTGTGCACCGCAGCACCGTTTGTTCCGCTTGCTGCTTGCAGGTCTATTGGAGCTGTGCACAGCAGCACCGTTTGTTCCACTTGCTGCTTGTAGATCTATTGGAGCTGTGCACAGCAGCACTATGTGTTCCCCTAGCTTCTTGCAGATGTATTGTAGCTGTGCAGAGCAACACTGCATGTTTCCCTCGCTGCTTGCCGATGTATTGGAGCTGTGCAGTGCAACACCATGGGTTCCACTCACTGCTTGCAGATGTATTAGAGCTGTGCACAGCAACACAATGTGTTCCACTCGCTGCTTGCAAATGTATTAGAGCTGTGCACCGCAGCACTGTGTGTACAGCTTCCTGCTTGCAGGTCTATTGGAGCTGTGCACAGCAGCACCGTGTGTTCCGCTTGCTGCTTGCAGATCTATTGGAGCTGTGCACAGCAGCACTATGTGCTCCCCTAGCTATTTGCAGATGTATTGGAGTTGTGCAGAGCAACACTGCGTGTTTCCCTCGCTGCTTGCCGATGTATTGGAGCTGTGCAGTGCAACACCATGGGTTCCACTCACCGCTTGCAGATGTATTAGAGCTGTGCACAGCAACACAATGTGTTCCACTCACTGCTTGCAAATGTATTAGAGCTGTGCACCACAGCACCGTGTGTACAGCTTCCTGCTTGCAGGTCTATTGGAGCTGTGCACAGCAGCACCGTGTGTTCAGCTTGCTGCTTGCAGATCTATTGGAGCTGTGCACAGCAGCACTATGTGTTCCCCTAGCTGTTTGCAGATGTATTGGAGCTGTGCAGAGCAACACTGTGTGTTTCCCTCACTGCTTGCTGATGTATTGGAGCTGTGCAGTGCAACACCATGGGTTCCACTCACTGCTTGCAGATGTATTAGAGCTGTGCACCGCAGCGCCGTGTGTACAGCTTCCTGCTTGCAGGTCTATTGGAGCTGTGCACAGCAGCGCCGTGTGTACAGCTTCCTGCTTGCAGATCTATTGGAGCTGTGCACAGCAGCACTATGTGTTCCCCTAGCTGTTTGATGATGTATTGGAGCTGTGCAGAGCAACACTGTGTGTTTCCCTCACTGCTTGCTGATGTATTGGAGCTGTGCAGTGCAACACCATGGGTTCCACTCACTGCTTGCAGATGTATTAGAGCTGTGCACCGCAGCGCCGTGTGTACAGCTTCCTGCTTGCAGATCTATTGGAGGTGTGCACAGCAGCACTATGTGTTCCCCTAGCTGTTTGATGATGTATTGGAGCTGTGCAGAGCAACACTGTGTGTTTCCCTCACTGCTTGCTGATGTATTGGAGCTGTGCAGTGCAACACCATGGGTTCCACTCACTGCTTGCAGATGTATTAGAGCTGTGCACCGCAGCGCCGTGTGTACAGCTTCCTGCTTGCAGGTCTATTGGAGCTGTGCACCGCAGCACCGTGTGTACCGCTTCCTGCTTGCAGGTCTATTGGAGCTGTGCACAGCAGCACTATGTGTTCCCCTAGCTGTTTGCAGATGTATTGGAGCTGTGCAGAGCAACACTGTGTGTTTCCCTCACTGCTTGCTGATGTATTGGAGCTGTGCAGCCCAACACAGTTCCACTAACTGCTTGCAGATGTATTAGAGCTGTGCACCGCAGCGCCGTGTGTACAGCTTCCTGCTTGCAGGTCTATTGGAGCTGTGCACAGCAGCACTGTGTGTTCCGCTTGCTGCTTGCAGATCTATTGGAGCTGTGCACAGCAGCACTATGTGTTCCCCTAGCTGTTTGAAGATGTATTGGAGCTGTGCAGAGCAACACTGTGTGTTTCCCTCACTGCTTGCCGATGTATTGGAGCTGTGCACCGCAGCACCGTGTGTACAGCTTCCTGCTTGCAGGTCTATTGGAGCTGTGCACAGCAGCACTGTGTGTTCCGCTTGCTGCTTGCAGATCTATTGGAGCTGTGCACAGCAGCACTATGTGTTCCCCTAGCTGTTTGATGATGTATTGGAGCTGTGCAGAGCAACACTGCGTGTTTCCCTCGCTGCTTGCAGATCTATTGGAGCTGTGCACAGCAGCACTATGTGTTCCCCTAGCTGTTTGATGATGTATTGGAGCTGTGCAGAGCAACACTGTGTGTTTCCCTCACTGCTTGCCGATGTATTGGAGCTGTGCAGAGCAACACTGTGTGTTTCCCTCACTGCTTGCCGATGTATTGGAGCTGTGCAGAGCAACACTGCGTGTTTCCCTCGCTGCTTGCAGATCTATTGGAGCTGTGCACAGCAGCACTATGTGTTCCCCTAGCTGTTTGATGATGTATTGGAGCTGTGCAGAGCAACACTGTGTGTTTCCCACACTGCTTGCCGATGTATTGGAGCTGTGCACAGCAGCACTATGTGTTTCCCTCGCTGCTTGCCGATGTATTGGAGCTGTGCAGCCCAACACCATGGGTTCCGCTCACTGCTTGCGAGAAGTCTCCCCTAAGATCAGCCACATCAGAGATCTCCCGCGCCACCGTCAACTGAAAGCTACTTTTTGATTTTGAAACTATTACGTTTTATTGAAAAAAGGCCTCGAGGCTGAGGGGGTGTGTGTAGGGTTGTTAAAAGATGCAGACCACTTGGCCTAAATATGTCCGATGTAGATACTGGAGTCTGCGGCCTTGAGTTTGGGTGATGGGCACAGAAATGGCATTGGTTAGGGTTCAGGTAGTGATGGCGAGGTGCACTGTTACTTCCTGGCAGCTGCCAAGCGGAGGCAGCGCCTTAGGAGTCTGAGGTTGGGAGAAAGCTTGTAAATGGTATACATCTCCCTTACACCAATACCAGAGTCGGGGGCCAGCAGCCTTTGCTTGATGGACACCAAGCTTGCCTTCTCTACACTCATCTCAGCTTGAAATGAGGCCAATGCTGGATTTTGAGGAAAGATGTTGTGAGTACCTGTGAAAAACTTCTTCGAATCCGGGCAAGGCCTCTGCAAATTGACCAGGTTGCCAACCCGGGAATCCTTTTCAAGGTGAACTAAGCGTTTGTTTAGATGGGAGCTCCAGTTGTTGTACCTCAAATTGATTTTGTTCTCTGCCAAACGTACTCATTATATTATTAAATCTTGACACATTTGCTGTTTGAAACACTTGTTGTGTGAACGTGTGGCAGTTTTTAAGATATGGGCAACTTGACCAAGATCGCTGTTTTCCCTTCAGGGAAAGGGTAGTAGGTCATAGTTGTGGCCTCCTATTTCCATGTTGGACTCGTAGCACTGGACGAAGATGTAGCAATATCCAGGGAGGATCGTACCCCTGACCGCAAGCGCACCTGGTCTGATTCTTGACTCTTACTGCGCCTTGCAGTCAGCCCCATCACCGATCCGGCAGCTCCATGAATATAAAAGGATTGTGCCGTAGTCGAGAAGACAAGGAGTTCCGCGTCTGTGATAGTTACTAGTAACTTCCTCTCCTTTCCCAGAAACCCCCTCTCTGTGTAGGAAGGGGAAAGGGTTGATCAGGAGTACATGACAATTACTGGTTCCTCAATTCTCCTGGAGCAATGGAGCATCTTAGGAAAGGAGAGAGGCTACACCTGACTACTCCCCAACCCTGTCTGCTGTCAGTCCCTCAATCTCCTCACAGTCACCTTCTCATTTTTCTTCCATTCTTACTCTCTCCTCTTTAGGATTCCGGATGAATGTTTGTTCCATTCTACGGACAACATCCGACTGTGAAAAAGACAGCCAAAGCCATCATTGAGTTACTGTCCCTTCCAATCCTCACCATGAGGACCTCTCATTTGAATTGAAACCTAGAAAAAGGCATGTAATCAGCGCCCCCATTAATACCAATGGTCATCAATATTTTCAAAAGTTTCCAGCTGGATATCCATTCAAAACCCTCACATTGCCGAGGACAGCATGTGGCCCGGGTGGTGCACTCCACTCCCTCCAGTCTCATGGTGGGACCATAAGATCATTCTTTTCCCCATAGATCTACCCGATCCTGTCCCTGATTACACGTCAACACAGAATGGATCCCCTCCAGCAAGACATTTCTCTCTCGCCTTTTTAGAATAACACTGATGGGCAAGATTTCGAAACTGGACACACAACACAAAATCTCCTGGCTGCCATCTTTAATGGCATAACACAAGCAGTCGAGGGTGGCATAAAAGAAAATGAGGGGCCCCCTGGGAGCCCTGCTGAGGCCCCACCTACCCAATTGCCCATGCTCCTTGAAGTAGCGTATTGTGCACCGCGGATTCTCATGTCCCACAGGGTCAACCCTTGTGCTTATGCAGCTGCATAATGCGGACTTGACAAGGTGAAAGATGGAAGGGTGTGAACGACTTTACAGCATATATTTTGAGAAAAATAGGTTAGAAAGGTATACAATGGTTCTCTAGGGTAATGTGTAAGAAGCATCTAGTAGATGCCATGTGAATAACAGTACACAGGAACATTTGGCAACATTTTCATGATGGCTGAGTTCACAAAAGTCATTTGTATGCAGCTGCACCCATGATATATCACAGCATTGCCAGTGTAAATCATTTCATGAAGCTGAGTCAATAATAGATGCCAGCATTCCTAGTGTAAAGCACTTTGATGTAATCTATGCCATTATGATCACTGCAAATACTGTTTATGAAGTTAAAACCCTTGTCTTCATGCTGCTTGATGACTATTTACTCGGAAACAAAAGGAGAGCTGGGAAGTCCAGCCCTCCTCCTGTTTCTGAGTACAGAGACATCGAGCAGCCTGTGTAGCTGAAGCGCTGAACAGTTACACAGGCTGCCTGCAGGTGTTAGTACTTCCGAAATGCTGACAACTGCAGGAAGCCTGTGCAACTGCAGCGCATCGGCTACACAGGCTGCCTGGAGGAGGTGTCGCGTGGTGGGGTCTAGTGGGGGGCGGGCCCTGGCCAGGCCCTGGCTCGGGAGCTCTTTTTGGAAACTGCCAGGGCACGGCACAGGCTAGCCTCGGCCCACTCAAAGACCTGAATATTATATAAATTGCAAAATTTGCATCACATTTTATCCCAAAACTCCCCTTTGGGTATCATTCAAGCAGACTGTCGCGCAAGGAATGAACTGCCACTTTTTAATTGGTGCCCGAGACAATGGTTTCCCCTGTCTGACCCTGAGCCCACTGAACATGCCACAGAAAGCTGCCAACTTACAAAAGGATAAGATGAGTGAAGCTTCCTCTTATGTTGCCAGGTAGGATAGTGTTTCCCTCTTATTAATACAATGATGACTTCAACTCGGATAACTTAATTTTAGAGATCAAACTCAAAGTGCTGATAATATGTTGTTTCCCAACTAAGCGCAGAAATTGTAGAGACAGCAGATGACAATAAGAGCAATTAGGGGAATAATGGCGTAATGGCTATTGCGGCTGCCCCTCCCCACACTGGACATCACTCTTTATTGGGTTTGGTATATAAGCTGTTGGTATTGCTCTGTTGCATTTTAATTGCATTGAACTGTAAGTGTTTTATGCCTTCGTCTAGACTAGAGCAGCGAGTTGATGCCACAGCGGCCGAGTTTACACTATAAATATGCAAAATAAAAACAGGGACACTGATTTATGAGCCTGTTTATTGCCTTCATAAAAGGTGGGTTTTACATAAACTGCGCTCGGTACATTTTTCTGTGCTTCAGCTCTTGTGCGCTGCACAAGGCCGGGCAGCGCTTCGGGGCTTTGCTGCACTCAGCACAGTTTTCTGTGCTTCAGGTCATGTGACTGCACAAGGCCGGGCAGTGCTTCGGGGCTTTGCTGCACTCAGCGCAGTTTTCTGTGCTTCAGGTCATGTGACTGCACAAGGCCGGGCAGGGCTTCGGGGCTTTGCTGCACTCAGCGCAGTTTTCTGTGCTTCAGGTCATGTGACTGCACAAGGCCGGGCAGGGCTTTGGGGCTTTGCTGCACTCAGCGCAGTTTTCTGTGCTTCAGGTCATGTGACTGCACAAGGCCGGGCAGGGCTTCGGGGCTTTGCTGCACTCAGAACAGTTTTCTGTGCTTCAGGTCATGTGGGCGCTTCGGGGCTTTCCTGCTGTTTTCTGCGCTTGTGCTTGTGTGGGATAGACAAGGCCGGGCAGCGCTTCTCTGTTCTATAGTGGTTCACATTGCATATAAGAGAGCGTTGTTTGAGGCTGAATGAGTGCCTAGTGTTTGGATAGGGGCTCTCTTTGGGATAAAGTGGGTCACATTGCGTATAAGAGAGCGTTGTTTGGGGCTGAATGAGAGCCTGGTGTTTGGATAGGGGCTCTCTTTGGGATATAGTGGGTCACATTGCGTATAAGAGAGCGTTGTTTGGGGCTGAATGAGTGCCTAGTGCTCTGATGGGCGCTCTATTATGAGTTGTGAGAGAGCACATGGCATGGACGTGAGTGTTATTTGGTGCTGGGTGACAGCCACTGCTCGGATAGGAGCTCTGTTTGGGCCTGTGGGAGAGCGCATGGCTTAGATGAGAGTTTTATTTGGTGCTGGATTAGAGCGCAGTGCCCGGATGAGGGCTATTTCTATGAGTTGTGAGAGAGCACATGGCAAGGATGTGAGTGTTATTTGGCTGTGTGAGAGCCCATTACTCGGATGGGAGCCGCATTTGGGACTGCAGAAAGCACATTTGTTTGGTGTTGTTTGAGAGTCCAGTGCTTGGATGGGAACAATAGTTGGGCCTGTGGAAGGCAACGGGTCTCGGCTCGGGTGCACTTGTTGTGATGTGTTTTGTGAGCTTTGTGCTCGGATGGGAGCTGTATTTGATGCTGTGGGTGGTTACGTCGCATGCATGAGAGTGTTGTTTGCTGCCGTGTGAGAGCTCGGTGCTCAGAGGAGACCTCTATTTGGGCTGTGCAAGGTTACATGACTCGAATGAGCGGATTGTGTGTAGTTACTTGAGATGTGAGCGGCCAGTGCTCTGATGGGGGCTCTCCCGTGCCTCTACCTTTGGGGATTTCCCTATAAGCCTCTCCACACCTAGTGAGATCTTCCCAGGTGAAGGATTTGGCTTTCAACATTAGGCCTCTACTGCCCAATGGGATCAGTCTCGTGCTGGTGACCAATTTGCCTATTGCTTTGACATGTTCCCCTTTTGCGAATTTCCTTCGGCATCAGTCGGAGATGTGTTCTCTGGTGAGTCTGTTCTCAGTCAAGGCTTTGCTCCCTGGTCGTTTATCACTCCCTTTCGATGACAAAGTTCATGAAATTATCGTCCTCTGGTGGCTTTGCCTCGAAAGTAACTTTGTTCACCACCACCCCTCTTCTCCAACCTATTCCAACACCCACCCACACACCCCACACGCCCGGCTTTCTAAGATCTTGGAGAACATTGTGGCTGGTGAAATTCAACTTCAAATTCATGTCAAATCATGTCAACTTCTCAACGCATTGCACTCTGTTTTCCGTCCATCCTCGGGCCTTGTTTCTGTATGCGATGGTGACCTTCACAAGAAACAATGAACCCTGCTGGTTATGTTGGGCTTGACAGCAGCCGTTGGTCACAGTGTTCCTCAAGGCCGCCTGACCGAGGTGGCAGGTACATCCGACAAAGGGTTTTGGTACTTTTTCCTCTATGCAACCACATTCCAACATGTTATGTGCAGCGTCATGTGGAGTCCCTCAGGGTTCCAACCACTTTCTGCTTCTTTTAAACATGTATTTGATTTGTTTATTTTATTGTTCATTTACAATGCGCTTAATGCCAGCGAGTGGTTTCTAAGCACAGGATCTAACCTGTTTTGCGCTGCTGTGTTGTCTTGCTTCTCCCCCGTGTTTGCTCTTCTGGAAGACTGGGGTCTTCGGTATCATTCATATGTTGATTGCACCCAGATCCCCATTAATATCTGTACCCCTATAAAGATCTGTCCCCTCTAACAGATCGGCTTGGTATTATCCAACATGGCCGCTGAACACCCGCTTGCAGCTGAACTCTCTGCATTTATCTCACTTGGCCCTAAATATCTGTCCTTTGATGCATCGCCCCTTTCACCGCCACCTGGTATTTGGAGCCGTGCCACCGTTGTTGGGAATTCTTTGAAGAACTTGGGGGACCTCGGGAGTTTGGTTTGAGTTTCATAAAACAAATTGGGGGGATGACCGGGCGTTCATGTGTTAGATTGTGGCAGCTCTGATGAATTCACCCTTTCCTTACGCAGACTGATCACTGGCGCTCTAGTCAATTCTAAATCAGTCTTAACTTGGCATCGCAGTTTACCTGTTGGAGTGTCTGCAATTTATCTAAAATGCATCTGTTCATTTCATCCATAATCTAATGCACTGGCTTCCACCAGTTGAAGACTCTAGGTGTGGCTTTTAAATGTCTGCTTGGGCTAGCCAAACTCCTCATGGCTAATAAGATCCCATTGCACCCACCTGCAGGCGATCTGGCTCTTCTAATGCGCCCCTCCTCTCAGTTCCCCAAACTAGATGCGAATCACGAGGGGACAGACGATTTGCTGTTGAGGCTCCCGCTCATGGAATACCCTTCCTTACTGTGTACAGGGACTCCCAACTCTTTTAGCATCTTGCACATCACTGAAGACATTTCTGCTGATTACTTCCTCACCTGGTGGCTGCTCCTTTCTGTTAGACTCTGATCCCAGGTGCAGTTCATTCTGATTGGTTTGTTGGGATATGTACATCACAAATACCAGAACTCAATTGGCTAATGAGAACTGCCCATTGGTTGGCAATGAGTTAACTTTCTTTGCACTTGTCACTTCTTGGCAATCCTCTTTGAGCTCATTATCCTCAAAGCATTTCCACAACATCACGCTGACCAGTCCCAAACAGGTTAAATAGAGATACTTGTAAGCAGCCCTAACAATCAAACCAGTCATGGCCAGCCTCTGCATATTCCCATGGATCTGACAGGAGAGCAGGCTGAGGGCTCAGCACCGCTATTCACTAGTAAGTCGATCACACCTCTTTACACCTTATGGTAACCTGCGTAGACGCCATCGTCTGCCATTGAGGATTCGGGGTCAGTCCATGTAAAATCGAGTGTTTGTCCGTTATATGATCTTTTTTCCCACTATTGCAGTTCAGCGCTGGTCGCCTTTTCTGTAGGCTTTCTTCTGTATGGTCCTTAGGCTTAACTTAGATTCTGTCTTGAATCTTCACCCTTCCGCCACTTTCAAACTGGGGCGTCTTACAGATATTGCTGTTGAATGAAATAAGATTTGT
Organism: Ambystoma mexicanum; assembly: GCF_040938575.1. Classification (NCBI taxonomy): domain Eukaryota; kingdom Metazoa; phylum Chordata; class Amphibia; order Caudata; family Ambystomatidae; genus Ambystoma; species Ambystoma mexicanum. The sequence continues at coordinate 1,695,849,487 of NC_090932.1, read as the reverse complement.
TTGCTGCGCTCTTTGCTTGGTAGTTGTGGCGTTGGTCATGGCACCATACGTGTCCACCGGGCTCTTTTTGCCTGCCTCGAAGCCGGTTGGATCTTCACTCTTGTTTTCTTTCGGTGGTGGGCGGTCATGAGCTTTGCCTTTCCTCTGACTTTGCTTGGAAATCCCCTTTGCTCAGCTGGATCCTTGCTCGAGGATGGAGGGACCAAAGGACAGAGGAATTTCTGGGCCCCCTCCTTGCTGGTTCCTCTTCCCTGGACCACTACCTGCTCCCGATACCTCCCTCCTCTGACACATCTGGCTGGAGAGGCCTGCCCTAATTCGCTTTTGTTTCGTTGTGTGAGGTCTTGATCCATTAGATGGGATTATAGGTTTCGATAGGAATCTACATAAACAAAGTGGGTGCTTTACTCTTCCTCTCGAGATGACTTGATGTCTGCATGGTTGTTTTCTACCTTAGTGGAATGAGGTTGTTTGCTAATACATTGGTTTGCCCTTCTGCCCCTGGCTGAGGGAGCGCTCTGTAAACATGTTTAAATACCATGCATATTGTGAATTGCTGCATGCATTCAGAGACAGAGGCTAATCCCTTTAGTTGCGGTGTACTGTGTACAGAGCGCCACATGCAGAACTGTCAGTGGGCCTTACTCTCCGGGCGGGCACACAATGGGCAATACACTACAGGTGCGTTATATGTGTGTGTGTATGACGCAGACTCGGTGAACTGTGGCTCTCTGCTTCTCATTGGCCGGCAGTGGCCAAGGTGTGGCACTTTCCCTCAACACAGGCAGTTTCTTTCCTCTCTCAGATCGGGGTTTCGTTGGGTGAATGCGGGGCCACACTGCCTACTTCAGAAGATGTGATCACTTATGAATGAAACCCCATGACTTCTGCTTATCTTTAGACCCCCTCACCCTCTTGCCAGCTGGTGGCACGTAGACACCATCCAGGCGCCCTGGGCGATTGCTCTTTCCTTGGGCACAGGGGCTCTAGAATTAATGCCCAGCCAGTTTGGGAGCCTCACGCACCAAGTCCTATGATTCGCCTGTAAAGCCCGCCTCCCCTGCACAGCTGCCCGCCTCCCCTGCACAGCTGCCCGCCTCCCCTGCACATCTGCCCGCCTCCCCTGCACAGCTGCCCGCCTCCCTCTGGAAGGGGAGCCTGGGGGCACGCCTCCGCGGTCCACCCTGGCCCCCCTCCCTTGGGCCCACATTCTACCGAAGGGGCAAAATCCGGAAACCAAGGTCTGAAAATGAAGAAATGCGCCTTGGGACCAACACATAAATCAGAAAATTGCAATTGCAAATTTGGTGAAAAACGCAAAAGATGCGTGCGTAAATCAGGCTGGTAGTTAGCAAGAAAAATGCACACGAGGCATGGCAGAGGCCAGGAGGTCACCCTTCTGATGGGGCGAGGGCTCTGTAACAGCCCCCCTCGGAATATTATCCTCTAATATGAGAGACTAGCGTGGAGTATTGACACCCATTAGTAAGTGCTCGAGCAGGGAATATGTCACGTGGTAAAGCCGCAGATGCCGATAATGTGACAATTTAATGGAAAATTGCTGACAAACAGCCCCCGCATCTGTCCGCGCGAGTTATACGCGCCCCTGATCCGCGATATCAATAGCATTCATTCTGCGCTATTACAGGAGCCTGGGATGAGAAAAACGCCACGTGGCAGCCGTAGGAGATTAAAAAGGATGCTTTATTGGTCGCTAAAACCGTAGCCGCGGAATTAATATATGGACGCATCACTGGCCGGTTCCTATGACAAACATCCTGACCCCTGCAAATCTGTGTTCCAAGGGGGCAGTGTTGCAGCAATGTCAGCCCTCTCCAGTGCGTAAAATCCTTTTTACGCACACCTATAGAGATTGGCTGCTTCATGAAACTGATGGAAGGAGGTGGCAAGGCACCCCATTTGGATTTTTTTTGCAGGTAGGTTGTTCACACACATGTTGAGGTTCTCTATGGGCGTGCTATTGGTGCTTCTTCCGGGACTCTCCCAGGAAAGCCCCGGGCCAGCTGCACCCCAGGGTCCATCTCTCTGCCCTTGGGATATTAAAGTGCTACTTTCAGCTTGAACCTCCGGAACATGCCCGGATCGTGAGCTGGTTTTCACCCGCCGGTGTATCTGGCATTAATGCCCATTCACTAGACAGACTGGCAGACAGAGGGCATTAGATGTATGCTGCATGCGGTGACCTGTGTTTATACTTTATTAGGCTTCTTATGAAATTACAGCATGTGTAGTGTCAGTTTATTCCTTCCTTTTAAGTGCTGTGTGCCTGGTGCAGGGATACTATTGTGTGGGCAGTAGACCATGCAGATAGGAGTCACCTGCAGTCACATATGGTGGGCAGTAGACCATGTAGTTAGGAGTCACCTGCAGTCACATATGCTGGGCAGTAGACCATGTAGTTAGGAGTCACCTGCAGTCACATATGCTGGGCAGTAGACCATGTAGTTAGGAGTCACCTGCAGTCACATATGCTGGGCAGTAGACCATGTAGTTAGGAGTCAGCTGCAGTCACATATGCTGGGCAGTAGACCATGCAGAGAGGAGTCACCTATACTGGGCAGTAGCCCATATAGCTAAGATTCACCTGCGAACCAGTACATCATACATAAGCTGGCCCATAAACCATGCAGAGAGGAGTCACCTATACTGGGCAGTAGACCCTGGCGTTAGGAGTCACCTGCAGTCACATATGCTGGGCAGTAGACCATGTAGTTAGGAATCACCTGCAAACCAGTACATCATACATAAGCTGGCCCATAAACCATGCAGAGAGGAGTCACCTATACTGGGCAGTAGCCCATATAGCTAAGATTCACCTGCGAACCAGTACATCATACATAAGCTGGCCCATAAACCATGCAGAGAGGAGTCACCTATACTGGGCAGTAGACCCTGGCGTTAGGAGTCACCTGCAGTCACATATGCTGGGCAGTAGACCATGTAGTTAGGAATCACCTGCAAACCAGTACATCATACATAAGCTGGCCCATAAACCATGCAGAGAGGAGTCACCTATACTGGGCAGTAGCCCATATAGCTAAGATTCACCTGCGAACCAGTACATCATACATAAGCTGGCCCATAAACCATGCAGAGAGGAGTCACCTATACTGGGCAGTAGCCCATATAGCTAGGAGTCACTTGCGAACCAGTACATCATACATAAACTGGCCCATAAACCATGCAGAGAGGAGTCACCTATGCTGGGCAGTAGCCCATATAGCTAGGACTCACCTGCGAACCAGTACATCATACATAAACTGGCCCATAAACCATGCAGAGAGGAGTCACCTGTGCTGGGCAGTAGACCATGTAGTTAGGAGTCACCTGAAAACCAGTACATCATACATAAGCTGGCCCATAAACCATACAGGGAGGAGTCACCTATACTGGGCAGTGGACCATGGAGTTAGGAGTCAACTGCAAACCAGTACATCATACATATGCTGGTCCATAAACCATGCAGAGAGGAGTCACCTATACTGGGCAGTAGCCCGTATAGTTAGGAGTCACCTGCAAACCAGTACATCATACATAAGATGGCCCATAAACCATGCAGAGAGGAGTCACCTATACTGGGCAGTAGACCATGTAGTTAGGAGTGTCCAGCAAACCAGTACATCATACATAAACTGGCCCATAAACCATGCAGAGAGGAGCCACCTGTGCTGGGCAGTAGACCATGTAGTTATTAATCACCTGCGAACCAGTACATCACACATAAGCTGGTCCATAAACCATGCAGAGAGGAGTCACCTATACTGGGCAGTAGCCCGTATAGTTAGGAGTCACCTGCAAACCAGTACATCATACATAAGATGGCCCATAAACCATGCAGAGAGGCGTCACCTGTGCTGGGCAGTAGACCATGTAGTTAGGAGTCACCTTTAAACCAGTACAACACACATAAACTGGCCCATAAACCATGCAGAGAGGAGTCACATGTGCTGGGCAGTAGACCATGTAGTTAGGAGTCACCTGCAAACAAATACATCATGCATAAACTGGTCCAGAGACCATGCAGAGAGGAGTCACCTATGCTGGGCAGTAGACAATGTAGTTAGGAGTCACCTGCGAACCAATAAATCATACATACGCTGGTCCATAAACCATGCAGAGAGGATTCACCTGTGCTGGGAAGTAGACCATGCAGTTAGGAGTCACCTGCGAACCAGCACATCATATATAAGCTGGTCCATAAACCATGCAGAGAGGAGTCACCTATGCTGGGCAGTAGACCATGTAGTTAGGAGTCACCTGCAAACCAATACATCAGTAGCCCATGTCATTAGTAGTCATCTGCGTACCAGTACATCATACTTAAGCTGGCCCATAAACCATGCAGAGTGGAGTCACCTGTGCTGGGCAGTAGACCATGTAGGTAGGAGTCACCTGCAAACCAGTACATCATACATAAACTGGTCCATAAACCATGCAGAGAGGAGTCACCTATGCTGGCAGTAGACCATGTAGTTAGGAGTCACCTGCGAACCAGTACATGATACATACGCTAGCCCATAAACCATGCAGAGAGGAGTCCCCTATACTGGGCAGTAGCCGGTGTCATTAGGCGTCATCTGCGAACCAGTACATCATACATAAACTGGCCCATGAACCATGCAGAGAGGAGTCACCTGTGCTGGGCAGTAGATCATGTAGTTAGGAGTCACCGGCAAACCAGTACATCATACAGAAGCTGGCCCATATGTCTGAATAGAAAATATATCGTGCCTCCTATTGTGGAAAATATATTTAATATTGGCCTATGCCAAACTGCTTGAAAGTCGCTTGGGAGAAAATCTGCGTTGCAAGGTCCTGACCTTTAATCTATGTATGTCGCCATTTTAGGTCAAACCGCCATTTTAGGATTTGTGTGGAAAAGTCACCCTGCGAGCTAAAATGGTGGACGATGTCATTGCAAAATACAACATGGCCGTCTTGACCTCTGTACATCGCTAATGTGTAATCTGCCTGCAGGCTACTTGTTGAGGTCATGAACTGAGACCTCGTCCTACGTTGACCTATGTGTAAAAAGACTACTTGCGCAATGAAACCAATCCACGAGTATATATTATGACAATGTATTTACATGTTGATCAAAGAAAATCTGTTTTACTACATTGTATTAATGTTTAAGAAGACCTGCAATGCAAAACTTTAGAATACACAGTTAATGCATACGCTTATTGTTACATGTAATAAAAACAAACCAGTTAGATGCGGTTATTTGAGATTCGGCAACGAACCCTAGAATTGGTGATGTATAAAGTGGAACATTAACCCGAAGTGGGGCTAGACATAGTGCCCACAAAATGTATAAACGGCGAATGCATTCTAATGTACAGCGTCTCTCACTGAATACACTGAACCACGCTGGAGTTCGTTGTGTTGTACTGAGGACCGATAGCTATCTGACTTTGCAATGTTTTTGTAATTGAATTCAGTAGAGAATAAAGTACTTTGTATGTTCCTTTGTAACCGTGTTCGGTGTATTTCCTTTTGGGGTACTCAGCCTCGATATTTTGTTTCTGTTTTCACAGTTGGCGCCCGAACAGGGACCCTCAAGATTGATGCCGGATTGTTGAAGGTTGACACACGCTATCGGACGAGGATCGGACAGTGTGACAAAAAGTAAGGGGCCCCTGGATGAGAGGCGCCACCTCAGCAGCGCTGCACGATCCGATCCCTGGACGACTAGCCTGTGGACTGAGACGGCATCTTGACGAGGGTCCACTTATCGAGGCGGGCAGATTTGCCGAAATCAACATATACGAGGTAAGATTAGTTAGGTAAGATTCTTAGAAGTACCGATCGGTCCTCCTTAGGTTTGGCCAGGTGAGTCGTTACCCGACTCTTAATTTAACCCTGGCAATTTAAATTTTGGCGCATTGTATCTGCTGAAACAATTATTGACCAGGTAGCACCAAGAATTTGAGATATGCCTGGGAAATTGTCTACCTGCTTTAGGGCATTATTCCGCAGTGATAGACAATCCTTGGAAGTTAGCCGTCCCGCACCACAGGAGGGGTCGCCGGCATGTACTATGTACTGTAAGCATGGCATTGGAAGTATAGGATTTAGTGATATTTGGCACAGACAAACCAGACATGCCTCCGAACTTCAGTGGCCAATCAATGGTAGTTTTGAGATCCCTCGCATTGAATATTTGGAGTCAGTATTGTTAAAGAAAAAGGCTAGACCTGCAGCATTTGATGTTTTGCAGAATTGGAAAAAAGAAGCGTTACAACAGCTTAAGAGTAAAGAGAAACATGCGTGCCGTCATAAAACGATTGCCAAAAAAGCATTATCATATGACCAAGATAAACAGTCTGAATCGGCTAAAAATATGGAAAGGGCTTTCTCGCTTGGTATTCAGAAAATCTATCCTTCCAAAGATTTTCATGATTCTGATGAGTTTTTTTAGAAAATATTAAATGAATGAAGGCCTGGTGCCTCTCCGCCACCTCCGTATGTTCCTCTTCCCGCTGCTGTACCTTTTCCTGTTGTTTTTCCTGCTCTTCCTGCTTAACCTGTTGTTCCTACTTCTCCAGCTTTTGTCCCTCCACCTTCTCCTCCACCTCTTTTTATCGCACCAGTTATAGCTCCTCCATTGAATTTGCCTGCTCCCCCTCTTCCAAGTGGTCGTGGGCCGCTTGTAATCGATCATGGTGCAGGTTCGAAGGTTGTCACTCGCAGTACTGTACCACCGGAGAAGAAACGTGAGTTAATTGCATGGGCTAAGCATTGTATGGAGAAGGATGATCAGGCTAGTGTTTTTTCTACACTTTTTCATACAGATAATTTTCCTGAGAAAAATGTTTTTATTGAAGGTTTGGGGATTCAGTTATGTATAATGTGGGGAAGATTAAATAATGCGGATGTTCCGCAAGGGTTAAGGGATCTAAATACTTTAGCACTTTCCAGAGACACAGTGGAGAAGGTAAATGAGCATGTCGAGAGGTTATTTCAGTATAGAAAGGATTTAGAAAGGATACGGAATGAGGATGATGAAGAGGAAAGTATGTATATATAGAAACGGTACCTTCCGTGTCGTAAACCGATATCGGAGGAAATGCAAATTTGTAAGAAAGATGCGATTAGATGGATTTCAGACAAATCGATAACTCCTGTTAAGGTATATGACACATATAGTCAATATACGTTGGAAATGCAGAGGAAAGTGATACAGGTAATGGTAGAGTACCTGCAGGATAAATGTTTAAAGAGAAAGGTTAGTTGTCCCACAGAGTTATTGAGCATTTATAAGAGAGCTTTTTCACTTGACACTTCTTCAACTGCTTTAGCGCTCGACTTAGCTCTGTTGCTTAGTAAGCGTTCAGAGTTGCCTACATCTCAGTTGCCTATGAGAGAGGTTCCTCCGACATTTGTCCCAAAGGTTGAGATTCCTGCTAATGCTGCAGCAGGTACACTGCTGTGGACATTCCTGCACATTATGTATCGCAGTTTGTTCACGTCCCGTTTTCACGACAGGAAGTGAACACCATTAGACAGTCTATTCCTGATATTAGGAAGAATCCGACAGGGTTCTATAAAGAGATGGAATCTGTTTTGTAATCCTCAGTGTTCACCCTAGGTGACATTGATTTATTGTTTCCAGTACTACTGCCGTAGATTTATGGAAACAAGTTAGAACTATTGACGATGTACCCGGGTTGGGAGATACATGGGCGAATTTAACTAGGCTCGATGGGGAAAGGCCAGCTGGCGAAAGACCACAACAGGTGATATTAACTCTGCCTGACAGAATTATTGCTAAGTAAAAAACCATAATTCCCGAAAAAAGAATTATTTGGGACAAACTTACGGCCTGTGTCCAAGGAAGGTCTGAGGGTGCTACCAAGTTTTTTGATCGGTTCAAACAGGTATTTTCAGATTTCAGTGGACAAGACTTAGGCACCGAGTCTGGGAAAAGATTATTTGTGGACAAATTTGTACGTGGATTGCTGCCTGACATCCAGTAACAGATTATGTCCTCTGAGAGAGCTTGGCAGGTGAAATCGCAATCAGAAGTATTGCACATGGCTCAGTACTATGAAAATCGTGTCAATAATGAAAAAGATAGGTTTGAAAAACGGAAAGGTGATTTAAAAACTAAGGTGCTATTGCAGCAAATTGTCAGAGGCCCCCGAGGGGGTAACTCTCAGGGTAGAGGTCAGTATGTCCCACAGGGGAATGTGCCCTTGGGTCCTGTGAACATTAATCAATGTGCTTATTGTCGACGAGAGGGTCATTGGCGAGCACAATGCCCCGTCCTTCAACAGAGGTCGAATAATAATATGGGTAGGCGATCTAGATGTCGCCCGGGCGTAGGGGCCCTGGTAGAGGTCAGTTTACACACGACCCTCAACAGCCTTTTTCACAGGACAATCAGACTCCGAGTACGGACACTAGGAACATATTCGATCATCCTTCCGCTGCATATTTATCTGAAGAGTTTCCCGTTGATAATATTCTGTTTCGTTAGGATTGCCTGAAGCAGGGTTTGGAACCTACACCTATTCCCGTCAATCAGAAAGGTCCCTACGTTGAAATGATAGTGGGAAATAGGAAACATCTGTTTATGATAGATACTGGAGCACAGAAGTGTTCCATTGATCGTTCGCGGGTTCCAAACATTCCACTGTCAGGGCAAACGTTTGGTTCTGTAGGGTTTTCCGGTACACCAGTTGTTTGTCTGGTCTCTATGCCGGTACCTATTTCTTTGGGTCCCTTTACGGACCAGTGTCCTTTTCTATTGACCTCGGATTGCGGCGAAAACTTGCTGGGGTTGAATTTGTTAAAAGAATTGGATGCAGTTATTTATTGTTCTTCCGATGGAGTGCGCTTGATGATTTCACCGCAGCAATCTTCTGCCTCGCAATTTCTGACTAGACCTTTGCCTCCAGAATTTATTGATGTACCAGAGAACTTGTGGGCTGTTGACAACAATGATGTCGGTGTTTTGCAGATTGAGCCTGTTAAGATAGTTTTGAAACATGGAATTGAGCTGCCACGCATTCCCCAGTATAAGATTTCGGTTGAGGGCGAGCGAACTTTGAAATGTATTGTTTCCGATTTTGTGCACCGCGGTGTGATTGAAGAAATTTCAGGAAGTTTGTGTAATAGTCCGATTTTACCCGTGTACTATACTGTAATTCCATTTCGTTTTATAATTGATTTACGTGCCATTAATAAAGTTGTGGCACCGCAATTTCCAATTGTGCCTGATGTGACGACAATCCTAACCATGATTCCAGCTACAGCTACTTACTTTAGTGTGGTAGACCTAAAGAATGCGTTCTTTAGTATTCCTATGCACTAGGATAGTAGATATTTGTTTGCGTTCACCTTAGTGGGACGCTCGTTTACATTTACTCGTGCACCTCAAGGGTACACAGAGAGTCCTAGTATTTATAGTAGGGCTTTGAAAGAACAACTTGATACCCTTGAATTGCCCTCTACTTGTACTTTGCTTCAGTACGTTGACGATTTGCTTCTGGCTACTGACTCTGAGAGTGCCTGTAAGGAGGGCACTGTGTTACTACTTATTCATCTAGCTGAGCATGGTCACAAAGCTTTGCTTAAGAAATTTCAATATTGTCAAAAGAGGGAAGAAGATTGACACCTGAAAGAATAAAACACATTTCTGGCCTGTATGTCCCAAATACGCAGAAGGAAGTTAGGGCCCTGATAGGTATGGCTTCTTACTGTAGGTTGTGGATCCCAAATTTTTCACTAGTGATAAAACCGATGTTGGCCTTGACGAAGAAGGGCATTTCTTCGCCGCTGCCATGGACCTCGGAGCACCAGCATCGTTTGACTTGCTTAAGACTGCATTATGCTCTCCACCAGTTTTGGGCACACCAAACTCTGAAAAAGCCTTCGTATTGTTTGTGCATGAATGTGATGGATGTGCTTTGGCTGTATTAACGCAGGAGCATGGAGGGGAGAATAGGCCATGCGGGTACTATTCCTCCGCCCGTGATCCAGTAGCATGCGCTTTGCCAAGATGTTTGCGCGCTGTTGCTGCTGCATCTGTAAAGCAGAGTGAGGGAATGGTCCTAGGCCATGATTTGACCCTGATGGTGCCTCACTCTGTAGATGTTCTATTGAACCGAACTCAAACGCAACACCTCACTACCGCACGGTTGATGAGATATGAATTGATCTTCTTTGCCCCTCACATTCAAATTAATTCACATTCAAATTAAGAGGTGTTGTGTTCTTAATCCGGCTGAACTCCTACCTTTCCCACAAGTTATTACTTGCGGCGATGAAGACTCACATGATTGTTTGTATACGACTGAACAAGAAACAAAGGGCAGGATTGATTTGAAAGATACCCCTTTGGATAATCCGCAAGAAGGGCTGTTTTGTGAAGGCTCCTGCTTTAAACTTCCGGATGGTACATCCACAGCTGCTTATGCAATCACTACCTTGAGCACGGTTGTGGAAACTAAGAGAATTACGCATAATTATGCGCAGGCCGCAGAGATTGTAGCATTAACCCGAGCTTGTGAACTTTCCGAAGGGCTTGTAGTAAATATATATACTGATAGTCAGTATGCCTTTGGGGTGGTTCACGACTTTAGGAGACTTTGGTCGGAAAGAGGATTTCTAACCTTGCATAGCACCAAGATGAAACATGGCACCCTAATGGCACCAAGATGAAACATGGCACCCTAATAGTGCAACTACTCTCAGCACTTGCGCTCCCTACCCAGTTAGCAGTTGTAAAATGTGCAGCACTTCGCAAGATTGTAGATAATATTGGAAAAGGGAATGCTTTCGCTGATCAAATAGCTAGACAAACTGTCACTGATCTCTTTACAGAGATATATGTTTCCAGGGAGACTGAAAATGCTAATGTGATGGATGAGGGCGTGGGGTCTGTATGGGATATCCAAGCCGATGCCACAGTAGAAGAGGCTAAGAGGTGGGCTGAGGGCTTGGGAAAACTTGATGATGATGGATGTTGGGTGGACACGGTCGATGGAAAATGTTTACTTCCTGATGCTTACGTGATGATGATCGTTGTAATGGCACATGGTCCTACGCATGTGTGTGCCCAACAGATGACGAACATGTTAGAAAAAGTTTGGGTAAAAGGCAGAATTTCCAAAATTGCTCAGCACTACATCCAGAATTGTATGATTTGCTTACAACATAATGTGGGAAAGGGGACAGCAACCCCAAGGGGAAGTTTTGGGCCACCCTCTGTCCCATTTGAAGTAATTCACTTTGATTTCATTGAAATGGAGCAATGCAACAATTTAAAATATGTATTGGTAGTCATTTGTGCCTTTAGTAAGTGAGTTGAGGCTTTCCCTGTTAAAGATGCTACAGCTATGACCACTGCGAAAAGTATGTTAAAGGAGTACTTTCCCCGGTTCGGGTTGACAAGAGTTATCTGGTCGGACAATGGTCCACTTTGTCGCCGGTGTAATCCTACAGATATGTACAGCGTTACGAATTGACAAACGGTTCGATTCGGCCAGACATCCTCAGAGCGCCGGACTAGTAGAAAGACACAACGGTATCATCAAGAACAAGCTTGCTAAGACGTGTGCCGGCACCAGACTAAAATGCCCGGACGCCTTACCGATCGTGTTACTAGCTATGCGTAGAACCCCTCAAACTAAGACTGGGCTCTCTTTATTTGAGGTGGTAATGGGGAGACCTGCTAATATCTGGAATTTGCCAAAATGTCGAAATTTGAGAAATATTGAAAATGTACTACTTTCAGATTATTGTAGCCAATTGACTAAAAACCTGTATTTGATTTACCACCAGGTACGAGAAGCCTTACCTGTGTGGTACGCAGGCCCGGGCCACGGCATACGACTGGGGAGCAGGGTGCTAATTAAATCATTTGAGCACACCTCCTGCCTCACACCTCGCTGGTGTGGGCCATTCCAGGTCCTGTTGGTCACCCAAACAGCAGTGCGGGTAGCTGGCCGAAAGAATTGGATCCAGGTGTCCCACATCAAGAAACTTCCTCACTCTGTGCCACACATTACAGAAGAAGCAGAACCCCTCGCTGATACTGCAACTGATGATCCCAAAGCAGTAAGCAGTACTGAGAGTGTGTCGGAGAATATCTCTAAGCCCGAGAGGCTTGGGGAAGCTACCATTTTGTTTCCACACTCTCCACAAATTTTGCACCCGGAAACGGCTGTTTTAAATTCAGCCTCTTCATCTGTCCCTGATACGTTGCTTCCAACGGGAAGTGACGACACATTGTTTCTGGATCAATCAGTCTCAATGGCAAAGTGATTACCTTGGAAGCAAGATGACACGGAGCAACATGGATTTGATCCCCGGGTCCACGCTTAGAAACCTCTGGGTATTAAGCGCGTTATAAATAACCTATCATATCATATCATACCAGGAACAGCCAGATATCACTTGCGTCCAATAAAATAGACATACATACGGCACGGTTTGGCTGTGCATTCAAGGAAGGCAAAGAGTCATCAAGGGCTTGCTTTTGCCCAAATATGATAAAGGGGATTTTGTTGGCTAGGGTTTTGAAAGGACACAGAAATCGCACGACCGCCGCTCGTATTGGACTTGTAAATAAGGGGGTGACCAACCGGGACGATGGACAAAATGCCTGGGCCCGAAAACGTATTGCTGCATTTTTGTAATAATATTTGGTTTTATAATAGGCACTGTTGTAGGCCTCTGGTATTTAGAAGAAAGTTATCCTTTAGAGTTTTCACTACCGACTAAAAATGTACCCACTGTCCATACACCTTTTGTGCATTTGCATACTTTGTCCCCTAGAGATTCCCAGCACAGAAAAAGGTATCATAATAATACACTGTTACTTATTATGAACGATACACATGCCATTTTTAAAAGGTCCAATTGCTGGGTCTGTTCACATTTACCGCAACACGGGGATAAGGGGCTAGGTTGGTATATTCATCCTTTACCGACAACTGCTTGATATACTTCTCTTAGAGCACAATTCTTCGGCCGATGGAATGATAGCGTCTCAGGGAACTTTGATGGCACCAATTTGAATAGTTTTGAGAAACGTGTTTTGACTCCCCTTGGATGCTCTCTTTTTGCAAAAAGGAGTAAACCGAATGTTGCTTCTATTAGGCCTTCTGATAGACTGTCTCATCCCTTTCAATCTTTGATTTCCTTTAAAATGGCTCTGATAGGCAATAAGAATGCCATGCCTCCTTCTTACACTGTTACCATAGCCGCGATTCAGTTTGTTTCTGCATACAGAGGAATGGCACTCGGTCAATGGGAGTTTTTAAAGGTTGTGCCAACGTTGCAAATTTGACTGGGGAAGACAGACGTTTGTATGTAGGCGAACCTGTCTATTTTGTTTGCGGTAATGTAGCGTTTCCAGGGATTGGCAGGGAACCTCTTATTTAGGGATCCTGTTACCTGGTTTGTTCATAGCAAGTACTATAGAAATTTCAAAAGCTCGTCCACGACGGGACGAGAATGGTGACACCTCAGCACAAGTTTTGGGAGATATAGCAAAATCAATTGTGCCATTTTGGGGGCAGATAGCGAATTCAGAGGATATCAGGAGACTAGCGAGAGTACTGGAGATCAACCAGACCATGGATATTCTCTACAATATGACATTAGAGCAGAAAGCAATAAGATTAGTAGCACTGCAAAATCGTATGGCATTAGATGTCATTTTAGCCGAGCGTGGTGGAGTATGCAAATTAGTGGGGTCCGCTTGCTGTGTTTTCGTACCGGATTCCTCCCCAACTATCTTCAAGGCAATACCGAATCTGCACATTCTTAGTTCCGAAGTGCACGTTTCCGAGGGAAATTGGAATGTCAGCGCTTGGTTCTGGGACTTCTTGCGATCTTGGGGATGGAAGGTAATTTCGGTCTTATTAACTATTTTAGGAATTCTGTTGTTCCTTTGTTGCTGTATTCAGTGTCTGCCCGGTATGTGTTCGATGCTAGGGGGATGTTGCGCACAAGCAATAGATTCGATAGGACATAAGGTGTATGCCTCAGATAAGACTTCCAAAGAATATGTGTTAAAAGAGATATTAGTAAAAGACCTCATGGCAATAGATATTTTAGATAATGATTCAGGGTACATGGAGTTTTTAGCACTTGGCATAGGCCAAAAGGAGGGTTTATCTGAATAGAAAATATGTATCGTGCATCCTATTGTGGAAAATATATTTAATATTGGCCTACGCCAAGCTGCTTGAAAGTCGCTTGCGAGAGAATCTGCGTTGCAAGGTCCGGACCTTTAATCCATGTAGGTCGCCATTTTAGGTCAAACCGCCATTTTAGGATTTGAGTGGAAAAGTCACCCTTTGAGCTGAAATGGTGGACAATGTCATTGCAAAATACAACATGGCCGCCTTGACCTCTGTACATCGCTAATGTGTAATCTGCCTGCAGGCCACTTGTTGAGGTCATGAACTGAGACTTCGTCCTACATTTACCTATGTCTAAAAAGACTACTCGCGCAATGAAACCAATCCACGAGTATATATTATGAAAATGTATTTACATGTTGAACAAAGAAAATCTGTTTTACTATATTGTATTCATGTTTAAGAAGACCTGCAATGCAAAACTTTAGAATACACAGTTAATGCATACGCTTATTGTTACATGTAATAAAAACAAACCAGTTAGATGCGGTTATTTGAGATTCGGCAATGGACCCTAGAATTGGTGATGTATAAAGTGGAACATTAACCCGAAGTGGGGCTGGACATAGTGCCCACAAAATGTATAAAAGGCAAATGCATTCTAATGTACAGCGTCTCTCACTGAACACAGTGAACCGCGCTGGAGTTCGTTGTGTTGCAGTGAGGGCTGATAGCTATCCGACTTTGCACTGTTTTTGTAATTGAATTCAGTAGTGAATAAAGTACTTTGTATGTTCCTTTGTAACCTGTGTTCGGTGTATTTCCTTTTGGGGTACTCAGCCTCGATATTTTGTTTCTGTTTTCACACATACACCATGCTAAGAGGAGTCACCTATACTGGGCAGTAGACCATGTAGTTAGGAGTCACCTGCAAACCAGTACATGATACATAAGCTGGCCCATAAACCATGCAGAGAGGAGTCACCTATACTGGGCTGTAGCCCATGTCATTAGGTGTTATCTGCAAACCAGTACATCAAACATAAGCTGGCCCATAAACCATGCAGAGAGGAGTCACCTGTGCTGGGCAGTAGACCATGTAGTTAGGAGTCACCTGTGAACCAGTACATCATACATAAGCTGGCCCATAAACCATGCAGAGAGGAGTCACCTGTGCTGGGCAGTAGACCATGTAGTTAGGAGCCACCTGCGAACCAGTACATCATAAAGAAGCTGGCCCATAAACCATGCGGAGAGGAGTCACATGTGCTGGGCAGAAGACCATGTAGTTAGGAGTCACCTGCAAACCAGTACATCATACATAAACTGGCCCATAAACCATGCAGAGAGGAGTCACCTATACTGGGCAGTAGCCCATGTCATTAGGAGTCACCTGCAAACCTGTGCATCATACTTAAGCTGGCCCATAAACCATGCAGAGAGGAGTCATCTGTGCTGGGCAGTAGACCATGTAGTTAGGAGTCACCTGCAAACCAGTACATCATACATAAGCTGGTCCATAAACCATGCAGAGAGTAGTCACCTGTGCTGGGCTGTAGACCATGTAGTTAGGAGTCACCTGCAAACCAGTACATCATACATAAGCTGGTCCATAAACCATGCAGAGAGGAGTCACCTGTGCTGGGCAGTAGACCATGTAGTTAGGAGTCACCTGTGAACCAGTACATGATACATAAGCTGGCCCATAAACCATGCAGAGAGGAGTCAGCTATACTGGGCAGTAGCCCATGTCATTAGGCATCATCTGCGAACCAATACATCAAAAATAAGCTGGCCCATAAACCATGCAGAGAGGAGTCACCTGTGCTGGGCAGTAGACCATGTAGTTAGGAGCCACCTGCGAACCAGTACATCATACAGAAGCTGGCCCATAAACCATGCGGAGAGGAGTCACATGTGCTGGGCAGAAGACCATGTAGTTAGGAGTCCCCTGCAAACCAGTAAATCATACATAAACTGGCCCATAAACCATGCAGAGAGGAGTCACCTATACTGGGCACTAGCCCATGTCATTAGGAGTCACCTGCGAACCTGTGCATCATACTTAAGCTGGCCCATAAACCATGCAGAGAGGAGTCATCTGTGCTGGGCAGTAGACCATGTAGTTAGGAGTCACCTGCAAACCAGTACATCATACATAAGCTGGTCCATAAACCATGCAGAGAGGAGTCACCTGTGCTGGGCTGTAGACCATGTAGTTAGGAGTCACCTGCAAACCAGATCATCATACATACGCTGGTCCATAAACCATGCAAAGAGGAGTCACCTGTGCTGGGCAGTAGACCATGTAGTTAGGAGTCACCTGCAAACCAGTACATCATACATAAACTGGCCCATAAATCATGCAAAGAGGAGTCACCTATACTGGGCAGTAGCCCATGTCATTAGGAGTCACCTGCGAACCTGTGCATCATACTTAAGCTGGCCCATAAACCATGCAGAGAGGAATCATCTATACTGGGCAGTAGCCCATGTCATTAGGCGTCATCTGTGAACCAGTACATCATACGTAAGCTGGCCCATACATGCAGAGAGGAGTCACCTATACTGGGCAGTAGCCCATATAGTTAGGAGTCACCTGCAAACCAACACATCATACATAGGCTGGTCCATAAACCATGCAGAGATGAGTCACGTATACTGGGCAGTAGCCCGTGTCATTAGGCATCATCTGTGAACCAGTACATCATACTTAAGCTGGTCCATAAACCATGCAGAGAGGAGTCACCTATACTGGGAAGTAGCCCATGTAGTTAGGAGTCACCTGCAAACCAGTACATCATGCATAAGCTGGTCCATAAACCATGTAGAGAGGAGTCACCTATACTGGGCAGTAGCCCATGTCATTAGGCGTCATCTGTGAACCAGTACATCATACTTAAGCTGGCCCATAAACCATATAATGAGGAGTCACCTATACTGGGCAGTAGCCCATATAGTTGTTAAGTGACTTCAATTCAGCAATCCCACTAAGTCAGTGCCTCGTCTGGGACGCCCGAGGGAAGCCCTTATTTATATATTTCTATGACAAGTTATAATCTGGATGATAAACCCTTATATAACGCCCCTCTCTTTGAATCCCCTGACCTCACTGAGCCAAGAAGTAGGTTTGTTTTGTAATTTAAAAGGTTTATTGAGAAAGTAAACAATATATATATCACACTTTTTTGAATAAATTAATATTTGATAGCACACTTAGGCATATGACAGTGATCAACAATGGATGATGTTGCACTAGCACACTGATTTAATTACTTAGGAGTTAGTATAGGGAGGATAAGGTAGCTGAGAATACTTTTGTGATTTCAAGGAAATGCAATGATGAATAAAAATGCATTACAGAAATAAACTGATAGGGTTTTACACAATATAATATGTTCACTTTTCCCCTTGGGGCAATTCACTCCCCCCCCTATGCAATATAAGGAGATCGAAGTAAAGCACACAGTTTTCAGGATTACAATCACAATACAATACAAATTTCAGTTCCTCCCTAGCAAGCTTAGAGAAACAGGGATGGTTTTAAACACAGGCAAAAGTACTTTTAAATGTGGTATGCAAAGAAGGGAAAAATATGCTAAAAATGATTTTAATGCCCTGTAGGAGTTTCAGGGTAGGTGATAGCTACTTTGAATTAGTTCAGGTCAACATAACAATGATTAATGAGGGATTATCAGGTTGAAAACAAATTTCAGCAATGCAAGCAAAAGACGGCTATTTTTGACAGGAGCTAATTTTTCAATTCGCGGCAATTTAGTCGTGTGTGTCAAGCGCGATTACGGAATAAGTATAAGGAATAGAAAGTCGGTTTTAGGCTTGATGGAAAGCTTAGAATCTTAGCTTTCAAATGAAAGATAAATCTCATTCCGGTTCCAAAGATACGGACGATTTTGTGAAGGTAGTTTTTTCAGAAATTAAATAATGATTCAAAATGGCAAAATGACACTTTTACAGGTTTAAAATTGGAGAAGGGACACATGATCCTATGATGCAGTTCTGGACAGGTTAAAATGGTTTGAATCAGATTATTTTAGACTAAGAGATTCGTTCTGGCACAGTTCTAGCTGAGGACTCAAACTATAAATTTGAAATAGGCCTTCAGGGTCTGGTCAGGTCTGCTCTCTCGGGTACTGGTTCTGCTCACAGCGATCTGGTCTCTGGTTCTGGCAAAAGTTCTTGGCACTGCACAGCGGTGTGGTCTCTGGTTCTGGATACAGCTCTGCTTTCTGGGTGTTTCTGGCACAGTTCTAGGACAGAATCAAACAGCTTGCCCAGCTGTTTAATAGTTTGGTTAGGTTTGCTGGATGCTGAGGCCTCTGAAAAGGATTCAGCTTTTGGACTAGGACTCTCTTCTGCAAGTTCTGAAATCTGGAGTCTGGTTTTCTAAGTTCTGGAGATGGTCCTTCTGGATATTGTCTGGTCTGGCAAAATGCTTCGCAAGAAAGGGCAAAGTGAATGTCCCTTCCTGGGTTTCAATGATTCCTTTTATGTCTTTTAAAAATAGGTGTGTGCGTGGCATAACTAAGCCTGCCCCTCACAACTTATCATTGGCCAAGTCCTCCTCTCTCCCTTGATTGGGGAACTGAGTTGTGTGTCATTTTTATGGCATACAGAAAGAACACTCCCCTTGTCAATTTGCACACAAATCTATTTTTGATCCAAATACATATTTTTCTATGTACCATTTTTCTAATATTATATGTCCAGTTAACATATTTTCTGTAGCACCAAACCATCCGATCCCTGACTTTGTAAGATGTCGTGTCCACTATGACAGAATTCTGCCCTTTTCATCAAGAACACAACCTCTAAACCTTTCCATAATTTATACAAACATGCACAAGGAATATGGGCATCAGATGATAAAGTGTCAGATTTTTAACATACATACATTCGGAGTAATACCTTATTTTCCGCTACTACCCTCCAGAACATACCACAGAGTCCTAACACCTCTTAAAATGTGCACAGAAAAATCACAAGAATAATGATATTAATTATATAATTTTGACAAGTCCGTACTATGAATTATCCATCTTTTTAAAATGATGCTCTAGCCCAGAGGGGTTTGGTTTCCCAAAGCACATGGTGGAATTTCTGGTGTGTCCACTTCCTCCAACTCAGGTTGCTCACAGAGGCACTGCTCCTCCCAGTTTCTTCCAAGAGGAAGCCATTTACGACCCCCCCCCCCCCTAATTTAACATTTGCCTGAGCCAAGGAAGGCTCATTGTTCTGTTTCCCTGCTCCCAGGTGCTCCTCCCCTGATTCAATCAGAGAGTTGTAATCTCCTTTTGGTGGGAACAGCAGAAGGCAGCCAGGCCTGCAAATGCAGTTTCTGGGCAAGTTTCAACTCCTGTCGGGGGTAGTTGCCAGGCAGAATTCAATCTCTTCAAGCCAGGCTTCAGCTAAATGACACTTTTGTTCCAGTTTCCTTCATTCAAATCAAACTTACAATTTTTACACATGCAGCTAGAACGCTGATTCTAAGTTCAAAACTATGACCTTAAAACAGTTGCCACCTATGTGATACTCAAAAGTAGGTCACTCATTTATTTTAAACATTTCAATTTTAGTGGTTTTAAATCCAATTTCAGTTAAGCTACTGACATCCACAGCTCAGCCAGTTTTGTTATAAACATGGCTTTGGGCTCTTCATCTTTCCATATTTTGTATGCACACAAGACTACATTCTGCCAAATGTCTGCTGGTGTTCAGTGAGATTTTTGAATATCTTGCAATGTTTAAAATAGGCATTTTTAGCTTGCATTTCAGAGAAACAAAGGTGATTTCAAAGTGCTTTTTGAGCTAACAGGCACTGCTGTTTTTCCATTGGCACCAGTTTCACTCATGGCGCTTCTGGCCCACCACGCTCCACTGTTGGGTGGCAGGTTAGGTGACCATGTTGGTGTGCGCAAATTGTGCGGTTTTCCTGGATTCTGTTGCAAATGTGGGCTTTCTGCCATCTTGGATTTTCTAAGCCCACAGCACCAAATGTTGCAGCATAATAACTTGAACTTCGGTCAAGACACCCAACATAGAGTCACCTGAAAACCAGTACATCATACATAAGCTGGTTCATAAACCATGCATAGAGGAGTCATCTGTGCTGGGGAGTAGACCATGTAGTTAGGAGTCACCTGCGAACCAGTACATCATACATAAGCTGGTCCATAAACCATGCAGAGAGGAGTCACCTATACTGGGCAGTAGCCCATGTAGTTAGGAGTCATCTGCAAACCAGTACATCATACATAAACTGGTCCATAAACAATGCAGAGAGGAGTCACCTATACTGGGCAGTAGCCCATATAGTTAGGAGTCACCTGCAAACCAGTACATTATACATAAGCAGGTCCATAAACCATGCAGAGAGGAGTCACCTATGCTGGGCAGTGGACCATGTAGTTAGGAGTCACCTGCAAACCAGTACATCATACATAAACTGGCCCATAAACCATGCACAGAGGAGTCACCTGTGCTGGGCAGTAGACCATGTAGTTAGGAGTCACCTGCAAACCAGTACATTATACTTAAGCAAGCCCATAAGCCATGCAGAGAGGAGTCACCTGTGCTGGGCAGTAGACCATGTAGTTAGGAGTCACCTGCGAACCAGTACATCATACTTAAGCTTGTCCATAAACCATGCAGAGAGGAGTCACCTGTGCTGGGCAGTGGACCATGTAGTTAGGAGTCACCTGCAAACCAGTACATCATACTTAAGCTGGCCCATAAACCATGCAGAGAGGAGTCACCTGTGCTGGACAGTAGAACATGTATTTAGGAGTCACCTGCAAACCAGTACATCATACTTAAGCTGGCCCATAAACCATGCAGAGAGGAGTCACCTGTGCTGGGCAGTAGACCATGTAGTTAGGAGTCACCTGCGAACCAGTACATCATACTTAAGCTGGTCCATAAACCATGCAGAGAGGCGTCACCTGTGTTGGGCAGTAGACCATGTAGTTAGGAGTCACCTGCGAACCAGTACATCATATATAAGATGACCCATAAACCATGCAGAGAGGAGTCACCTATACTGGACAGTAAACCATGTAGTTAGGAGTCACCTGCCAACCAGTACATGATACATAATCGGGCCCATATACCATTCAGATAGGAGTCACCTATACTGCACAGTACACCATGTAGTTAGGAGTCTCCAGTACAGGCCAATAAACCATGTGGAGAGGAGTGAACTATCGTGTCAGTACATTATTTAGAGAGGAGACACCTGTACAGAGCAATGAACCATGCCGAGAGGAGTAACCTATGCAGGTTGTTAAACGGTGCAGTGAGGAATCCCATATATGGCCAATAGACCATGCAAAGAAGAATCAATTGCAAGGCCAATGAACCAAGACGAGAGGAGTCACCTGCACAGACCAAAAGAACAACAGAAGGAATTACATATACAGGTTGTAAAACCATACAGTGAGGAGTCCTCTATATGGGCTGATTTGCCATACAGAGAGGTGTTACCTATACAGGTTGGTAAACCATGCAGTAAGGAGTCAACCATACTGGCCAATAGACGATGCAGAGGTGAGTCACATTTAATGGTTATTAAACAATACACAGAAGAGGCTCAGTCCAGGTCGACAAACCATGCAGGGGGAAGACACCTAAATGGGCCAATTTACCATACAGGAAGGAGTCGCCTATATGGGTTGGCAAACCATGCAGAGAGGAGTCACTTATCCTGGCCAACATACCATGCTGAGAGGAGTCACATTTATTGGCCCATAAACCACGCACAGAGGAGTCGCCTATCCAGGTTGACAAACGATGCAGAGAGAAGTCACTAATATGGGCCAATATATACACAGAAAGGTAAACCATGCAGAGAGGAATCATCTATACTGGCCACTAGACCATGCAGAGAAACACACACATTAAGTGATCAATAAACCATTCAGAGAGGAGTCACCCATACAGGTTGATAGAACATGTAGAAAAGAGTCACCTATATGGGCCAAACCTCCATGCAGAGTGGCGTTTCCTAAACTAGCCAATAGACCATGCAGAGAGGCATCACATTAAGTAGCCAATAGACCATGCAGAGAGGCATAGCATTACGTAGCCAATAGACCATGCAGAGAGGCGTCACATTAAGTAGCCAATAGACCATGCAGAGAGGCGTCACATTTAGTTGCCAATAGACCATGCAGAGAGGCATCGCATTAAGTAGCCAATAGACCATGCAGAGAGGCATCACATTAAGTAGCCAATAGACCATGCAGAGAGGTGTCAAATTTAGTAGCCAATAGACCATGCAGAGAGGCATCACATTAAGTAGCCAATAGACCATGCAGAGAGGTGTCACATTTAGTAGCTAATACACCATGCAGAGAGGCATCACATTACGTAGCCAATAGGTCATGCAGAGAGGCGTCACATTAAGTAGCCAATAGACCATGCAGAGAGGCATTGCATTAAGTAAGTAGCCAATAGACCATGCAGAGAGGCGTCACATTAACTAGCCAATAGACCATGCAGAGAGGCATAGCATTAAGTAGCCAATAGGCCATGCAGAGTGGTGTCACATCAAGTAGCCAATAGACCATGCAGAGAGGCATCACATTTAGTAGCCAATAGACCATGCAGAGAGGCGTCACATTTAGTAGCCAATAGACCATGCAGAGAGGCATCACATTAAGTAGCCATTAGACCATGCAGAGAGGAGTCACATTTAGTAGCCAATAGACCATGCAGAGAGGAGTCACCTTTATGGACTGATACGTCATGCAGGGAATAGCCACCATCCGTGGACAATTTGCCATGCAGAGAAGTGTTAGTATAACATTTATAAAGTGCAATAAACCCATATGCCTCAATTCAAACTAATGTCACAAGGGGCACCCAAAAATCCAACTATAACTGCACATAAAGTGTGGGCTTCATTTGAGTCTCTTTAGCCTATTGGGGAGGACTAGTCCAGACTGGGATTTATTTTCCCAGAACATTTTCTCTGCAGTTTGGTTTGTCCTACACAGCTCACCCACCCTTCGTGAAGGTGGGGGTCCTGTCACAAAATCGCAAACTCTTCCTTTTCAGTTTCTCAATTCCATCCGGACAATCACTAGCACCTGATTTTGATATAAGACATGACATAGGCTATGGTTTGCTTGCCCAGAAAACAAAATCTGTCCCAGGAGATACGTTTGCGCAAACACAT
This sequence comes from Ambystoma mexicanum, assembly GCF_040938575.1. NCBI lineage: Eukaryota > Metazoa > Chordata > Amphibia > Caudata > Ambystomatidae > Ambystoma > Ambystoma mexicanum. The sequence continues at coordinate 1,695,826,168 of NC_090932.1, read as the reverse complement.
TCAATGCTCAAAGTGGCACATGGAGCAAGTCAAAGCCACGTGACTCGTCCCAGCCAATGTTGGAGTTGTGAGTGAGGGGACATCTTGTGCAGATTGATATAGCCACTTAGTTAGAATATAATAATAATAATATGCATTTTCATAGCACTAATCTAAATCTCTTTTTGCAATCAAAACCCTGTTTTTTTGCGATGTTCAAAAGGGGTTGCATTTGTCAATTTCACCGAATGAATGAAAATAGAAATTTGTTTGTGGCCTTTTCCGTCAGTCAGTACAAGAACATGTTATTACAAGAAAAGACTGGGTCCATGTAGAATGCATGTTTTAGCCACCTGGCCTTCACTGATAAACTTAGATTAAATAACATTAAAGGCAGGTCCTCCCATTCAATGAAGTACGAAGACCTGTTTCAATATGGTATCATTTTCTTGGCTAAATGCTATGTAAAGGCTGACCGCACTAAGCAGAGGTTAGTTACACACTGAGCCATATTGTCGAGCCCTTCCATTATTGTTAAAAGCACAAAGGTATCTTTAAAGGTTGTGCAAATAGCGTGACCATTGTTGGAATGATGGGCAGGCAGGTTCTGTGTTTAAAGACCTCAAACACAAGTCACCGTCCATGAAATGGTGGATTCAGTATGCAATTGAGCCATAAGCAAAGTAAAGATGCTTGACATAGCAAGAACATCTGTTGAAATACGCAATTAGTCCTACCCTCTTGAGATCAGATAAAGATTGCATGAATTATTTTGTATGTAGTTGAAACATATTTGCGCTATTATTTTTTGCAAATGAATAACACATGACCTATTTTGATGTAGACTTTGTTTCTGTATAAGAAGGGACACGGTGACCCATTCATGCACTTCACTTCTCCACTCTCCAGGAAATACTGGTCGTGGATGAACCTGACGTCCGCTCAAGTGTATTATATGTGTGTATTAAAATGTTGCCCTGCAATCTTGAAACTCTGTCTTAGATGCTCTATTTTGTTTGAATTATAGCACTTAGAAGTCTCAACTTTGGCATGGATACTTCTAGGCACTGCACCCCTAGCATTGCATGCTTCCTCACATCAAGACTCCACCCAGCAGCATAGGGGTCAACAGAAGCCATGCACGCTCGCAAAGGAGCGCTGGTGCCACCATCACCTGAGGTAGGAAGGCCTCTCTGCTGAAACCTTCTGGGCTTTGTGCCTTCCACTTCCACATCTGGAGTTTTCCCAGCTGGGTTCTTCTGCACTTTCCTGCTACCCGGATTTAAGCATTTCTGGAAGGTGCCCCCTTCCCCATTTATGAAACACTCCAGAATGTAGCCAATGCATGGGTCAGGCCAGCACCACCGAGGGATCCTTTGGACAGGCGACTGGGACGCCTGCAGTTAAGCTCTCCATGCTGTGAGGCGACTGGGGCCAGACACCCACAAGCCTCCATTCCTCAAACAGTGCACCCCCATGAGTACAGGTGCATGTTCCCATTAGGGAGAGGGAGGGTGAGGAATGGAGTGCCCTGGATATGCCTCAAGCTCTGAAGTGTGTGGGGGGGGGGTGATGGTGAGTGTGTTATATTGTGCTACTTTCTCAGGCCTGATGTCTTTGCTCCACCTTTGTGGTGCCTTATGAGGTCCAATTGATGGCTGCCCCTAAACGGGGCAGTGCATAGTTTGCCGCTTGCAAGCCCCCAACCTATTACAGCGCCGCACACAACACAACATAGCTGAGAATGGCAAGGTGTAGCATATATTAGCTCAGATTAGGATGACATATCTCCCCGTAGTTCATTGGTGCCCAGCAGAGCTTACTTGTCTGCCGGAGAAGACAGTCCTTCCTGTCAACACCAGACTCGGCCCCTAGCGCCTACATATCCAGAAGGAGCTTAAGAGCCTCTGTTCCAGGGAATGGCTCCTTCTTAACAACTGGGTCCATCCACCCTCCCTGGGTGATCTGCTCCCTGCCCTCCACTCGCCCCCTTTCCTGGGACTGGGCGATCTACTCCCTGCCCTCCACTCGCCCCCTTACCTGGGACTGGCCACTCTGCTCCCTGCCCTCCACTCGCCCCCTTACCCGGGACTGGGCGATCTGCTCCCTGCCCTCCACTCGCCCCCTTACCTGGGACTGGGCGATCTGGTCCCTGCCCTCCACTCACCCCATTACCCGGGACTGGGTGATCTGCTCCCTGCCATCCACTCGCCCCCTTACCTGGGACTGGGTGATCTGCTCCTTTCCCTCCACTCGCCCCCTTACCTGGGACTGGGCGATCTACTCCCTGCCCTCCACTCGCCCCCTTACCTGGGACTGGCCACTCTGCTCCCTGCCCTCCACTCGCCCCCTTACCTGGGACTGGGCGATCTGCTCCCTGCCCTCCACTCGCCCCCTTACCCGGGACTGGACGATCTTCTCCCTGCCCTCCATTCGCCCCCTTACCTGGGACTGGGCGATCTACTCCTTGCCCTCCACTCACCCCTTACCTGGGACTGGGTGATCTGCTCCCTGCCCTCCACTCGCCCCCTTACCTGGGACTGGGCAATCTGCTCCCTGCCTACCACTTGCCCCCTTACCTGGGGCTGGGCGATCTGTGCCCTGCCCTCCACTCGCCCCCTTACCCGGGACTGGGCGATCTGCTCCCTGCCCTCCACTCGCCCCCTTACCCGGGACTGGCCGATCTACTCCCTGCCCTCCACTCGCCCCCTTACCTGGGACTGGCCGATCTCCTCCCTGCCCTCCACTCACCCCCTTATCCGGGACTAGGCGATCTGCTCCCTGCCCTCCACTCGCCACCTTACCCGGGACTGGGCGATCTACTCCCTGCCCTCCACTGGCCCCCTTACCTGGGACTGGGCAATCTGCTCCCTGCGCTCTACTCGCCCCCTTACCTGGGACTGGGCAATCTGCTCCCTGCCCTCCACTCACCCCCTTACCCGGGACTGGCCAATCTGCTCCCTGCCCTCCACTCGCCCCCTTACCCGGGACTGGCCAATCTGCTCCCTGCCCTCCACTCGCCCCCTTACCTGGGACTGGGCGATCTGCTCCCTGCCCTCCACTCGCGCCCTTACCCGGGACTGGGCAATCTCGCCCCCTTACCTGGGACTGGGCAATCTGCGGCCTGCCCTCCACTCGCCCCCTTACCCGGGACTGGGTGATCTGCTCCCTGCCCTCCACTCGCCCCCTTACCCAGGACTGGGCGATCTACTCCCTGCCCTCCACTCGCCCCCTTACCCGGGACTGGGCAATCTCGCCCCCTTACCTGGGACTGGGCAATCTGCGCCCTGCCCTCCACTCGCCCCCTTACCCGGGACTGGGTGATCTGCTCCCTGCCCTCCACTCGCCCCCTTACCCAGGACTGGGCGATCTACTCCCTGCCCTCCACTCGCCCCCTTACCCGGGACTGGGCAATCTCGCCCCCTTACCTGGGACTGGGCAATCTGGGCCCTGCCCTCCACTCGCCCCCTTACCCGGGACTGGGTGATCTGCTCCCTGCCCTCCACTCGCCCCCTTACCCGGGACTGGGCGATCTACTCCCTGCCCTCCACTCGCCCCTTACCCGGGACTGGGCGATCTGCTCCCTGCCCCCCACTCGCCCCCTTACCCGGGACTGGGCAATCTCGCCCCCTTACCTGGGACTGGGCAATCTGCGCCCTGCCCTCCACTCGCCCCCTTACCCGGGACTGGGTGATCTGCTCCCTGCCCTCCACTCGCCCCCTTACCCAGGACTGGGCGATCTACTCCCTGCCCTCCACTCGCCCCCTTACCCGGGACTGGGCGATCTACTCCCTGCCCTCCACTCGCCCCTTACCCGGGACTGGGTGATCTGCTCCCTGCCCTCCACTTGCCCCCTTACCCGGGACTGGGCAATCTCGCCCCCTTACCTGGGACTGGGCAATCTACTCCCTGCCCTCCACTCGCCCCCTTACCTGGGACTGGCCACTCTGCTCCCTGCCCTCCACTCGCCCCCTTACCCGGGACTGGGCGATCTGCTCCCTGCCCTCCACTCGCCCCTTACCCGGGACTGGGTGATCTGCTCCCTGCCCTCCACTCGTGCCCTTACTCGGGACTGGGCAATCTCGCCCCCTTACCTGGGACTGGGCAATCTGCGCCCTGCCCTCCACTCGCCCCCTTACCCGGGACTGGGTGATCTGCTCCCTGCCCTCCACTCGCCCCCTTACCCAGGACTGGGCGATCTACTCCCTGCCCTCCACTCGCCCCCTTACCCGGGACTGGGCAATCTCGCCCCCTTACCTGGGACTGGGCAATCTGCGCCCTGCCATCCACTCGCCCCCTTACCCGGGACTGGGTGATCTGCTCCCTGCCCTCCACTCGCCCCTTACCCGGGACTGGGCGATCTGCTCCCTGCCCTCCACTCGCCCCCTTACCCGGGACTGGCCGATCTACTCCCTGCCCTCCACTCGCCCCCTTACCTGGGACTGGCCGATCTCCTCCCTGCCCTCCACTCACCCCCTTATCCGGGACTAGGCGATCTGCTCCCTGCCCTCCACTCGCCACCTTACCCGGGACTGGGCGATCTACTCCCTGCCCTCCACTGGCCCCCTTACCTGGGACTGGGCAATCTGCTCCCTGCGCTCTACTCGCCCCCTTACCTGGGACTGGGCAATCTGCTCCCTGCCCTCCACTCACCCCCTTACCCGGGACTGGCCAATCTGCTCCCTGCCCTCCACTCGCCCCCTTACCCGGGACTGGCCAATCTGCTCCCTGCCCTCCACTCGCCCCCTTACCTGGGACTGGGCGATCTGCTCCCTGCCCTCCACTCGCGCCCTTACCCGGGACTGGGCAATCTCGCCCCCTTACCTGGGACTGGGCAATCTGCGGCCTGCCCTCCACTCGCCCCCTTACCCGGGACTGGGTGATCTGCTCCCTGCCCTCCACTCGCCCCCTTACCCAGGACTGGGCGATCTACTCCCTGCCCTCCACTCGCCCCCTTACCCGGGACTGGGCAATCTCGCCCCCTTACCTGGGACTGGGCAATCTGCGCCCTGCCCTCCACTCGCCCCCTTACCTGGGACTGGGTGATCTGCTCCCTGCCCTCCACTCGCCCCCTTACCCAGGACTGGGCGATCTACTCCCTGCCTTCCACTCGCCCCCTTACCCGGGACTGGGCAATCTCGCCCCCTTACCTGGGACTGGGCAATCTGGGCCCTGCCCTCCACTCGCCCCCTTACCCGGGACTGGGTGATCTGCTCCCTGCCCTCCACTCGCCCCCTTACCCGGGACTGGGCGATCTACTCCCTGCCCTCCACTCGCCCCTTACCCGGGACTGGGCGATCTGCTCCCTGCCCCCCACTCGCCCCCTTACCCGGGACTGGGCAATCTCGCCCCCTTACCTGGGACTGGGCAATCTGCGCCCTGCCCTCCACTCGCCCCCTTACCCGGGACTGGGTGATCTGCTCCCTGCCCTCCACTCGCCCCCTTACCCAGGACTGGGCGATCTACTCCCTGCCCTCCACTCGCCCCCTTACCCGGGACTGGGCGATCTACTCCCTGCCCTCCACTCGCCCCTTACCCGGGACTGGGTGATCTGCTCCCTGCCCTCCACTTGCCCCCTTACCCGGGACTGGGCAATCTCGCCCCCTTACCTGGGACTGGGCAATCTACTCCCTGCCCTCCACTCGCCCCCTTACCTGGGACTGGCCACTCTGCTCCCTGCCCTCCACTCGCCCCCTTACCCGGGACTGGGCGATCTGCTCCCTGCCCTCCACTCGCCCCTTACCCGGGACTGGGTGATCTGCTCCCTGCCCTCCACTCGTGCCCTTACTCGGGACTGGGCAATCTCGCCCCCTTACCTGGGACTGGGCAATCTGCGCCCTGCCCTCCACTCGCCCCCTTACCCGGGACTGGGTGATCTGCTCCCTGCCCTCCACTCGCCCCCTTACCCAGGACTGGGCGATCTACTCCCTGCCCTCCACTCGCCCCCTTACCCGGGACTGGGCAATCTCGCCCCCTTACCTGGGACTGGGCAATCTGCGCCCTGCCATCCACTCGCCCCCTTACCCGGGACTGGGTGATCTGCTCCCTGCCCTCCACTCGCCCCTTACCCGGGACTGGGTGATCTGCTCCCTGCCCTCCACTCGTGCCCTTACCCGGGACTGGGCAATCTCGCCCCCTTACCTGGGACTGGGCAATCTGCGCCCTGCCCTCCACTCGCCCCCTTACCCGGGACTGGGTGATCTGCTCCCTGCCCTCCACTCGCCCCCTTACCCAGGACTGGGCGATCTACTCCCTGCCCTCCACTCGCCCCCTTACCCGGGACTGGGCGATCTGCTCCCTGCCCGCCACTCGCCCCCTTACCCGGGACTGGGCAATCTCGCCCCCTTACCTGGGACTGGGCAATCTGCGCCCTGCCCTCCACTCGCCCCCTTACCCGGGACTGGGTGATCTGCTCCCTGCCCTCCACTCGCCCCCTTACCCAGGACTGGGCGATCTACTCCCTGCCCTCCACTCGCCCCTTACCCGGGACTGGGTGATCTGCTCCCTGCCCTCCACTTGCCCCCTTACCCGGGACTGGGCAATCTCGCCCCCTTACCTGGGACTGGGCAATCTACTCCCTGCCCTCCACTCGCCCCCTTACCTGGGACTGGCCACTCTGCTCCCTGCCCTCCACTCGCCCCCTTACCCGGGACTGGGCGATCTGCTCCCTGCCCTCCACTCGCCCCTTACCCGGGACTGGGTGATCTGCTCCCTGCCCTCCACTCGTGCCCTTACTCGGGACTGGGCAATCTCGCCCCCTTACCTGGGACTGGGCAATCTGCGCCCTGCCCTCCACTCGCCCCCTTACCCGGGACTGGGTGATCTGCTCCCTGCCCTCCACTCGCCCCCTTACCCAGGACTGGGCGATCTACTCCCTGCCCTCCACTCGCCCCCTTACCCGGGACTGGGCAATCTCGCCCCCTTACCTGGGACTGGGCAATCTGCGCCCTGCCATCCACTCGCCCCCTTACCCGGGACTGGGTGATCTGCTCCAAGCCCTCCACTCGCCCCTTACCCGGGACTGGGTAATCTGCTCCCTGCCCTCCACTCGTGCCCTTACCCGGGACTGGGCAATCTCGCCCCCTTACCTGGGACTGGGCAATCTGCGCCCTGCCCTCCACTCGCCCCCTTACCCGGGACTGGGTGATCTGCTCCCTGCCCTCCACTCGCCCCCTTACCCAGGACTGGGCGATCTACTCCCTGCCCTCCACTCGCCCCCTTACCCGGGACTGGGCAATCTCGCCCCCTTACCCGGGACTGGGCAATCTGCGCCCTGCCATCCACTCGCCCCCTTACCCGGGACTGGGTGATCTGCTCCCTGCCCTCCACTCGCCCCCTTACCCAGGACTGGGCAATCTACTCCTTGCCCTCCACTCGCCCCCTTACCCAGGACTGGGCGATCTACTCCCTGCCCTCCACTCGCCCCTTACCCGGGACTGGGTGATCTGCTCCCTGCCCTCCACTCGCCCCATTCTTGGGTCTCTGCTCTGTTGCTTCCGGGAGCTATATCCACACTAAATAAATGCCATAATAATAGTCATAGTAATAATAATAATAATACTAATAGTCGGATGAGCAAACGTCGGGGTCCTCCCCATGCCCACACGTGCAGGTGAGGGGCACCCGGCTGGGGAGCAGTCTCTTTGCTTCCTTGCAGTGTCTCACCTGCATAGAGAGGCTGCCTCTCAGCTCATGACACATGCACTCGCAGGATGCACGTGGCCGACGCTTCATTGGGATGCAGGGGGCACAGTTGCCAGTGGCTTCTTCAAGTTTATTAAAATGAGGGCAGAAGAGGTCGCCAGAGCTCTCTCCCCTCTGAAGAATTCCTAATGCGCAAAGGGGAGGGTGCTCAGCCATTCCTGGGCCTGGGTTACAGACTCTCCCTTTGAGGGGGTCTTATTTGAGGGATATTAGGAAGGAATAATGCTGGCATCGCATTTACATAATATATTTAGCCCAGAATGCATCACGCGCCCTTACCAATTTAATCTGTTTACTTTAGAGGTCATTTTATACATATGGAGAGATGGAGGTCAGCCTCAGGGCTTTAGTGATAATTCACCAGCGAGAGAGACGGCCATGCAACTACAGTCCCACACTCAAAAGACCACCATAGGTTTCCCAGTGTGCACCTCGTCACTGCTTGGAGCAGAGGCTGTGCCCGGCCACGCCCTCCTACACAGTGATGTCATAGGTGTCTTTCCAGAAGCTGAAGGCGATGCTATCAAGGCAGGGGGGGTGTTGCATGCAGATTTAACACACGCTACACCTGACGACCGCTTCCTGCAAAGGAGCCCCTTAACACAGAGAGGCCCACTGGCCAAAGGAACGCTAACACCCGGAACACATGCAGTGACAAAGACCAGGCATGTGGAGGCGCGACCCTTCACGGGCTCACCACGTGCCTGAGCGCCCCGGGAGACGTCTGCGTCTAATCACGCGTGTTGCGTCACCCGGCACCCTACTTCATCAGCACCCCCAGCACTTTGGCCCACACAAATAGACCACCACTGTTCATCCCAGAGAAACAGAAAATGGCACTTTCAAAAACGGTATTTTACACTTTACTAAGTAAACACCCCTTTGCCTGTCTTCAGGTCTGCACAGAGGGACAGACATCACTGTCCGATTATTACCGGGTCTGACATTTAACCTTCCGTCTTGATCCTGCACCTGTCAAGGGAGAAATGATACAAGCAAATACACTCCAGGCAGATAAGTGTCTAGAGCCACAGCTCTGGAACTGGGCCATGATCAGGGGAGGGGCCACGCCCCTCCGCATTGGCTTCTTTGTGATATGGGCAATGCCTAGTGTTGGGTAGCAGCGCTTGAAGTGGGGTGAGAAATCGAGGGAGGGGCTGCAACAAAGGGGTGTGGCCTAAGGACATAGCCCGAAGTGTCCCCAGCACAGAACAATAACAAGTCTGTTTCTTTTTTGTAATATTGGAGATTCAAACCCAAGCCCCGCTGGCGAGAAGCCTGGTTGCCTTGTACTGTGCTGTTTTATTTGTGCTCAGTTGGCATTGTTTCATTCACTAGACTGCTGGACACGGCTTGTGTAAAGCAGTGTATTCAATGAAACAAAACAAGTTCAGGACACATGAAATAGCACAGTACAATGCACACTGGTTCATCACCCGCAGGGCTCGGGTTCAAATCCTTATTAGGGGGGGGGTTATTGTCCCATGCTGGGGATTCGGCTCAGTCTGCCTAGCTCTGGCCAACTTAAAGCCTTGTTGAGGTGGGGTGGGAGTCACTCCCAGAGAGTGGATCCTAACCCACATGCAAACTGCCCACCCTCGTGACAGGGCACTTCTGGGGTCACTCCTAGTACCAAGACAGAACTTATGGAACTGAATTTCCTGTCTTGTGGGCCCCATTCCTAGAAAAGGATGGGTTTATACTCAACTTTTGAGTTTGATAATGTGGATCACTTTTGCTATCCTAAAAGGCCTCGCGAGTCAACGCGTGATGTCATCTTAACTATGCAGAGATGTCAGTGGGGCACAGGGGAGAGAGAAGCACACTGTTCTTGTCTTTGAACGTGCTGAACCCGTAGGCCCTTTAAGACAAGGTAACACTGTCTGTGATGGGCGGGGATGCAGATCCATGTCATTGGCTTCTCAAACTATAGGGCTCTTTGCTACATGGCCCTCTACGATTGGTTCACACTTGTAGCCTTCTGGAATATTCAACTTGCCTGCAGCATGCAAGCTGGTACCCCATCTGCTGGGGGGTTGGCCTGGTCATGCCTCCCCACCCAATTAGCCCAACATTCATCATCACTTCTGCTGTCTGCCAGTCGATTAGTCTTTGAACTCGCCTTGCAAGTATCACTGCACCTGAGAATGGAAGGGAGTGAAGGCAAGGCATTATCTTCTGGTCTCGGCGTAGCTTTCCCACAGTCTATTTGCATCTGACTATGTGACAGGAGACCACATTTTGAGCTCCTTCATTGTATTTAATACTATTAAATGAAGGAGCTCGGCTTGCTTCTCACGTTCATTGTATCTCCTCGAATAGATTACTTGACTCTGGGCCAGCTAAGTCTACTCAAATCTTCCATTCTCGGTGTCCAAGTTTGCTAAAAATGCATTGTGGAACATCCATATTATATACACACTTATATATATATATATATATATATATATATATATATATATATATATATATATATATTGGCAGCACCACCTGCAGTCTAATCACTATGTATAGCCAGCCTTCATGAATTCTTAGCCTACTTGCTTTACTGCATCTATACAATTTTAAAAACAGTTTCATTTTCTTCATGCTCTTTACACGTACAATCTCCATTCCGCACGTAAAAGGTCACACAATTCTTTACTTTGTCATCAGATTCTCTAAGGTCTATTCACCTTCTTCATAGGCCTCTATTCTGGGTGCGTCACTTCTGCTTCATGTGACGTCACCAGTCTTCCCTTTCTCTCATCTTCACACTTGTTCCAGAACTTCTTTAAGAAGACTGTCATTTCTTGGCGGATACATCTTTTAGGGTTTTCTCAACGGATACCAAGACTTTTCGCGATATAGTTACCATTATTGGCTTTGCGCATGTTGCAATTTCAAGCTGCCAACAAATAGGTAAAATGGGGGCAGGACTTTGCTAGAGGCACTTGGCTCCTCCTCTATGCTGCAACTTTGCAATTTGGACAACCCCATTCATTATGTCATAGTGACAGCTCTAAGAAGCCGTCTGCAATTCTTAGCTCCACAGTTGCCCCCTAAAACAGAGGGCACGCAGGTCTGATTCTCGTCTCCCTTAAAACCTGTTTTGAAACGTGGACAGTAGGTAGCTAGGGTGACCAGACGTCCCAGTTTTCCCAGGATAGAGGGTGATTTCCTGGGACTGAAATTACCTTCAATCCTGTGATCCAGAAAGATTTTTAATTCATTAAGCCCAGTCCTGGTATTGGATGGTTGGGTGGCAACGGTCCCAGTTTTTGCCGGGAACGAATTCAGAAATCCCAAAATTGGGACTCTTCCTGCACGAAAATTTCTCACACTCCCATTTCCTCCCTCTTCCGCTCCCTGGCTGCTCTCCTCCAATGAGAGGAGTGTGCCTGTGAACACACCCCCACAACAGGCCACAGACATAGAAGTAGGACTACAGTTTATCAGAGTGCTGTTTGTGTTTATTGTAGTCCTACTTCTATGCCTATGGCCTATCCCGTTTTTTTGTTAATCTGGTTACCCTAACAATAGCTGATGTTCCTGTGGTGAAGCTAGTTTCTTGCGTTACATCCGTGCCCGAGACGCCCCTGATTTCAACAAGTCAGTAGAGTGATAGCTTTGGCTTACATTTTACATGGTATTAAGGGCAACAAAAAAAATCAGATGCATTTATAAACTAGGAAGTGTGCTGGTTTACTGTCAAAGCGTGCTTTTCAGATTGTCCTTCCCCCTTGTTTACTTCATTGTGATGCAATTTGACTCTTGTTGCCTCTTTCGTTGACAATTTCTTATATGCTTTCATATGATTTCTCACAAAGAGAAATTGAATTTGTATTTTATTTGTATTTTATAAAGCGCCTTAAGCCAAAGCGCTGGTATGGAACTTTAATGGACATGGAATAGTAACCTAGCTCTTGGAAGACCACTTCACGGTGGGGTAGAGATGGGAGGTTCTGCCTTCTGCTCGCTGAAGGGCCAGACGTGCAACCAGGACAAGTGGGTGCAAATCTCAGCTCCCGCACTCAAGCACTCTGTGTGATTCCGCTCATACTGGCTGCCATACACCAGGGTTCTTCCATAGACGGTGTCCCGCGCTGTATAGCTGCCCTAGAGGTAATGCTAATATTGACTCTTCATAGCCTTTTGGCAGGGCCCCGTGTGAGCCATAACTCTTTTGTGTAGGAACAATGAAATCAATATTATATGAAACTATTTTGTGGCAGCCATGATCTAAATGCATGCATTATACCCATACACACTGCAGTGGTCCTTACTGCCCCCCTAGTTTGGGTGTGCCCCTCTGGAGACAGCCATGGACACTCAGCTCACTAAACATGCCTGCTCTTGGCCCTGGGATATGTGTCTGGACCCCTCACACACTTCACTTCTGGGTGATGTGATGACACTATTGCCATGGGGACATTACGTGGGTTCTTGGCACCCAGAGCACATGATTCTGTCGCCTCCATCCGTCTAATGACCCCTCATCAGGCTCTCCGACCAATGCGCGTAGTCAGGGCTGCCCGGAAGCCAGGCTTATTCCAACAACCTCGCCTGGGAGCAAATGGCCAGGGGTATTTTAATATGCGTGTTCTATTAAAGAGATCTTTTCGTGGCGCAATTACGCGCCCCCACGACGGAGCACGCAGTAAATATATTTCCAAAAGTGCAGCAGCCTCCATCACTCAAAGCATAGAACAGCAAGTAAGGACCTGGGCTTTACAATGACTCGATCTGTTTCCAGAATTAATTGCCATTTATTCACATGGCAAAGGGAAAAACCTGAGAAAACAGAACAAAAGTGAAGGTCAGACTAGTCCACCGGAGGCCCAGAACATGGAATACCCGAGTAGGATTGCGAATGCATCAAGGCGGTTCAATGCAGTCAACGCAACTTTCAGAGTCCTGCCCAAAAAAAGGTTTATGAAGGCAGCTCAAGGTTTACCAAGAGGTATGGGGGCTGAAGGCTCAGACTCTATGTTATGTTCTGTTGTGTTGATGTATACTGCACACCGCTACCACCCAAGAACAGTCTCCAGGCCCTCTTAGCTAAACAAAGTGGGTTGTGAGGGTAAGGTTATCACACAGAATATCAAGGAAGCACAACAAACAGCGGTTCAGCAGTTTATCATCAAAACATATGTCGTTCATATACAGAAACATGTAAAACACATATCATTTATCAAAACTGTGGATACTGAGAAAATACACACATTGAAAAGCTGTACCTGGTTTTAAAAGCACAACAAAAATACATTTTCAATACAGACTACACGAGCCTCTCACTCCTGAATTCTGGAAAAGCTGTGGCATGAACATATCTTCTCATGAAACATTAATGCAATGATAAGTCAGGCAAAAGTGCCAGCAGGGCCCCTGCGAGGAAACCCTGAGCTAGTGAGAGGCGGGAGGGGCTGGCACTGAGCCTGCCAACCGACATACTAAACAAAGTGATGCGGGGGGCAGGGCGTCCAAATGCCAGGCTGCCCATTCTCTGAGCCTACATGTTCTGCCTCCCAGACCCCTTAGCACTCTGCATATAGTAGTCCGTAGAGTCACCAGAGTGCGTGCTCTCCTCATCCTCCAATTCCCAAGTCCCCAGGTCATTGTTGCACACAGCACACACTGCATCTATTCTGAGAGACTGAGAGAGAGAATGAAAGAGACGAAGGGAGATAGAGAGAGAGAGAGGGAGAGAGACAGACAGAGAGAGAGAGAGAGAGAGAGCGACAGAGAGAGAGAGAGGCAGAGAAAGAGAGAGAGATAGAGAGATAGAGAGAGAGAGAGAGAGAGAGAGAGAGAAAGATTGACAGTGGCAAATTGAGAAAGAGAAATGGCAGCTGTCTGCAGAGAGCAATGGTAGGAGTGTGTGGAGGCGAGAAGGACACTTTGCCATGTTATGCCGTTGCATGCTTTGCTACAACTAATAAGGCTTTGTTATGCCTTACCATGCCCTTATCAGGCCCTGCATGGACATATTTTGCCTTGTTATTTGGGGCTTGACTGTGTCCTTCACTAACCACGTCAACAGCTTGTTTTCTACCGTCCAGTTTAGTGGTCTCAAGGGCCCCACTGGGATTCACCACCAAGTGCCCCACTACAAGCTTGCTTCTATGTATCCCACTGAAAATGATCCCCTGTAAGATTTTGTTCCCTGGTGTCCCACTGTGACCCCCCTCCCCCCAGCCTCCTAGTTGCCAATGCAATGAACAACCTTCGGTGTTCTTGCTCTGTGACACCTAATGTAGTTCACGTGACTTGCTCCTAGATGTTGCACTATGACCTTATGGCATGCTGCATTGATACTAGGTACTCTGGAACTATTCCCACCCACCCTCTGCTTGGTACCCTCTTCTGCATGCTCCCTATGTCTTCCACTCCGGGACCAACTGCTGTCCACAGTCCACTGCCAGAGATGCCAGCCCACTCAAACACACCATATGCATACAAACTAAGTACGTTACCCAGCAATTTCATAATATTTGTTAATTTGCAGTCGATTTATAGGGTGCCGCCTTTGAATCTGAGTCACTTCAAGGCACTAGGATAACCCTCCCAAAAAATGGAATGCTACACCACTGTAATCAACTTACACACCACAGTCCGGTGCCAATGCATCCTAGAACCGTGGACAGGTAATGCTCCCCTCTGGACACAAAGGCCCCTGTGCTCTCACCACATTGTGGGGTCAAATTAAGCCCCATAGTGACAGAAACTGAGAGGCCATGCAAAGCCCCTATTGTGAAAGTGAAGCTGGCTGATGTTGACACCCATTGGAATATGCAGGCCAGTTCAAAACATTGATTTCCAACATAAGGCAGAGAAAATGAAAATAAAGTAGGCTTTTTCAACGTTATCAGAGTGTCCAGGTGCTCAAGTGAAGGAAATTGTGCTTGAAAACCTAAAACTACTAAATGTGCCCAAATGCAGTTCAAAAGAGATGTGTTGCACCGAATGCTGTTTTCATAAACTGTGAAAAGCCACATTTGACTGGAAAAGATGGCTAGCAGCATGTTACAGTAAATTTTATGCAACATAAGACTGTGATCCAGGACTCTAAGTGAAGCCGAGCATTTTGTTTTGTACACAAATGAAAACACTTTCCAACATCCAAAATCACATCATTCAAAAAGAAAGGCCTGCTTGGTTTTAAAAGTGAACACTAGTTTCCCATGGATGGTAAACTGTGGCCTATGTGTGAGCAATGCAGAAAGGGGCACTCATGTATGTTTAACTATTATATCAAAGCAGGACTTTCCTCATGGACAGCTTGCCCAGATACAATACAAAATGTCATGTGTAAAATACATCTTTCAACTTAAAATGCTATTCTTTCAGAATTATGTATGTATCTTGGTTTTCCACGTTGAACTAAAGCCTGTGTCCCTGGAACTCTGACCCCAAAGACCTTTGATAGGGGCCCACCAGGAAAACAGGTCTGTTTCAGTTAAATCCAAAGAAATTTGAGTCAAGTCAGGACTGACTTGACTCAAATAAACTGCATCTCAGAGCAACTAATGGATCTTCAAAGACTGTGTAGAAACATACATTACTTATAAGCAGATGTCCAAGTCATGTGACTTGGGAGAATTGGAACCTCATCAGTGGTGAGCTAGATGTGAAACTGTAGGCTTCTATATTAATGATTGCCATTTTAACACATTGGACACCTTTTCATTAATAATAGGAGAACCTTTCACCGTGGTGGGCTCATTCAGGACTCATTTCAAAGATCATCGAAAGACCACCCATTCTATGCAAATATCAACCATATGCCATGTGTGTAATTTTAGTTAGAGATGAAAATGGGTTTGCGACACTCCTATAAATCAGACAAATCCTAAACTCGGTGAAGAGATAGAAAGAAAAAGGAATGTGTATTTTGTGAAGTTTGATGTTCATAACTAGTTCAAGAATAAACCACAAAAAATGATAGCTCCTCCCTACAAGGTTGTGCCACAACAAAACTATCGTCCCCCACTCGCCATGCATAGTAGAATTCCAAAATGTATATGTTTATGCAGTTAGCTGAAACGAGAAGATAGTTGCCAGGTAGTGACATTTTGAGAAAACCAAATATGTAAGAAAAAAAAGTCATTTGAAATGATGCATTTCTCTCCTCCACCAATTATCCATAATCCAGACCTGCAAAACACTGTGTCCTATCCGCTGACAGTTGGCCGATTGGTGGGAGGGGGAAGACGAGAGATATCCAATCTGAAGCGTCGGAATATTGATAATCTGTATGTGTCATCAGCACTATATAGTATTAATTTCCAATCTGAAAAGAAAAAGGACAACTAGCAAGAGAGACAAGGAGAGACCAAAGGAAAAACCAGAGAAGGGATGTAACATTCTAACCAAGACAAACTGGACAACCTGGGACTTTTGCTGGGGCTACTGTTTGGAAAACTTGGAGCCCTACCTGAGAGAGGCCTGTGGCTGGTGGAACCTTGTTGTAGACAGGGCCTGCGGTGTGAGCTGCCTACTTGTTTCAAATGAGGGTCTGAGATCTGGCTGCCCTCCTTAGCTGAGAATAGAGACCACCTATGTAAGTAGAAAAATCCCAAAAGATATCCATTGTGTTGAGAACTACCTGTCTTAATTCTTTACATTGACTTGTGGGTTTGAGGGGGGCGAAACTGTTTAGACCCTTAGTACATTTAATGAAAGTTAATTCAAATAATTCCCATAGAGAAAAGTTCATGGGGTGAGTTTTGTTAAAATTAGAAACTAACACATCTCATTCGCAGTGAGTTACAGCCACTATAGCAGATAAGATATGATATGATATGGTATTTGTAACGGGCCTATACACATGTGTTTCAAGGCGCGACGAGGCAGGGAGGGGAGGGACAAGGGGAGACGGACAACGATCCTACTAGGCCAGGTGTCATTCAGATCGCGCAAGTGCAGGGGTGGGGGAGGGGGAAAAGTGCAAGGGGAAGGGGAGGGGGGGAAGTGCAGTACAAGGTAAGTGGCGTAAAGTAATAAATAAATAAATAGGGCCAGCTTGTGGCAAGTGCGAGGTAAGTGCAGAGCAAGTGCTGGGGAAGGGGGGGGCTGTAGGGATACAGAGACAGTCCCGCAGTGCAAAGGGGTTCCAGGGCATCAGTGCAAGTGGAGAGTGGCTGGGCCCAGGTCCGAGGCCGTTTAGAGTGGTCCAGTTGCAGGATCAGTGCAGTTTCAGTGAAGAATTTATTAGCTGTTCAGCAGGGGAGAGGGAGAGAGAAAGCAGAAGCAAAGAGGAAGGTTTTGAGGTGCTTCCGGAACCAGAGATGGTTCTCCTCAAGTTTCAGGGAGGCAGGAAGGCTGTTCCAGAGGGAGGCCCCTGCCGCGGAGAGAGATCTACCCCCAGCTCGTTGCTTCGAGAAGCGGCTAACCCTGAGGGAATTGGAGGCGGATGAGCGAAGGGCTCGGGAAGGAAGATATTTGGGAAGAGAGAGTTGAAGGTATTTAGGACCCAGGCCCCAGAAGGCTTTGTGGACAATGCAGAGGGTTTTGAACTTTATCCTCGCAGCCACTGGGAGCCAGTGTAGAGATTTCAGTCCTGGAGAGATACGGTCCCTGGGCTTGAGGCCAAGGACAAGTCTCGCAGTTCTGTTCTGGATGAGTTGCAGAGGGCGGAGAGTGGAGGCAGGCAGGTTAAGATAGAGGCTGTTACAGTAGTCCAGCTTCGAGAGAACCAGGGCTCGGGAGACAGTGAGCTTCTGGGGGAAGGAGAGGAAGGGAAGAATACCTCTGAGGAGGTGCAGCTGGTAGTGTGACCTCTTGGCGACGTCAGAAATATGAGGAGAGAAGGAGAGTGTGGAGTCGAAGATGACCCCAAGGTTTTTTGCCTTGCCGGTATGAGCAGGGAGGGGGCCAAGTGAGGCAGGCCAGAGAGCTGCAGGGAAGGAGGGAGTGGGAGTACCGATGAGTAGAATGTCAGTCTTACTGGCATTAAGGCAGAGGTCATTGGCGGCACACCATTCTTGGATAGCAGACAGACAGTCAGAGATGAGGGAAGGAGAGGGGGAGACTGAGGGTAGCCTGAAAATGAGCTGGGTATCGTCCGCATAGCACTGGAAATTAGGGCAGAGAGCGGCGATGCGGTGGGCAAGGAGTGCCAGATACTGGTTGAACAGCCAGGGAGAGAGATTAGATCCCTGGGGGACACCACAGGTGGAGAAAAAGATGTCGGAGAGGAAGGACCCCAGTTGGACCTGGGAGGGTCGATTTGAAAGGAAAGAGGTCAGCCATGCCAGAGCCTGACCAGTGATACCCAGGTTTTCCCGGAGACGGTTGAGCAGGATGGCATGGTTGACAGTGTCAAAGGCAGAGGAGAGATCGAGCAGAATGAGAACACATGGAGTGTTGGAATCGAGGTTCAAGAGCAGGTCTTCACGGATGTTCAGGAGAGCAGTTTCCGTGCTTCTGGCAGCTCTGAAGCCAGATTGATGGTCATGAAGACTACCAACAGATTCAGAATGGAGGTTAAGCTGGGAGATGGCCAGTTTCTCCAGGAGCTTGCACAGGAAGGGAGTGATGGAGATAGGGCGATAGTTAGCCGGCAGGAGGGGTCGGAGGAGGGTTTCTTGAGAAGAGGGTGCACAAGGGAGTGCTTGAGGGGGGAAGGGAAGACTCCAGAGGCGAAGGAGTGGTTGCAGATGTCAGCCAGGGCAGGAGCCAGGGAGTCGATGTGGTCCTTGATAGTTTTGGAGGAACAGGGGTGAACCTGTTTAGACGAGACTTTCATTGATCGGACTTGTCTGGAAACCTCGTCAGCAGAGAAAGGTGGAAAGGCAGAGAAAGAGGGAGGAGGGGTGACCGCAGAAGGGCCAGAGGAAGGGCCGGGTAGGGAGGGAGGGAGGTGAAAGGAGGAGAGCGAGGACAGGATGTCCTAAGTTTTAGAGATGAAGTGAGAGGCCAGTGCAGTGCAGAGGGCCTGGGAGGGGACAGGAGAGGTAGAGACTGCAACAGGGTTGGCCAGCTCCTTGCAGATTTTAAAGAGTTCGGCGGAGTTGTTTGATGCCGCAGAGATGCGGGCTTGGATAAAGGGCTCTCTTCTTGGTGAGAACGGAGAGCCGGTACTGCCTTTGGAGCAGGCGGCAGGCCAGTTTGTCAGAGGATGAACATGAAGCACGCCATTTCCTCTCTGCAACCCTGCACTTGCGTTTTAGGGTGGCGAGATCCGAGTCATACCAGGAGTTACATTTGGCTTTGGGCTTCAGGCGGATTCTCATGACGGGGGCAAGGATATCAAGAGTAACAGATATAGCAGAGTGGAGCATGGAGAGGTCTGTGTCAGGGTGGGAGTCAGCCGAAGGGGCAGGGGGGGGGCGAGAAGGTAGCAGCGAAAGCCTCAACTGACACACGCTTCATGGGTCGGATGACCGAGAAGGTGGGTGGCAGTGAAGAGGGTGGCTTTGCCTGTGGGGTAGGCAGGGTGAGGTGGGAGGATAGGAGAAAGTGATCACTCCAGGAGAGAGGAGTGGAGAGAGGGACGGAGAGGGGAAGGTCAGAAGAGATCAGAGCATCAAGAGTGTGCCCAGCAGAGTGAGTAGGCCCAGATGGGAGAATAGAGAGTGAGAGAGAGTCGCAGAGGTCACGAAAGAGACCAGTGGGGGGACTGGAGGCATCAAGGTGGATGTTAAAGTCGCCCAGAAAGAGTAGTTGAGTGGTTGAGGACAGGAGTGCGGAGGAGAGGTCAGCCCACTCAGAGAGGAAGGAGGAAAGTAATTGGGTGATCCTACTTTCCCATTTATTCCCAAACCAGAATCCTCAAAAGCCCTGCATGTCATTTTGAATGTATTGTGCATCAAAACGGTTTTCCCGTTGAGTTTATTTCCCAAACCCTGCCTTTTCGATTAAAAAGCCCAAACAAAATTCTCCTTCTTTTCCCACTCCCTGAGCCGTGCCTTTGAATTTAGGGGTATCACAGATGACTGATGCCTAGGAGGGAGAAAAGAGCGTGTTAATCAATGAAATGAACATTGTGCATTATTAAACTGTCTTATGTGTGAAAGTGCAGAGAAATCCCATTGTGCTGATTTGAAATTCAATCTGTGTTGTTGTTGCAATTGAAAGTTGTTTCAAAAATACATGTTTGCCATATTTATGCAAACAAATATCATAAAGTGAATTATTGTGTTGTGCCACGGAGTTGGTGGTTTGTTTTATTATAGAGAACTTACTATCAATTGTGTAGATGTAAATACATGTATACTATCATTTCTATGCACGGGCCTGGTTCCTGGCTTATTGGTGATACAGTGGCTATCAGTTTAGTGGTATTATACAGGTTGGAGACTTAACCAAATTAGAATCAGATAAGTGCTTTGCTGTGCAACACCTTGATTGGGGTGGTGGGGGGCTCCCCGAGTTGGGAGTGACCGTCCAATAAACCGCGACAGCATGACTCCTAGAAAGAGACATGCAAACAGAGTTCAGGGTGATTCTGGTCTGCACACATCAACACAACAGCGATGCTATCTTGTATTTTCCCTCTCTCCCCACTAATCAAACCACACTCTCTCTTTCAGATCCATCAGAGTGCCTGGAGGCCATGCAAATAGCAACAGTGCACAGTACATATCCCAGAAGCATAACATTGCACAACACTGCAACCTTTAAAGAGGCTCCTAACAGACAGCACTTAGATTTAGTGCCCTGAGGCAAAATCTCTTGTCCTGAGCAAAGTAAGAACACCTATGATTTTTAAAGATCAGAAGCTTTCTCTGAAAAACAGTAGCTTTCAACAGTAGGAGGAACTGATTTTGCATTCTCAGCAAGTTTCTCGTTGGCATTGTCTGCTCAAATCTCTATCAGAGAAGTGCTGATTTCTACTCTACATTAAACTTTGGCAACTTAACTATTCACTAGATTGGTGCGAGTAGGGGCGGGGAACTGCTGATATTCATTATGGCTTAAAAACACAAATCTTGTATAACTTTACAAAGCAGCAGATGCATTGTTCCACACATCCTTCTTAGGCGACTCTCTGGTTTTTCAGGTCATTCCAACTATAATATATCTTGCAATAATGTCTTATGGCCCACAGCATAACAATGAAACCATGGATTAAGAAATGCATATGCAGTGTTTAACAGTTCAACTACATCTACAGGAAATAATTAAGTCCAAATTCACCAAGTAAAGCGTTCAAGCTGCCGGAAGCGACCGCTGAGTGGTTCAGCTTGACAGCGTTGGGACCTTTGCTTTAGTTGCCCTGGAGGCAGCAGTGTTGCTGATCACTGGAGAGACACGGACGGATCCTTGACTTTGGCTGAGCAGCTTGCCTGTGGTTTGGAACGGGGCTGGGTGCAAGGAAAACAGAGTAGAGTAGAGGTGAGCTGAAGCTGAGAGTTTTAGTGGGTCCCTGGTACTTGTGAGTGTGTACAGTATCTGTGTTCTTTTCTATGCAGAGGGAAACCATACTGAAGTTTCCTGCCATGTGTGCACACCGGTGGCTTGTGGGCTGCGAGTTACGGTCTCCCGTTCCCGCTAGAGTAAATTGGGGAATGAAGAGTGAAGTTTGGCTGATTTGAGGCCCATCAATCTTTACATTATCCTCAGTACATAGGCGTGTAGAGGAGCAGGCAGACATTTCATCCCTAGCTCCGGACCCCTCACCTCCATCCTATTTGAACAGCAGAAGAGCACTATGTGGAAAACCTGGTATTATCCCACTACTGCACTGAGTGTATGAGAGACAATATTGAATGTGCCCCGCCCTGAAAGGGTGGAAGGACGTCTGCACACACCATTGGACATGGAAGAGCTATAAGTGACATCATGAAAGAAAAACATGAACACGCACTGAAACGATATGCACACACTTAAAGAATGAAGATGTAACTAAAGTAATAAGAGAAACATGTAATTGAAGATGAAGAAATCATATGCACCAAAGATATAAGTGAGTAGAGATGAAGTAAATGTATATATGCAGAACCGCAAGGTAGTTGAGCCATATAGAAGCTTGCTGCAGACGAAAACATAGCATGACTGAGGCGGCCATGATGGAAAGATGGACTCCAGACTCGTGTTGAAACCAATCAAGCAACCTCGAGACAGACCAGGGCTTCAGAGTCAGGAGATGCTGGAAAACAGCTTTGTTTGAGAAATAAAGAGGAGCCTGTTGACCTGGGATCAAGGGTGCCACATCAGGGAATTATTGCAAGGCACAAAGGGAGTCAAAAGGATAATCCATGTACGTAAGACATATTTTTCTTAGATTAAGCAAAGAGGACAATATCAGCAAGAGTCAAGTATTGGACAATCAAAGATGTGAAGAACCTATGCAAGGTGGAGTGAGCATGTTTCCAAAGGCCAAGAGGAGTAATGACACCCAGCTTAATTAAATCAAATAGCAGTAAATGGAAGGACGAAATGGACCAAATTGTGCTCTCCTCACACGTGAGTAAGAAGTAGAAAACAAGGGCTATTCACTAAGCTCCAGGACAAGATAATGCTGTACCTACACTCCCTTAAAAGTTCCAGAGCACAGAACAGGCTTCAAGTTCAACTATAAAGAAGAGCCCTTGGCTTGGGGCCTGACCGATGAGAGATGATGGACTAATTGGCCAAGTGGGTAGTAGCCTGAGGTTGCTCTCTGCACCTGAGTTTCATTTTGCTTATGTACTGTTAATGAGCCTAAAGTCCAAGGTTGGTAGAGAATGCCAACCAATCGAGAGTCTATGTAGCAACACGCTATATAATGTTGCAGAGACCAACCCGCTGCTGTTATTCTGCTATGATCTGCGTTATACGTATTTAGAGGTGGTTGAAGGCGTGCCAGTTAGATAAGGGGCATCCACTAATATTGCTAATACTTACATGAAATATAAGCACATATGTTCCCTTAACCAATCCCTCCCTTCAATAGGTTTTACCGTTTGCCACATAGTATGATGTCATATTGAGGTATAAAGTCTTTGTATAAACAAAATTGAAGTGTGAGTACGTGGACTACAGTTTGTTGTTCTCCAAATTGGCCTACTTTATTTTATGTTGAGAATAAAGTAGTACTTTGCCATATTCTTTGAGTCTGTCCGGTTATTTGGGTCTGAGATCATTATTGGTAATTCCATCTAGCACATGAGATGCTTCAAGATGCTAGAGCACAGGCCCATCAGCTATGAGGTGGTCAGGGGTTTTCA
Organism: Ambystoma mexicanum; assembly: GCF_040938575.1. Taxonomy (NCBI): domain Eukaryota; kingdom Metazoa; phylum Chordata; class Amphibia; order Caudata; family Ambystomatidae; genus Ambystoma; species Ambystoma mexicanum. The sequence goes on along the minus strand of NC_090932.1, from coordinate 1,695,803,351 downwards.
CTGGCGTCATCCCCATTGCATTCAGGTCACTCCTGCTATAATTCCTATTACCAGAGCAGGAATTCTGAAAACCACATTGGGTCCTGCTGATATTTGCTCCTTATTGTCACCTAAACCTGTAAATCATGGGACAATTAAAGTGCCAAAACTTGATGGCTGTAAAGTGTGATCCCCAGTACAGGCTTGTCGGAACTGGTCAGTGGGTCATCAGCCCCGGGTGATAGTGGCATGTTGGAGGTTCTGGCCAGATCGTCCTGAAGAAAACTGCGGCTTCAAAAGGAGAGAAGGGAATAAGGACATTAATATTGTCCCCTCATAGATTCCTTGCCTATTAGCCTAGATATAAGAAAACAATATGACACCCTATTGAACAATAAAGTGATCTTGCAGGACCATGTGAGCCTCCTGTAGAGAAGGAGTTGTACACGTCACTCATGGAGCCCCCCGCTCACCTCCTTCATATTGGAAGAGCAGCAAGAAAGCACTGTGCATGGCACCTGGTATTGTCCCAATACCACATCGAGAACATGAAAGATGTTATGCATATCGAATGTACCCTTGAACTGAAGTGGTGGAAGGAAGTCTGCAGACAGCACCAGACATAGAAGAACTATAAGTAAAGTTTGACAGGTGTAAAGTGATGTCATAAAGAGAAGAGAAACACTCAAACGATTTATGAATACTCAAAGAATAAAGACGTAACTGAAGTAACAAAGTAAATGAACGTATGGATACGAAGAAATCAAATATACTGAGAAGATAAGTGACGAGAGATGCAGTGGATGTGTATACGTAGAAACGCAAGGTAGATAAGAAATATAGAAGCTTGCTGCAGGAGAAGGTATAACACAGGTAAAGCAGACATGATGAGAAGATGGACATTGGTGTTTGTATAATAGTAAACTAAATGCCCCAAGGAGAGGGACCAAGGCGGGAGCGCTGACAGGCAATGAAATACAAAGTTTTGGAAGAATAAAAAATATCTGTTTGGCTAAGGATCAAGGATGCCACAGCGAGAAGCAACTGCAAAGTACAAAAGGAGTCAAAGAGGACAAGCCATGTGTGTAGGACATGTTTCTCTTAGAGTAAGAAACAGAGTATACATTTGCAAGTGCCAAGTATTGTACAATTAACAATGAAGAAAGTATATGCAAGATGGAGCAACCAAGTCTCCAGAGGCCAAGGAGAATAATAGCATCCAGTATAATTGAATCAAATAGCACTAAATACAAGGACATGAGAATAAAATCATGGCCTCCTCACGCATGATGCAAGACCAGAAAACAAGGCCAATTATGAAAGGCACCAGACTAGGAAAGCAATGTACCCTCACTCCCTTTAAAGTTCTGAGGAAGAGAACAGTCGGCAAGGTCAACTACAAAGAAGTGGCCCTGGCTTAGGGCCTAACTGATGAGAGATCGTAGGCTAATTGGCCAAGTGGGCAGCTGTCTGATGTTTCTCTCCACACCTGGGTTTTGGTTTGCTTACGTGCTGCTAACGAGCTGAATGTCGAAGGTTGGGAGAGAATGGCAACCAATCATGAGGGCTTATGCAATAGTGAACATACATTGTTGCAGAAGCCAATCCGCTGCTGTTATTCTGTTTTTATCTGTATTATACGTAGTTAGAGGTCGTTTGTGGTGTGCCTAGTTGATAAGGGGCAGCCAATGATGTTACTAACAGCTAAATAAGCTATAGGTATATATGTTCCCTTAACCTATCCCTCCACCCGATGGGTTTTTAGTATTTGCTATTTAGGATGACGTCATAGGTGACACATATTGAGGCATAAAGCCTTTGTGTAACGGAAATGTCTTTGAGAGTGTTTGTGAGCTGCAACTTGTTATGCTAGACAGATTTGGCTACTTTATTGAACTGATAATAAAGTAGTACTTTGTCACATTCTTTGAGTCTGTCCTGATATTTGGGCCCGGAATCCATTATTATGGTAATCCCGCCCAGCACTTGCTATGCTCCAGGATCTACAGCACACTTCCCAAACTGACCATCCAAGTCGGATTGAGGTGGGTATTTCTGAGATATAAATTGGAAAAGCGGACTGCCCATCACTAGCAGTGAGTAAGGCAATGCAATCCCCATCTAAGAGTATGGAGAATGTTATTGTTGAGGCTCTTGCAAACTCCCACATGGGACAGGGAAGGGAATGAGTATCACTGGAAAACGGAATGTCATCAAGCAAAGGATTATCTAGAATTAGAACCAATGTAGCAAAGTTATGGACTTCCACAGTTGGATAGATTCCTTTGAGACGGTAATACCTCAGCTGGACAGGATAGACAGAGGTTGGCAAACAGACCTCTGTTTAATACAGGCAGTATCTAGTAGGGTGGAGACATGTTGTCAAACCAACGCTGACCCGTAGATAATAAGCAGCCCAACATTCGACATTGATGTTTCTTCCCCATACCGTACTGAATCGCGGGGTTCAGTCCTTGGCTTGATTCCGCTGTCTCGGCCTAGTGCCTCTGCCTGTACTGTTACCCTTAATCCTACGAATTTGGTAGAACCCAGGTCCTCTATTTATACGTGTGTCATCCACCCCTTGAGGAAATACCTATGTGTCAAAAAGTCTCTAATGCCAGAGATTAGGGACCCGCATCTAAGAGGACTGGTGGCGGATCAAAGAAAAATTGTATTCACAAATGTGAATAAGCAGGAAAGACCTGAGCCGACATTGGCACTTCTTAGACTATTTCTGTATTAGCTTGATTTAGGTTCTTTGTTTCTTTGTCCTTTTTGTTGTTTATTGTTATGTCTAATTTGTGTGTTGCTCGTGTTGTAGCACTCTCAAGCCTACGGGCGAGTTGGCACTATATAAATAGAAAATAAACAAATTTTTGAAAAGATTAAAGAATGCAGGGGAGCACAGATGAGTCGCATATTAGGCCTCACATCCACTCCAGTCATGCAAACATCTAGGAGGGAATTGGAAGGTGGAATTCACAGGCTGCCCTGCACACTTCAGAGCCAACGTATATGCCTCCTTTGTCATATTATGGGATCTCCCTTCACGTATGTTGGGAGGCAGATGAATACGTCGTTGATAGCTTATGTCCCCTCACCCGCATCAATACTGCAAAGGTGAGAGACGTTATACATTGAGGCAGCCGTTCCGCCCTTATCCCCCGCAGGTACAGGAGGGCTTGGGAACAATGTGAGCTGAAGATGGCAAAAGCATTCAGACTAAAGTTGTAACAGTAAAAGGGCATGCATTAGACACAAAGCAAACATGTACTCCACATGAAGAACATGTACCATTAGTAATATATGCATTTAGACATGAAGAAAATTAACATAGCATCCACAGACATGAAGAACACTCAGATGATCAATGTATAAGGTGAAAGCAACATGAACAACATGCAAATATAGCTCACTGACACAGAGGCAAGAGTGTAGTGGGCAGCCATCTTATTAAAAATGGAAGTCGCAGCACATCTCTGAATGAGCACAGCTCTCAAAGCCTTGAGTAAACTCAGAAGGCTGAATCCACAGAAATACTTATCCATGTAGAGCTCAGACAGTGGCTGGGACTAGTGCCAAGGTTAGAGCGAAAATAGGGAGCATTGGTGCGGATGAACAAAGGCACAAGATAGCAATTCTTCAAGAAGCAAGTAGTGTACTCCCAGGTTAATTAAAGTGTTATAAGAACACAACCAGCCTTTGTAAGCCAGGTGCAGTACAACAGTAAGCCAAAAGACTCTGTGAAGAGTACATCGAGATTGTCCCTAGCATTGAGGTATTTAGAACAAGGCTGGCTAGGCCCAAGCCTAGGGCAGCAGATTGCCAGAGGTGCAGCATTTTATAGCAGTTTATTTTCAATTTACTGGTTGTCATTTTTTAAAATATAAAGCCAATTTTGTTTTTCTGAGTCTGGCTGATCCACAACACTGTGTAGTAATGAGTGTTACTTTATCTTGTGTTGGTACACGTGAGTTCTATGTTAGAGTGTTGGTGTGGTGAATGACGTGTGTGGAGTTCGGGACTTGACGGTTGGGGAGTTTGCCTGCCAGGTGGGACTGCCAGTGTCTCTTTGTGTGTCCTTGTCATACCAACAGTGGGACGTAACATAAGAGATAATAAAGACACATCGCAACTTACCTGACGACAACCCGTCTTTATTATCTCTTATGTTACGTCCCACTGTTGGTATGATAAGGACACACGAAGAGACACTGGCAGTCCCTCCCGGCAGGCAAACTCCCCAACCGTCAAGTCCCGAACTCCACACACGTCATTCACCACACCAACACTCTAACATTATCTCGTGCTGGTACACGTGAGTTCTATGTTAGAGTGTTGGTGTGGTGAATGACGTGTGTGGAGTTCGGGACTTGACGGTTGGGGAGTTTGCCTGCCGGGTGGGACTGCCAGTGTCTCTTCGTGTGTCCTTATCATACCAACAGTGGGACGTAACATAAGAGATAATAAAGACACATCGCAACTAACCTGACGACGACCCGTCTTTACTACACACTGCAAGTAATTTTGAGCTGTTCACAGTCATTCCACTCTGACAACTAAAGTCTTTGATGGCCAAACTTGTATATATGCTTGATATTTGCCAAGGTTTTATTGGTAGATTGACTTTTGTTTAAAAATAAAAAAAGGAACCGCATATCAAATCCAGCGTGCTTTAGATAGTTAGTGATTCAGTCATACAAGTCTCACAGACATATATGACAGAGATGCCGCTCTTTGGTCAGTCTTATATTCCCAAGATGGTTTTTGATGTGCAAAACAGGCAAAACCTCATTGGTTTTACTGGTGCCACTTCGCATTATCTGTGGGGTTCTTTCTAATCAATACACACATACAATGTGTTAAGCAATCACTCTTATATTCAAATACACAACATGCCTTTTTTTAATCCTCTGCAAAAATTAGGGTACTCCCTTCAGAAAAGTAAAGGTTAAAAATGATGCATCTGTTCACAAAATTAAAGGCCTGATTATGATTAAGTCAAGCACAGAGTTTCCACAGGTGGCACTCAAATGATTTTCAGAAGCAAGCACTGATTTCCCTCCCCAGTCCCCACACTTCAGAGGTCTGTGGATGCCCAAAAGCTGGTAGCATGAAATAGACATAGAGAAGTTAAAATGGCAAAGACTAAATCTGAATGCACAAGTGCATCAAGAAACCTGTGAAAGGACACCCAATGCTATAGAAGGGTGAGAAAAAAAACTGTGCCAAACGTACACACTGTTACACAGATGTTAAGGTGGTCCGTAAAGATATCCATTTAGCCATCTTTGCAAAAGCTGCTCAGTGCTTAGCAGGCAAATGGTATCCCTGCTGGGGTTATCATGTGTCTTTGATGACATGCTGCACGAGAACCAATCGCAAAGTATGTCACACAATGCATAACTGTGCTGCTTATACGTAACTTTCACCTTAATTATATATTAAAAGACAAGGCAGGACTACTTCAAACAACAGCAGGAAATCTATATCTATACCCACACAACTCAAACCCTATGTGTTGTACAGTCCAACCAACTCTACAGAGTTAACAAACACGTGAATTACCTTAAATGCAAGCTGACAAGACCCATAGCCTCAACCACGCCCATAAAGGTACATTGTGCTGGAACGCCGGAACCATTGCTCAGTTTTACTCTTGGAGTGTTAGATATTTTTAACAATTGCACAAACAGCAATGATGTAAACAGTATGTACCACTTCATTTGTAGCTACGGCGAATGATGTTGCTTCCCACACATGAATGTTCAGGGTCACCTTTATCCATTACTCCACTGTGAGAACGCACAGCCAAAGAATCCAAGAACCTTCTACCATTGCCTTTACTCTACTGAGGTGTTTATGCCCAGGCAGCTTTGACAAATGTAACTTGTGATTTTGCCATAGTTTAGTGGCGTTCCAGCCCAAGGGATTGGAGGTACATCAGCTGCAGCAGGTAACTTGTCTTATTTCCATGTTGCCCCCTGCCAAAACCAGGTCTGTAACCATGAGAAAGGGGGTTGAGTTATTTGTATTCAATATTTTGATAAGATGTACCTGTACCACTTGTATATATTTCATATGTAAACTTTACCATTTGACAAGACCAGATATAAACAATTAGTTATGTTTCATTAATATTACCGACCCATCAAGGTGCTTCTCATAGAGTAACAATAGTCAATTTGTCAGAGAAACCAGGTGTTAGCATTGAAATCTAAATTCCCCATTCTGACTTGTGTCCAGTTGCCAGACAGCTTATGTTCTCATCACTTCCTCTAGAAGAGTGTTGTTGGACTTAAGTTGACAATAGCCATAATAATTACCTCTAGTGCACTCAACTGTAGAACAGACTGCCATCTCCAAATCTTGGGCAGCACGGATCTGAAAACAATCTTTCAACTAACATAACAGAGGCTTTAATTAATCGAGAGGAAGCAATAACTTTCTTATTACTGCAAACCTAAAAACATCCTTATAATGTTATGGAGCCAGAATGGGGGTACAGTGGTGTAGTTTGAACAACAGAGACATAGTTTGTTGAAGGGGCAACATCTGGTGAAGGTGCAGAGTCTGGCAGAGGTGGGGTAAATTTGTGGGGTGCATGCACTTATATGGGCCTAAGGCAGCAGAAAGCCTATATATGCCACTGGTCTCCAGTGGCAATAAAAAACACGACACACACATTAATATTAGCTGACATCTTAATAAATAGAAGTTAAATCTATTCCAAACAGGGTCCCATCGCACGTGACCCATAATTGGAGAACATTGGTCATTCATTAGAAGAAAAAACTGATAGGACACCTACCTACTCCCTAAACGTGCAAGTAGATATGAGGTGCCGCACAAGGCCAAGTACGAAAAGATTGCCTGGTCTAAGTCATGAGAATGAGGGATGGAAACTTTTAATCATAGGAAAAATGTTCCATGGGCTTCTCTCCCCCACTCTATTTCTGACTCATATCCTGATGACTGGCAAGGCATCCAAGCATCCAAGACTGGTAAGCAACGTGCCAACCTATCAAAATCCTTAGAGTCATGCCATCCATCAAGTAATATGCCAACCAAGCCCTTGCCGTGAAGATGATGCAGCTTAAGCTTTATCAATATAGGGGTGGTCCCAGTGTAAACCAATGATAATGCTTAACATTAATGGAATCTATAGGTAGCCGGACCCATTAACCTATCCCTCTTCGCCATAGGTTTTACAGACTGATATTATGTTATGGTGCCATTGACACATTTGTAATACTTAAGCAACTGTGTTTGATTAGTATGGTGAGAGTGACAAGACTTCAATGCTTGTATGCGGTCCCAGCTTTGTTTCAATGTAATATAGCTGGGCTTTGCCATGCTCTTTGTCTACTACGTCATTGAGTCTGGTTTGGATTGTCTCCTATTCATCTGGGCCTATTTGGGACTTTTGGGCCACCTTAACACTTATCTTCCACTACAATCTTTTGGGTCTTATTCAGATTCAAAAGGGCCCTAACTGGTCATGAGGTATGCTAAAGGTGAAATTGGAAGTGTTCAAATTAGCATGCCCAACTAAGGTTGTATACAAATATCTACTTTAATACAAACCATCAATGCACACAACACATTAAAAACACTAAATACACACCCCATAAAGGAAACACAGAAAATGCAGACTTTGCTAAGAAAGGGCACTGTGGTTTGTTAGGCAGGGGTATTCAAGGAAACGATTTCAGCACCAATTTAAATTTTCAAAGATATTTCATTGAAAGGCAAAGAAGGTGGGCTTAAACGTTAAAGTGGTCGTTTAGGGAGGACCAGAGGAAAAGGCCTGTTCAAATATCTATGTTTCTTTGTTGAGACAGTCAAGTTGTGTGCTCCAATGGTGAATTGACATCAAGTCGGTTTGAGCTGCGGGCTGCCATTGGATAGATTCAGTCTTCGATATGGGGCGAACCAATGACTTCCACCAGTTCGAAGCACCTGTCGAGTGGTGGGGCAATGATTTTTCTGGATTGTGTAGGCTTCCTATATGGGTGAGTTGATTGCTTTCAGCAGGTCAAGTTGGTGTCTGAGTCGGTTGCATGCCGAGCCAGCGATTGGATCAAGGAGCGGTGGCCCACTTCAATGGATTGACACTGCATCTAAATGGCTTGAAGAGCGGATAGGCAGATTCAAAGAGCGCAGAGTGCCAAAAGCAGCTCTCTGGGACCTCTAGGGGCTTGAAATAAGTTGAGCACAGCCATCCTGGCTCAAAATTATCTTTTAGCAATAAAAAAGGGTGGGTGCTGCTATTGGCCTTCTGTGTTTCTTGAAGGCCCAATCCACAGTCTGCGGGACGAGGCGTGTTGTTAAGGACTTTGGAATTGACGGTATTCCCCAAAGAGTTCCAGTGAATACTTCTTCTTCTTCCGAGAGTCAAAAGATGAACCAGCTAAGGAGAGCATTTCCTTTCCTTATAAAGGCAACAAGCCACATGGGATAAGTCTAAAGAAATCACATTGTCAGGGGTCCAATGCAGGGTGTTATAACAAGTGACTGCTGCTTTGTGAACCAATACCCAGAGTGTTTTGTAGGTAGGAAGTGCAGATGGACAGGTAGCTGTGGAGAGCCCTAGCAGAGAGCCCTAGCAGAAACCTCATTCCTGGCCTACTATGTCATCTGGGCTTCTTTAACTGCACCCCTCTCCATGTCTGCTGACTTCAGAAGTAATCCAGTGATCAGCACTGTGGTGTGACCATGGTGTTATGTTTCCGGACTGCTTTTGAAGCACTTATTCCTGGGAGAGCTCCTAAAGTGGTATCCTACGCCCTAGTAGGGAGGTGTTACCGTTCTCGGGGGGGTTGGGTGGGATTCAAAGAAGCAGTTTCTTGGCTAATGTCCCACATGGCTGTTGTTGAGACATCCAGTTCAGACAGTTAATACACATCAGTCATGTAATCATTGAGACTGCCCACGATGCTTACACAAGTATGATATAAAATGTTGTGGCTGTATAGTTGTGTAACCCTAATTCAATGTCAGAACCAGATATGGCTTGGCTTGTTTTTGTATAGTTTAGTGTGCTACAAGTATGACTATGGTACACAATTATGATATTTAGAATCAAAGGTGGAGACAATTAAAGCACCACCTTTGCCTGCTTGAATTGTGTGTTCCAGCAGCTGTCAGGAATGTGCATGTGACCTTTGAAGCTGCTATGCTCATTCCACAGGGCCGGGGATGTCAGGGGACTTTGTCAGCAAAGACATATATGTTCACTATCATTTTGGCATGGAACATTTATCAAATGGGGATCTGATTAGCAGGCCTCCCCTTCTGAAACAGAATTCACCACATCATTGTATTTCTAATAATGAAAAACGTTCAGCCAGTCCCGCCCAGGCCAGATGGCATTCAGTCACAGTAGTCATGTGTCCGTCCTGGAAGGGTATGGGCTGGAGATTAAGATCAGCCTGGCATGGCTGTGTGGTGACATGCCATATACCTTCCTTGGCCCAACTTTCCATTATAAATCCTGTATGAAGGAAATTAAACCAAGTGCTTGTGCCAAAGAACGTCTACAAGATGATACCAGTGTTATTTATAGCAAGGCATCTAAATATATAAACAGGGCTGCAAGTTCAGCTGGAATGTCCACACCTTCCTTTTCCCAGCTCTTCCTGTTTAACCCGTGTTCTAATCCCCCCCACCCCCCCCCGCCAGTTGTGGCTTATACTTCCCAAGTTGCTTTGGAGCTGTTTGTTCCCCGGAATCTGCTACTTGCTGACGCCGTCTTTGAAGGCAAGTTTAATGTGCAAAGGGCCCAATTAGACGAAATCTGTATATGAATGTGTCCATGACCCAACCCATCCTTGCAGTAAAATATCAAATGCAATACATGGCAATGATAAGGCGGCTAGGGTTTAGGGTTCCAGCCCATTGGCAGTCAGGTGGTCGGGCCATCTATTAATCTCCTTTAAAGCGGTTACTAATCTCAAACCCCAGGCTGCTTCCCATCCTTTGTAACAGTGACCTACGTGGTTAATTCAAGTAAAGGGCGCACGCAAGGCAGTAGGTTCAGGTCCTCGCATTCTGGTCCTCCTCTAGAGAGTAGTCTCTATGTCACGTGATCTTATACGCGGATTGAATTGTTTCATTTCCACTTTGGAAAAGATGGCTGACCATATTGCGCCATTAAAAGATTTTAAAATTAGGAACACACCTTCTTTTCCATGGATCCCAATGCTCATTAAGTGAAGGGAAAGTGAATGTACGTAACATTGAACACATGTGCCATTGTGCACATGACTCATTGTAGGACAGCCATGTTCCATGCTCACAGATCCTGTGCACATAGGCAGGAGTTTGCAGGCCTTACCTCAGCCGAGGGAGCTCTTGGCTTGAGTGAGGGGATGCCCCAGTCCAGTGAAGGATCCTGAACGTGCACTTTCAGGTCACTTTAACACTTGTGAAAAGATTCAGCAAATACTCACTTGCACGTGCCCTCTCCTCTGCGGAAATGCACTATCAATGGCCCATATAACAGCTGCTCATTTCCATCCATGTCCTCGTGTCTCCGGAGACAGTTGCCTGTCATTATTCGAGTTGTGAAAGTGTCAATTCACTCCAATGATCACTTTTCATCACATGAATGACTGGTTCCACTCCTTTCTCACGTGTGTAATTCACCGTTAAAGGGCGGGATGTGTGTCTCTCCACTTACGCCTTTGAGCAACTTGAGTCTTTTTGCAGGAGGCTGGCTGAGATGTTTCTATTCACTTTAACTCTATTCCAGATCTAGCTTATTTGGGCAAATATCTGTAAAGTCACGTGAGCACTTGACTGGAGTCCATCTCACTTGCAATTCCTCACTCACACACAACCAATCAGGCGTTCCACCGGGCTGCGGCACTGTGACCACCAAAGCACATAGTGGCTGGCACGGTACGGGCGCGGGATGGGGCAATGTCTGCCTGCTCGCTTCTCTGAATCTCTCGGCGCATTCCACAATAGCGCCCTTTTGAACAGTTGTGTCATCTGGATGGGGGCTGGGCGTTGTTTTCGTAAATGGCTATTTTCTTAGATGTCTGGGTGCCCCTGGTGTGTACATATGGGCACCCCCAGGCCCTTCCAACCCCACCATAGCTTTAGTTGCATCCAGCCTGTCTCAGGGGTTGATCCTGTTCCCAGAAGCCCTTTCTCGGCGGACTTACTGCAATATCCTAATGGGCATGGTGTTTTTATTTTAGTAGATTTTAACCCTATAAAACAGAAGTTTATGTTGATTTTTTCTTCTCCCAGCTCCAGTTCTCTAGTGCAAAACCGACCTGTGGCCTTGTCTACTTCATGAATGACACCTCTCTGTTGGTCCTCCCGTGAGTTCTTTCGTGAATCATCATTCAATTTCCATCATCATGTTAGCAAAATATCCATTATTGAAACTGATTCATCCTTTGTTTAGTACTGCTGATTTTGGAACTAGAGTCTAAGCGCTGGATATTTGAAGACTGGACGGTGGGAATATGTTGTTACCTGTTCTTCTGTCTACATTTATCACTCTCATATCTGCTCCTCAATCCGGCACAGAGATATGATCACATCACATCTATTCTGTTCAAACTCCACTGGCTGCCCCTTTGTTATCGGAAACTCTCTGGCAGATAAATTGATTATCTTTGGCTTGTGAAGCGCCGAGTTATATTGAGAGACCACCCTTAACATGGGGAGTTCCTTCCCACCCCCAATGAAGGAGTATCAAGTGCAGTGTGTAAATCTGGTCATTTTAAACTGAGGATCCTCCAGAAAGTTTTCCTTTTAATCCAGCCGCAAATCAGGCCCCTGTGGTTGCGGCCCTGGTTTTTAGTGTGTTGGATGACTGCAACTCGCTCTACCTGGCACAACCGGCCTGTTTAACAGGACGGCTTCAGCTCCTGCAGAATGCCGCGGCCAGGTCTATTCTTCATACCCCTTTCGGCGCCCACATGACCCCTCTGCTACATCAACTACATTGGCTTCCCGCTGCCCCGCGGATTATGTTTAAATCTATGTGCCTGGTGCATAGAGCTTTCTATGGAATTGGAGCTGAATACCTGCAGGCAAAATTCTCCCCTTACTTGCCTACTCGTACTCTCCGTTCTCAAGGGGCCTGTCGGTTGATGGTACCCCACTTCAGGTTCACCCGTAGAGGCGGCTGTTCGCTCTCGGTAGCTGCGCCAAGCGGTGGAATAATCTGCCTCTTCCCTTGCGTGAGACAATTGACCATCTCACTTTTCGGCGGAACTTGAAAACTTGGCTGTTTTGAATAGTGGTCCCTCTCCGTGTTTTTCACCCTCACCCTCTTTGCAGCGCTAAGAGGCCTTCCGAGTGGACGCGCACTTGATAAATACAAATAACATAACATAACAAGGAGCGCTACAATATTTTGCTTTCGTTTTCTTTTAGCGCTGGCCTTGGTGAAGACTCGTATAGAACTACATAAATCCCCCCCACCCCCCTGCCCACAGTGAGCCAAGAACCAGGCTGCGGTATAGAAAGCATATATATTTATTTCAATTAAAAGCTCGAGGAATATTAATTGTGTTCAATCCCCGCCGCCACCTTCTTTGTGGCAGAAAACACATCTTCAATTACAAAGCACAATTTTCTACACGTACTTTTGCCTCACAACCAAGGAACATAGGCTTATTAAACTGTCAAAACTCTTTTCCCATGTACCCGCTTGTGTATAGGCGTGCTATAAATGTCTTATCATATCATATCCTATCATACCGAATGGAACATTGAATTTCAATAATAAAAATATGGCACAATGCTAGAGCATGCTCTTCGCGTGTCTGTTAGCGTCAAACACAGGCACACAATTCACTTTTTGGAAACCAGTTCAGCTTCAGGGCTTGCTATATGGAGTTCCCTGCACACTCAAAATGCTAGCAGTTTAAATCACAGAATACTAAAATGCATATGGCAAATAGGACTTCACCAGAATTCAGCTTAGGAATGGTCACAGGGCTAATGTAACAAGAGACACATCACACGTTCAGTGTTGGATACATGGGCTCTCACTTTAGCAGAACACTTCTCCCACCAACCCCAGAAGCCCTCGCATCAATGACTGTTCAAAGGCCAGGTCTAGGGGGTGGGGACAATTTAGAAGTTTGTTTTTTTCTGACCCCCTTCACTTAAATGCCTGTGTTGGGGAAGTTGTACAATACAATTGGGAGGATTATGAATTTTGGTTTTTCAGACCCTCCTTCACTTAAAGGTCTGTGTTGGGTAAATTGGGCAGTTTAACATGTTCATTTTTTGTGGGACCAAGTGTATCCCTTGGTTAAATACGATGTTTAAAGAGTGGTGACAATTGGGAATTTTGTTGTTTTAAGATAAGAACACCTTTTATTTAAAACACAGTTTTGGGAATGGGTTTCAGTGGAGAATTTGTGTTTTAGGGACAAGGGTCTTTTGGTTTCAAAAGCAAGGTTTGGGGATGGTGACAGTTATCTATTTCGTTTTGGTGGCAAGTATATATATTTTTTAAAAACATGCTTTGGAAGGGGTTCAGTTGGAAATTTAAATTTTATTAAGGGACACTCCTTCTCATGAGAGGTACACACCTTTCTGCCATTCCCTACAGCTTAACGCGTCGGAAGTAGCTGCAATCTCTGTCGTGGTGCAGCTTGATGTTCCTTTCCAGACTGTTGGGTCCTTTCCTCGGTTCCTCTGTTTCTGCTTCTCGCGCTGCCTGATGCTATGTGACAGAGCATTGTCTCCCTTAACAATTTACAGGCCTGTCCTGACCCCATCTAAGCAGGAATCTGATACTCTGATATTGCTGTCCTAAATTCTGTAACTGTGATTCTTCTCCAGTATTTTACAGGGATCGCTTAGCTGAGGGTCTGGCGCTGACAGCGAGCCGGAGGCAGAGTTTATGCCTGGGTAATAATGATACTCCCATTGAGCCCAATGATACAGACAATGGGTGTTATGAGCCACCCTGTCAAGTAAAGAGTCAGGGGGCTATTACTGTTGACAATCTCCCTATGAATTATGAGAGCCCAAGGACTGCTTCCTCCATTGTAACGTGCCCATTAGGAGTAATGGAAGTTGGGGCTAACCTTGAGCTACTGACTCTTTTTACATCCAATCTACTGATGGACCCAGAGAGAAGCCCACAGGAGCATTTGTCTTCAGATCAATAGACGCGCATTGAGACTAACATATCCTGAACAATTGACTCTCTTTACATCCCAGCTACCGATGGACCCAGAGAGAAGCCCACAGGAGCATTTCTCTTCAGATCAATGGACGCATGTTGAGGCTAACATCTTTTAGGAATTGAAAATGTGTAACAACTTCTCTGACTTGTAAATTATTGGATTTAATGGACTTTTATGCTGAGACCTTTCACTCTGTGAAGCTGGATCAGCTCTGCCAAACGGATAACCTTTCCCCAACTTTGGTACCACAGTATTCACTTAAAGCAGATAATTTCTGGGCGACGGACTCCCAACATGAGAGAATAAACAAGCCCATACAAACTAGACAGATAACAACTGCCCATCTCTGTCTTGACACACCGATCAACCCCCTGGTTATAAAATCCCTTTATGTCCTGTAGTAAGGGAGCAATTGCTGGATTCCAAGAACTCTTTCACAACTGACACAAGCAAAACGAGGTCAGTTGCTGTTTGTCATCGCAGATCTACGAATCCTGGAATACTAGAAATTTGTGAGGTAAAAAGCCACAAATGCCAAGGCCCTTGACTAAGAACAAAAGGGACCTTTTTATGGATCATAGGAATTGTATTATTACTATTGTTGAGAAACCTTGTGGGAAAGAATCAAGAGAGACTCTATTGAATAAAGTAATGGCATGGCTCCGTCAAAGGACTGGACCAGGAATGGTTAGAAACTCAGACTTGAAGATGCTGAAGATGCTTCGTAGGTTGGAAATAGACAATTGGTGTACCCAGGAAAACAGGGATTGTGTGATAGTAGGATGTGGGGCCAGTAACTTGCCATATTTCTTAAGTGTTTGTCACTAGCTACCTAAGGGCTCCTCGAATTTTAAACTTATTTTTGATTAGATTTGTATCTTTGAACTGATTTATAAATGTCCTTGTTGGTATGAAGATCTATGTTGTTATGCTATAATGTCTGGTATTTGTTTCTATGTTGTGTAGCACTCGATACCTGTGGGAATTCGGCGTTTAAGAAATAAATACATTTTAAAAAATGTTTTTAAAAATGAGAGAATTCAGGGGTGAACTGGAAAATCAAGGCACGCCAATTAATTTAATTGACAATCCTGTATCTTCCCGCTAGAAGAGAGGATCAAAGTTTTGAATTCTTCCAAGCTCCCCCTTGGGTTAATTTGTTTGTTAATTAAATTAATATGCTGTCAAATATGCTAAGGGTGTACACAATTATACCCCCCAATCACTAATGGAAGGGAACCCACTATGGAAGGGAATGGGTTAATTAAATAGATCCACACACTGACATTTGGTTGGACAATCTGCTTACTTTATCACATCTCTGGGCTCTGCACTCATGGGGACTGAGCAGGGCTTCACTCTTAGGGAAATACTCGATTCTAGCCAGCACTTCACTTAATGGGATTCCACAGCAATTATCGCTCTATGGGTCTGGAGAAGAATCACAGCTTCTGTTTACTAGTCTTCCCAGCAATAGACAGCTCCAGTCTGCTTACAAAATTTCCACCCAGATGCAATTTCAGCTGATCTCCTTTGTTGATTTTTGGCAGCTGTCTGTTGGTAATTATTTTGTAGCTCTCCCCTTTTCCAATGTGCAAGACCGTTTTACTCTCTAAGCCCCTCCCCACATCAGGAGGTGCTAATGTATGATCTCGCGACTCGGATTGGACATTTACATTACTATGCAAACCCAAGTACAGCCTCTCTCTAAGGATTGTTTTAGGAGTCCAGAAGATAAATATTGGAGCTCCCATTTGAAATTCCCATTTTTTCATGTCAACTTTTTGGCAAAAAGTACCTATATGGCAAAGGTTTGTAATGTATTAATAAATGCCATAATATATGTATATTACGCTCCAGCTCATCATGGGGGATTTGATAAAATGATAGCCGTGGTTGCACCATGTTACACAGGTTCGCTGCAATTTTTCACTGTTAATACAAAAGAATAATATTTATAAAAATGCAATCTACTATCCAGATACCTAATTATACCCTCAATCTAATTGCTAATACTTAAATTCAGAACATTTTCGAGGGATCCAGAAACACATTTTAGCTTGCTATTGTAATTCCATAAGTGGCATGTGGATACACTTTATTTCAACAAAATCAACTTAAAACTATCTTTAAAATTACATACATATTGATGCAGAGAAAATCACTAGTTATGATAGTCAATTTAAACTAACAGGAAATCTTCATATGTATGCAAATCTTAGTTCTCATTTCTCCAGGCCAGTTTTCTTCTTTGGAAAGCATGTGACCAGAGCTTCCTGCACTGTTTTTTTTTTAAGACCGGGGTAAAAGCCTTTAGCCTCTTTGTTGTTTGAAGTTGGTGGGCGGAGATCCTTATCAAGCAGACCATTCACCTCTGCCCTGTGATGCCTTAAGGCCATGCTAACAGCTGGCATTTTGTCCTGTTTTTTTAAGTCAACAACAATTTGGATCTCAAAACCTTCTATTGTTTTGTATTGTTCCCCACCCAGGGCTGATAGTCACTTTATTGCCATTGTAAATAGCTGGTATGCATGAGCTTCAAAGAGATCAACTTTCCAGATCAGAAGGCCAACTGGCCTGCAGTGGGGAATAATTTGTACATTCTGCCCAACAACAAAAACAGGGCCTCAGGCCTATGGAAACAAAAAAGCCTTTTGTTTTCAATTGTTGGTGGTATTTTACATGCAAAGCATATTATTGATATTAATACATTGCCTCTTGTCAACACACACCCAGTCTTTTCCCAGATATTTTTAATTTAGCATGGGACAGTTTTTCAAATTTCTTGCTTTAAAAACTACAAAACACACATGCAAAAACGTTTCAGTTTCAGTATTTGAAAATCCTGCTTTTCATGTAGACGGGGCATTTGATTTTCTTTTGCCAATGTGAATCAAAGGCTGCTTTGTGGTTTGACCTTTCCTTGTAATTAAAGATATGCCTTTTGATTTCTGATGCTTTGCCATCCACATAGCTCTTCCTTGTGTTACTTGTAGGAAAACACAAAGTCTGCATTAATAGGCCCATTTTCAGTGTGGACATTTTTGAAGGCCATTTTTCCAGTAAGCCTTTCAGTTATGTTTGTTTGGGCCTTTGATTAAACTCCACAAGTCAGCTCCTAGGAGTTGAGCACTTGCAAAGTAAGATTGTCATTGGACCAATATAACAATTTTTTGTTGTTCTACTTTCTTTCCTATGTTGCCCTCCCCCAACTTGTCTGGTGGTGCCTGGAAAAACTTATATGTGACATAAAAATGTCCTTTGTGTTCCTTCCTCACTGACATTTATTTTATGGGAATGGATGCCACTGGCTGGAGTCACAGCAGAAAGGGCCTTCTGGCCTATGTCTCAGAGAGAGACTGGGATGGAAAGTGGAGGGCTGGGCATATGGGCCCACTTGCCGGTTGTCCGCCTGGTGACTGTTAAATCCACCTCTGTTGGGTACTATTCAAACAGTGTCACAAAATAAATGAATTTCAATTTGCAACGGTAGGCCACTTTTTCGATGGGGCCCGAGACAATTGCATGGCCCAGTCCAACCCTGATTAGCAATGCTTGTATATTTACTTCTCTGGCACAGGATCTATAAAGCCCCTCCAAATCCTCCTCCTGTGTCCACCTGGAAGGTTGGTCTCTCTCCTTCCACCCTCACCCATGAGTGATAAGAATGAGCTCTATCGTTCTCTCACTTATTCCTTTCCTCTTAATGTGGATGCTTCCCCCTGCGGCAGGGGAAGCCTTGTCTGCCGATCCAGCACTCTTACCCAGTCTGCAGCAGAAGGATTGCACTGGCACTGCTGGGAACCGGTGTGCATCCTTCCCTCTAAGAGCTGGGGTGCAGGTTCTGGCAGGTCTTTCCCTCCTCGTTCCAGTGCCTATGCACTAAGCAGTGGGCCACTACGTCCGAGCAGGACCCCATCAGGTCCCAGAATATGTATGCCAGTGGCCTTCACCCAAGACATGGAAGTCCGCTGCTCTGGCAAGTCCCTGGTCCAGGCATTGGCTGCATGCCTTCCCTCCCTTTCCACACCAGGGAAAAGCAATGGGCCTTGCAGTAGCTCCCCTGTGGCCTCAGAGTAGCTCGCCTCTGCTCCTCCAACTACCACACAGGGATATCTAGCCTCTTCAAAGGCAATTGCAGTCTTTCTGTTCCCAGTTCCCACCATTGGGAGTCTTGAAGAAGCTCCACGGAGCAGCCTGGAGTTTGCGATCATTAAAGTGTCTGGGATGGTCTTCAGGGCTGGAACTCTGTTTTCAGGCTTCCAGGGAAAACACTTATTTACAGCCTATCAGCATCTCTGGAAAAAGATCTCCTCTTGGTGCATGGAGAATACATCCCCCTTTGATGTAGACCCCCGCATTCTGGACCGTCTTAGAGTGGCCATCTTCTGGAGTCCACACATATATCCCAATGGACAACCATCCGTGTGTTTGAGATGCCTTGGGAGTGAGTGCCTCGCTTGGAACCTTTTGTTTCTAAACTTGTTCATACCTTTGAGCTGAAGCAATCTGTGCCAAGAACTTTGGTTTCACCCCATCACCATTCGACAACTTCTTCTTATGCCATCGCTGATGTACCTTTACCCACCCCAATTCAGAAAACATCTATGCAGGGGGTGCCAGCTTTCTAGGCTGATTTTGGGGGGCTTCCATTCAGAAATACGTGGGACAGCTGCATGGCTGGTGGGCCCTTAAAATGTACCATGCACTAGAAGTTGCTGGAGGACACTAAGTGCCCGATTCATGGAAAATAGTGTGCAGTAAATGGGGACATCACATGCTAAATTGCGTGCAAAACCCTGTTCGTCGATTCATGGAATAGACTGCGCACAAACCTTTTGTACTTTGCAGGGACTTTGCACAGTGCCTTGCGCAAGACGATTCTCAGAGCGTTGGCGTGGCCTGCACATAGACCAGTGCAGGGGCTGAACTCACAAAATGGGGAAGAACAAGGGAAAATGTGGGCATTATGAGGGACAGCCCACTGGCAGTCCATTTCACACCCACAAATGCACATAACCAAGCATATTCCTCTCGTCAAGGAAATGGCCACGCAAAGCACTCAATCTATTTGCAACCCAGAGGCAGGCGTGCAGACACTTGCATATAGGAATCACTGTGCAGAGGTAAGATTGCTTGTTGGATTTAGGGGTGCGTGCACGCAGTCAGGGCTTGGATCAGACTAAGGGTTGCACGTTAGCAGTGTAGCGGGGTGCAGGTACGGTTTACGGGGTTTGCACGCATATTTTACGGGAAATTACAATGTTTATGATATATGGTGCGCATGTTGTCAGGGTGCTATGTGCAGTTACGGGGGACCCTATGCAGTGTCGCCGGGGTGTTAGATTGGTTGCGCAGGACCCCACGCAGGATTACCGGGTTGCATAAGTTTGCGCCGGAGGACCGTGCATAGGTAGGTACATGTGGCTACATTTGCTTTGCGGGGGCTTGTTGGGGCGTTCTGGCCGCGACTTGCGCATAGGGTTACTTTGCAGGGAAGATTCCACGACTACGCCTATCATACACAGCTGCCTCCTGCGTGAGGAAGCATGCAAAGTCCTTCTCGCCACGTGAACTTTGCAGGATCTATGCACACTTTTTTATCAATCGGGCCCTGAATCTGCAAATGTTGAATGAGGCGCTATGGCCTCAGTGGCCCACAGGATCGCTCCATAAATCATTGGTGTGCGTCAGAAAGGAGCCTACTGCATGAGGCTTGTTCATACAAAGTAAAGGCTTGGGAATCCCTCATGTATGTAAGGACTGTGACGAGGAAGGTGAAGGTGGAGGTAATGCCCTGATTACTTGCTAGTAATCTTCATTACAGCAACACTCTGTCACTGCATAGCTAGGTTTGCAATATATACATCCGAATACTAATTCACAGACTGTTAGTGCTACTTGCTCTCCCAGCCTCCCTGTTCTGGAGTCCTAGTGCTGCTTGTCCTCCCACCCTCCCAGTTCTGGAGTCCTAGTCATGCTTGCCCTCCCAGCCTCCCAGTTCTGGAGTGCTAGTCCTGCTTGCCCTCCTACCCTCGCTGTTATGGAGTGCTAGTCCTGCTTGCCCTCCTACCCTCGCTGTTCTGGAGTCCTAGTGCTGCTTGTCCTCCCACCCTCCCTGATCTGGAGTCCTAGTCCTGCTTGCCCTCCTGGCCTCCCTGTTCTGGAGTCCTAGTCATGCTTGCCCTCCCAGCCTCCCAGTTCTGGAGTCCTAGTCCTGCTTGCCCTCCAGCCACCCTGTTCTGGAGTGCTAGTCCTGCTTGCCCTCCCACCCTCCCTGTCCTGTAGTCCTAGTCCTACTTTCCCTCACACCCTCTTTGTTTCAGACAGCCTGGTACTATAGAATAAGAGGGAGGGGTGGGAGAGGCTTTAGCAGGTTGAAGGAACTTATCTCCACGGTTGGCATGGAAGGGCAGCTCGGAGACTGCACAGGGACGCAAAGTTTCCTGCATGAAAGAGTGTGGCAATGAAGACTAGGGCTCAGTACAAGGAATTTTCCTCACCAATTATCCAGCATGACTGAGGGCATGGGTCAAAGTGCTTCTATTGGGTCTGACCAGTCACCGGCAAGCGCAGGGTGATAGTACACACTGTGCATGTGCAAACACTGAGGAATTGCACACCTGCAGAGAGGGCATGCCGTAGGTCGCCGCTGGTGGCTGTCTAAGTCCTAGAGAGGTCCTCTTGGGACTTTTCTAGATGGAAGTCACGCCTCCTCTGAGTGCTCCTTATACACGTGTTAAACATAAAGTGCCCAGAAACCCTGAAGGATTTAATAAATCATCTTTCCGGCAACTGCCACCACCACCAAATGATGCCCCATCAGGGCGAACACTCACATTAAAATAAACCCTGAAGGATTTCTTGGCTTATAATCCACGGGCGGTATTCCTAATAGTTGAACTGCGTGACTCACTCACTCACTTGTGATGCAGCTATTGTTCTGCCTGGTTCTCCTTTCTTTTTTTCTTTGTTTTATTGGGCATTTTGGTTACAAAATAAACTTAACACAAACACACACATTACATTGTATCACATTATGTCCTAAAATAACAAAATAACACAAAAGAAAAGGGCACATTACATAATTTTAAATTACATCCAAATTCATATATATATATATATATTTAAAGGAGACATAAACATACATGGCATGACCATCCCAAATATTAATAATAATAATAAAAATGCATAAATGTTTGTTTCTTTTTTTCATGATTCTTTTGATCTCATTGGTTTTCCTTTGCCCGCTCATGCATTCGTTCTCTGGGCTGAAATCGGGGTTTCTTGTTACTGAGTTTGACGGTTTTTGCTCTTCTCCATGTCCTGTTTCCTTTACTCTAAGATTACTCATGTACCCGTGTGATTTCACGTGGCCTTAGTGTCCTTTCACAGCTTCCCCTGGTTGGCCGTGCCATCTTCACCTCTTCGCCTGTGCATACGAAATGCTGTGCTCACGGTGCCTTTCATTCTGCCAATTCAGACCTGGTGGAATGAAAGGCACCCGCGAATACACCGGTCTGGATACAATGGTACCGGCAAGCTTACTGGTCCCATTGTATCCAGACCGGTAAGCTTGTAATGAGGCCCCATGTAACAACACCTTTTGTGTGATGGATACAACTTGAGGCATGAGAACAATTATGACTTTCTCATATTTCCAAGGGAATAGAAAGTTGTTTGTTTGTTAGTTTGTTTATTGATTTGATAATGCGCACCAAGACCTTGGGCAGCTGGGCGCAGCAATACAAGAAATCTCAAAGCTTAGTTACATTGCCTGTCATAATTTAGTACATACAAGTCGTTAAAGTGTGAGGTACAATGCATGATACAGTACAGTCATTTGATTTAAAGTGGATAGAGTGAGTGAGGTGAGGTAGTCATTGCTATTCAGGAGCATAGAAGGGTGGAACGGATAAGAGTCAGGCTAGCACAATGTAGGCAGTAAGAGCCTATGAGTACAGCTCAGAGTAAGAGGATAAATAACTCACAGGTGTTAGCGTGTGGTAGGGGGCGTCTAAGGTCAATAGGGAGTCTGTTCCAAGCTTGAGCAGCTTTAATAGGGAAACTAGTTCCTCCGGCTGTGGTAAGTTTGAATCTGGGAATGTCCAGCAGGAAGGTGTTGGCAGATCTCAGGGGTTGGGAAGTGAGTTTCCTGGTGACTTTTTTCCGATGGGTAGGGGGGGTTGCTAGGTTGTTGAGACATTTGGAGGTGAGGGATATGGTTTTAAGGAGGATTATGTCCTTTATTTCTAGCCATGGGCTTCCTGCCTGAATTTAGAGATGTGCTCCCTCTGAGGGATATTCAAGGCTGCTCTTAGAGCGTTATTTTGCAATCTTTGGAGTTTGTCAGTAACATACTTATTGGCACCTGAGTACAGGGTGTTGCAGTAGTCTAATCTAGACATGATAAGAGCGTTAGCCAGGGTGATGCAGCTAGCATTGGACAGGAATGGTCTAGCAGCTCAGATTAATTTGCGGGTGTAGGCAGCAGTGGAGGATAGAGAGCTGACTTGCTTTTTTAAGTTGAGAGAGGAGTCCAGGTAGAAACCTAGGGTTTTTACCTCAGGCATAACCTTAATGATATTGTTGTCAATATTAAAAGATGTGCAGTTTGGGGTTCGTTTTTTTAAGTTAGAGTCAGATCCGAGAAGTAGGAACTCGGTTTTATCGTCATTCAGACAGAGGCCGTGGGTCGCCATCCATGCCTGAATGAGGGAGTATATTTTATTCACCATAGCCAGGTCCTCTCCATAGTTGCCCGAAAGGGGTATGAGGATCTGGGTGTCATCTGCGTAATTAGTGTAGGTGACACCCATTCTGTCCAACTTGCCAAATAGTGGCTTGGTGAAGATATTATACATAGTGGGTGAAACGCAGGATCCCTGTGGGACTCTGCATGTTATTTGGATAGTATCGGCACAAGAGGAGGTTGAAAAAACTCTCATGGTCCGGTTGGCTAAGAAGGATTGAACCCATGCAATAGCTTCTCCTGTGAAGTTGGCAGCAAGTCTTAGGTGGCTGCATAAAACTGCATGGTCCACCAGATCAAAGGCTGCTGACAAGTCCAGCAGTAGTAGCAGGGCAGTTTTGCCATGGTCCTTTAGCTCCTCAATTTTAGTCTTAAGGTCTAGCAGGGCTGTTTCAGTGCCATGGAGACGGCGGAAGCCTGATTGTCGTAGGCCTAGCAAGTGATTTGTTTCTAGGTAGTCCTGAATTTGTAAGTAGGCTACTCTGTCAATAATTTTGAGTAGGAAAGGTACTGTGGTGATGGGTCTATAGTTGGTGGGTATTGAAGGGTCAAGAGTTTGTTTGTGATGATAGGTTATGGAAGTAAGGCTTTAATCATGAAGGGGCAGATTTGTGAATATTTCGGCTCTGGGGCAAATCGTGCTAAATGGGAGCTCCATCCAGGAAGGGTGTGCTGACATAACGTTTGTATTTTCTGCCTCGCCATAAAATATAGAACTCACAAATATATATATGCTGTCAATTATCTGAAAAATTAGGGTAGCTGCCATGTTAGATTTTCAGAACCCAAATCTGTAAAACTACCTTTAATTTTGAAATGATGTATTTTTCCTCCTCCCTCAGCTTCCATAACCCATGCCTGCCAACTTCTGCCCATATCAGAAGTCGGAAGTATAGCTCAGTGGCAACGTGCTCACCTAGGAAGCAAGAAGACACAGAGCAACACAGGTTCAATTCCCGAGACTGCGCTCAAAAACCTTTGGGTATTAAGCACATTATAAATAACATATCATATCAGCAGCCAGTAGGCGTCTTGGTGGGAGGTGAAGGGGGAGAGCTAGCCCATCCATATCGTGGGAATTATGATACTATATAGGTGTCATCAGCCCTATATCTTTCCAATCTAAGAGGAGACTTGCAAGAAAACAACTAGGGAGAGAGAACGGAAGTGCTACCTAATGCATTGCGGAACCATCTTGCCAGGGGAACAAAGCTAAACCAAAGCCTACCTAGAAGGAGGGTGAACAGGAGACCCATGGACTTTGGTTGGAGACCTGGGAGCCCTATCTGAGAAGTCCTGTGGCTGGATAGACCTGGCTGGTGAATAGAGGCTTGAGGTATGAGCTGCCTGCTTGAAAGAGTGTCCTATAATCTGGTGGGCCTCCAGAGCTAAGAACAGAGATCTCCCATGTAAGTAGATATATCCCAAATCTATCAATTGTGTGGGTAGCTACCTGTCTTAATACCTTTCCCTTAGTGGGTGAGTGGGGGGGGGCAAACTGGGGAGAGCCTATCCATATTGAACTAAAAAAATAACTCAATGCATTCTCTATAGAAGAACACTCTATCCAGTTACCTTGAAACATGTTGGAATCTGCCTGATTAACCCTTACCATTGCATTGGTGGGTGCTCTCTATTTGGGGGCGGGGGTGAAAGCGTGAATACCCTTTGCACAATTAGATAAAAATACCATTAATGAATTCACATAGGGCCATCTATCACCGAGTGATGTTTTTGTCAAAATTTGAAATTGACAATGGATTATCTCAGTGCACTATAAATTACTCTATTCTGTACTCTAATTGGGTAGCCCGTCTGTTTATTGGAATGTGCTAGTGTCCCCAAAACAAAAATCCCAACACCTGGCATTCCATTTGAAAACAAATTGTGCAAAACAAATGTTCCCTTTCAGTCCAATCCAGAATCCCAAATCCTTGCACTTCCATTGTAGGTGTGTTGCAAAATGAAATTCCCGATGTATTCCCTTGCATCCCAAATCAGAATTCCAAATCATTGCATTTTACCAAAACAAAAAGCCCAAAACGATTTCCATTGTGTTTCCACTCCCTGTACCTTGCCTTCAGATCAGAGGAGTCACATCTAATTGATGCCTGGATGGTGGGGGTTGCTGGGAGAAAGGAGTATCGTGCCAAACTAAGCAATCACTGTGTATTTTGTATTTTTCCTATTGGTTAATTTGCAAAGGATCTGATGTAAATCGTGACTGCAAACGTCAAACATTTATCTGTATTTTATAGCAACTGAAAGTCCTTTAAACCAATGTGAGCCAATTGGTGCAAGAAATTTGAATTTGTGATATTGTGTAGTGCCACAGCACTGGTGTGTGATGTTTTTGTGCTTGCTGATGATTCTTTGCAAAAGCCTATTTAAATATATATTCTTACTAAACGCCGACCTGGCTCCTAACTGATTGATGGTAAAGAGAGTATTTTGACATAGGGTACAATAAAAGTGGAGGCCTCACTAAAGTCGAATCTGTAAAGTGTTTTGCTGTGCACCACCTTGCTTGGGGGTGGTGAAACTCCCTGAGTTGAGAGTGACCGTATCTTAAATCGTGACAGATGGCTTCCTAGGTTGTGTTGCCAGAACAGAGTGCTAGTTTTCCAGAGAGGTAGGCCCTGTGTGCCACTACTGGGTAGGTGATGTAGGTGTGTTGTGCACAGGTCCATGCTATGCGTTGGTGCTTCTTTACCGCTTCGATGAGTCGATCAGACATTCTTTTGTGTCTCTTTGTGGACTCAGGACACTGAAAGTCCTGGCTTTGCCCCCATGCAGTAAAAAGAAGAGCTGCTCATAAAGCACAATTTTAGCTCTTTTTTAAAATGTACCCAAGTTTAAGGACAGGGCGTGCAGAACCTCTGCTCATCGTACACCACGCCACCAAAATGCACAAGCTGATCTGTCTGCTTCACATCCTTACTACAAGAATTGCGCTGTTGGTTTGTTTTTTACATTTATTTCCATTTATTTAATCGTTTTTATTATAACACGCCTAACACCATACCTGAGTTTGGTTTCTAAGCGCGGATCTGGGATTTGAACCTCTGTTGCTCTGCGTGGTCTTGCTTCTAGGACCAGTGCATTGCACCTGTGCTATCCTCCGTCCACGTCCACGTTTTGCACTGTCTGACTCTTTCAAGAGACCCATGCATAACTGTGTTTTGAGCACAGCACCAGCAGGACCCTGCACGCAGGAGGTCACGTGGAACAGTGGTGGCAACCTACACCCCCGTCCCCCTGGATTCTAGAACACGTGGCGAGGTTTTCCAGTGCAGGCTCCGGTTCCGAAACTGGGAAATTAATTAGAGCCACCTGACAGTGTCCTATATTTTATTAGTGCCTGAGACATCATGAATAATGACCCCAAATAAGCAGTTAATGATTAAGGTTTCCCTGCGATTAATCATTCTTAAAAGGTTACCTGTGTTTCATCCTGTAAGTCACACACAGGTCCAGTCCACAGCAGCAAGGCGGTGAGTAGCCAGAGGGTCCTTCCACAGAATGGAGTGGGTGAAACACCTGCCGGTCTTGGGGCAGAATGCAGGCCTCTTGCTGGTGGTTTTCTGTGTTTCCAGGCACAGCCAATGGCATCTTCACAAGCCTTGGAGAGCAGGGACGAGCTGTCATTGGCTCTATTGAAATTCAGGGGTTTGGGGGCATGGGCATTGAAGTGATTTCAATTTGGAATTCGAGAGGTTCCAAAACGCAAATTACCTCAAACTAACTAAGCACTTTTTCTAATGCCAAAATTGGGTGCCAGGGGGCAAAGTTTCCATTGAGTGCTCACCACTGCTACTCTTCTGGTAGAAAAATGGGTTGGAGGGGGACGAGCTGGGGATTCTGGTTGCAAAGTTCCCACTCCTTTGTCCTAGAACTGAACCCAGGGGTGCAGGAGGCTCACCTCTTACAATCCAGGAGCAGTTTGGTTTGGGCCAGGTGTACGGGCTACCTTTTCTGAAATATTCAGCTAACTCGATTCTTTCACATTGCTGCACGTCTCTGTTGTTGCCAAGACCTCTGGGAAGTAACACAACCTCTTCCTGACCACAGAAGCCAAATGGAAGTCGACCCTCCCACCTAGGTTTGCACGGGCTCCTGATTGTGAATAACAGGTAACCTTGAGACAGCCAATGGGGACGAGGGTTAGGGAGAAGTCGTGGCTAGGTCGTGGGAGTTAGGATTACTGGAAAGAGGGTTAGGAAACTTGAATGGATAGGGAGGGAGAATGCAGAGAAAGAGACATAACAGAAGTACCAAACGACATGTACTAAAGCATTCACATTAATGGCTGCCCAAGCCTCCTCTCTTCAAAGGGAGCTCCTCGAGCCCTTGCACAACTATGATACATGAGTATCCTTCCTTAATGAAGGGTCCCTGCTTTCCGCATCTCACCCTCCTGTGCTCCTGCCGGAGCAATCTGATACCCACTCATTGCGATTGGAAGCACACGGTTGCATGACAATTTACAAGCACATAGACTAGTCCCTTTAGACTCAGAAGCAAGCAGCACAAAGAGCACGTGACACACAACAACATGGAAGCATTAGCAGAGAATTAGTGGCAACAAAGATTCTTCTGCTCCATCCTTTCCTTGAACGGTGGCCCACATGTCAGGGAAATGTCTCCAATGAACACAATTCCCCCTGTAACTTAATCTCATGTTCAGAAGTTCAGCCCATACCTGCATAATCCGGAATCACCGGTAAGCAGCACGGGCCGAGGCGAGGCTTAAAAGGTTGCCACGGCAGCCTCACCTCCACGTGCCTTGTCAGGCGCATGCCGCCCTACCAGCCAAGAGTCACGGAAACTGTAGTTTACCCATACTGAACGGGCCCTGAGGACTGACACCTCCAGGGTTTATGAGCCCTCACATTGTTGCTCTTGCCACAATGAAACAGTCCAGCACCCCAATTCCCAGATAGTCCTGCACCTCACTTCCCGTTCCCCACAGCTGGTGCTTTATTTGTGTGTTATGAGTACATGTGGCCAAATGGCCTTCCAGAGTAACTCTGACTTGTGTCTTCCTGCGCCTTCCTTAGTTCCTGCACCACAGAGCAAATGTATCGAGCCAGAAAATAATTAAATGATGGACTGGGGGGGGGGGGGTATAACCAGCATGAAGAGACCATCTTCCCACTCCTCCCTTCATTGCAATTATCATCAAACAAGCAGGTGCACGTCAGCTGAATCCAAACTTTGCTGCACTCAACTTCCAACGGAGTGATCAGTCTGGATTCTGGCTGCGACGCAGCACAGAGACTGCCACCATGTAGATCACCAACGGTGCTCTCCGCTCATTGGATAAAAGTGATCCCTCTCCACAACTTCAGCTTAATCAGCCTACTGCCTTCCAGGCACTTGTTTACAAAGAACTTCCCAAAGTACATCCTGGTCTCATGTGGTTTGATGACTCAGTTCTACTGTGTACTGTGGTTAGCCTATTTACTCATGGACAGACATCAGCCCCTCCCGATTCCCAACTTGCAGAGCGCCAAAATAACTTAATCCAATCACACATCGGTTTCAAACTCTTCATGCTACCAATCAGCGAGCTCCTCTTAAACCGTGACATCAAGGTGCACCAATGGACTGATAACACCCTAGAGGTTGAGGAGACCATAACATAAAGACAACTCCATCAAGATCACCCATCTTCTGAGACTCTGGGCATCATGGCGAGTTCGGCAGAAACCTGACGGTGCTACCAGCGGGCTGCCGCCAAACTCCTAACGCTGTTCCGCCGCCTGATATCAGGTGGAGGAAAATGTAAGTAGGACTCCATGGGAATGGGGACATGGAAGCACTGGCACCATTGCTTACGTGACAACCATGCCTGCAGCATCCAGTGCCCTCGGTAGGTCGCACCTGCTGGGAGAAATGGCACCTGCAGGTATATTTGTAGTCTGGCGGTCCGGAAAGGGTGCCGGTACGCTGTAACCGACACCCTTATTTAAGACTGCTAGGCTTATAATGAGGCCCTCTGTCTCCTACACGCTCAAGCATGTATGTTAACATGCAGTGGAGTCATATTTACTTATATTTGAAGTCTCTCTACTGGTGAGGTACTTCAAGTGGTTGAATGTCTTATGCAGAGTTGTGTTGGTTAAATTGAGGTCACAGTGTGTCTGCATTTTGACTGATAAAACTGTGTACCATTGGGTCATGGGGTGTTAGACTCCTTAGTTAGCGGAATCCGCTGCATACACAGTATAACTAGGGTGGCGGGAGGGTTTTAGCTCATGTTCTAAGCTCCCACCACTGACACCAGATATACCAATCACCACAAGTGTGAGTTGTGGATGGGCCAGTTCCGCCCATGTTTTGACCGTCTGAGGCTGATAAATGAAGCTATTATTGCACCGCTTAGAAGCCGTGTGAGTCCAGCATGAGGCACTAGATAATACAGGGAAGCCAGCACTAGATGGGTAAGCGCCGGTCTTAGGCCTGTAGTAACGTGACGTCACTGGCCTTCTCACAGGTGACAGAGAGCTCTCAGCAGAACTACAGCTGCTACAGAAACACCTAATAAAAGCCCCGGCAAGCTTTGTAGATTCCTTCCTTTTCAATTGAGTTTTTCTCAGTTCACAAATATGGAGGCATTTCTGGGGGTTTATCTAGTTAATGCCCTCCTTGCCTTTCCATGGGACAGCAGGAGCCTATTTGCAGGATAAAACTGATTTCAGTTGATTTGTGTTAAACTGCATGGAATATTCTTTTGTAACGCATTGATAGTCATATATCAATGTGTCTTTCCAGTTCATGCGATTCTTCATGCATTCAACATATCAACAACAGGGATATATATCTCAGGCCTCAGGCTGATCAGAAGATCTGGGGCCCGATTCATAGAAAAAGCACAACGTCCCTGCAAAGTACTCTGCGCGTATTCATGGAATTCTAACTGCAAACTAAAGAAAATAGAGTAGCACCCGGAATGCCCACAACACGCCCCCACGTAACCAGAAACCAGCGACATATACCAACCTTTGCGCCTACCATATCCACACCATCAAGCACCCTGGCAATACTGTGGGCTGTCCCCACAAAACCAAGGCAGCACCGCGATACTGTCTATGAACCCCCATTACCCTAAAAGGCACCTTGTTAATCTGCATACCATTTTGCATAACTCAAGGCAGTGCCCGGTAAACCTTTGTACAAATCCCCGCAATACAACGTAGCCCCACTAATCTGTATATGATCACCCCTAACTGCAAGCGGCACCTGAACTACATGCCGTCACCCCTAAATTGCTATGTTAACATTACCTCTGTGCGTTGGATCCTATGCACATAGTGCTTTGCGCCTCCTATCATGTGGCGCTATATTCACAAGGTTTGCGTTGTCAAACTAGAAATTATATCGTGCCTCCTATTGCTATGAATATATGTAAATTGGCCTACGCCAAGCTGCTAACAAGCTGCTTATAAACTACATGTGAATAAACTCGCATTGCAAGGTCCTGACCTTAGAAACCATGTAAACGGCCATTTTGGGTCAAGCTGCCATTTTAGGTTTTCTTGCTCTATAAAGTCACCATGTGAGCTAAAATGGTGGCCTATGTCATTCAGAACAGAACTCGATTGTCATGAACTCTGTACAGCTAATGTATAACTTGCCTTCAGGCCTCTTGTTAGGGTCATGAGCTGAGACCTTGTCCTTCTGCTGACCTGTGTGTAATGGATTACCTGTATCCCCGAAACTGATCTATAATTGAATGAGAACACCTGCTTAACTATATTGTATAAATTAAGTCCTGCATTGTAATGTTAGGCCTAGAGCATACATTATTACCATTTCTTCTTGTTAATGTATAAACCTAAGATGAACTAGATTTGACCTGGCAAGGGACCCTAGAGCAGTAACTTATTTATGGAATGGTTAACCTGCAGAAAGGCTGGACAACAGGCTGGAAAAATGTATAAAAGCCTGACTGTTTCAATGAATATTTGCACTCACTGAGCACACCGAACCACGCCGGAGTTCGCTGTGTTGTACTGAGGGTTGATAGCTATCTGAATTTTGTTCTGTTCTTTTGTAACTGGATTCAGTATAAAATAAAGTACTTTGTATGTTCCTTTGTAACCTGTGTTTGGTGTGTTTCCTTTTTGGTTACCCTGCCTCATATTATTTCCTTGTTTTCACAGCATGTGACTTTTCCTGATGTGAAGTTGCGTGCTGAAATGCATGAATTCACTTGGGTTTGTGCTTGACTGGGCATGGTGATTTCTTTGCGTAGCCCATCCCTAAACACATCCACGTTATTCCTTGTTCTTCCTCATTTTGCCAGAAGAAAGGAAATATGCATGTTCCGTCCCCTATTTATTTCTTTAAGTAGGCCTGTCTCACACTTTGCATGGAGTGTCGCGCAAAGTGCTTGACTGCAGGCAAAGATGTGACTGACCCGCACAGAGTTCTGGAAATACACCCAAAGTCTGATCCATGAATCAGGAAAAGGAGTTTTGCACGTTAACAAGAGTGCAAAATCACGTTTCAGCGTGTAGAACATTCTATGAATCAGGCCTCAAGTGTGAAAGGATGTGATGGCGTGGTATTATACAGAATGAAATACTCCCAGGTTGTACATTAAAAGGACATTGCAGGTCACCTTTCAAAGTAACTCAATCCTCACGCCTCGATTCATTCCTGAACTGCTCGGTGCAATGTGAATATTAGGGGACACTTCCTCCCATATATAACAGCTTAATATAATAATAATAATTACATTCTTTACATAAGCTTCTCGACTTGCTTATTTTGTTTTTAAACTGTGTTGAACCTGCTGATAAGATGTATGTGCATTAATCAATGAGCAATGAACCAGTCAAGGGTTTAGATGCAAAGGCGGTCTGCACCATGCCTGTCTATGAAAGGCTGGGTGGGGCTGGGGCAGAGTCACTCGCCTGAGAGTCATGCAGTTCTCCCAGCTCCTGCTGCAGGAACCTTACAGATGGGAACACAGGGCACAGCTTCACCAAGAGGTCTCATATGCCCACCGGCCTGCCCTGCTCCGAAGTCCCTGACATGAGGACTGAGCTCAGTAGCGCCACACAGAGCCAGCCTGGGTACAGGGCACAGACGTTGGATTGCAATGGGCAGCACCACATATACCTTGTGCACAAAGAGCCTGTAGGGCTGACAAATGAGCAGCAGTCGGGACCCCAACTCTATTCAGAGACCCCTGACGGGGTACTTGGGCCGGCGAACGCCAGTGGGGCATTTGCAATGCCAACAGCTTTGTTGGGCCCCAGACAGCCCTCATTGACAGCTGGTTCCGCTTAATGCCGGCAACACAGTTACACATTGTGTTGAAGTGAAGCGGCTAATGCGGATTAAACGTGGCCAGTGACCGCAACATGCACCCCGCAGACTCCCTGCAGGTTCCCACCCTTAGGATTCGGGACGTGGGCGGGTCGCCATGCATGCGGGGGCTAGCAGCCTCCACGGGGAGTCTGCATGTCTGTGCCCTTAGCCTCCTTCCAGGGTCTCCACAAGTGGCCAAAGACAGCATTTCTCAGCTCTGCAGCCGATGGCAAGGCGCTGATGAAGGCCTGGAGCAAGTCCAGTCACGAAAGTCACTTTTTTTCACGCTCAAGCACTTTTGTTAGCATACTTTTTTCTTTCACATTTTCCCGTTAATTCGTTTTGTTCCAATAACCAGTGATCTTGTGAGTGCTGCCTCTAACTTTGCTCACACCTCGCTGCATTTTGTGTCTGTGCTTTGCACTTTCACACACCCCACTCACGCCACACACACCCCAAACCCGCGTCCTTAGATTGTTTTTCTCAAACCTTTAAGGACCCAGCGTCTAGAATCGGGTTAAAGTTCCTCTGAGGGTTTGATCGCTGTTCTCTGCACCGACACTGAGTGGCAAAGGGGTTCTGCCACTTAGAATAAAGCAAATGCCCGCCCCTGTGGCCTTTTAGTCATAACGAGAATGTGGATACTTTTCCAAGCTTGGCACATCAGAAAAAGTGTCGGTAAAAGTGGTGGCACACTTTTAGCATCACTTTTCCCAATCCGCTGGATTTCCCGGGATTTGGTAGGCAGATATAGAGAGCTGGAAAGGGTTAGCGCGCCTGTCTGCGTCTCCAGTCCACTTGCCACATCCGCTTGCATTTCCGATGGATCCCTATGGAATCCGCCTGCTTTTGCACTTGCTAAAAGCAGGTGTGTATTTCTTAAGAATCCGGTGTGAATGCCTCCTGCAGTCGCTAATCGTGGGAGGCATTTAAAGTGCCTGCATCACACTTCACCGCGGCATGGCTGAGGCGAGTGGAAGTGCCAGGAGGCGTAGCTCTGCTTGGAAGTGCTCCTCTCCCTGAAATGCAGGTCTCCAAAGTAAATGCAGCCCCGATGAGGCCCCACGCGCAGGTTCTGAATTGTGGCGCCCCTTGCTCATGCAAGATGTATCCAAACGCACAATCACAGAGTCTGGGAGTTGTAAGACCCTGAGGTTCCAGTGCACTGATGTTTGACTTTCATAAATCAGAGTCGATCAAGCTGCACCTGCCACAGCATCGCCCAGTAACCTTTGCTGCAAGTTCCCCTCCAATTCAACACTGCCGAGCGATGCATTGTGGGTATGCAAATTAGCTCTAAATGATGCATTTTTACTTCATTTGCAAAAAGTGTTTCTGTTTTAGCGGGCCATGCTATTTTATACACAGCTTCATCAATGCAAGAAAGACAGCGTTAAAACTTGCAAACTTGAAGGCTTGGAAGCTTGATGGCTTGAAAGCCTGCAGGCTTGAAAGCTTGAAAGTGTGAAGGCTTGAACGCTTGAAGGCTTGCAGGCTTGAAAGCTTGAAAGTGTGAAGGCTTGAACGCTTGAAGGCTTGCAGGCTTGAAGGTTTGAAAGCTTGAAGGCTTGACGGCTTGAAAGCTTGAAGGCTTGATGGTGATCCCGAAGGCCGAGGGGGGAACATTTGTTTGACTTATGGGACCTCGAAATGGTCAATGGTAAAACCATTAGCGATTACCCAGGACGCCACACTTGGTCTAATGGAATCTCCTGCATCACTCTAGATTACATCTTTGTCTGCCCAAGATTGTATGAGGCGGTGGATGACAGGCAAGTGATCCCTAACGAGTGGAGTGACCATGCCACACTCATATGCAAATTGAAAATCAGGGTAAAAGACCCCCCTGCCACTAACATGGGTAACATTAAGCTAAACAAAGCAGGCTCACGGACCAGCTGGTCGGATAAAAATGTGGCCCACGCCGTGGCAGCTTTGACTAGTGACAACTTACTACTTCTACTGAATTTTGGGGAGATGACGATTAATTCCATCGAAAATTGGATCTACTCTTTTGTTGAGAATCATGCAGTTTGTCGTATAGGGGCCATGACCAGCTGGGGGAAAAAAAGCCTCCTTTTGATAAAATGATCAGAGATGTCAAGAGAGAGTGTAGAGCAGAACTTCCGCTTGCCAAGAGACGAGCATGGGCCCCAGACCAATATTATATCAAGGTAAGGAGTGTCAAAAATAGATATAGAGCTATTATCAAGGCCAAAAGGAAATCTGATAAAATCTTGTCTTGGCAAAGGCTAGTAAATATGATTTGTACAGGTAAAACCCGTAATATATGGGCTTTGCTGGGTGAAGCGCAGGGCACTGTACAAGGCCCATTAGTTAATCCTATTAAGGCCAAAACATGGATAGCATTCCTTGAAAATCGAAATGCCAAGGAAGTTACGGAGGAATCCTGCACATTGATCAAAATGCTGTTAATCCCTCCTATTAATGCATCTTATGAAATGGTGATAAATATAATTATGGAATTAAAATCCTCACGTGCCCCAGGCCTTAATGGACTAGCAAACATTGTGATGAAGTCCCAACCCGAATTTTGGGCATCACTACTAGTTATCATGTTTAAAAAGATCTTAAATGAGGGGAAAATACCTCGATCCTGGCAAACGGCGGTTCTTATACCGGTCTTTAAAAAGGGCAATCGAGTGGACCCCAGTAATTATAGACTCCTTTCAATGTTAGATGCCACGGGGAAGATATTTGCCTCACTCTTATTAAAGGAGCTACAGCTCTGGGCAGAGCAAGCTGATATACTTTGCAAATTCCAGAGTGGATTTAGGCAGGGCTACTCCACGGCGCACAACATCATGGTTATGGACCTCCTACGGACACGAGCAAGATCAGGGGGGCAGCCTCCATTATATGCCCTCTATATAGACTTCTCTGTGGCATTCGATTATATTCCCAGAGATTGTCTTTGGCAGAAGCTAAAATCAATGGGCTGCCCTGAGTGCCTGACTTACTATCTCAGATTGCTCCATCAGAATACTTCTGTCAAAGTAAAACTGGATGAGGAAGGTCATACCGCCAGAAGCATGCTCCAAAACAGGGGGGTCAAACAAGGTGGTGTCACGGCTCCTTTAATATATAATCTATACGTATATGACATCCCCGTGGCCATTAGGGCTGCGACAAACTGCCCACCAAAAATAGGAGATTCCATCTGTCCTGTTCTTGCCTATGCTGATGACCTAGTAATAATACTTGACCACACCATCAGTGGGCTATGTAGGTCGGCCTTTGCCCTGTGGGAAAACACAGAGAGAAACGGCCTTAAAATTAACCTGGAAAAAACTAAGGCAATGAGATTTACCAAAAAGAATACTTCTCGTGTGCAGCTTAGAGTGGGCCTCGATATCATCGCCTACACTCCTCATTATCGTTATTTAGGAGTCGAATTTGAGAACAGCGGTGACTATGGAATATGCAAACAGTCACGCATTTCAAGAGCGGCACAATTAACCGCCCTGTTCCACAGATTCACAGTAAATCAGGGAGGTTTTACTATCTGGGGCAAACGTCAACTTTATGTTCAAGTATTGTCCCCTGTGATCACCTATGGTTTGGAAGCTCTCCTCAACACTGACCTGAAATGGTTACAGGTGATAGAAGGACAATTTTGGCCCTCTATCCTGGGCCTACCACCAGGAATTCCTATGGAAATAATAAGATTAGAATTGGGGCTGACCTCGTTGAAAGCTCTAGTTGTAAAAAAACGAGCCCTACTCTATCTGAAAATGAGTGGTGAAACCAATTACGGGCTACTAAAGGCTGTCCATCAAGAGATCTCTAAGGTTGATCCCCCGTGTCCCGCGAAGGAGCAAATGTCCAAATTGCTGACGGCCATTGGGTGGCAAACCCGGGTGGGTAGTGTTACAGAAGAAGTACAGAGGGCCCCGGGTAAACTTACAGATCTCTGGGACTGGCTTGAGAACTACGATCATCTCCGGAAGCTGAAAAGCTATCAGTTTGTCCAGTACAGACTGTACAACTTTAATAAACCTCAGAGCTACCTCAATCTGTGCCCCGATGTGAGACTCAGACGCTTCATTTTACTTTTAAGGCTCGAACAACTACCTACGTTAATGATCACTGTGAGAAGAGACATGATCGCTCCAGAACTACGACTTTGCCGACTATGCAAGAAAGTGAATCAGCCAGAGACGGCCAGACATTTGTTGACTGAATGCCATAAAATGCTAAGTGCCATAAACCTTGGTTTGGGCATTTTTGTGCACAATCATGAATACATCAAAGAGGAACTATTTTGGCATCACTGCATTAATTCCAAGAGCATGAGGCTCCTGACGGCATTGTACAATATTTGGCTGAAGGTGGAAACAAGCCTCAATATAACTACAAAGGAAGACACACAGATGCCTCACTGTACAGTCACTGCTGAAGCTTAAGTGATTCCGCTGTTTGTCATGGGTTTGCATCCAAACAGGAACTGCTACAATAGTAAACCATCATTGCTATGTTAACCAAATGCTGGAAGTCCGCCATGTAGAGTAGCTGTCATTATGAGGCATTGTATGGTTCTTGATCTATCACTAATTCAAGATTATTGTTATCTTAAAGCTTTGTGATGATGACATGAAGGTGTGTTTGCTCAGGGAATTTGATGCTTTTCCCTTTACTTGTATTTCTGCAGTGAAATTGCTATTTGTTCCCTTTTTATGATAACTTTTATTCTTTGTATGTTTTTTCTTATGTAAAAGCTATATTAATGTGTAAGGTTTCAATGTAAACTACATCACAATAAATATTACATTAAATTGAAGGCTGAAAGCTTGAAGGCTTGAAGGCTTGAATGTTTGACGGCTTGACGGCTTGAAAGCTTGAAGGCTTGATGGCTTGATAGCTTGAAAGCTTGAAGGCTTGAAGGCTTGAAGGCTTGAAGGCTTGAAAGCTTGAAGGCTGGATGACTTGAAGGCTTGAAAGCTTGATGGCTTGAAAGCTTGCAGGCGTGAAAGCTTGAAAGCTATCTATCTTGGGTTGATTAAGCTGTGCACAGACTACTGCTGCTCTATTAGAGAAAAACATAGGGTGCAAAATCTTAGATAAATTGCCTACCCACAATGCATTGCTCAGCGGTGCTGAATTGGAGGTGAACTTCCAGGGATGGCTACTGGGTGGCATGTGTGTCTTATTAGCTGACATGGCCGATTCTGCTCTCACTTTTAAGACTAGAAGGGTTTATGCATAACACACCATAAGATTTATAGTGTTCGTTTTCATACATAAGACACCCCAGGGGCTCTGCATGGACTCCCCGCCCGACTCCATGTGACGTCATTCCCCTTCACGTGACCGACGTTCTGAAAGCCGGGCTCAATTCCTGATGCCTATATATTGATGGTAAACATTGAGCGTTTCCCTGGCCTGCTTACATGCATAAGCAATATTCATTCTAAGCTCATCATATCTCAACACTGATCCAGCTCAAGCGAAGGAACCAAGAAAGAGAGGGTGATACGAGAGTGGGAGGGACCGCCAGAGCACACATCACTCACGCCTGCACAGGAGCAAAGGACCCACGGGAGGTCGAGTGGTACTTGGGACTTACCCGAGGATGAAGTTGGCTAAATCAATGCAGTCTGGCCCCCATCGTGCCAGGCCACTGGCAGCCAGTGGGTCTGGGATTATCCCTGCAGTTTCCCACTCTCACTGGACAGCTTTTCATCTAAGTCCCTTAATGAAAAAAAGAGCTCAGAAGGCCTAAACCACACCCCCTCTCGATTGACAAAGGCTGCAAGGTCTTTCATCTGGGCCCCTGCAGAGGAGATTAAATGGGGGGGGGGGGACGGGGAGGGTTTGGAAAGTAAACATTTGATCAAAATGAAAAGCAAGGCCATCCTTGTGATGACCCGAGAGGCCGTCCGCATCAGTCCTGTGAGGACCTGCCCATGGGTAACAACTGGCAGAGGCTGCCCGGGCATCTCACAGCTGTGGCATTACTCTATCACAAGGCAAAGTGGAAGCTCGCCGAGGAGAGGTTCTGTGCATGTGACTGACTGTGTAGGTGCCTGCCAAAGCATGTGCGCACTGCTGTGCATGTGCAGGCCCGTGCCTGCATGTGCGTGCCTGTGGCTGTGCATGTCTGTATGTGTGTGTGCTCGTGCTGCTGGGCAGGTCTGTGCTTGCATGTGTGTATCTGTGGATTTGCATTTCTCTATGTGTGCTCAGGTGCGTGTGTGTGTGTGCGTGCTGCTGTGCATGTGCAGGCCTGTAGCTGCATATCTGTGTCTTTGGATGTGCATGTCTGTATGTGTGCCCAGGTGCATGTGTGTGTGAGAGCAGCGCTGGTCAATGGGCCGGCTGTTGCGGGGTCCGAGATCCGGCATCAGATATCTCCCTGAATCTCAGGACCCAGCCAGCCCCAGCCCTGACAAGCCTTTACCGAGCCTCCAGCTTCCCTGAGCCTGATCTAATCTGCTCGGTGCTCCTTTCTACAGCCTCATTCGTGTGTTTGCAGTTCCTATTTGCTTTGCCTGTTTCTTTCTTCTGGCCTGAAAGAGACCCCACGGGAATCAATGTTCCATGACTATCATTGGGGTGGGGGCCATCACTGTTATAAGTCGGATCTCTACATGCTTGGCTCACTTTTGTTTGCAAAATATGCATTTGACACTATAGTAAAAAACAAAAAAGTAATTTCCACACTCAAAAATGCTGCTTAAACTTGCATTCCCTGGTGTGGAGATGTCAGTATCCACATGTCACCTGTTGTTTACTGTGGGTTTTCATTTTATCAATGTATTGCGTGACGTTCATGTTTCCTAAATGTACTTTTCACCTTGCACTGCATGTGACTGTATAGTCACTGCACTCTGTATACTAGCTGTTTATTTCTGTCAAGTGCTTACATGTTCCCCAACATTACCTATATTGTGTACCTTCCTAATCCCTATTGCTGCTTGTTTGTGGCACACTGGACACTGTTCACTTGGGGTCTCAACTCCCAAGCAACCAGCCTACAGCCAGTAACAAAGGATCACATTCCTCCGAAAGGCCTGGCCTTCTCCCCTGTCGGAAAACCTCCTTAAGCCAGACACCAGCCCCAGTGTAATCTATCGCCTAGGACTGAATCTTTACTCTCCTTCCATGAGACCATCCTCCCCTACCCAGTGACAGTTGGCCTGCCCTCTGTAAGACACCAAGCTAGCTCCTGCTGGGAACCTACATTCCCCACCCAACAATTAGAGTGTCCTTTGGCCCCAACTGCTCTGTACTGTATAACTTAATCTCCCCATACCCTAAAGTTAACATCCCATCTGGGCACAAACTGCCAACGCCCATGACCTGGGAATCACACAAAATACCTGAAAGGATGTGTCCCACTTGCATCCCATCTCTCCTGGAAATGGCATTGACAGCACTTGCCCAAACAAACACTTTCCCGGGTGAACGGGCTGGCCCTGGAAATGACCCGGAAACACCTGCCCAAACAAACACTTTCCCGGGTGAACGGGCTAGCCCTGGAAATTACCCGGAAACACCTGCCCAAACCAACACTTTCCCGGGTGAACGGGCTAGCCCTGGAAATTACCCGGAAACACCTGCCCAAACAAACACTTTCCCGGGTGAAGGGGCTGGCCCTGGAAATTACACGGAAACATCTGCCCAAACAAACACTTGCCTGGGTGAAGGGGCTGGCCCTGGAAATGACCCGGAAACACCTGCCCAAACAACACTTGCCTGGGTGAAGGGGCTGGCCCTGGAAATGACCCGGAAACACCTGCCCAAACAAACACTTTCCCGGGTGAACGGGCTGGCCCTGGAAATGACCCGGAAACACCTGCACAAACAAACACTTTCCCGGGTGAACGGGCTAGCCCTGGAAATTACCCGGAAACACCTGCCCAAACAAACACTTTCCCGGGTGAACGGGCTAGCCCTGGAATTGACCCGGAAACACCTGCCCAAACAAACACTTTCCCGGGTGAAGGGGCTGGCCCTGGAAATTACACGGAAACACCTGCCCAAACAAACACTTGCCTGGGTGATGGGGCTGGCCCTGGAAATGACCCGGAAACACCTGCCCAAACAACACTTGCTTGGGTGAAGGGGCTGGCCCTGGAAATGACCCGGAAACACCTGCCCAAACAAACACTTTCCCGGGTGAACCGGCTGGCCCTGGAAATTACCCGGAAACACCTGCCCAAACAAACACTTGCCTGGGTGAAGGGGCTGGCCCTGGAAATGACTCGGAAACACCTGCCCAAACAACACTTGCCTGGGTGAAGGGGCTGGCCCTGGAAATGACCCGGAAACACCTGCCCAAACAAACACTTGCCTGGGCGAGAGGCCAGCCTGGCAGTGGGCAGGACAACAGCCTTGTATAAGCTTGTGGATTGAGGACTGAGGGCACGTTCTTCTTTTTATGTGGCTGCTGGCAGTGTGTGCTGAGAGTGTGGGCTGAGGGCAGAGAGGCACATCTAAGGTACCCTTGTCCCAAGTCTACCCTTTATTTTCTCCCTCTCACTAAACTGTTCTATTTCTCCTCTCTGCCCAGCTAATGCCAGGTCTGAGTCTCTTTTCCCTGTTTCACAGTCTCCCCGTCTTTGTCTCCCTGTGTCTCTTTCTTCCTGTGTGTCACTCTCTGTGCCAGTGGGTGTGTCTAGCTAGCCCAGTGCATCTAATGTATCCTGCTGGCAATGAGATTACTCCTCTTCATGTAATAAATCTGTTCCTGTTTTTACAAAGACTTTGGTGTCTTCATTGTGTTCCTACTTTTCAGTGCAGCCTGCCTGTTATTGCAAGAGGGGGGACCCAGTCCGTCTGAGTAAACAAAGTACCGCCACAGGGTCTGATGACTCCCTGGTCCAAAACTGTGGCCCTGCCTGGAGTCGCCCTCATGGCCTCCCCCATGTTGGCCTGCCTCCCACTTCTATACTAGTTTTCTTTGAAATGTATTTCTTTTTTTTGTTGGACTACCACACAAATACATACCCTTCAATTGCTATGCTCCTTCCTTTGTGTTTTATCACAGGTTATGTTTATAAAGATGTAATATGCTTGTCAAACTGCTTAATCAGAAATAAATGCTTCTGTGGTGCTGACATCAGTTATTTGGAAATTAAACTGCGAGTTCATAGCCGTCACTACAGGGACAGAAATACCCCCACCTCTGCCCTGAATATAAGCAAGGGACTGGCACAGCCCATGCAATGGCCAAACATGTCACGGTTTATTACACAGCACAAGACCGCCAGGGAACTCCATCCCCTACACTGAATGTGGCACACAAAAAAACACTTTTTATTTTTGGTATACTGTGGATTCTTTTTGAGTAGGCCTCCAACCCATCTCACACCCAACCTTCACCAGAACCCTGTGTCACAATGGACTAGGAACCAGGCTGGTGTGTATTTATAAGATATTGTATTAATCTATTATTCAATGTAAATAAGGATAATCAAAATACAACAACCAAGAAAATTGTGGCAACACAAATGCAATATCCTATCTAGAGTGAACAGGTTAAAATAGACTGTTACACTCACTTTTGTTTTAATTACAAAACAAGAAAATGGCCATTCCACACAAAGTGATAGTACTTGCAGTTAAGCAACCCCCCTGCTATACTCACCCTCAAACATCAATTGGACTTGATTCCTTTGAATGGAAGGCAATGGCAAGGAATAAGGATATAGGGGGGAAATCGGTTTTGAGGTGAAGCTCAAAACCACAATATGGGAAGCCAGCAAAGAAAGGGAAAATCTGTTTTTGGAGCAAAATGGAAGAATGGGGTTTTAATTATTTCTCACAACTGCTGGGGGACAGAATAGAAGAACATTCGTATTTCTTACACTTAGGAGACAGGCAAAGTTTCAAACAATACTAATCAGCATACCAGGGCAAAATAGAAATAAAGTAGGTAAATAGTTTTTTGGGTGAAAGCAAATGCAAAGCGAAAATACAGTAGCAAATGGAAATTCATTTACACTGAGGCTTACAATGACAGGCTCTGGGACATGAGTTTAGCTCACAAAACTAAATTGTTTTTGGTTCAGGCTGACAGTTGCAAAGAGGAATGACACTGGCAAATACAAATTCGCTTAGCAGGGCATAATTTAAACACAGAGACATTTGTTGTTCAGCTCAATAGGGGATTGATTCTTTTAGGCAACACATTTATGACTATACCAATTAACAAAAAAAACTGGGAAAAAAAGCTTGTTGGTTTCAAACTCCACCAATCCCGATCCTGTGAAATTCAATGGGGGAATTAATTGATTTACTTAGAAAAATACTAAGGATTTACACAGACAAAATAGGGTTTTTTCAATGGGGATATGCTAACATGCACAGGCAAACAAGAGATGGCAGTTGGGGTTTTCAATGGGGAAATATTGGATGTACTGCTACAAAATGAAGGGCTTATGCAATTTAGGGCTGGGTGTATTTCTTGTTACATAGTAAGCCTTTGTTTAAGTTTCAGGAAAGCCAGCTGCATCTCAGGAAACTCCACTCTCAAAGATGGTAAGTTTCAGCTGCCTTCTCTACGTCCTCCTTTTCTGTCCCCCCTTTTTTGTGTCTTGAGTCCTAGAACAGTCCCCTTTATATAGCAGAAATGACATCACTAATTTTACAATCTGGAGGAATTACCCTACAAAAATCCCTGTCGCTAGGATTGGACAGTTACCCTCGCTCTCTCTCTTCGCCCCCAGTCAGGATTGGTTTAGGAGTTGGGAACATCATCTATCTTTTTCCATTCGTCACTCTCCTTTGTTCTCTTTTCAACTTTTTGGCAAAAACTAGTTATGTATCACAGCTTCCTAATTGTACTTTCACTGCCATACAAAACCTATATTTTGTTTTAGCTGATTATGGGGTTATTTAATAAGACAACCACCAAATCTGTATGATGTAGCATGGCCATGTGTCAGATTGTTGTTGATTTATAAAATGTACAACAGTTATGTATATGTATGTCATCGAGCATATTCCTAATTGCATTGTCCATTGTCCACCCTTTCACCAACTCTCACATTTGTAACATGTACAAATTAGCCAGAAACCTAGTCTAACTGGCCATTACAGTTCCCAGAGTCATAGGTAGAGGCATTTTATACCCCCAAAACCACCTGGAAAATACATGAGAAATGACATCAAAATTTAATTGATCCTCAGTCTGATTGCTGCGCAAAATGCCGAACAATTAAATAGTCTATTATATTAATGATGCGTGTTGCTGTCAGCAAATAGGATGGCTGCTTCATCCCCCACAGCCATCTGTTGTCCTGGGTCAGCATGCGACCAGTGATTTCTATGTGTCTCTTTGAAGTTAGTGCAACAAGGATTCACACTTTTTAGTCATGCTTCAGCCAATGATGGCTTTCTCTTGAAGTCCCTGCTTTCCTGCCAGCAAGTATGTATGTTAGTGAATATTGATGCCTTCAGCAGCATCAATTTGGATTGCCGGGTAATTAGATGGGAGGTGTGTCACTGGAGTTTTGTGGGTGAAACATATATACATTGCTTTGGTCAACCCACACATGCTGTTCAGCTTTCCTGACATTTTTCTGTGAGCAGTGACATATTTTTTCATTGTGGTTTATTAAATACGTTTTATTTGCAAACACATGTGCCTGCCGTTTTTGCTTTCAATGTTTAAAAATGGTTTCCTTGTCACAGGATTCTTGGATTCCTCTTTCTTATGTGAATTAATCTACTGCTTGTCCATGGATAATGACAGGTAGGCCCCTTTGCCCACGGTTCTTTAATTTTTCATGAGCAAGAAAAGAAAAAGCCAAGCCGTTTTTGTTGCAGTGTTTAAATTCCTGCCATTCCTATGACAGTGAAAGTAAAAGCCGAGCCGTTTTTGTTACAGTGTTTAAATTCCTGCCATTCATTTGCAAGGGAATGCAAAAGCCAGGCCGTTTTTGTTCCAGTGTTTAAATTCCTGCCATTCATATGACAGGGAAAGCAAAAGCCAGGCCATTTTTGGTTGCAGTGTTTAAACGGCTGCTATTCATGTGAAAGGGACCTCTGTTTGGGTCCTTTAAATGCACCACACAAACACATTTTATAGCACTTATTTTGTATAAGGAACTTCAAAAAGTAATAATATTAACAACCAGTGAGTTGTTAGTATATAACATCCAGCAACTGTCTCTCAACCTGATGGGCTACCCTGGTATTATTGTACTGTGGAGCCTGTCTATGAATCCCTTAATGTGCTAAAAATAACTGCATTACCAACAATATTGGGGGTGCACCACTGCCATGGAAGTGATTTAAAGTGGAATTGATGTACAGTGTGGAGTTTGTAAAGAAGCAGCATGAAAGAAATTTCACCCTTTTAAAACTGTTACTTTGAATATTTATTTTGAGCGGAGTTGAACGCCAGCTCTGCCCCCTCGAAACACTGCCCCCTTCTCCAAACTCTGCTCCCCCCTTTACATGTTTTCCATTTCCACCACTGTGTGCGGGTGCTGCTTTTTAGCATTCTAAACACACGTTTTCAAAATATGATTTGAACAGGTCTAACACACAGAGGGTATTTACATTAATTGATCTCTGTGTACAAAGCCCGAGTCACTTTTAGGCAGTGAATGTTATGTGAATACAGCAATCACTGCCTTAGATTTGAGACTTATAAGAGAAATCACAGACACTGCGGCAACATGATGTCATGCGCTGGGACCAGTTTATGGCTTTTTTAGGCAATGTTTCAGTGGAGTGCTGTGGCATGTTACATGGAAGCCAAATGTGACATATTTTC
Source organism: Ambystoma mexicanum (assembly GCF_040938575.1). NCBI lineage: Eukaryota > Metazoa > Chordata > Amphibia > Caudata > Ambystomatidae > Ambystoma > Ambystoma mexicanum. The sequence goes on along the minus strand of NC_090932.1, from coordinate 1,695,758,368 downwards.
ACACGGGAATGCATACTCTAATGAATGTCCTTTGATATCCAATCTACGGATTTAGGAGGAAATTCAAGAAGCGGGTGAAACAGCATTCTCATCTCGAAGCTATGGTGGGCATCCATGAGGATCTGTCATCCAGAGTCAACCACACCCCAACACGTCTATTCCACGCTGACATCTTCAGCCTATGCATGGAGACTTGCTTCTTGGGGGTTGTTCCTGTTTTGGGCATTTTCCTGCAAAGACAGATTGGATTTGAGTCACTTGAAGTCACTTTGGTGCCTGAGGCGCTTTGCTGCGCCCCATCTGGCCGGTTGCGCATTTCTCAACTGTTTCCTGAGAACTGACCTTTGTACATTTCACAAAACTGGTTTGTTTCTTAAACAAAATCGGTGCCTGTTATACATCACATTAAAAAAAATATATATACCAGATGCAATTTCCTCGTCCTCATCACATGTGCTCCGCATTTGCTCGCATGTGTTGGCTGGCGATTTCAGCACCAAATTCTCAATTGTCATGAAAGTCACGTGACTGAAAATAGCTCTGCATTTCTGGCTCTCGAAGGTCTGTCATTATTTGGGGTTCATTGATGTATTCAGATTAGGAGGTTCACTTTGTTTTGAAACTTGGCTGACTTGTTAATATCATCAGTTCTGTTAGGAGTCTCAACATGATCACCTCATTCCGAGATTGGAGGTAGCCATGGCGCTATTTGCACCATGGCTGCCTCCAAAACTGTGTCCGCACCGGTCTGGTTGAATGGGGACTTACCTGGACATTCCGACCTGTGCGGACCCAGTAAGTCCCCATTCAACCAACCATTCTCCATTCCCATTTGAGCCCCCATAGGGCTCAATTGGGAATGGGGAAGGTGCTAATTACGGGCCCGTGAATAGCAGGCCCGTTATTAGCACCCTGGTCGCAGCGGGACCCGTAAAGGACGTGTGGTCAGACCATACGTCCTTTACGGTTCACGCTAAGGGACCTCGGAATTGAGCAGTAAGGGATTACCGGCACCGGTCTCCTTACCGGTGCCCTGTCTCCCTTACCGCCCAACTCATAATGACCCCAAATGTCTTCCAGACTCGGGAGCCAGTGTGCAAAGGATTTATTTTAAATAGTTCGGATTCGTGTCTTGGCGTCCAAGTTAAAGGGCCCTGCACTGTGAAGTCGGTCTGAGAGCCCAGGCTCCCATTCCCAGAAAGCGCCCTTGCAGCCACGTGTGAAATGCCTGCATGACTTCTGCAGGTGCCCACAGCAGGACTAGAGGGTGGCGAGTGCTGCTGAATTGGCTCAGATGTGCAGGGATTTAAAGTTAGGTTACAAACCACAGCATGTTGGAAGGACCATGCGTCGCCACTGCCAGCTTGCATTGGCCTATAGGGCAATGGGGCAGTGCCCACATGGCCACTCTGGCTGAGCAGTAAGGGCCAGTTCTCTTCGCCAAGGTGGGCCATTTTCATGACTGCTAGTTTCAACCAATGTTGTTGGCTTAAGGTGCTTAGACTCCATTTCTCACAAACAGTCTTGGGAGGATAGCTCAGGGGCAACGTAATCGCCTTGGAAGCAAGACGACACAGAGCAACACAGGTTTGATCCCCGGTTACACACATAGAAACCTATGGGTATTAAGCGCGTTATAAATAATCTATCAGATCATATAAATGTTCTCCTTGCAATTAAAGGAGAGAAGGAGAGAGACTTACCTGGCGTAAGTCACAGGTAGCTCTTTTGAGAGGCTCAGGTAAAGGAAAGCCCCGAGCCGCCGAGCGGAGAAGCCCGGGTGAAGGCAGAGGCCCCCCACCTGAGTCTCATGACATATTGCAGGCGGGGTGGCCAGAGGTCCAACAAGGCCGCAGCACTTCCAGCAGTGATCCGAGACGGCGTCCCCTGATGCCATGGGGACGCCGCCTGACCATAAGATGGCGGCACATTCTGTGCGGTGATGGATGCACCCCTGACGCTAATGGGGCTGCCCTGACGATTTCCAAAGTGAAGCGAGAGCGGCGGTGAAATCGAGTGGGCCCCCCAAGCCAAGTGTGTTCACCCAGAATATCGTGACAATGCTGCAGGTGCGACATTTAGCACGGATGGACCACCAGCCAATAGGGCCCACCCTGAATATAATACAAGGCCAGGGTGCCCACCAGTGATTATGGCCAGACCCTCACTCATACAGGGGGCCGCCCAGGACAATGAAAGAGCATGGGCTCTGCAGTGAGTGTGGGAGGTCCTGTGTGGTGGATGGGGCCACCTTTAAGCAAGAAGAGGGGACATGCCCCAGCCGTCATTGGTAGGGAACAGGCCCAACCCATTCACCATCCAGCCTTCCGTCCATCCAGCTTCTCTGCCAGTCACCATCCAATCTTGCCTCCACCCAGCTTTGCTTCCAGCAACGAGCTAGTGCCAAAAAGCACAGACTCAGAAATGTACTGTGAAGGGGGTGACTGACTGAAGCATGTTTTATATAGTGTATTTCTTGTATGTGTAACAGGAGGAAGGCTCAGGGGCAACCTGCTTGATTTTGAAGGAAGACAGCGCAGCGCCACACAGGTTTGACTCCTGGCTCCGAGATTAGAGACTAGCCTGCGGTAACGATCAATGTATATATCTAGGTGTAGTTATATGTATATATCAATTAAATGTTAAGTAGGTTAAATGTTATGTAGGGAGGAGGGTTTTTTAATGGGATGCTAAGTAGGTTTAGGATTGAAGTAGGGGTAGGATATGAATTAGTTATGGGGACGTAGAAAAGTAGTGACAGTGGGTTGAGGGGGGTACCCTGATGTGAAGTAGCGGGAGAGTGTGCCAGCCTCCCTGAGGCCACCTGGCGAGATGAGACCATCCACAGAGGCCGTTCTCTGGCCTCATATTCCATGCGGATGGTGAAGTAGGGGGTTTGTTAAAAGGAAGGGTCGGCTGACGTAGCAGGTTCCCAGTTAGTTGCTGCTCATGTCAGGGGAATCCTAGGGAAAGTAAACGTAAACAAGAGATGTAGCGCAGCGCAGCGCAGCTGGGAACGTTACTACGTTGCACAGTAAATAGTCATGTGGGGTTCAGAAGCAATGGAGCGGTCTCTCTCCTGCGTTTGCAGTTGTACATACCAGACTATGTTCATGCATGCCCGCCTAAGTTCATGCATGTCCGCATTTCACAAATAAAGGAGCATGCAAGGGGCCTTCATAGGCTGGACTGTTTATGTGGGTGTGCGACGGGAGAAATCGAGACCAAAAGGCATGTTTTGTTTTTGTTTTGCTGCTATTCAATGTATGGGTCACTTGGCTTGGCCCATTCCTGCAAGACACCAGTGTGAGGTGAGTGCAGAAAGCTCTAAAATACCTTCCCGCGGCTGTAGCGCGGGATTCGTGCTGCGTCTGGCAGTAAAGGGAGTGACTAAAGATGGGAGTGGGTAAGTACAACTCTGAGGAAATGACATCTTATCAATTCATTGTATTTATGAAATAGTCCTAACTTTATTTTATGAATGTTTGAATGAATTATTTGCCTCAAATTATTTTGCCCAATAATGAAAATAATGATGATGTTATTTGTATAATATCACATAAAGATGTAAATATTTAGACATTAGGTCTCACCCCACAGTGGGCCTCATCATCAGTGTGGCTGCATTTCTGTCGGAGATACTGACAAAGTTATTTTTTGTTATCGCTATTCCTTCTCGTGGATGTACCGCCATATTATGAATGGGGTAATGGCGATATTAATACCCCTTTCTGGAGTCGATAAGACTCTGCCGGTGCAGGAAGGAAAGAATCAGAATACAGGCCTTCTCTGTCTACACCCCAATATTCTGGAACCTCCTCTCCATCTGCACCCGACTCACCCCCTCCCTTCCACATTTCAGGAGGGAGCTCAAAATGCTCCTCTTCAAACAATGGCTCCTCACTAACACCAGCGTCCATGCACCCTACACTCCCCACCCTACCTGGGGCTGGGGGATCTGATTCCCAGTGTTTCCCCCTCGGATCGCTTGCAGATGCCCTGCCCACAAATTGCCCTCCCTCCCCTCCCCCATTGTTACCTCCCTGCTCCCTTGTACCTCTGCGCCCCTCAAACGCTCCCTTGCCCCCTATGACCGTAAAGTGCTCCGTTGCTTACTGAATCTAGGTGAATGCTTAATAACTACCATAATAATGATAATAACATGGCCATGGGGATATGTGCAGAATTGCCGGGGGCAGTTATTTCCGCCATGGTGATTCTGACGCTGTTTCGCATTGGCGTGGAGGATGTACCTCCAGCAGTTGTCTGGGGGTAAATGTTTCACTTCGACGCCAACTGTGAATTTGATGGCATGGGCAAGTGTCAATGATGGAAGTACTGCAAGCTTTTCCCCCATTCGCTCCGTCACCCCCAAACTCATAATGAGGCCCAGTAAATCCTTTTCAACATAAATCAAATCGATGTAGTCATGAGCATAGACCTCTGAAACTATGATTCCCATTTACTAGGGCACCTCTTTACATAATATAACAAGGTACAAGGCCATCATTTTCCTATGGGATCTAAACATGTCATTCGACGATATAGGCTCTTTACTGTAGGATATCTAGATCTGATCATATATCGTCTCTCATTTAGAATATATAACAATGTATTGCAAATGGTGATCATGTCCTTAGCAAGCGGCCCGTATACAATTATTCACTTACAAGTGTTGAGGATTATTTTTATTATACATATAGTATTTTGTTTTCTTTTTCTCTGTTTTGGGTGAAACAGTTCAAATGAAATATTTTTTTTATGACCTGGATATTTGTACACTTCATAATTTAATTATTTTAGGTTTTATCCGTTGTATTTTTTTGTGATTGGTTATATATACTATATTTTTTATGTTACTCTTAATTTTGGCAAAATCGGATGTGTCAGAAAGGTGTTTTAAGCCTTAAAATAGACTTACTAGTAGAGAAAGAAGTCCCTTACTTGTGAGTAAAATTCTCTGAATTCATAAGGACTTACCAGTGACTCGCAAACGGATTTACAATTCTCTATTCACATACATTTTGCTGTAAGTAAATAAGTTGGGAGTAAGTTCATCACAATTTCTATCACTGATACAAGCACAAGCGACACTGGCCATTCCCAGGGCCATGTTAAGGAGATTTGTGTGTCAAGAGAGTGTTTAAATGGTGAACATGTACACAGACACAAACGTGTTATGTTACATGTAGTCACACTACTTAAGAGATGTCTTAGTAACTTCAGTGAACACAGTTTGTGAGTGCCTGCTTAATAGTAATAGATCTGTGGTTATGTTACGTTACTCTGCTTGTGTACTATGCCAAATCATCACTGAGGTATTTCAAAGCACCAAAGCCTTGTGTGTTGCATATTGTGACCCGCCCAGGGTCACCCACCCATAGTCTTCTGGGAAGAATAGCATTAGCGAGGGTGAAGTAACAGGGAGGGAACATGGGAAAGGAGTTTGCGGAGGCAGGGAGTGAGTTAGGCTCAAACACATCTTTGCATTAAAATGGAAGCATGTTCCTCCATTCCATGTGTACTATCTTCCAGAGCAGGGGGCATTGAACCTTTGGCTCTCCAGATGTTTTAGACTACAACTCCTTTGGTCCCTTAACATTGACTATGCTGGCTACGACTGATGGGAGCTGTAGTCCAAAATGATCTGGAGAGCGAAAGGCTGCGGACCCCTGTTGTAGACAGGGGTGACAAGGAAGAGTAGGTGTCGAGCTTCAATATACACTGGATTCCAAGGCAGGCTTCCAGTATTGTGCGAGAGAGATCAAGGAGTGTTGAGTATATGAGGTGATCGAGAGCGTGCTCAAGTACTCCTGGTAGACACATAGGCTTAGAGTACTAATACCAATCTATGCAACAGCAGGTAAATTACTGAATTGTTCTGGGGCTGCCAAGCCAGCTGCGGATACCCCCTAATCCGAGAGGAAGATGTGTGAGGTGATTCTGTTTCATAATAAAAGGCAAGAAAGTGGGATGGATGGAATCAATAAAGAAACACTAATGAAAGTGTGTGGCAGGATACACTGACAACTGATGGTTGAATGGGTTGCCCAGGGCAATGCCAGTGGATATGATTCTTTCAAAAATGTCTGGTCATGAATACTCCGTTTTGCTTCTGAAACCCTGAGTGGGACGAATATGCCTCGGTCGTGGGTCCAGAGTGTGCTGGGTCTAGAGAACCAAACTACCCCTCACTGATGAGGCTGAAATAGGTGCTTGTGGTCTTTTGTAGAAGGGCAGCAACTAAGCAGTTTGATCTGGACTGCTCCCTCTGGGTTAGGCCCAAGCCTGACTTGCATATGGTCTTTCCCTAAGCAGTTTGATCTGGAATGCCCCAACTGGGTTAGGACCAAGCCTGACTTGCATTTGGTGTTTCCCTAAGTGGTTTGATCTGGACTGCCCCCTCTTGGTTAGGACCACGCCTGACTTGCATATGGTCTTTCCCTAAGCAGTTTGATCTGGACTGCCCCCTCTGGGATAGGACCAAGCCTGACTGGCATATAGTCTTTTAGTCTTTCCCTAAGCAGTTTGATCTGGACTGCCCCCTCTGGGTTAGGACCAAGCCTGACTTGCATATGGTCTTTCCCTAAGCAGTTTGATCAGGACTGCCTCCTCTGGGTTAAAACCAAGCCTGACTTGCATATGGTCTTTCCCTAAGCAGTATCATCTGGACTGCCCCCTCTGGGATAGGACCAAGCCTGGCTTTCATTTGGTCTTTCCCTAAGCGGTTTGATCTGGACTGCCCCCTCTGGGTCAGGACCAAGCCTGACTTGCATTTGGTCTTTCACTAAGCGGTTTGGGCTGGACTGCCCCCACTGGGATAGGCCCAAGCCTGACTTGCATATGGTCTTTCCCTAAGCAGTTTGATCTGGACTGCCCCTCTGGGTTAGGACCAAGCCTGACTTGCATTTGGTCTTTCCCTAAGCAGTTTGATCTGGACTGCCCCCTCTGGATTAGGACAAAGCCTGACTTGCATATGGTCTTTCCCTAAGCAGTTTGATCTGGACTGCCCCCTCTGGATTAGGACAAAGCCTGACTTGCATATGGTCTTTCCCTAAGCAGTTTGATCTGGACTGCCCCCTCTGGGTTAAAACCAAGCCTGACTTGCATATGGTCTTTCCCTAAGCAGTATCATCTGGACTGCCCCATCTGGGATAGGACCAAGCCTGACTTGCATTTGGTCTTTCCCTAAGCAGTTTGATCTGGACTGCTCTCTCTGGTTTACGACCAAGCCTGACTTGCATATGGTCTTTCCCTAAGCGGTTTGATCTGGACTGCCCCCTCTGGGATAGGACCAAGCCTGACTTGCGTATGGTTTTTCCCTAAGCAGTTTGATCTGGACTGCCCCCTCTGGATTAGGACAAAGCCTGACTTGCATATGGTCTTTCCCTAAGCAGTTTGATCTGGACTGCCCCATCTGGGATAGGACCAAGCCCAATTTGCATATGGTCTTTCCCTTCTATAGTGGCAATACAGGTGAACAGACAGTGCTCTGGGGTGTTGGCTAGACGAATATTCCAGCCATCAACCTTCAGTTTTGTCAAGTGGGGCAAGTATGCCCAAACGTGGGTTGTGTGAAAAGATCTGGACTTCATCTTCTTGACGGTGCCCAGAAGAACTGCCATGGGGTGCTTGTTATCTTGTTATGTTATGTTCTGTGTATTTATACAGCGCACATACGCCCGAGGCATCTTGTACAGATCAATGAGACCTATCCATTGTCTTTGATCTTCCACAGTGGCAGGCCCCATGGAAAGATTATGGTCTGAGGGCTTGCCCAGAATAGATGCCAGTGGTTATGATTAATTCCAACTCATCCAACCATGAACCTAAAGCTTACTTGTGAAAGTTAATAAACGCGTATGTCCGTATGCAGGATATGTGCCGTGAGATGGAACATTTAGCATAAAACACATTTAGGGTGGAGAAAAAAAACGGTTAATTTATGTTTGCTTAAAATGATTTCCTGTTTTTCCTGTTTACTGTTAAGTTACTCCAGAGCAAGATACTCTGTGTTGTCTCATCCGTTTTGTTTGTAAGTAGAGAGGTAAGTTACTTCACTTAGGTTCTTGCTTCGGGTATCTATGACTTGCAGCCAAAGGTTGGAATCCCAGCTGGGCCAGCTCAGCCCTGCTGGGAACCTGCCGCCAAGTTCTACATGAAAATATTATATTAAAAGTGTTAACATGTGTGAGTCAAGTGCAACTTCCACATATTTCCCAAAAGAAGTCATTTAAACCTGACTTCTTTAGGAAAATGAATTTTAGGCATACATTAGGACCACACATGTAATATGATCTTGGAGTAACGGGTGCCAAAACCCTGATTCTCAAATGTTCTTTAACCCTCGACTGTGTTGCTTTCTTCTCTAGCAGGTTCTGCCTGCATTTCCCAGCAATGCCAGTGAACCCGTAGGCCCTTAAAGTGAGGTAACGGTTTATTGGATGGATGGGGGATGCAGAATTTACTCTTACACCAATAATCAAACTGACTCAGGAAGTTGGCAAAACTTTGCAGTTTTATTCGCAATTATCTAAAACAGGGATATCAACGGAAATCAACAGATGTCTCACAGTATTACTGTCAACGTGTTACATGAAAAAACACAGTTATATATTAAAACTTGTCATCGTTGACATCACACTACGTGGCAAAATAAGAAAACCTAAGTTGGATTGTGGTTGGTCTACAGGGAACATCAAGGTATACTTTCTATGGGGAAAGGATTATGATTGGGTCTCTACAGTCAGGTGGAAAACTATGCCCACCCCTAGTGCAAGTCATCCTCAATGTATAATACACTCATATAAAATACACAACGTTCCATTGGCTTTCAATCTATAGAGCTCTTTGCTACGTGGCCCTCTATAATTTGTTGGCAACCTTGTACCCATCTGGAATATTCCACTCGCTAGCAGCACGCAAGCTGGTACCCCAGCTGCTTGTGGGTGGAATTAACCATGCCTTCTCACCTAATTAGCCCATCATCACTCCTGCTGTCTGCCAAATTGTCTTTGAACTCGCACTTGCAAAGTATCACTGCACCTGAGAATAAAGGGGAGTGTGAGCACATTCTTATCTTCGGTCTCATGTAGCGTACCCAAAGTCTATTTTCTTCTAGACCATGGCACTCATAGTGTTTTTCCATTGCACCTCAACAGGAGCTCGCCTCGCTTCTCATGTTCATTGTATCTTCTTGAATAGATAACCAGTTTCTTGGCTGCCCCTAATCTTGACACCGGGCCAGACAAGCCTTTTCAATTCTTCCTTCATTGATAGCCGTCTTCTTCTGCTGTGCCACACTTTCAGCCCTTTCTGCTCACAGGGTTCTAGTTTGCTAAAATACGACATGAAACATCCAGATTCTATATACATATATATAATGGTGGCACTGCCTGCAGTCTATTCACTACGTATATCCAGCCTTTATGGTTACTTCGTCTACTTGCGTTACAGCATTTGTACAGTCATAAAGCGATTTTCATTTTCTTCAGTGTTCTTTGCAAGTGCAATCTTCATTCCCACACATGAAATATTACTCGACTCGTTACTTCGTCGTCAGATTCTATAAGCTTTATATACTCTCTCCCTTGGCATCTCTCATTGGTGCGTCATCCCTGCTTCATGTGACGTCACCAGTCTCTTGCCTTCACCGCTTCACACATCTTCAGGATCCTCCTTCAGGAGACTGTCATTTCTCTGTGGTTACATCATATATGGCTTTCTCAATGAATACCGTGTCTCGAGGATTCTTTGTGGGATAGGTACAATTATTGGCGTTTTGAATGTCGCAATTGCCGGCTTCCAACATATAGGAAGAATGGGGGTGGGACTTCCGGTAGAGGCATTTGGCTCCTCCTCTACACCAGCGCACTGCTGTTATGAGCAGATCTTGGCAAAATGTGATGTAAAGATACTTCAATAAGTGTCTGGGGACCTGATTTGCAATGCATTTTTTCAAGTGTTTTTTCCCAGTGAAAAATGCTTTTGTCAATCAGACCCTGTGTGTGTTTGAGTCTGTGTGTTTGTGAGTGTGTGTCAGAGTAGAGGTATACTTGTATGCCTGCATTATTCACTTGTGTTTGTATGAACGTTCATGTGTATGCTGGTGTCAGTGCATGTGTGGGTCTGATGCTGTATGCATGTCTGACTGTGTATATGTGTGTTTGTACACTTGTGTGTCTGATGTTCTGTGTGCGTGTGTGTGTGTGTGTGCGTGTGTTTGTGAACCATTTTGCTGAGGCCCGAATCTATGGCTCTGAGAGCCAACATGAACAGACCGCCACCATGGCTGACTTTGTGCCATAGAAGAACATTTTGCATTGCATTACTTCACATCTGTTGGACATATAGACACGTTAAGTTTCATTATTCTCGTTTACAGAACAAAGATGACGCTGCTTGGAGTAGAGAAATGTCCCGTACACACAGAGACCAGCCAAGTCTTTCCTAGAAAAATACGATTCATTCATTCATTTTGTCATTTGTATTGTGCCTTTCACCAAAATTATGGTCCCAAGGCGCTGTTGGTTGAATGCCCTTGGAAGGACCAAGTCCAAAATATGGACAAATTGGGAGGTGCTATAATGAGTGTGTGCATTTTGGCCATCAAAGTTATGTGAGTGTGGCCAAGTCCCTGCTAGTCACCCATGTCAGAATGGCGTGTGGATGGCCGGGAAGGAGCTATACTATGGACAAAGCAGTAGGGGTTGTGTTTCAGTGGATAGAAAATAGTGTGACTAGCTGCAGTTCGAATTTTGTGTCATCAAAGGTGGCTTCATTCTTATGGCAGAGGTGTTGTGCAACCGCGTTTGTGTTATACGTGAGTGCCCTGGTGTGTGGGAGTGAGGCCATGCTATCTGCTAAATTAGGAAGGTGCAGAGTGCGAGAAGAAAAAAGGAGTTAGCTGGATGTTAGGAAAGATTTCATATTGTATGTATTTTCCCTCCATGTGGCAACCCCCAAACATTTGCTGCTGTTTTACACCCTAATCTAGACTTTGCTAGAGAAGTGCAGCCCTCAGCTGCACTCCTCTGGGCTTTCGCTCAATTCTTATGGGGAAACTGCCATGCCCTTAAGACAGTCAGTACTGGGAGACTTTGTTTCCCTTAGTCCTTTCCTCATGTTGCAGCTTTTGTGCAACATGAAACAAGAGTGCAATGTAACTTACTTTACCGTGCTCTTGGGTCTTTAGTCATTCCAAAGGCCCTAGAACCTCTCGCTGGACTTATTATGAAGTGTGTCACGGACAGAACTGGTGGCAGCTATCGTTTCTCTTGTGGTTTGAACCCTTTTTCGCTATGTTATCCGCGCTTACCGCGTTTGGCACAAATGAGTGGCCTGGCTCCAAAATGGCTATGCCACGAGGTTCTTTGTCCTGTCCTCTGACCGTCTTGCCCCTTCACCTTCCCCAGGTCGTGCCGACCTGGGTCAGTCCTTATTTGGTCATGCACTTTCCCGCAAAACCCCAAAGCTTTCGTGGGCTTCTACATGCCTTGTGTGTGCCTCCAGGATGTGGGCTGGGATGTCTGTTCCCAATACACATCCTGGGTGCCAGAGAGTCTAGAGTGTCCTGTATGCCTGGGACCACCGTGGTCCATGATAGGTTCATGTATGGTGTGAGTGTTTGTGAGCAGATCTATCATTGGGTCCTCTCCGTTTTGGTGCAAAGGGAACTTTGGATAAGAGGAGGCTGAAAACACCACTACCATGTCGATCTCCTGAGTTCACACCGAACAAGGGATAAGGAGCCAAGTATCCTGCAACAAGAAGCTGAGTCGAGGAACCGCTGGTGACCCACTGAAGGTTTGGCACCCTGAACTGCTGTCATCCTGCAAGACCCCTCCCCATCTGATCGTCCTAGAAGGTCTGCGAAGGCGCTTCGACACATTGGAATAGTGGGATCAACTATTCCCGGCACCTTCATCAAACCCTGCAAGTAAGCCTCTTCGGAAGTGTCCCTGGGCCAACCAGTGGGCTGACCAGCTTACAGAGAACACTTTGCTCTGTCAGCGCCGCCGTTTTGGGAAGCCCTCGAAACTTGGTCTACTGCTTGCTCTGCGTCCACAGCACCCTCACACCAAATTTCGTACACTTGGCATTCCCAGGTCTGAAGTGAGACAAGTGAACCCAGACCAGAGCAAACTCGGTTGCCGTGTTGCCCTGCTGCGGTAATAACCTGTGCACTTCCGCTGCATTTGGGACACCCTCGACCCTGCCTCCTGCTACACAGAAACTACACGGTGTCGAGACATCCTGACCATCGCAGCTAAACCTGCCAGCAACGTGAACTGAACTGGAGAAGTCTGGGTCTGCCTGCATCGGGGACCGGTGAGTAGTCCATACCCCAACTGGTGGCCCCTCGCGTAGGAGCCCGTTTCTTTTCTACCGCTGTTGCGAAATAGCAACTCTATCCCGCACTCTCATTCTGCCCACAAGTGGAGGCCTTACTTGATTAGTGGGGACTTTTGTCTGCATTGCTTCATTCACCTTCCTGAACTTCCTGAGACCCTTGAAGAGACCCTACCTTATCCATTGGCACCAGCGCGTGCAGGTACTTTTGAGCATAAGGCTCCTTTCTTCGTAGGGCTCGGACTTCCTCCTAGTTAGGTGTATTTCTGATGTCGATCTGGGTCTAATGATTACTTGCACTGCCTGTTTTCCTCCCCATCTAGGTGGTCTATATATTACGTGCTCATAACTCCTTAGACCCCTCGGTCTTGTATATATATTGTATTGATTGTGATGTGTTGGTTTACTTTAGTACTATTGTGATTCTTTGCTATGGTCGATGTTACAAAGGCCTTGTAATAAATGTGTCTATATTTTTAATATAACACCTGTCTGGAGTAATTTGTAAGTGTCCTTGCTTTGTGTGCTCATTGTGGTCTTTCCGTCACCCTCACCCCTCTTGAGACTTTGTCTTGACCGCCGCCATCGCTACCCTGATTGGTCTGGCTTGTCCAGAGGTTACCCTATTCCAATAAACTAGGCTGGCCTTCTGACCTTCTGCCCCACCAGGTCAGAGTTCAGAAATCCAGCTTAACAAATTGGTGGCATCAGTGGGATAGGACTGAAGGTATCCAGTGTTGCACACGAGCGAAGGAATTTCGAGTTATTCCTAACAGGACACATAGTGCATTGTCGTAGTATAACTTTTTAAAGGCCATAGTCCTATCTAACAGTATGGAAACAAGTACCTTGTTAACTTTAAATGCTTCTAAATCCGAAACATTGAAAAAGATGTGTGCTGAGAGAGGTGTCTCCTCTCAAGGCACCAAAATGAAAATGATCCAAAGAATCATGGCGTGGCAAGAAGCTCAGGTTAGCGCTAAAGCTTCAGAGGACAGTGCAGAAGGAGGTGGTGCTGCTCTCACTGTTAGAACTGACAGTTCTGCCGCTGCACTGATCCACAGCGACCATGAGGACAGGGAGGATGAAATGTCCAATGTTTCCTCTGCCAGTGCTGATGGGGAGGCCATACTTGAATTCAAGATGCAAGAACTGCTGTTTAGGCAGAAGGAGCTTGAATTCAATATGACCAAACTAAAAATCGAACAGCAGAAAAACAGAAAGACAGGGATCACCAGTTGGAACTGGCCAAGCTTCAAGTTGCCAATGGATCCAAGGGTCCTGGACATGGGTCTGGGGCCTCCTCTCATCCAAGGTTTCCAAAATATCTGCTATGTGTGTATGAGGAAAAGAATGACATTATGGATTGGCTGAATACATTCGAGTATGCATGTGAAGTTCAACAAGTTGACAATGCTGATAAGATTGCCTGGTTACTCAGCAGACTGCCCCATTCTGGCTGCAGTGCCATTATGGAAATGTCGAAAGCTGAGAGAGCAGATTTTGCAATGTTGAAGCAAACTCTCATTTTAAAGTTTGGAAAGGCTCCTGCCCAATACTTAAAAAGATTCAGAGAGTATAAGAAAAAAGAAGGTGGTACTTGGGTATCTTATGTAACTGAATCCTTAAAAAACTTAAATGGCTGGGTCGAAGGTTATAAGGTTTCTACCTTTGAAAGTATGATAAGTCTTGTCATGCTGGAACACATTTTTGCATCTTCTTCCCCTGACCTTAAGCAGCATTTGGCAGATTCAAAGGAGATAGATCCTAAGAAACTTGCCATTGCAGCAGATTTATGGGTGTCACATTGAGTGTCCCATAAGGACAAGACTCATCCTGGTAAGCAGGAGGAAGGGAAAAAGTCCAAAGATAAGGAGGGTGGGGAAACTGATAAATCTTCTTCCCAAAAGGGCCACAAAAAGGGAAATAAGGGTAAGACACAAGAGAACTCATAGGGTAGTGGAGGTCAGCCTCTGAAACCGAACTCTGGTTATAATAAGCCTCCCTATGTAAACAGACCCAATGGATCTTGTTTTGCTTGTGGAGCAACTGACCACATGAAGGGGGATCCCAGATGTAAGGTCAAAATCTTGGGGGTCCACTCTGCTAATCTGGCCTTCTCCTCCTACGAGAAGAAGAGATTACCGGAGCATCCTTCTCCTCAGACTCCTTCCCCAGTGAGATAGAAGCTGAGGTAGTTTTAGTTTCCCTGGGTTCCTGGGAGCCTATAGTCGCAGAGGCTTATGCTAGGATTCCAGATAATACCAAGCACTACTTTAAGGACAGTGTGCTGATCAATGGAGTGGATACTCCAGCTCTTAGGGATAGTGGGTGCAGTCGCACTGTAGTGGATTCTACCTTGGTAGACCCAGGGGAAGTTGCCAGAGCTACTCTGATGCCCACTAAATTGGCTGACGGCCCACCTCTCATGTTCCCAGTAATACCTGTACATCTTACTATCAATGGTACAGCAGTCAGGATTCCAGTGAGCATTCAGAGGATTGTCCCAGGAAAGGTCTTGTTGGGCAATGATCTCTGAGCTTTATGGCTTGTGGGAGATACTGCTGACAGACCCTGCACAAGGTCTCAAACGAGGGCAGCATTGGCCAAGACCAATGCCCTGCCCCAGCCAAAGGGGAAACCCAAGGCTAAAGGAGTCAGAAAACCAAAAAGAGGGAAAGAAAATATTCCCCCTAACTCGCCTACCACTGCGGTGGAGGTAGTTGGTCAATCACCCGGACCTGACGAGGAGGTGGTGATGCCTGAAGTATTTGACCCCAATGACCATCCTGAACTAAACAATTTGTTAGTAGAAGGTGGTCCTGACAGGGAAGAATTCAGTAAAGGCCAACGTGAGTGCCCAACTCTGGAAGGCCTAAGGAGACAGGTCTGCTCCCAGCTTGAGGGTGAAGCTCCTGAGAAGCATCGGATTTATTGGGAAGGTGGACTCCTGTATAGTGAGCCCACAGAGTCTACAGAAGGAGACCATAGGATGTTGGTGGTTCCCCTTGCTGTAAGACCCTTCCTCCTGCAGCTGGCGCATGAAGCGCCACTTGCTGGTCACCTTGGTATTAAGAGGACAAAGCAAAGGTTATCCATGCACTTCTACTGGCCCAAGATGGGGGTGCAAGTAGAAAGTCACTGCAGGTGTTGTGCCTCCTGCCAGTTATCTGGTAAGAGTGGTTCAACAATCCAAGCTCCATTGGTACCACTCCCAGTAGTGAGTGTACCATTCGAGAGGGTAGGGATTGACATAGTTGGTCCCCTTGACCCCCAAACATCCTCAGGCAATAGGTTTATCCTGGTATTGGTCGACCATGCCACCAGATATCCTGAGGCCATCCCACTGAAAACTGTGACTGACAAGTCAGTCGCAAAAGCTTTACTAGGCATCTTTACTAGGGTTGGCTTCCCTAAAGGAGTTGTGTCTGACAGAAGCAGCAACTTTATGTCGAAGTATATGCAGGCTATGTGGAAGGAATGTGGGGTCACCTACAAGTTTTCTTCCGCATACCACCCCCAGACCAATGGTCTGGTGGAACGGTTTAACAGGACCTTTTAAAGTATGATTGGGGCTCTGGAAGAGCTTCAGAGAAGAAAATGGGATATTCTTTTACCATGCTTACTGTTTGCCTACAGAGAGATACCACAAGAGGGTGTTGGCTTCAGCCACTTCGAACTTATGTTTGGTCACACTGTGTGGGGACCCTTAGCCATAGTCAAGGAGGGATGTGAGATGCCCACTACCCCTATTACTACCAATGTAGTAGACTACGTGTTAGGGCTCAGAAAAAGGATGGTGCTCCTGATGGGTCTGGCTAGTGATAAGTTGAAGGCAGGACAAGCCCTGGTGAAACATTGGTATGACCAGAAAGCATCCCTCCTCAACTTCACATCTGGTCACCAAGTCCTGATCATGAATCCCATAAGGCCTAGGGCTTTACAGGATAAGTGGTCAGGCCCTTACCCAGTGGTGGAGCCCCTGGGTGAGGTCAACTATTTAGTGGACCTTGGAAGGCCTGGACAGGGTTGAAAAGTGTTGTAGGTAAATAGGCTAAAGCCTTTCATCCCAAGAGTTAAAATCGCAGCACTGCTATTGGCTTCAGATGTTGAGGAAGAGTAGTCTGAACCTCTCCCTGACCTGTTTCAAAGCAGTCCTTCTCATAGCTCCCGAGTGCCGGAGTGGCCCCTCACCTGACTTCTGATCAGCAGGCTGAGGTGAAGAGTTTGCTTAGGCAATTTTTCCCCCTGTTTTCACAGTCCCCTGGTTTGACACCTTGGTGCAAACATAACATAGACACAGGAGACAGTGTACCTACCAAACGTAGGGGATACAGGATGTCAAAGAATGGTCTTACATTAAGATGGAGGTCAACACAATGTTAGATGTTGGGGTGATTGAACCCTCTAGTAGTCCTTGGTCCAGCCCTGTGGTTTTGGTTCCAAAAGCAGGCACTTCTGAATTGAGGTTCTGCATGGATTACAGGGCTCTGAATGCTGTCACCAAGACAGATGCACACCCCTTGCCTCAAATAGATGAGCTGGTGGATACCTTGGGTTCCTCCAAATACCTCAGTACGTTTGACCTCACTGCAGGCTATTGGCACATAGCCCTTGCAGAACATGCCAAGGAGAAGACAGCATTCTCAAGTCTGGAAGGTCTTTACCAGTTCAGGGTAATGTCTTTTGGGTTGAAGAATGTCCCTGCCACTTTCCAGAGGCTTGTGAATCATGTGTTGAATGGGTTGGATGAATTCTGTCTTGCATATCTGGACGATATAGCAGTTTTCAGTGCCACCTGGGAAGACCAGGTGAAACACCTTGGGATTGTGTTGCAGGCTCTTCAGAAAGCCCGCTTGACCATAAAGGCCAGTAAATGCCAGATTGGACAAGGCTCAGTGGTTTACCTTGGACATGAAGTAGGTGGGGGGAGGATACAGCCTCTACCCAGTAAAGTACAAGCAGTACAAGACTGGCCTACCCCCACTACACAGACCCAAGTGAGAGCCTTCTTAGGACTCACAGGGTATTACTGAAATTTCATGGCAGACTATGGCACCATAACTGTCCCTCTGACTGCTCTCACCACTCCGAAGAAACCCAAGAAGGTAACTTGGACTGAAGAGTGTGAGAAGGCCTTCAATGGCTTAAAAGACTCCTTGTGCCAGGCCCCTGTTCTCAGGGCCCCTGATTACTAAAGACCTTTTAATGTGCAGACAGATGCCTCTGACACCGGGATAGGAACTGTACTATCACAAGTAGATGAGAAGGGTAAGGAACACCCTATTGGTTTCATTAGTCGCCAGTTTAAGGACAGAGAGCTCAGATGGTCCACAGTAGAGAAAGAATGTTTCTCTGTTGTATGGGCCGTAAGGAAGCTGAGGCCCTACCTCTATGGGACCCACTTCACTGTGAAAACTGACCATAAGCCCTTAAAGTGGCTGATGAACATGAAGGGAGAGAATCCAAAGTTGCTTAGGTGGTCCATAAGTCTGCAAGGCTTTGACTTCACTATTGAGCATAGGCCAGGTGTCCAACATAGAAATGCTGATGGGTTGTCCAGAATGTTTAACAGACCTGAACAAGAGACTCATTCAGGGGTGGATTAGTTACCCCTGTCCTTAGTCTGGGAGGGGCGAGTGTTAGGAAAGATTTCATATTGTATGTATTTTTCCTCCATTTGTGGCAACCCCCAAACTTGTTGCTGCTGTTTTACACCCTGATCTAGACTTTTCCATAGAAGCGCAGCCTTCCACCGCACTCCTCTGGGCTTTCGCTCAATTCTTATGGGGAAACTGACATGACCTTAAGACAGTCAGTACTGGGAGACTTTGTTTCCCTTAGTCCTTTCCTCATGTTGCAGCTTTTGTGCAACATGAAACAAGAGTGCGCTGTAACTTACTTTACCGCGCTCTTGGGTCTCTAGTCATTCCAAAGGTCCTAGAACCTCTCGCTGGACTTATAATGAACAAACTTATTATGAAATGTGCAAGTGTGTCACGGACAGCAGTGGTGGCAGCTATCATTTCTCTTGTGTTTTGAACCCTTTTTCGCCATGTTATCCACGCTTACCGCGTTTGGCACAAATGAGTGGGCTGGCTCCAAAATGGCCATGCCACATGGTTCTTTGCCCTGTCCTCTGACCGTCTTGCCCCTTCACCTTCCCCAGGTCGTGCCGACCTGGGTCAGTCCTTATTTGGCCATGCACTTTCCCGCGAAACCCCAATGCTTTCGTGGGCTTCTGCATGCCTTGTGTGTGCCTCCAGGATGTGGACTGGGATGTCTGTTCCCAATACACATCCTGGGTGCCAGAGAGTCTGGAGTGTCCTGAATGCCTGGGACCACTGTGGTCCGTGATAGGTCCAAGTATGGTGTGAGTGTTTGTGAGCAGATCTCCCATTGTGTCCTCTCCGTTTTGGCGCGAAGGGAACTTTGGATAAAAGGAGGCTGAAAACACCACTACCATGTCGATCTCCTGAGTTCACACCAAATGAGGGATAAGGAGCCAAGTATCCTGCAACAAGAAGCTGAGTGGAGGAACCACTGGTGACCGGCTGAAGGTTTGGCACCCTGAACTGCTGTCGTCCTGCGAGACCCCTCTCCATATGATCGTCCTAGAAGGTCTGCGAAGGCGCTTCGACCCATTGGAATAGTGGGATCAACTATTCCCGGCACCTTCATCAAACCCTGCAAGTAAGCCTCTTCGGAAGTGTCCCTGGGCCAACCAGTGGGCTTACCAGCTTATGCAGGACGCTTTGCTCTGTCACCCTGCTGTTTCGGGGAGGCCCTTGAAACTTGGTCTACTGCTTGCTCTGTGTCCACGGCACCCTCACACCGAATTTCGTACACTTGGCATTCCCAGGTCTGAAGTGAGACGTGTGCACCCGGACCAGAGTAAACGCGGTTGCCATGTTGCCCTGCTGCGGTAACAACCTGTGCACGTCCGCTGCATTTGGGACACCCTCAACTCTGCCTCCTGCTACACAGAATCTACACGGTGTCGAGACGTCCTGACCATCGCAGCTAAACCTGCCAGCAACGTGAACTGAACTGGAGAAGTCTGGGTCTGCCTGGGTCGGGGACCGGTGAGTAGTCCATACCCCAACCGGTGGCCACTCGTGCAGGAGCCCATTTCTTTTCTACCGCTGTTGCGAAATGGCTACTCTAGCCTGCACTCTCACCCTGCCTCTTCCTTCAAGAGGAGGCTTTCCTTGAGTAGTGGGGACTTGTTCTGCATCGCTTCATTCACCTTCCTGAACTGCCTGAGACCCTTGAAGAGACCCTACTTTATCCATTGACACCAGCGCATGCAGGTACTTTTGAGCATAAGGCTCCTCTCTTCGTAGGGCTCAGACTTCCTCCTAGTTAGGTGTATTTCTGATGTCGAACTTGGTCTAATGATTACTTGCACTGCCTATTTTCCTCCCCATCTATGGTGTCTACTTATTACGTGTTCATAACTCCTTAGACCCCTCGGTCTTGTATATATATTGTATTGATTGTGATGTGTTGGTTTACTTTAGTATTATTGTGATTCTTTGCTATGGTCGATGTTACAAAGGCCTTGTAATAAATGTGTCTATATTTTAATATAACACCTGTCTGGAGTAATTTGTAAGTGTCCTTGCTTTGTGTGCTCATTGAGGTCTTTCCGTCACCCTCACCCCTCTTGAGACTTAGGGCCTCATCACGACTTCGGCGGTAACCCTTAAATCCGGCGGTAGCGCTATTACCGCCGGATTTAAGGGTCCGCCGAATCAGGGCTTCGGCAGATTTCGCCCCAGCTCTGAGCTGGGGGGAAATCCGCCGAAAATTTGCGTTATTACCGTTGGCGGGAAATCTGCCGGCGGTATTAGCGTGAAGATTCCACATTGAGCCCAATAGGGAATGGGGCATTCCCGAATGGGCTCAGTGGGGAATGGGGACTTACATTACCGCCAAACTCGTGATCTGGCGCTATTAGCGCCGGGGAGTTTGGCGGTAGGGCTAATACTGCCCACGCTAATAGTGTTACCATTACCGCCCAAGTCGTGATGAGGCCCTTAGTCTTGACCGCCTCCATTGCTACCCTGATTGGTCTGGCTTGTCCAGAGGTTACCCTGTTCCAAGAAACTAGGCTGGTCTTCTGAACCACTGCCCCTCCAGGTCAGAGTTCAGAAATCCATCTTAACACTGGACATATAACAATCTCTACCCCCTGGATTCCATATATGTATAAAGAGCAGTGTGGGGAATTCGACCATCCACATTGTGGGTGTGCATTCAGCTGTGCTTTTTTAAAATTTTAAAAGAAATTGAATGATGGTAGATGAACCTGGGAAAAATATGTCGGGCTAATCCACACACATTTTCCTCTGCTTACCGCACAACATACAAATAGACCTGTGCACTCTAGGTTGATACAGCCTACAGGCGCCGTCCCCCCTGTCATATTTAGTTGGGATTTGACAGCCAAGAAAACATCAAGACATCTCGGAAGGGGGAGGGCAAGAACTTCCTACTGCATGGCCAGCCTAATTAAGTATCAACAGCTCCATGGATCTGCACTGTCCGTTTGTTTACCCTCTGCAGATGGTGGCAGCAATTTACATAACTAACATACTAATAGAGTATACTTCAAACAGGCCCACCTGAGGCCTGGCTGCAGAGTTTTAACAAAAGAGACAGGGAAGCCCAACAACCTTTGATATGCACTGCGTCAACCTGAAGCCAGCTCCCTCCTCTCAGTATAAAGGGCAGTGACCTGTCATGTTTTGGACTATATGTTTACAGTAGGCATCCCCCACAGGCAGGCCCCATTCAGAAGGTACGAGTATGTGGATTGATTGTGACAGCAAGTCTGTTCTCACCGCAGCTTCAAGGGAGACCTGTCACTTTAATCAGGAATCACAGAAAGCACCATTAACTAGAGAAACCCTTTGATCCACAACAGACAGGAAGATGGGTGGAACTTAGTATGACATGTTTTCACCCCCTTACCTTTTCTGTTGCAAAGCACTCTGTTTATCATCTAATGCATACAGGAGATTGTTGGTCGGGGCCCAGGATTGGCTCATTAAGGTAAGCTTAGCCTAAACCAATCACTGGGGCCCTTTTGAGTTTAAAAGAGGGTTGCGCCCCTCATTTGGCATATCATCTGAAGACTTTGCAAGGAGTAACAAAAAGAAGTCAGCATTGGACCCTGGCTGAAGGTACAGGATGCCTTACAGCTTCCGCCCGCATAGGAAGGCCAGAACTTTCAAAGAGGGAAGCAAGATCCCTCCCCTAAACATCACCCAGGGAACAAAGGAAGATACTGAATCCAGACGATCCTCAGCAGCTCCAGAAGCGGTAGCCAGCCAGAACACAGCGTGCACTGCTAGGCTCTGCAGCAAGCTTCCTAGGTGGGAAATGCCAGAGAGTCTCTGAACCAAACCAAGGACAAGGCCGGTGCCTGCAACACTCTCTTCAGCTTTGGGTCATCAGTCTTAAAGGACGACACAAGCCCAGTGAAGAAGCTAGGAGGAGTGCATTGACAAGCATCCCCCGACGTCCGCATTAAAGGACATTTTCGAGCCAGTCGAGCCCCTTGAGCTGCAACCATTTACACTGCCTACTGTTGTTATGCCACAGTTGCTCCCGCTGTCCGAGATACCTCGACAAGTGCTTCAGACCCACCAACCAGAACTGAAACAATAATTCCTGATCCCGAGCCACCGTATAGGCCAGCTTGAAGTCGTCCATCCAGCCTTGATCGCCGAACTGCCTGTTTCCTGATACCCATAGCTGACTCCGGTCTTCAACTCTGTCGCGGAAGCTGCAAAGTGCCCTGCAACCGACTATCCACTGTCGAGCAACAAGAACCTCTAAGCACAAGGTACATTGTGGTTCTGTCCCCCTGGTCCTTCTCTGAAGGCCCCTGGTGACATTTTACAACCCATTACTCCCTGTGTGCTGAAACCAAGCATCCTTGAACTATTGAGATTAATTACTTTATTGACTACCCTCCTGTCAGCATCCAGGGTGCCTCCCTTTTCCTTCTTGAAACTGTCTGTCCTCTGCATCCCTTTAAAGGATGGGTTGAATTGTGTATTGTGCTAGAACGGTCTGTTGAATAATAATGTTATAATTTGCTTGTGTTTCCAATCTGCTGGGATCAATTCTGCTGTATTAGAGGCGTGGGGCTGATCGATGGTTTAGAAACCGATATTCACCCCTGGACCACTGGTGCCCTGAAGTTGATTCGTCACATGCAGTGCTTAGTCTCAAATACGATTTAAGTGCAATAAATAAATAAATAACTACATATATAAACACAGAAACATTGTTCCTGATGCACACATAATAACACACAGCCGTTCTACTAGAATGTCTTAATTAGCTGTTGTGTTTGCAAACGCACTCACGAGGAACACATAAGACACTTGAGGTGGGTTGCCATTTGCTCTGAGGATGAAAGTGTGTGATGGGGGGAAAGGAGTAAAAAAGGCCAAGCGCGGCCCCAGGAGTCGGACTGGCATGCCTCCTACCTGTAAACAGTATGGAATTGTCATGAGAACTACTGACTTCATTTGGGGGCATTTCGGGGTGAGTGGGCAGCGCCTCACTTTCACATTGGCAGAGACGTGGCACCCGGCCATGGCAGTGTCTGCTCAACAAGCATTCGCGGGGCATTGGGATCAGAGGCTTCTTAGAAGTGCTGCTGACTTGGCAAGGCCTGGAATCCTTTCCAAAGCCCGGCTGATCAAAGCTGAGCTTTCATGGAGTGATCCCTTCATCCCGCTGGCAAACCTCTCACGTGCCCAGCGCCCTCCGGCGCCTCACATTAGCCGTGCGTGTGAGGCAGAGCGAAGGACCGAGGGAAGGGTGGCGCAGGTGGTGCAGACGCAGCCGCCCCGGCATTGCGGCACCGTCACAGGCGCCCCTGGGGGCCCACGCCCTTCAAGAGCCCCCGGATTGCCCCACAGCCTGCCTGCGACCCTGCGTGGTGGGTATATCACGGATCTCTCACTATGGGGTACTGGGTGATGGGGCCTGCCACATCCCAACCGACTCAGCCACAATTCTGTATGATGAGGGGTCCTGGGCGACACCTGGATAGTCACAGACTGTAGACCCCTGCCTTAGGAAGACACTGGCCATGACGAGGTAGACCCGGCACCCCCCACACCCCCCACGAGTTGGAAGAGAGTCTTAACCTGTCGCGGATGTATTGTTTGCACACTCATTCGCCGTGCGTCTCTTTCCTTATTCTGTATAATGTCAATATTTGTGCAGCTTCTCCAATACAGGACGCCCTTCTTACCACAGACCGAGACGCCTCATGTTTATATCATCTTTGCATCCCACCTTGAGGGATTCCGAAGTTTAAAAAGAGGTCACGTGCGCTACACCCAGTGGGGGCGCTATTCTGGAGGCTCGGGCGCCAGGAGAGGTTTTCACCAACTCACAGCGCCCGTCCTGTCCTGGGTATTCCTCGGCCACTTGGCTTGGCTTCAGAAATCTCTCAGCCCGGCGCTGCTCCTGCTGTACGGGGAGAGTGGTGGCAGTGTCGGCCGTTTTAAGGTTGAAGGTTTATGCGAATGCGTGTGTTCTTTGGCAGGGACCATCATTCGCCTGTGCTGGGCTGGTTTGGGTGGGGGCGCAAGGCATCCAAGTGTTGATACGTGGGACTTAATGAGAAGGACTCACAGTGGTGCTTTCTGGGGCATGGGGAGATCTGCACCAGTTCTGATTCGCTTCCTCCCATTCGTGCAGCAGCAACCTTCCATTGCAAGGCAACCGTGTGCTCCTCGGCAAACACTGCACACGGTGCCTTCCACCTACGGTCAAACAAGCCCTCACATACCATTGCATGGCAGAACAAACTGCACTGCCTTTTCTTAAAATGAACCACAGATCGAATAAACACACCTGACAGCACCCATCTTTAATTGCACGGTACTTCAAAGCTGTTTGATGTGGGCACAGGGGTCGCAGCCTCTATGCACTTCTGTGGGCCCGGGTCTTTGGATGGCACCTCATGGAGGCGCCCTCTGCTAAACATCAGATTCCATTTAAACAGTAAACCATGGTGCAATGCCTGGCACATTAAAACAGTATTGCCCCACTGGCGTAGGACATCCAGTGCAAAGGCGGGGTAGCTACAGCTGGCATCAGTTCAGAAAAGTACCAGTGAAATGCTGGGGGTCTTTGAAAGCTCTGCCCAGATACACATGTTCACGTTTGCCCTTTGCACGAGTCTGTAATTTCTCCATCAGACAAACTCCTACTTGGAACCATTAATTTAGGAAAACAAAATGAAAGAAAGACTGCAGCCCTCAGAGACCTATTTCGTAGCAATGTCATGTTGGACTTGGCATAGGCCAACACAATATGCACACAATGTATGTGTGTGCACATCCCCAGGTCAGCTCATTCCACTGCCCTGCACATGATGACTTCCACAGAGTTTCACAGTTGGGGATCCATTCCGATTCGATTCCAACCAGTCAGATAGCACAGTGAGCTAAGCGCTCACCCCTGATATCTGTGCACAGCCTGCTGTGGCATGTTCAAATCCAGCAGGATCAACTCAGCCTTTCATCCTTCGGAGGTCGATAAATTCAATATCACTTTGTGGGATAATAATGTTTTGAGCGCTCTCAGACCTATGGGTGTGAAGCGATATATAAGAAACACATTAGTACTGTTATTCCCAAAGAATGGGTAGATTTCAACCAATTGCACCAGTTCTTTCTGCCACAGGAAAAACGGCTTCTATCTATTCAAATCAAGGTGCCAATGTTGGCAACCGTTCTCGCTAAGGCAGTCATCATTGCTGAACTCCACAATGCACGCCACACACAGCAGAGGTGGTCCCGGATTCACTTCATGCATGCAGTTAACAACGCCGGCTGGCACGCTGGCGAGTCCTGTGCTCCTGTGCACTCCACAGCAGACAGGATTATTTGCCACCATCTACTGTGGCCATCATTGCTCTACGCAGCCCGGCACATCCGCGCGCAGTGTTGCATTGTGCAGGATTCACTACATGCACGCAGGAAAGTGCACCAGAACCTGGCTAGTCCTGAGAGGCACGCATTTCATGACGTGTACACAGTGAATCCTGGCTTCACGTCCACCTATGGATCAGAATGCTTGATGGTGCTGTCGCTCTATCAGCTGCACACTGTGCCATAGGTAACGGGAAGAACATGGGAAGAAAAGGCTGTGGTTGGCACTGCGAGTGTGGAGAAGAGACTCTTCAGATGTACATTTGATGTCTAGAAGAAGAAGACCAATGCAGGATAACCCTAGCCCTCTATCAAGCTCGAATGCAGATAACCTGCACCCCTGTTGCATAACCACATATCATATAGTGCAGGTCCTACGTCAGATAACCTGCATGTCATAACAGGCAACCTGATTTCTATGTTAGATAGCCCTGTCCCTTCACCAAATAAGTCGAATCCCATGCCAGATAACCACCACCCTATGCCAGATAACCACCACCCTATGCCAGATAACCCTAACAGTATGTCAGATAATACATTTATCGTGTCATCTTACATGAAACCTGTACCAGAGGGACTGGAATCTAGATAAAATACCCCAGACATGTGTCAGAGAACCGTAACTCTATGTCAGATGACCTGCATCCAATGTAAGACAAGCTTAACTCACTGCTGGATGACCTGCATCGTATGACTGATAATCGAAGCCCTATGTCAGATAGACCAACCCTATATCAAATAAGCCAAGGCCTATGCCAGATATCCTAGACCTATGTCAGATATGTCTAACCCTCTGCCAGATATCCCACACCCTAAATCAGAATGTCCAAACGTTATGTCAGATTAGCAAACATCATGTCAGATAACCCTATTCCTAATCAAACCACACTGCATGATGGATTTCTGAAATGCTCTTGTGCACATTGTCAGATATGCCAATCCCTAGGTTCTATAACCTCAAAAATAAGCATCATATCATATGGGCCCAACCAATTATGAATATGTGGGTGTTCCGGGGTCTGGGTAGGGAAACCCCGGACTATGCAAGCTGCAGCCTGCAGTGCTCAGTCCAGCTCACTGGAGCCAGCAGTCCTAATAATGATTAGGGCCCCAGCCGCAACAATATTTTTGTAAACTTTGCACCCGTAACCACAACCCCATGTCACATAGCTCTATTACTTTATCAGGAAGCCATTATCTTGCATTTGTATAGTGTCTCCTGTCTTAGTTTATGGAGTCGAAGTGCTTTGCCGGTCAGGGAGACAAAGGATGAGTTGATAAAACATTCAGTAGTGGTGTTTAAAAGCCAGCCCCAGGATCAAATGCATTGAAAGCCCATGTTAGGTTCAAAATGTGCAGAAATACCTTCTTGTCATGGAAGGCACCATGACAGAATGAAAAGCCAGCATCAAAAATTGCAACACTGCTAATGTGCCTAGTGAATTCAATTGAAGGTACTTCTACAGCTGAAGCAAGGATTATGTAAAAAATGAAACCAGGCTGCAGAGGGAAATTAGAATGGCACACTGTGAGCTGACTGACAGAAAGACAGCATTTCATTTTCAGCTGCCACATCAAAAATGCTGTGTTAAAAGAACAAAATAGAAATACACTAAGTGGGCTTTGCATGCCATTTTCAAAGCTGAAAAAAAGAAACAAGGCCTACTTTTTATTCAAGGTTATTGATGCCTGAAGTGTTCATTTGCAAATACAAAAATTGCTATGATGGAAAGGAGTACATGTGCAGTTTAAAAACAACAAACGGATGGGTATTGGTGGCAAGGCGCAATTATGGTAAAAATAAACAGAAGGCCTCATGTGCCCAAGAAAATGTAACATGCACAAACATACATTTCTATTTCCTTAGAAGGGCACCGTTTCTATTCTGAGCAATCTAGCAGTGACCAGGAAGGAATTTTATTGGGGCCTGTTCTCGGAGATGAGCAACGCAATGACCACTAGCCCTTTGACAAGAACGACTTAATTACAGGCCCAAGTCAACAAAGAAGCAGCTGAGACTGCAGAAGATGCTGAGAGGAGAAATAAAACGTAACTTTAAAATGAAGTCAGGATCTGCATACATGTTTGAAGATTCCCATTACTTTAAACGGGCAATCATAGTTTGTCTTTTCTCAAGTATTATAAGTCACACCACAATGGCTCATGTATCACTAGAAAGCTGCCACACGAGCCTATTTAGTGATGCAACCCTTAATAAAAAGGTGTCCTTGAGGACAAGGGTTATAATTTAATGTGTGTCCTTAACTCCCCAGACAATGTCACAAAGCAGAGATTTGGGGATGTGATAACTTAATAAATTAGACATCTGGGTAGAATATTTCACGTCCATAATTATTACAATATTTGTACCAATTGCAACAACAACAAAAACACTGTTTGAACATGCAACCTTGTGCAAATGTGGGAATTGTTTCATAAAGTGCGGCATGATTAGGGGAAACTAAATATGTAAATGTTGTTATGTCTATTTGGAAAAAACAAATGTTTGCCATGCAGTGACTTTTATAGTGAAAAAGTAACAAAGTGTAAAATGAAAACTCCAGTTGGTAGATTCATCCCTCGCATAATTTGAACTACATAACTTCAGGAGCCTACCCACAGAGAGGGGATGGGCCTTGGGGGGGGAGAGAACCATTGGGGTCCAATTAAAATTCATGGCAAATAGGCTAGCAAAACCTAATTGTAATTTTTGGTGGTGTGGTTTTGAGGTTAAAAAGTGGATGCACATGCCAGAGAGGGGAGAGCTGCCTACAATCATCTGGGTGAATACTGAAAGAGGGGAAGGTGCCTGACACTGCCTGGTGGGGGGGTATGGCTAATGAGAGAGATGAAGGACATATTGGAAACAGAGACCGATGCTGGGATCTTTGCAAGCAGAGCCAAATAGAGGGAAGAATGCTGGTGGCTATACTTGATTTAGGTGCCTGAGCAGATGGTCCAGAAATGCTGATGTCTTCCCTGAGCACCAGCCCCAGAGACATTCTATGTAAGTAATGTGCCTAACTGAACCAAGTGGGCGGATTTGTTTGATTCAATACCTTCCCCTGAAATAATGGGCAGGGGTATGGAAGGAGGCCCTTTGCATTTTACTAAATAATAATTCTATAAACTCTCCTAGAGCTAAATAACACGCAGTGATTTTGTTAACATTAAAAAATAACAAAATTGCTCCTGGTGTGAATATGAAATATAGTTGTTTAAAGTGAGTTGCCATTCCTGATTTCATTCCCAACCTCAACACACCCTCAAGTGAAGGAATGTGTCTAAGAACAGAATTCCTATTTGTTCACATTTCCTCAGACCTGGCCTTAAAGCATAGGGGTGATACATGACCACTGAATGTCAGGGTTTTTGGTGCTGGGGCAGAGAGGTGTCTTGCTAAACGAAATAAAGTGAGGTCCCTAATTGAAGTGTACACTCTCTACAGAGAGTGGGAAAGTGACTCCTGGTAAAAGAGGTTCTGCCTAGGGGCCAAGGAAGAAGGGTTTTATACATCCAAAGTATTATCAAAAGTCTGTGGTGCTTTCAAAGCTGCTACCATTGTCAAGTGTGAACAGAAACTAAATATGCAAAATGCTGCGTGTGTGAAATTGCTTTTGAACATAGAAAAACATGCAGTTGGTTTAAATCTAAACCTTGTTGAGGAACACTAATGCTCATGATTGTGTAATGTACCGAGGTACTGTCTAATTTTGACATTAAGGGATGTGTGTGTGTGATGGAAGGTTTGAACTGAGTATTTGACCTGGGCTACATGAGACCCAACAGTGAAAACCCACATGGGGTTTCATTTCCTTCTTTTTTTTATTTATATTAATTCCCAGAAAGTGAGTCTTTGTTTTGAAGCTTTGTGCTATGCCCCAGAGAAAGTGGCATGTGTGCAAATATTAATTGAACCTCTTG
This sequence comes from Ambystoma mexicanum, assembly GCF_040938575.1. Classification (NCBI taxonomy): domain Eukaryota; kingdom Metazoa; phylum Chordata; class Amphibia; order Caudata; family Ambystomatidae; genus Ambystoma; species Ambystoma mexicanum. The sequence goes on along the minus strand of NC_090932.1, from coordinate 1,695,729,119 downwards.
GCTCATAAAATATATTCTTTCTGTACCCCAGCCCAGTTCTTGGCTTACCATTGCTCAGGGGGGGAGGGGGGGATTCACTGGTTCTACAAGAACCATAGACAGGAATAGATAGAATATCAAGGTCTATTTGTGTGGCGCTGTTGATTGGGGGATGCTCCCCACACTACCAGTGATCCCATGAATAAATCTGACAGTAAATAGTTGGGATGAGGGCGAGGGATGGATAAGATGCACAAGAAGGCATGAGAAGGAAAAGGTGCCCTGCACCAGATAGGGCGAGGCCACCCCAGGCCGGATACTGCTCAATGACTAGACCCTCATATCGCACACTCTTAGGGAGGAAGTGAATATATAGCTGCCATCTCCTGCACCCTAAAATGTCTGATTCGCTCCCTGCCGGCCCATAAATGATGATTTCAAAGTAAACAGCCTCCATTTAGTTCTGCCCAGCCACGAAGGGCTAATTAGTGGTTATCTTAATGCTATCAGTAATCAGGCTCCCGCCAAGCGGCGCTAATGAAGCGAGCAGTGCCGGCTCCTGCCACACCGGAAGCGCAGTGTTTTGTATTCATTAGATGTTGAACAAAGGGCTGTTAAGTATTTGCAAGATATTGTGGAGTACAGTGGGGATTTCCCATAATGGATGTACAGTGCGCTTTATGATATTCTCAGACTAATTAGGGTAATGAGTGAGGCTATGCCATGATGCCAGGCTGCGTGTGTGTAAGAGTGTGGGCTCAGTGGTGCGTACACATCTTGCAAAGTGGATCTGTGTGTGCAGGGGTTATACATGAAGTGTTTCACGATGGGTAGCCACCAGGGGCCTTATTACATGTTTATATGCACATGCTCTTTGTGTTTGCATGTGTCTGCTTTTCCATTTCTGAACATGCCATCCCATGTTTACTTTCTGAGTATGTGTGTATGCCTGTCCACTTGTTTGCCTGCTGTTTCTTTCCTCTGCCTGGTCATACCTGCATATATGTGTCTTTAATGTGTGTGTGTGTGTGTGTGTGACCACTGGTGTGCCTGTGCCAAACTTTCTGTATTTGTGTGTGCAGGCATGCCTGTTTGCACGTTTGTGTGTGTGTGTGTGCATGTGTGTGTGAGCATCTGTTTGTATATGCATGAGTGCATGTGTGTGTTTCTGTGTTTGTGCTTGCATGTGTGTGTGTGTGCATGTGTATCTGTGCATATGTATCTGTCTGTGTGTGCATATGTGTATTTGTGTGCATGTCTGCACAGATGTGTGTTTTGCTGTGTGTGTGTGTGAGCTTATGTCTGTGTCTATATACATGTGTGTGTGTGTTATTTCATGTGTGCGCATTTGTGTTTGTGTGCTTAAATGTGTTTCAGTGTGCATGTGCAAGTCTGTATGTGTGCATATCTGTGTGTGGGCATGCGTTTATGTCTGTATATCCTTGTGTGTACGTGTGTGTGAGTATGGTTGTGCATGTGTGTATGTGCATATGTGCATGTGTGTGTGTGTGCATATATGTGTATGTAAGTGTGTGTGTGTGTGTGTGCATGTCTGTGTGTTAGTGCATGTGTGCTTGTGCATAGTTGTGCTTTTGTGTGTGTGCTTGCATTTGTTCGGATGTGCATGTGTGAGTCTGCATGTGTGCATATGTTTGTGTGTGCCTATATGTGTATGTATGTATATGTGCACGTGTTTGACAGTATTGTTGTGCACGTGTGTGTGCATGTGTATGTATGTGTGTGCATGAGTGTGTGTGGGTACGTGCATGTGTGCGTATGTGTGTGCACACCAGCTACACTAGAATGCAGCGATCTCCCATGATGCATGTGGTCTAGCTGCACAGATGCCCAGGCACACACACACTATGTATTTCTCAGACAATGTCCACTTACTTATGCATTCATGTGCTTATTTGTTATATACTTCATTTGAAACTTTACACAAAATACACATAACACATCTTAAAACAATACATACAATTAATATGAATAGACTATACTTTACACAAGACAAACTGTAAAAATGACTTACAGCACCAATGCCATTTTCAAATGGTCCTAATGGAATTCTGCTTTGTCTGACACTGTCCTCAGCTTCGCTCTCCCTAGAGCAGGGTGTGATGCACGGCCATACATGGCATAATGCCAGCTGTGTAGTGACAGTAGGCCCAGAGTTAGGGCATGTTAATCCATGCACCGTTATGAAGCAGCTGGCGAGGGTGGCCCTGTAGAACGGCCCCAGACTCACAGAGTCCTCATGTTCATGCCATTCACATGCCCAACAGAAGCTGGCATTGTTTGGAAGCTGCCATCTAGAGCCCCAACTAGATGGAAGCGGTAACTGGTTTATCCTCATCCAAAGACGAGATGTGCGCACTGCTGGATGGGGGCGTTCTGTGTGACGCCATCCATAGACACCCGCGCACTACGGCTTAGAGGCGCCAGATGGGGGTGTGAACCCAGTCCCAGTGTATCAATGTTCTCACAAAGGCACCTTTAAGGGGTGCAAAGTGTGGGATTTGTGTAAGATCAGAGACCCCGTCAAGTTTCGCAAAGAGTTCGCCATTCAACGTCAGGTGGTTCTGTCTGTTTTTGAGGGGTTCAACTTTAAGACCTTTACCAGTAGTCGCTGGTAGGGGGCATTTCGGATTAGTTTATGATTTAATTAATAAATAAAATACCCCGTTTCTACAGGGCAAGTTCCACTTACCCGGACTGTGGTGCCCGAGGGCTTTCAAACTACAGCGCATTGAGACAATACCAATGCTGAAAGGAGCTATACAAAAGCCCATTTACATAACACGTGTGCTTGTGCATGTATTAGTGCATGGGTGTGTGCTCATGCTGGCGTGTGTGTGCTTACATGTGTGAGTGCATATGTGCATACGTGAGTGTATTATATCAGAATGCGTGCGTATTATATGTATGTGTGTGTGCAGGTTCATGAGTGCGTGTGTGCATGTTTGTGCATGTGTGCATGTGCGTGCGTGTGTGACTGGGGCTGTGCTGCTGTCTCGGTGTGGGTCTGGGAGTGTGTCTTTCCCTTGTGTATTGTGGGACACGCCCTGGCCCTTGGCCACCTTTACAGTGGGTGGCCTCTTTTGTGGCAGGGCGAGTTCTTGCTCACATGTGCAGCAACCACACGCTCCTTGTGCATCTTGCGGCATCAGTGTGCGGATGAAGCCTCGGTGCCGGCCTGAAACCATCTAGTAGCACGTTTACTGGACGGAAAGTGCTCGCATCCCTTTCAGGCAGGTTCTAAGCACTGGCCTTTTGGTTAATTTGCCTGATTAACCCGCAGGCCGGTGCTCCTCTGCTGCGGGGTCAGTGGCGGGGGTGCTGATGCAGGAGGCCGGGGGGGCGGGGGGCGGGGGTACTAGGGGCAGCCGCACAGAAAAGCAGCGCCTCGGAGGACTCTGGACATGCCTTTGGCGCTCCGCGGTATCATTTCAGGGGCCGCAGCCCGCAGGGTGTGAATGCCGCCGGCTGCCGCAGCAATGCGTGCTGTGGTGGCAGGGATCCAGAGAGGCGGTTTCACTTCTCAGACACACAGAAAGAACCCTTTGTGGGGCGCTGGGATCGGCCACGTCCTTCCTGTCTGGCCAGAGGGCCTTTGTTCTCGTTCTCCCGCCCCCGCCAGGGCCATAATGGCGTGCAACGGTCCATAAATCTCCCCTCTTGGTTGGCTGGATCTGTCTGTGGTTTATTGGCTGGCAGGTGAGCGTGTTCAGCTCCCCCTTTGCTGTATGAGCACTTCTTTCATTTATCCCTGATCACACAGCGTGGGTGGCTCATTAATCCACGCAGCGTCACGTGACCGTCAGACTGGCCGCGACTTCCACTGGCGACACAAGCAGGCTCGCGCTTATCGTGGCAGTGCCACTCGATGCCAAGTTCTTTGCAGTATAAAGCCACGTGCCTTGGGTCTGCCTGTCTGTGCTTAATTCCTCCTCTCTGCTCAAATATGGCACAGAGACAGGAAGCAGAGAACACAAGTCCCACAGAAGCGCCGAGAGCTGGCGGCACTAGTGGTGACAAGGAGCGTCGAGAAGGAACCAGGCCAGCCCCCAGCATCTGTGGGGGCTTTTGTCCATGCCGGCTGGAATTGTAGATTTGGATAATTAGATTCCTGAAAGCAGATCATGCAGAGTTAAAGCTCACCCAATCACTAGCGAGGATTCCCATCCCTGCCTGGGCATCGCGTGCGTGGGCTGACATGCATGTTTGGGTGCGAGAGGCTCGTGAGGCCCAAGAAGGGCTCCCCAAAGGGATCAGAACTCGAGCCACGAAAGAAGGGGAACACTGTCCTCCGCTGACACACATCGGTTCCAGCAAAGCCACGTGTTGCCCAGGCAGAAGAGCGCCAGGATCCGGAAGATGCCCAATGAACCTTCGGCTGCCTTTGCCCAAGGGTGGAGTCAGGCAGGGGATGGCGGTGAGAAGCAAGTGGCAGGAGCTAGAGGAGGACCCCGGGGGCTGTGATAGCACAGGAGCTTGCAGGCCTTTACTTCTTACTTATTTATTTATTATTACTTTTAAAACGTGACTAATACCATACCTGGGAAAATTCAAGAGAAAATGTCCTGGTTACCTTGCAGGAGAAGTATTTGGACCCTTATTTAGGAAAGCATCTCACGCGTTTCTGCTGTGGTTGTTACATGAAGGTTTTTATTTGCACTGTAATAAAGTTTACACACATGAAGGTCAGCCGACACGTGTTTCATTATCTAGAAGCAGCAGACTGTAAGGGGGGGGGGGGCGTGTACACATTGGGACACCACTAGGATAGGTGTGCAAGGCCACGGGGTTTGGAGCCCACTAATGTGGGTGTGGAGTGGTTTCTCTAGGCACTGATGATATATGATCTTTTAATGCTGCCATGAACCCAGGGCAAGTCTAGGATTATTCGCTAACCCCATCCTGCCTGGGTGCAGGTCACTCATGTTACTTCTGACACATCTCACAGATGCTCCTGAAACCCAGACAGGGGCTGCCCTGGGTCGAGATTGCAGTCCAATGCTGTGTTACCTATCTGAGTAGGGTTACACGTAATACTGCGGGGTAGCAGAGCTGAGGTGAGGGTTAGGGGTGGCAGGGCAAGGGTTATTGGCACATGGGGATGGAGTGAGTCTGTGCAGAATGCTTGACAGGGCTATGTGTGTCTGTGTTGGCTCCCAGTCCGGATTCACTGAGTTACCATCTGACAAAAAGGAGTTGGGGGGCCCCGGGGGGAACGCGAAGCGTTTCCCCCCGGGGAGTATTTTGGCGCTGCACTCGGCCAGCGAGTGGCCGCGGGGGGTAGAGCGCCTGTTTCCCGGGGTACTTAAGGGCTCAGGGAAGGTTCGGGAGACAGGCGACGGTTAGGACTTGTCGATTGTACAGGTCCCGTTGCCTGCTCCCGAGCCTTCCCTGGGTAACTGGGCCTAGCTGTCAGGTAGTTCAGGTGAGACAGGGGATTGGGTAAACTGTAAGGCGGGTAGGGGATTAAAAAAAAAAAAAAAAAGTAAAGTTGGTGTAATCAGGGTAGGAGGGGTGCCGTAAATAAGACACCCCTCTAGGCTTACCGGCCTATCCAGGTTCCCGGGCCTTCTGGTGGGCGGCACGCGAGCAAGGGAAAGGGCTTGTGGAGCTCCGTTTCGGATGAGGATTAGGCATCCTCTCAGTTCGGGTCGGCGTTCGTAAAAAAAAAAGGGGAGCGGAGCCTCAGCGGATACGCAGAGTGGTCACGCGGGGATTTCCTTGTGCTCCTCCCGCTCCGAGCGTTTCGTTTCGCGTGCGTGGGCGTTTGTGTATCTAACGCTAGCGCATATAAGGGGCTGGGCGGCGGGTTTAAAGGAGCCGCGCCCCATTGTTTGTGTGGAGTGCGGTGCGCTCCGGACACAGCCAGGTGGCAGTGTTCTCTTATTTAGCAAGTGCTAACAAGGGCTTGCTGTTGGGAGCTCTTACAGGGCTCCCGCTTTGGTAATAGGGGTGGGGAAGGGGTAGGTAGGGTTATAAGTGGTAGTGGGGGCAGGTGGAATAATAAAATAAAAAAAAAAAAAAAAATTTTCGTGGTTAATTTAGTAATTTCAATTTGTCAGTAGGGAAGCAAGAATTTAAAAAAATATAAAAAAAAAAAAAAATAAAATAAATAAATAAATAAATAAATAATATACAGTTAAGGCAGGTGAGTTTAAATTGGTGGCCTGTTATTTAATTGTCTCTACTAGGGAGGCTATTTGCAAAGTTTTCACACTAGGTGCGTGGGTGGTTTGGGGTTAAGTTTGGGGGCGTTTTGCTCCTTTTGAGTTTCTGAGGTTACAAGGTGGGGAGGGCTAGTCCACGGGTAGGTCTCGGCTCGGGGGCATAGATTACTTAGGGCGAATTTTGAGGGCTGTATTGGCTTGGCACATACATTTTAGTGTGCACTATGACAGGCCGGGGGGCGAGCAAGAAGGGGTTGGTGGATGCAGGGGCCTTGAAGAAGGCCCTGGAAATCATTAGCAGGGCAACTAATGCCCAATTGGAAAGTGCAGTGGGGGAAGTTACGGGAGAAGAAGGGAGCGGTGGGGGCCGGCCGCAGCGCAGAGCGGCGGCAGACGGTGCATTGGCGGCGGTGGTAGCTTGCACCCCTACGGCAGGAAAAGGGGAGATTTGGGAATCAAGGGGCAGGAAGATGAGGAGGGAGATAGACAGGAGGGCAGAAGGGGGTTTAAATAGTGCTGGGGGTCAGCTAGAAAGGGAGGATGGGTATGATAGCCCCAGGGTAGAGGGGAGTTCTCGGGAGGGTACAGACCGAGGGAACAACAGTGGGGGCAGGGGCGGAGGACAGGTGGGTGTGGCAGGACAGAGAGGAAGAGGGGGAAAATACCTGCAGAAGAGTGCGGGTGGGAAAAGGAGGGAGAGGTCCCCGTCACTTGAGGAGGGTAGGGTGGGGCGCGGAACGGCCCCCCCGGGTAGGAGGAGTGGGGGCGGAGGGCGCTGCGCAGCCCCCGCTGTGCAGATGGAGGTTGAGGGTTTTTGTACGGCCCCTCCTCAGTCATCGCAAGGAGAGCCTAGAGGGCACAGCACGGCCCCTAGCAACGAGGATGTCAGGGTGGAGGTCGGAACGCCTCGCCCAAGAGAAGAGGACCAGGCAGAGGTTCCCACAGCCCCGCCAGGAAGACGTCAGAGGAGTGGCGGGGCGGACGCCCCGGGCTCGGAAGAAGACCAGCAAATCATTTCGGGCAGGAGCCCGCATCCTCAATGGTATTTAAGGGATGATCAAGTTGGTTGGGAGGAATACGGGGGGCAATGGGAATTTGAGGATTACAGGGCGGAAAGGGAATGGGCGGGGGAGAGAAGAAGTTCAAGGTGGGACAAGGAAAGGGAAGTACAAGGGGGTAGGGGCGAAACGGGTCGAGGAAACTATTGGCTGGGCGATTGTGCTGACATGTTTTGTCCCCGCAGCAGGAGCCCTCTGAGAATGGAGAGGAGGAGCAGCGGTGTGGAGGCCAGGCCGCAGATGGCAGGCGGGGAAAGAGGTGAGAGGGAAAGGGAATGGTCATCTGCATGGCAGAGAGGGGTCACAAATAAGGGGTCGGGGGATGATCGGGGTGGTCCACTAAATGTGATGAAGGAAGTGGGGGTGCAGGCTTTTGGAGCTGAAGGGGTTGGAAGGAACATTTGCTCAGTGGAGGTCCAAACGGACAAGGTGGTGGAGCCAGTGGGGCTCGAGGTGCAGGCGGGGAAAGATAAAGAGGTGGAGGTGAAGGGAAAAGAGAAGAAATTGCCATACATGGGGATAACAAAGCCATTGGGGGCACATTTGATGGCAGCAACCAGGGAGAAAATACAGGGAGGTGAGTTTGTGGATGTCTTCAAGTTGCTGCATAGGGAGGTGAGAGCGAAAGAGGGGTCTAAGGAGGAAGAGAGAGAGTTGGCTTCACGCCCGAGGGTCCCGGTGACCATTGAGAATTGGACGTCGGCCTTTATCATTTATGCCAGTGTGTATTGCGAGAAATTCCCGGAGCGGTGCGTGGCTCTGTTGAAATACATGGACGTAATAAGGAAGGCTTTCACGAGCTTTGGGGGCTTTGCCTGGGTAAGGTATGATGAGGAATTTAGAGCGAGAATGGCGGAGGACAGTCAGGCGGTCTGGGGGGAGATAGATATGGATCTTTGGCTGCAATGGATGGCCCCAACGAGGCCAGCCCCGACATTGCACACGGCGAGTGGGCTGCCTGTGCCTTACCGGCCCTTTCTTGGTCGCCCCGCCCATGAGGGGGTGGGGGGAGGAGGCGGATGGCAGCCCTCAACTGCATGTTGGGCGTTCAATAAAGGAGGCTGCACGAGGTGGATGTGCAAATTTAAACACGAGTGCAGCAGGTGTGCGGGTCGGCATCCGGTTACAGAGTGTTTTCAGGCAGGGGACAGTGGGTCAGGGCGAGGAGCGGGGCAAGGAAGTGGGGGGGAAGGACCGCATGCCAGGTAAATTGGGGTGTGCTGGTAGGTCGGGCTCAGTTTATCGTAAAGGAGGTGGGGGGCACAAGGTGTGATGTAAGGTGTTGGGAGCAAAATTAAAGGGGGCAGGAGAAAGGTGAGGAGGAAGATGCGTAGGTAGGGGAGGGCCCAGGGGGAGGTAACGGTGGAAATTGTTAAGGGAGAGGTAGCTGTCGTTTGGAGGGCAGGGTCGACGGTGGGAAGCCCTCACGCTTGCCGCACGACAAGGTGAGTAGGCTTCAGGCTGCATGGACGGAGGTGCGGGTGCGCCTCTGGTGCAGCAGGGGGGAAGTGAGGAGATGGGTCTGCATGGACGGGGGTGCACTAGGGCCACTGGTGCAGCTAAATTAAAAAAAAAAAAAAAAAAAGTGGAGCTTAGAAGTGAGGTGCCGGAAGAGGAATTTATGTGTAATGGTCTGCATGGACGGGGGCGCAGGTTTGGCCCCTGGTGCAGCGGTGGAGAGGAAAAAAAAAAAAAAAAAAAAAAAGGGGGCCTGCATGGACGGGGGTGCACTAGGCCCCCTGGTGCAGGTGGGAAACAGGTGGTAATGGACGAAAGTAGCTTGAAGATGGTGATATGGAAGGAACTGCATGGACGGAGGCGCAGGTTTGGCCCCTGGTGCAGCGGTGGAGTGGAGTAAGGAAGAAAAGGGGCCTGCATGGACGGGGGGTGCATTAGGGCCCCTGGTGCAGGAGGGAAAAAGGTGGTAATGGATGCGAGGAGCTTGAAGAGTTATATGGAAGGGACTGCATGGACGGGGGTGCAGGTTTGGCCCCTGGTGCAATGGCGAGAGGAGTAATAAACTAAAGGGCCTGCATGGACGGGGGTGCACGTGGGCCCCCGGTGCAGGGGGGACAATGGGTGCAGGGGGGACAATGCAGGAATGTAAAGGAACAAACTGGGCACAACAAGTGGAACAAATGGTTTATTGCTCGTAGGGGAGCTGTTTGCGACTTGTTTTACGTGGTTATTGTGTGGGGGCTTTCAGGGTTTTTGAGTTGGTCGGGGGGAAAAGGGGGGGTAGTGGGACTGTAGTGGGAAGATGTTCAAATTACAGAAGAAGGTTTAGACATCAAGATTAAAAGGTCTAAGAAGGATAAGAAGGGAGGGGGCTCGTGGTTTCGGATGGGTCGTGGGAGCAAGGACTTATGCCCAGTTCCAGGTGCTAGGGGTATCGCGGAAGGAGTTGGTGGCAGTGGGAGAAAAGGAAGAGGATTTCGGGACTCATTACTTTAGGAGGGGCGCAGCATCTGCGGGTACCGGACTGGGTTTTTCAGAAGACAAGGTGAAAAGATTGGGACGTTGGAGGTCTGGGAAATATAAGGGGTACGGCAGGGAGTTTGATAATGGGGTTGTTGGGAAGGTGGTTAGGACTTGGTGGGCCAACTGTTGTTGAAATAATTTTGACTTGTCAGTGATTTTGTATTTTCTTTTTCAGATGCTGCGCGAAAGGAAGGGGAGTTGGCGCAAGTTTTGATTTGTTGGCCATTCAATTGTTAAGTGGGCTGGGAAGGAAGTGGGAAAAAGGGGTTGGGAAGGTAACAGGGGTGCAGTTACAAGGAAATGGTGGTGAGACGGCACGGGTTGGGGGGCCTGCGGGGGATCAGCTGCTTACTATATTGGCAGGGATGAGGGAACGCTTGGGGTTCCAGAGGTGGTGATTCTGCATGCAGGGGAGAATGACCTGGTGAGGAATACGGGTGGCTCTTCTTGTTTCTGGGCTGGGAGACTGGGTAAAAAGTTTGAGGTAGAAAAGTTTGGGGGGGGGTGGGGCAGAAAGAACTCCTCGGGGGAGGGTTTTTCTGGTGCCGGGGGCATGGCCCCTTTTGATGTGGGGGGGGGGAAGCACAATGGGGGAATGACACGGGAAAGGAGGGGGTGGCGCTGCTTGCACAAGCAGGTCACCCCGGTGGATCAGGTATTGAGCCTGGAGGGGCATGGCCCCTGGGAAAAAAGCGGGACGCCTGGAAAAGGGGCAAGGATTCGGTAGGATCCAAGGGATCATTAGGGAGGAAATGGGTTATTTAATTATTTAATTGTTGGGGGAAAATGGGAAATGTTTAAGTTATTTAATTGATTGTTTAAATAGCCATTTAGTTTGTTAGGCCATGGAGCCAGTTATGCGTTATGATTGTAAGCTTTGGCCTGTCACATTAAAGCGACCTTTTCCACTTTTAAATGAGTCTGGGTTTTTGTGCAGTAAGCCAAAAGGGGGGCCCCGGGGGGAACGCGAAGCGTTTCCCCCCGGGGAGTATTTTGGCGCTGCACTCGGCCAGCGAGTGGCCGCGGGGGGTAGAGCGCCTGTTTCCCGGGGTACTTAAGGGCTCAGGGAAGGTTCGGGAGACAGGCGACGGTTAGGACTTGTCGATTGTCCCGCCCTCCCTCCCCTTCATTTTGTTTAAGGAATTTATTTTTAATGGGGGGGTCTTGGGGCAGGGGATGATGAGGAAGAGGGGGGGGTTTATGGTTGGGGGTCGGTTAAGAGGGTGGGGTTGGTGGCTTGGTGTGACAGGACAGGGCATCGGGAAAGTTATATGTAATATTGTTGCTGATGTGGCAGGTCAGGCTGGCTGCAGGTCTCAGGTAAGAGGAGTTTGGTGTAGAGGGGAGTTCAAGGGGTCAAAAAGGTACGGGGTGCCGGGGGCATGGCCCCTTTTGATGTGGGGGGGGGGAAGCACAATGGGGGAATGACACGGGAAAGGAGGGGGTGGCGCTGCTTGCACAAGCAGGTCACCCCGGTGGATCAGGTATTGAGCCTGGAGGGGCATGGCCCCTGGGAAAAAAGCGGGACGCCTGGAAAAGGGGCAAGGATTCGGTAGGATCCAAGGGATCATTAGGGAGGAAATGGGTTATTTAATTATTTAATTGTTGGGGGAAAATGGGAAATGTTTAAGTTATTTAATTGATTGTTTAAATAGCCATTTAGTTTGTTAGGCCATGGAGCCAGTTATGCGTTATGATTGTAATCTTTGGCCTGTCACATTAAAGCGACCTTTTCCACTTTTAAATGAGTCTGGGTTTTTGTGCAGTAAGCCAAAATGAGAGCTTGTGGTCGCTTGAGACGGTTAGACTTAGAGTGCACCAGGTCCCTGCACCCTTGTAACACTGGGTTTTGCTGTCCGGCAGCTGTTCCGTCAGTTTGCTGGTCTGCTGGTCCTGGCTGTGTATAAGCTGTGTCCCTCAGTCTCAAAAGCGCCACTTTTATACATTTGAATTCTACTGTTTGTCTCTAAATTCCGTCTCTTAATTCTAGCTTGTGTGGACTCTAAATTCTGTCTCTATTTATTGACTGCCTCTGAATTCTTGCCTCAAGTAAATCCAAGCGCATGTTCCAGGTAACCTCAAGTTCAGGTGTTATTGCTTCCTGCCTATACATTCTGGCGTCTGCATTGTGCTTCAACTGTCTCTAAGCTCGGCCTCTGTTTATCTTAACATTCTGGCTCCATCTGTCTCTAAACTCTGGCTCAGAGTCTCTCTAAACTTCACCAACCTTTGTCTTAAAATGAACTCTGATCCTGTCACTTAATGTTAAATTCTGTCTGTGTCCCGCTGACAGTTAACTGCAGAACAGGGGGTCGCTAAACATCACTCCAGCTGTCTTTGATTAGCACACACTCTGGATGTCTCTTAATTCTGGCTGTCTCTATATTCGGGTTCCGACTTTCCCTAAATTGCCTCCCGCTGACCCGGGGCTGATGGGCTCAGTTCTGTATCTTATTTGAAGGGACAATACGAGATGTTTAGGCGGCTTTCACATGACACATCTTCAGGACATGTGACCATGGCGGCTTGTCCTCCAGAGCCCCGGGCCCCAGATCAGGGTCCGCAATGGGGACGGATAGGCCGCGTCCTAATCAGTGATGGCGCGGGAATGCGTACACTTGTACACGACAGACTCAATTCCCAGCAGCACTATCAAAAACAACAAAATCAATGCCGACATATTTTTTACCAAAATCAATGTCTGACATTAGATAATGAAAGCAGATAGCACGCTGCATCCTGCAACACTGGTCTTTCGATTGACCCATAAACCAGGGCTAATTGGCAAGCACTCGGATCAAGGTCTGAGGAGAGGCACGTTAGAATGTAGGTTCTGTCTTTTAGGGAGACTACAGTTACCCTCCATTTCACCAAAAAATCTGATCGGCCATTTTAAGTAGAAGGGCAAATGGATTGCATGGCAGTGCATGGGGCAAGCCAAGGCAGGGCATACGTGCATTGCGCAACACAGGCAATGCAGGGTACAGGCTCCAGCCAGCAGGCGTTGCAGACTAAGACTGCCAGAACTGTCCCCGGGGTGCCCTCAGCACTCTGAGAAATAATGTGTGCCTTTAGTCCGAGCTAGCGATTCCAGCTCCCCTGCACGTGACAGGAACCAATACACTCTTCCTACTTCCTGTCTGCATGGAGCGTGGCAACCACCACCAAAGGCCTAGAGTCAGGGGTGTTGCTAGGTCTGGAAAAGATCTGGGGCTATGCTAATGTTGGGACTGTCACTCAGGGCTAGCTAGCCTTTTGGTTGTAGCCCCTATGTTTCTATCTGGGGCTACAACCAAAAGACCCAGGGCAATAGCCCCACAGACCTCCTCCTAGCGACGCCTCTGCCTGGAGTGGAGAGCAGCACCGAGTCCAGGGCTGTGCAGGAAACAGGCAGAGTAGAAAAGCAGATCTTGCATGTGCGTAGTAGGCATGCGTGAGTTTAGGGGTGTTGGATGGGTATGTGGGTGTCTGTGTGTGCATGCAAGGGTGTGTCTGTGTACATACGTGTATGAGTGAGCATTCAGTGTGCATGGTCTCTGTGTATGGGTGTGAGCGCACGTGTGAATGAGAATGCAGTGTGCTTGTTCTGGGTGTGCATGTTAATGATTGAATGAGAGAAGATGTATGGGTGAGTGACTGGTGGATGAGTGAGTATGACTGTGTGTGTATGTGAGACTGGGGCCACGGAAACAATGGGACATTACCGTTTTCTTAAAGTGACATGGCGTGTTCTGGCATTTTTGGGCAAAGCCAAGTTGATGTGTGTTATTATATGAATGGGGGATTGGTGCGACGTTTGTCAATGGGGCAGGCAGCTTGTGGCATTTTGCTACTGCGGCATGGCCTTTAACTTCCATTACCTGGTCAATATTATGTTTGTTCTTACATTGGGTAGAGCATTTCTGCAGTCAGCCAGGGAATGTTTCTGTACTCTAGCATTGCATTTTCTGCTGGTTTTAAGGGCAAACGTGATGTGTGTCTTACATGGTCAGGATTTGGGGGTATTGTGTGCAGCCAGCAAGGGGATGATGTTTTCTAATGGAGGCATGGCTTGTTACTAGTGTTAAGGGCACATTTCTTACACTGGGGGGAACATGTCTGCAGTCAGTCCGAGAATCTTTCCTTACTCTAGCATAGCATTTTCTGCTGGTGTTAAGGGCAAATGTGATGTGTGTCTTGCATGGTCTGGATGGGGGGAGGGGAAGTATTTTGTACAGCCAGCAAGGACATGATGTTTTCTAAAGGTGGCATGGCTTTTTACTAGTGTTAACGGCACATTTCCTACACTGGGGGGAACATTTCTGCAGTCATCCAGGGAATGTTTCCTTACTCTAGCATTGCATTTTCTGCTGGTGTTAAAGGCAAATGTGATGTGTATCTTACATGGTCAGGATTGGGAGGTATTTTGTGCAGCCAGCAAGGAGATGATCTTTTTTAACTGGGGCATGGCATTTTACTAGATTTAAGGGCATATTTCTTTCATTGGATGTAGCATTTCTGCAGTCCGCCAGGGAACGTTTCCTTACTCTAGCATTGCATTTTCATTGGTGTTAAGGGCAAATGAGATGTGTGTCTTACATGGTCAGGATTGGGGGGTATTGCGTGCAGCCAGCAAGGAGATTATGTTTTCTAACTGAGGCATGGCTTCTTACTAGTGTTCAGGCCATATGAATCAAGATGAGTGTTCTTAAATAGTGGGGGGTGTAAAGGAATATGTTTCTGGTGAGCAAGGATATGATTTTCTTGTACTCAGGCATGGCTTGTTTACTGCAATTAAGGGCATCGACAACATTATGGCTGTTCTGACAGGCTGAGAAGGTAGAGGGAGTATGTGTGCAGTCAGCAAGGAGATGATGTGTTCTTGCTGAGTCTTTGGTTTATTACTGGTGTTATGAGCAAAGTCCACATGAGTGTTATTCATTTGGAGAGGGTCATTTGTGTAGGCAGCAAGAAGATATTTCCTTACTTTGGCATTGCATTTTTTACTTGTGATAAGGGCAAAACAACATGACAAAATCACAGGGTGGCTCTCACATTTTGTGTTAAGCCACTGAGTGTCAATGTAAGGCAACAAATATTGTGGCATGATGACATGTCCTAAGCTAATGTAGCCATGCTCCTCTGCACCGTCAACTCAAACCACTGATGTAGTCCTATGATGCCAATGGTTGAGGGAAATATCCACCCACTTTTAAGCCTGCTGAAAGTTAGTCGAAAAGCTGGCAGATGCGGTGGGGGTGGGAGATCAGATCTTTCTTTGTTCACTACGAACTGTGTTGTTTTGTTTGGTTCTTGGAAACCCCTTTGAACCCTGGGGCAGCACTTTGGTGTCTGATGCATTTCTTCATATGTAATGGAAACAGACCTGCTTTGCCCTTTTCCCCACCCACCTAGCCGACAAAAGTAATTATGCCTCATTCGATGAACCCTTGACCACCATCCTAATGCCAGCAAATCATGCTTAGAGAACATTCACTGATTCTTGGAACATCGATCCTCTGAGTATCCAGGAGTGAGTCTGTGGTGCTGAATTGTGGGGCTGATCAGTGGTACCATGGCTTTATTCTTAGCTGTTGCACCACACCATGTTGTCTGTGCTAACCCGTGGCAGTGTGGCTTCATACCGAGGTCTTGCACCAAGCCATGATGTCATCCATGCTGTGTTGTGGCACTGAGGCTTCATACTGCGTGTGTACCCCATGCCATGATGCCATCCATGCTGTGTGTGGCACTGTGGTTTCATACTGAACTATTGCACATGCACTGTAGCTCTAACCTAACTAATGGGGACAGGCACAGAGTAGGGGCCAATGCAACCAGGGTCCAGTCTGTGTTGGCCTGAGGAATGGGAATGAACCATGGCATCAGAGCCAAATGCCATGGCGGGGTTCTAGAGTCCAATGCTAAGCCATAGCAGCAGAACCAATGCCCCGGTGGGGCACTAGAGTCCAATGCTAAGCCATAGCAGCAGAACCAAAGCCAAGGCGGGGCACTAGAGTCCAATGCTAAGCCATAGCAGCAGCAGAACCAATGCCAAGGCGGGTCACTAGAGTCCAATGCTAAGCCATAGCAGCAGCAGAACCAATGCCAAGGCAGGGCACTAGAGTCCAATGCTAAGCCATAGCAGCAGAACCAAGGCAGAGCACTAGAGTCCAATGCTAAGCCATAGCAGCAGAACCAATGCCAAGGCGGGTCACTAGAGTCCAATGCTAACCCCCCTCCAGTCTTTACAAGAAGTACTGGCATATATTGGCAGAGCCCCACAGCAGTGCCAGTAATGATACTAAAGGAAAACGTCTTAAAGCGAGCATAAGTATGGTCTTATATGGGAATGCTAGAATATGTTGGTGTAGCCAGCATGGACATTTATGGGCACAGACAGCATTCACATGTTTTTTATACTGGCATATATTGCAGGGACCGGCATGATAATGCTTTGGGTAATGCCCTGTGCACTTTTGGTGACTTGCATGTATTGTACTTCTTTTCATGATTTACCCTACCCCCTACACAACCGATTGGTGGCCGTTTAACAACATTTTCCCAGAAGGTGTACTTTGTAATGACCATTATAACCCATTATTCAAAATATTTACTCTGAAGAGGGAGAAGAATTCCCCCGGCGCCGCCCAACCCATTTTCATTAGTTCGGGCTCCCTCGCTATGTTCAGTGACAATCACATGCGTATGGCAAATACACCCTCCAAAAACACAACTCACCAGCCATTGCTGGTGGCTGGTATATTTGTGGACCAGGCACCCCCCCCTTTGCTCTATGTTACGTCAAAGATTTAAGCTTTGATTGAAAAACATGTTTACTTCTTTTACTTGCAGCAGTGCATGCCCCTGCAGTGGCATAGTCATCATGGACATTGTGCACACGTGGTGGTCTGGAACGGCCCGGGTGTGGTGTGCCCTGTGCTTTATTAAGGAGCTTGGGCGGGGGCCCCACAGCATGGCTCGCAGGGATGCTGCCAAATTATGTGCTACGCCATTGGGCAACACTGGGTCTGACAAAGGGGTAGTATGCAGTGCATGCCTTGAAGTCTGCCAGTGAGTCCCCGGGTGAGAAGCACTCATGGGTGTTTTCAATTTGAAATAATTTTGTGGTACAATGAATTTATGTGTGCACCAATGATATTACATGAAATGGTGTTTTTTTCTAAAAATCCTCTGACACCCAGTATTACGCTTAGATAATACAAACTATGGGGGGGGGTCTTGGGTATATTGAAAGAAACATTCCAAGGTATTATACTCCAGCAAAAATAACATTATCAGGTGCACTGCCCTCTGTGCACGCAGACCAGTCTAATAGGTTTCTATCGTAGTGTTAGCGGAATCATTTATACATTTGTTGATACTAAATCCTGGTCAATGATTTAATTTTCAGGCCTTGCTCCTGCAGCATTTTTCTGCTGGGTTAACAGCAGCGCGCGCGCCTCCCCAGGTCAGTGTTTTTTTGGCCTGTTTAACTCAGCAACGCCACAGATAACGCGTACTTCTGTGTCCATTGATCTTTGGATGTTTCATACACTAGCTGTAGCCTGCATTACAGATTCTGGTTATTACCCTGTATAAAATACCGAATTATGTATGTTTACATTTAGACCCCACGTCGAACCTGGAAAATGGCGTTCCCCAAATGTGTAATCGTGGACAAATCACGCCTACCTCTGTTCCTCGGTTCTTATATCTGGCTGAAATGAGAGCAGCTGGAAATACAGGTCCTAGATGCATCTAAAAAATCTGATGCTCGTTTGCCATCACTTCCTGTGATGTCACTTGGGGGCAGGGTCAAATTACATTGCTTCTTGTGATGTCATCAGGGGCCAAGGGCCGTGTGTTGTCACTTCCGCTACAGCTGGCATTTTGGTGAAATGACGTCCCTGCCTGTGATCCTGTCTTTGTTCCCCTTCTTTGAGCATTAGCACGTGGAATTCCATAGATTGATTGTGGAGCTGGGCTCGGGTGAGCCACACAGGAGGGTAGACAAGGTGCCCAGCCTGGGAAGGCCCGGTGCTGAGGCTCCAGAGCACGCTGCCACCCCGCACACCAAGAATTAGCCACGGTCATTAGCAGCCACAGTGTGGAAATCAATATAATATTGTGACCCCAATCGCATTGTTTAAATGTATGTTGGCCTACGCCAAGCTGTCTAAAGAATACTATGTACATAGGTTCCGCGGCAAGGTCTTGACCTTAATGTATCGTGTAAGCCGCCATCTTGGATCTAGCCGCCATTTTAGGTACTCTTGCAGTGTGGAAGTCACCCCGAATCACAAAATGGAGGCCGAATGACATTTCGAGTAAGACTTCGGCCATGGTGACCTCCGCACACGTGAATGAATAATATGTCCGCAGGCTACTTGTTAGGGTCATGAACTAAGACCCTGTCCTCTCTTTAACCTATGTGTAAATATGTAACCGTATCAGCAGAACTGATCTAATATATGGAAATTGTGTGTTCGACCTGGCTACGAACCCTAGCCATGGTTCCAAGAATGGTTAACTTGCAAGAGGGCTGGCCAATGCAGTACAAAATGTATAAAAACCCAAGCATCCCGATGATCGGTCTCTCCCACTTTCAGTGCGAACCTAACGTTGAAGGTTCGTGTGTTAGTCAGAGGGCCGAATAGCTATTCGCATGTCAATTGACTTTGGTAACTTTGTAACTTTGAAATAAAGCGCTTTGTATGTCCTTTGTAACCTGTGTTGGTGTGTTTCCTTTTGGGCTTCCCGGCCTCATGTCAATTTCTCTGTTTCCACAGTTGGCGCCCGAATAGGGACCCTCAAGATTGATGCCGGATCATTGAAGGTTGACGCAGACTATCGAATCGGGATCGGACGGTGTGATTCTGCGGGCCCGACCGATCGAGACGCGATACCTCGGCAGCGCTGCACGATCCGATCCTTGGGCGATAGTCGTGCGGTCTGACACGGCATCTTGACGAGGGTCCAATTCTGAGGCGGGCAGATTTGCCGAAACCACCGAACGCAGGTAAAATTCGTTAGTTGAAGTCCTTTGTAAACCGTACGGTCCTCCTTAGGTTTGGTCAGGTGTAGTCGTGACCCGGCTCTTAATTTAACCCTGACAATTTGAATTTGGCGTATTGTATCTGCAGACACAATTATTGGACCAGGTAACACCAATTCTTTGAGAAATGCCTGGGAAATTGTCTAGCTGCTTTAGGGTTCTGTTCCGCAGCGATCGACAATCTTTGGAATTTAGCCGTCTGGCACCACAGGAGGGGTCGCCGGCGTGTACTATGTACTGTAAGTATGGCATTGGTAGTATTGTATTTAATGACATTTGGCACAGACAGACCAGAAATGCCTCCGAATTTCAGTGGCCAATCAATGGTAGCTTTGAGATCCCCCGTATTGAATACTTAGAGTCGATCTTGCTTAAAAAGAAGGCTAGGCCAGCAGCCTTTGATGTGTTACAAAATTGGAAAAAGGAAGCATTACGGCAGCTTAAAAGTAGGGATAAACATGCACGACGTCATAAAACGAATGCCGAAAAGGCATTGTTGTATGACAAAGAAAAACGATTAGATGAAACCCAGAAGATGGACAGAGCTTTCTCGCTCGGAGTCCAGAAAATGTACCCCTCTAAAGATTTCCATGTTTCCGAGGAGTTTATTGAGAAAATATTAAACGAACGGAGGCCTGATTCTTCAGCGCCACCTCCGTATGCTCCCGTTATGGGCACCTTGCTCGTTCCTGCTATTGCTCCTATCGTTATTCCTACTCCTCCTGCGCAGCCTACTGCCCCTAGTTCTTTGGTTGTCGCTCCTCTGTCTATTTCGTCTATTACATTACCTCTTTCCCCTGCACCCTTGTTAGGTTCACCTACACCTCCGATTCTGGGGAGTCCCGTGTTCACTAAATCAGATCCCGGTGCAGGGTCGAAAATTGTGACTCGTAGTACTGTTCCTGCGGGCAGGAAACAGGAACTATTTGCTTGGGCTAAACATTGCATGGAAAAAGGTGATCAAACTGATGTACTTTCGACATTATCTAATTTGCACGATTTTCCCGAGAAAAACGTTTTTATTGAAGGACTGGGGATTCATTTAGGTGTAATGTGGGGTAGATTGCAGACTTCGGATCTCCCACAAGGGGTGAGAGATCTGAACGCTTTGGCACTCTCGAGGGATACAGAGCAGAAGGTATATGGGCATGTTGATAGGTTGTTTGAGTTTAGAAGGGATTTTGAAAGGTTACAAAACGAGGATGATGAAGACGATAGGATATATGTGCAGAAACGGTTCCTTTCGTGCCGAAGTTCAGCACCTGAGGAAGTACGAATTTGTACCAAAGACGCGATTCGATGGATCTCGGATTCATCGATACCGCCAGATGAGGTATATGACACATATAGTCAATACACGGTAGAGATGCAAAGAAAGGTAATCCAAGTAATGGTACAGCACTTACAGGAGGAATGTATAAGGAAGAAGGTTGGTTGCCCCACAGAGTTATTAGGTATTTGTAAAAGAGCTTTTTCGCCCGACACTTCTACAGCTGCTTTAGCGCTCGATTTGGCCTTATTACTTAGTAAGCGGTCGGAGGTCCCTATATCTCAGTTGCCTATGAGAGAGGTCCCTCCGACCCTTGTCCCAAAAGTAGAAATCCCCGCCAACGCGGCGGCTGGTACTGCCGCGGTGGATATCCCTGCACATTACGTATCACAGTTTGTTCACGTCCCGTTCTCTCGACAGGAAGTGAACACGATTAGACAATCAGTTCCTGATATCAGGAAGAACCCGACAGGATTTTATAAAGAAATAGAATCCGTTTTGCAATCTTCTGTGTTCACCTTAAGTGACATAGATTTATTGTTTCCAGTGCTTTTGCCTGTTGATGTATGGAAACAGGTACGAACAATAGATGATGTGCCGGGGTTAGGGGATACATGGGTAAACCTGACTAGAATAGATGGGGAACGACCAGCTGGTGAGAAACCACCCCAGGTAATACTCACTTTACCCGATAGAATAGTTGCCAAATTAAAAACTATAATTCCGGAAAAATGGATTATTTGGGACAAGCTTACGGCCTGCGTCCAAGGGAAAACTGAAGGTACTACTGAATTCTTTAATAGATTCGAACAGGTGTTCTCCGACTTCAGTGGACAGGATTTAGGTACAGAGTCGGGGAAGAGGTTGTTTGTGGACAAATTTGTGCGTGGATTGTTGCCCGACATCCAGTCACAAATTATGTCCTCAGAGAGCGCTTGGCAGGCAAAATCTCAGTCAGAGGTCCTGCATATGGCTCAGTATTACGGGAATCGGGTTAATAATGAAAACGAGAAAATCGAAAAAAGGAGGGGTGACCTAAAGACTAAGGTATTGTTGCAGCAAATTGTCAGAAACCCCAGAGGAGGTACGACACAGACTAGAGGTCAGTACATTCCAAGAGGAAATACCCCTCCAAATTCTATAAATATTAATCAGTGTGCTTATTGCCGCCAGGAAGGTCACTGGCGAGCACAGTGCCCTGCCCTCCGTCAGAGGTCAGGAGGCACATTCGGAGGAATGGGTAGGCGACCACGGGGCCGCCCTGGAGCAGGGGGCCCTGATAGGGGTCAGCTTCTACAAGATCTCCAGCAACCTTTTTCACGGGAAAATCAGACTCTGAGTATGGACTCGAGAAATATATTTGATCACCCTTCCGCCGCCTATCTTTCTGAGGAACTTCCCTTTGATGAAGTTCTGTCTTATTAGGATTGCCCGAAGCAGCGTTTGGAACCTTTACCTATTCCCGTTATTCAGGAGGGCCCCTATGTTGAATTATTGGTGGGGAATAGGAAACATCAGTTCTTGATCGACACTGGAGCACAAAAGTGCTCCATCGACCATTCGAGGGTTCCAAACATCCCACTGTCAGGGCAAACAAACGTCTCTATAGGGTTCTCTGGTATACCAACTGTTTGTCCGGTTTCTGCGCCGGTATCCGTTTCTTTGGGTCCTTTTACAGACCAGTGCCCTTTTCTTCTTACTTCAAACTGTGGAGAAAATTTGCTGGGGTTGAATTTGTTGAAGAAACTGAATGCAGTGATTCATTGTTCCCCTGACGGAATAAGATTAACAGTTTCACCACAGCAACCCTTTAACTCCCAATACTTGACCCGACCTCTACCTCCCGAATTTGACATTGTCCCAGAATGTTTGTGGGCAATAGACGACAATGATGTCGGGATATTGCACATTGACCCCGTTAAGATAATATTGAAACATGGGGTTAAGCTACCGCGCATTCCGCAATATAAAATTTCAATTGAAGGAGAGCGCGCTCTGAAATGCATTGTCTCCGATTTTGTACATCGTGGAGTGATCGAAGAGATTACAGGTAGCTTATGTAATAGCCCGATCTTGCCAGTATATAAGAAAGGCGACAACGCAATTCCGTACCGGTTTATAATAGATCTTCGTGCTATTAACCGGGTGGTAGCCCCACAATTTCCAATCGTGCCTGATGTAACACCGATCTTAACAATGATCCCTGCTACGGCTACACACTTTAGTGTCGTAGATTTGAAAAACGCCTTCTTTAGTATTCCGATACATGAGGAGAGCAGGTATTTGTTTGCGTTCACCTTGGGGGGACGCTCGTTTACATTCACAAGGGCACCTCAAGGGTATACTGAAAGTCCTAGTATCTATAGTAGAGCCTTAAAAGAGCAGCTCGACACCCTTGAATTGCCACCTACTTGCACGCTGCTTCAATATGTAGACGATTTGCTCTTGGCTGCAGACTCTGAGAAAGCTTGTAAAGAAGGCACTATATTGTTGCTTGTTCATTTAGCTGAAAATGGTCACAAAGCTTCACTTAAGAAATTTCAATATTGTTGCCAGGAGGTTGCCTATCTAGGCTACCTCCTGTCAAAGGAGGGGAGAAGATTGACACCTGAACGAATAAAACACATTTCTGGCATGTCTGTCCCAAAAACACAGAAGGAAGTCAGAGCCCTGATAGGGATGGCGTCCTACTGTAGACTGTGGATCCCGAACTTTGCCCTAGTGGTAAAACCGATGTTGGCTTTGACGAAGAAGGGCATTTCTCTGCCACTGCCATGGGAATCGGAACATCAACGATCATTTGAGCTTCTCAAAGCCGCGCTGTGTTCAGCACCGGTTCTGGGTACACCAAATTACGATAAGGCCTTTGTGTTGTTTGTGCATGAATGTAATGGATGTGCTTTGTCTGTGTTAACGCAGGAACATGGAGGGAAGAATAGGCCGTGCGGCTATTATTCCTCCGCCCTCGATCCTGTTGCATGCGCTTTGCCGCGATGTCTGCGCGCTGTTGCTGCTGCCGCTGCGTCTGTAAAACAGAGTGAGGGGATGGTCCTAGGCCACGATTTAATTTTGATGGTGCCTCACTCTGTCGATATTCTATTGAATAAAACTCAAACACAACACCTTACTTCTGCCCGGTTGACCAGGTACAAATTAGTTCTATTTGCTCCTCATATCCAAATTAAAAAGTGTTGTGTTCTCAATCCGGCTGAACTTTTGCCTCTCCCGCAAACTACTGCTTGCGGCGATGACGGATCACATGACTGCCTGTATGCCACCGAACAAGAAACAAAGGGCAGAATAGACCTCTCAGATACTCCTTTGGAGAATGCGGAAGGGGAGCTGTTTTGTGATGGCTCCTGTTTTAAACTTCCGAATGGCACATCTACAGCTGCTTATGCAGTTACTACTTTGAACAAGATCGTAGAAACTAAAAGGATTCCGCATAACTCCGCGCAGGCCGCAGAGATTATAGCGTTGACCCGCGCTTGTGAGCTCTCCCAAGGGCATAGAGTTAACATTTATACGGATAGTCAGTACGCCTTTGGGGTGGCTCACAACTTCGGAAAACTGTGGTCGGAAAGAGGGTTTCTGACCTCACACGGGACCAAGATTCAGCATGGTCCCTTAATAGTACAACTACTTTTAGCGCTCTCACTCCCTGAACAACTAGCGATCATGAAATGTGCAGCACATCGCAAGGTCATAGACGATGTGGGCAGAGGAAATGCCTTTGCAGATTCGATAGCTAGACAAACAGCCACAGACCTTAGCACAGACATGTATACCTCGAGGGAAGTGAGAGATGGTTGTATAATAGATGAAGGCATTGGGTCTGTGCGAGATATTCAGACTGATGCCTCTGTTGAAGAATCTAGGAAATGGGCTGAAGGCATGGGGAAATTGGATGACGAAGGGTGTTGGGTGGACGCATCTGACGGGAAATGGTTGCTTCCTGATTCTTATGTATTAGCAATGGTCACGATGGCACACGGTCCAACACATGTGTGTGCGCAGCAAATTGCGAAGATATTACAGCAGGTTTGGGTGAATGATAAAATTTTGGAAACTGCAAAAAGATATGTTCAGAATTGTATGATTTGCCTGCAGCACAATGTGGGTAAAGGGACAGTGACTCCAAGGGGAAGTTTCGGGCCCCCCTCTGTCCCCTTTGAAACCATTCACCTTGATTTTATTGAAATGGAGCGATGTAATAACTTGAAATATGTTCTTGTTATCATTTGTGCTTTTAGCAAATGGGTCGAGGCTTTCCCCGTCAAAGATGCTACCGCCATGACCACCGCAAAGATCTTGGTAAAAGACTATTTTCCTCGATTTGGGCTTCCGAGGATAATCTGGTCGGACAATGGCCCCCACTTCATCGCAGCCGTAATGTTGCAAATATGTGTTGCCTTAGGGATAGAGAAACGTTTTCATTCAGCTAGGCACCCTCAAAGTGCGGGGTTGGGAGAAAGACACAACGGTATTTTGAAAAACAAACTTGCAAAAACATGTGCCGACACTAAATTAAAATGGCCAGATGCTTTACCTATTGTGTTGTTAGCTATGCGCACCACACCCCAGACTAGAACTGGGCTCTCTCCATTCGAGGTAGTAATGGGAAGGCCTGCTAATATTTGGGGTCTCCCTAAACCTAAAGCCCTGAGGGATGTGGAGAATGTATTGCTCATAGATTATTGTAATCAATTGACTAAAAATCTGTATTTCATTTACCACCAGGTGAATGCCGCCTTACCTGTACGGTTTACGGGCCCAGGACACGATATATTGCCCAGCAGCTGGGTCCTGGTGAAGGCCTACGAAAGGTCTTCTTGTCTCGCGCCTCGCTGGCGGGGACCCTACCAGGTTTTATTGGTCACCAGGACGGCAGTGCGGGTGGCAGGAAAGAAGAACTGGGTACATGCAACGCATGTGAAGAAGATCCCTCACCCGACGCCACACGTTACAGAAGAAACAGAACCCCTCGCTGATGCTACGATCTCTGATCTCGGAGTAGCAGGCAGCGCCGTGAGTGCGTCGGAGAAGTTCTCTGAGCCTGAGGAGCTCGGGGAGCCGTCCATTTTGTCTCCGCACTCCCTTGATCAATCACTTCCGGAAAACCTTGTTTCGAGCTTTGTGACTTCCGTCGCCGCCGACGTGACGCTCCCCTCAGGGAGCGACGATACTTTGCTTTTGGATTCAACAAACTTGGGTACCATCAGGTACAACCTTCGACCACGAAAATAGAATCGCCGCACGAGTATCGTGCATCTGAAAGAAAAAGGAGTGATTGAAATACTATTGTCTTTCCCTTTTTTGGAACAAAAAAAAGGAGGGTTCTGTTGGCTAGGGTTGGGAAGGACTAAGAAGTCGCGCGGCCGAAGTGCCGCCAGCAACGAACATTGGGGCCGTCGATCGGGATAACCATGATGCCTGCCGCCTTCACCGCTGCTCCTCGTATTGAACTATTAGATAAGGAGGTGACCAATTTGAACAATGGAAAATGTGCCTGGGCCCTGAAAACGTACTGTTGTGTTCTCGTTTTGATTATTGTTAGTTTTGCAACTGCTGCCGTGGGACTTTGGTACTTTGAAGAAATCTATCCTTTGAAGCCTCTGTTACCGACCAAAATTGTACCAACTGTTTTGACTCCCTTTGTACACCTTCACACTCTGTCCCCTAGGGACTCTCGGCATAGACAGAAATATCATAATAACACTCTGATGATAGTGATGAATGCTACGCATGCTATTTTTAATAGGAGTAATTGTTGGATCTGCACTCACTTACCACAATATGGGAACAAGGGACTGGGATGGTATATACATCCCTTACCTCTAACAACTTCTTGCTATGCCTCTCTTAGAGCACTCTTTTTTGGCCGATGGAATGATAGCATCTCAGGGAACTTCGATGGGACTAATTTGAATGAATTTGAAAAACGTGAATTGACTCCCCTGGGATGCTCGCTTTTCGCAAATAGGAGTAGACCTAATATCGCTTCTATTAGGCCGTCTGATAAACTTTCTTTTCCTTTTCAAAATCTAGTTTCTTTCAAGATGGCTCCGATAGGCAATAAGGATGCCATGCCTCCTTCTTATTCTGTAAATCACAGTCCTGATTCTGTCCCTTTCTGTGTACAAAGAAATGGCACTAGGCCAATGGGAGATTTCGAGCCTTGTGTAAATATTGTAAATTTGACTGGGGAAAATAGGCCTTTGTATGTAGGGGGACCCGTTTATTTTGTTTGTGGTAGTTTAGCTTTTCCCTGGTTGCCCAAGGATTGGCAGGGGACCTGTTATTTAGGGATATTGTTACCAGGTGTATTTATAGCCAGTACCTTAGAGGTATCTAAGGCTCGCCCGCGACGGGATAATGATGGAGATACCCCTGGACAAGTGTTCGGGGATATAGCCAAATCAGTAGTCCCCTTCAGGGGACAAATAGCAAATTCAGAAAACATTAGGGGATTAGCGAGGGTGTTGGAGAAAACGATCAACCGGACCACGGACATACTTTACAATATGACCTTAGAGCAAAAGGCAATAAGATTGGTAGCCCTTCAAAATCGAATGGCATTAGATGTCATTTTAGCTGAACGAGGTGGAGTATGTAAATTAGTGGGGTCCGCTTGCTGTGTTTTCGAACCAGATTCTTCACCAACAATATTCAAAGCAATTCATAATTTACACATTCTTAGTTCTGAAGTCCATATCCCTGTAGGAGCCTGGAGCCTTAGTACTTGGTTTTGGGATTCTCTACGATCTTGGGGGTGGAAGGTGCTATCTGTTATTTTAGGTATTTTAGGGACTCTGTTATTTCTTTGCTGTTGTTTTCAATGCCTCCCGAGTATATGCGGAATGATAGGGGGATGTTGTGCCCAGGTTATGAGCGCGATAGGGCGTAAAATATACACCCCGAAGACAGCATCTAAAGAATTCATGTTGCAAGAAGTTCTTATGAACAACTTTATGGCTATTGACATTTCAGACAATGATGCGGAACCTATGGATGATAACGCCTTCAAGTATTTTCAAAAGTATTAGGAAATGATGTTTTAGCACTTGGCGTAGGCCAAAAGGAGGGTCTGTGGAAATCGATATAATATTGTGACCCCAATCGCATTGTTTAAATGTATGTTGGCCTACGCCAAGCTGTCTAAAGAATACTATGTACATAGGTTCCGCGGCAAGGTCTTGACCTTAATGTATCGTGTAAGCCGCCATCTTGGATCTAGCCGCCATTTTAGGTACTCTTGCAGTGTGGAAGTCACCCCGAATCACAAAATGGAGGCCGAATGACATTTCGAGTAAGACTTCGGCCATGGTGACCTCCGCACACGTGAATGAATAATATGTCCGCAGGCTACTTGTTAGGGTCATGAACTAAGACCCTGTCCTCTCTTTAACCTATGTGTAAATATGTAACCGTATCAGCGGAACTGATCTAATATATGGAAATTGTGTGTTCGACCTGGCTACGAACCCTAGCCATGGTTCCAAGAATGGTTAACTTGCAAGAGGGCTGGCCAATGCAGTACAAAATGTATAAAAACCCAAGCATCCCGATGATCGGTCTCTCCCACTTTCAGTGCGAACCTAACGTTGAAGGTTCGTGTGTTAGTCAGAGGGCCGAATAGCTATTCGCATGTCAATTGACTTTGGTAACTTTGTAACTTTGAAATAAAGCGCTTTGTATGTCCTTTGTAACCTGTGTTGGTGTGTTTCCTTTTGGGCTTCCCGGCCTCATGTCAATTTCTCTGTTTCCACAACAGCTTCCCAGGAATGCAGGCAGCCCTCAGCATGAGTACCCCCCAAGCAATGAAGAGTGGGAGGCCCAGAGACGTGCCCCCTGCGCTCCATCCACTGGAGGACTGCACGCACTCCCAGACCCCATGCTCACCCTTACTCCTCCCACACAAACCCCTAACGGGGTGCTGATAATCCTTCAATTCACCACCAACACTGTGTGCAGCAACTGTGTTATCAGCGCTGAAGAAAGCAGTGGAATAAACGCCTCTTAAACGACAACCATTGCCTTCAGCCATGCCCCTTTATGGATCTTTTACCCGCCCCCCTTTCCAATCACCCACCGTACACGCCTCCTAAGGGTCTTGCCACAGCCGATGTCCACAATGCCTTGCAGATGTGGCTCTGAACTGGAGGTGAACTTCCAGCGATGGCTGGTAGGTGGCGCTGCGGAATGTGTGCCTTGGCTCTGTTGGCTTATCAACGCCCCCAAGTAGCCAGTTTATGCGCTGGTACACCGGGCCAATGTCCTTGCTGGCTTGTCCGACATGCAGAAGAAATGTGGGCAACCACTGCACTAAAGCAAACAAGCATTGGCTATGCCAAACGTTTGGGCTTTTGTGTGGGCATGGGAAACACACTGCCATAGTGGTAATAATTGGTAATTGATCATAGCAGGTGCACAATAGTTTGAGTACCTGGGCATCTAACAGCAGTGCCTGGGAAATGCCTAGTAGTTATGCAGAAGCTTAAACTATTGGCTTTGCCAATGTGTGTTTTTAACAGGACTTCGGTGCAATTTTTGGCGTGATTCAAACAGACTTTGCACGGCTGAAAAGGGTCGTTGCACTGATGACGCAAACCCTGATTCCTGGAACTCTGCAAAGTGTATTTTGGCCATGCAAAGTCACTTTGTAGTGCACAAATGACTATGCACTGACTTTGCACGGACTTTGCACTCCAAAAATACACTTTGCACAGTTTCATGAATCAGGGTTTGTATCGGCAGTGCAGAGTCACTTTAAACCGGGAAAATATTCCATACAAGCTTTGAGCCCCTCCTCATATGTCATTTCTCCCAAACCGTACTGCAATCGTTTTGGCTTAAAGGTGGCACTTCTGCACTAATAGCCCAGCCTAAAAATGACCATGGGGAGAGTTAGCAAAACAGTTTTGACAACTCCCCCCGCTTTGCCCCCCCCCCCCAGTGCAAACAGGAAGCCATTCTGTTTTTTTCCCCCATCTGTTTCGAAGGGTGGGCTCAAGTTCTTCAGTACCCAATATTGTCACTGGTTGAAGCTACCTGGGTGCACTGCTACCCCCGTACCCTGGCAGTGTTCTAGCATCCCGCAGGATTGCCAGGAACTCACGAGGCTCTTGCATCCGAGCGTTGCAGAGTTCAAAGCCTTTTCCTTCAGACTCCAGCATCTGGAAACCCTGATCCCACTCCCGGGGCGCGGTACAGGCAGATAAACCCCGGATGGATTGGCTGTCGCCCTGAGAATGGACGCAGCTGTACAAACACGGTCAGTCCAGAAGGAGCCTGGGCAAGAGGCAGCTCCAGCTTGAAGGCTGCCTGGCGTCCCAGTGACACTGTGTGCTCTGGTGCACATCAATCCCTCCCCGTGACTCCAGGTCAGACTTTGCAGTGCTGCTCCGGGCATTCGTACACTCAGCAGCCCT
This sequence comes from Ambystoma mexicanum, assembly GCF_040938575.1. Taxonomy (NCBI): domain Eukaryota; kingdom Metazoa; phylum Chordata; class Amphibia; order Caudata; family Ambystomatidae; genus Ambystoma; species Ambystoma mexicanum. The sequence goes on along the minus strand of NC_090932.1, from coordinate 1,695,699,678 downwards.
TAAGAGGCCTCTCTAATTAAAATACAGTGCTTCAATGGGTAGGGCGTGGGTCTTTGACTGGAGGTGGGGGGGGGGCGGGGATGACGGTGGCGGGGAGGGGCATTGCTCTACAGGGGTCACAAGCAGCGCATAGTTCTGCCAGATAAAAGAAGACCATTCTTATTACTGAGGGGGCTTCCCCTTGACCCCGATATCCCCTCCAGCCCAGCCCCGCCCCCCCACCTCCTCCGCTTCACACCGTGGAATTCTGACCCGGGAAAGGGGACTTTCAGGGGCCCACCCGACGAGGAGACCGTGCACAGAGGTTGCTCCCAGAGTTTGGGATTTCAGACTCCAAACGTGTGATATCACACACGCAACGTAGCACTCACACATCGTACTCCACGGTCTGAGTTTTCCAAGTTTGCAAAGTGACCGTAAAACATCTGTAAATGCGAATAATATCAATAATAAGTGAAACAGGAATAACATTGCAAGGAGAATGTTCATCCAGTCCGGGCTTTGAAGCCAGCAGCAACGTGCACGCTCTGTGTCCTAGCATCAGTGCTTCAAGTGGGGTAAGAAATAGAGGGCGGGGGGGGCATGTTTGGGGGTATGACTTGTCTGATGGGCGTGTCTTAAACGTGAAGGGAGTGGCCTAAAGAAGAGCATTTAAAAATGCACAAATTAACTAAGCGCATGTTGCAGCACTCTGTGCTTGGTACAACCAAAACGTGTGATCCTGTGCAAATCATTTAAACTTATCTGCAGCACGTGAAGTCGTGGCGTCGACAATAGTGACACAGAGTGTGATACAATGCTACAGTGTGCAGCAGTGTTGCTCCACGGCGTACAGTAGTGCTTTCTCCATATGAGATTGTTTTGTGAGTGCCCTCTTGTGAAAGCAGAAATTACAAGAACCAGAATGCAACGTTAAGGAATCATACTATCCAGTGGTGGCTCGTCATTTCGTACCTGAAATGTGGCACGTTGCGTTTCTGATAGCCGTTTGCTTATAGCTTCTCATGACCGTCCTCTATATCACATACACCACTGCTCCATATCTCTGGGGTTTGTCCATGCCAGCAACATTAACCTTCCTCGTGGATTCTACACTCATATAGTAACTCAAAGCACAAGCTGTGCTACATACACATTCCTTGTGATGCCTAATCTGTGTTTGAGTCTACACTGGGGTATGTACCTTGTTTCTATGGCTGCTGATCTGTGCCCTGTATCTATGCCACAGCCAGTGTAATCTCCTTGTGGCTGCTACTGTTCAAACATGTCCTGTCCCTATGATAGAATAGAGTAACATCACCGTGCAGTTCAAATGCTAGCCTTAAATGACCCTTTGGGCAGATGAAAGGGGGTAAGGGAACTCCAAGCACTTTGCCATGCACTTTAATCACAGTGGCGCCCCTACAGATTTTTCATAGGGGTGGCCACATTGGAAATCTTGGGGAGGCACACCAAAACAAACACACATAAATGAATGGGCTGGTGGGGGGGGGGGGGCAGCGTGTTCATAGGGGTGGCCCTGGCCCCCCCGGCCACCCAATAGTGGCACCCCTGTTTAATCACTGCCAAGGCAGTATATGCCAGTCTCCATGGGCCTCATTACGGCCTCATTACGACCCAGGCGGTAAGTTACCGCCTGGGTCGTACCTTTACCACCATGGCGTAAACTATGTTTACGCCATGGTGGTTGGCGGACTTACTGCCCCATTCCGAGGTGAGTGGGGCGGTAACTCCCCATTAACCCATTTACCCTTCCCCATTCCCATTTTTGCCCCATAGGGCATAATGGGAGTGGGGAGGGCGTTAATTACGCCACCGTAAATTACGGTCCCTTAGCGCCATGGATTTTAACACAGGTGTTAAAACCTCCATGGCGCTAAGGGACCTCGGAATCAGGCGGTAAGGGTCGGCGCTGTTTACGCCGCCGTAAACCCCTTACCGCCTGGGTCCTAATGAGGCCCCATGAGTGGCGACTGAAACTAAAGGGGGAGCTGGCAATTACAGATTCTAGGATCACGCATTTTCTTTGCTTCGGTTGGGGCCCAACATGTGTCCATTACCCAGAAGTACTGTCTAGTGTGGATTTTGATTCAGTTTTAGTTGTTTTCCTGGTCATACGCCCTCATTAGGACTCCGGCGGAAAACCATGGTGCTATTAGCACCATGGTCGATGCCGGAGTCCGCAATGGCGGAATGGGGATTTACCACCCCATTCCAAGGTTGATGTGGCGGTAATTCCCATGCCACCATGGCCCTTCCCCATTCCCATTTTTGCCCCATAGGGCATAATGGGAATGGGGAAGGCGATAAGTACGGTACCGCAAATTTCGGTACTGTACTTACCTCGAGAGTCCCTTTGCAGGCCCCTACTTTAACGGCTGGTCTAGACCAGCCGTTAAGGTCGTGTCCCACAAAGGGACCTTGTAATAAGGCGTTAAGGGTTTAACGGCGCTGACACCTTTTACGGCGCAGTTAAACCATTAACGCCAGGGTCCTAATGAGGGCCATGGTCTTCCATCCAGTGTCCTTTATGCTTGTTTGATGCTACTGTTCTTGTTCAGTGAAATAGGAAAACAATTATTATGGGATTTCAAACCTATTGAAGTATTTCGGTGTAGAAATGTTAAAGTGAATAGTAAAGCTGATATGAAGTGATGTGTGGTGCATTTTAAGACCACAAACACAAATTCGTTTGACGTGAATTGCAAGATTTTAAACACTGAAACATAAACAGCCTGGCCTTTGTTTTGGTTTTTCCAGAAAAATTAAAGAGCCATGTGGAAAGGGGCCTCCCTGTCATTACCAATGGTTTAGCAGCATGTTAATTTACACAAGAAGGAGGAATCAAACATCCCTGTCACATGGAAATGGGATTTTTAAACATTGAAAATTAAAAATGGCCTGCACCTGTGTGTGCAAATAAAAACGGTTTGAAAAAGTAAAAGTGAAAAAAATATTGCTGCTCACAGAAAAATGTCAGGAAAACATAACATGATGTGGGGGTTGACAAAAAGCAATGTATATTATGTTTCACCCACAAAACTTCAGTGACATTTGAAGAGCTACTTTGTCTTCATGAAAAAAATGGCAGCCCAAGGCAGACCCTTTTACTGGCTGTGGGCAAAACTTCACAAGGAAAACTCCCACTCCCGGCTTGGATGTCACATCTCCCATCTAATGACCAACAGTAATACAATGTCCTGCTAAAGGTGTCGACATTCAGTGTTCTCCAGACCTGCTGGCTATGAAAGCAAACATTACCATTGGCTGGAGCATTACTAATATGTGTGAAAATGAAGGCACCCACTTCAGAGAGCAAGCTTCCAGCAGAAAGGACACTGATAAAGGCACCGGCTGCCTGAATCAAAACAAATGGCCGGAAGGCAGGAGTCAGGGCTATTTCACCCATATGAAGATTCATATTTTATTTAAAATTACTATTATCGTTTAGGCCATTTTATCAGCCATCATAAGGTGGATGGATTTCATTCATGTACCATTTTATGTAATTTCCAGGCAATTTTGGGGATATAGATTTATTCATCCTGTGACTCTGGGAACTGTAAAGGCCAGTTAAACTGGGTGTCTGGTTGATGTGATAATTTTCCAAATGTGAGAGTTGGTGAGTGGCTGGAAACTGAAATTTGGGATCTGCTTAATAACCTACATATTTATAATGATTGTGCTTTTTATGGAAATGGCAGAAAGGTGCACATGGCCGTGCTACATGATACACATTTGGTGGTTGGCCTATCTAATTCCCCATGATCAGCTGAAACAGAATATATGTTTAGTCAGGCAGTTGCTAGTAAAATGATAAAGTTGTGATACATAACTATTTTTTTAGCCAAAAAGTTGAAAGGCGAACCAAGGATGTTGGCACATGGGAATTGCCATATGTTGCTCCAAACCCCTAAACCAATCCTGACTTGAAGGCTGGTTTTGGGAGAAGAGAGAAGGGTAACTGTACAATCCTAGTGGCAGGAATTATTGCAGGGTCCCTCCCCAAGATTGTAACATTGGTGGTGTCATCGCTGCTATTTAAGGGGAATGCACTAGGACAGAGTGACAGAAAAAGGGGAAAGACAGGAGGGCAGAGAGAAGAGACAGACCATCAGGAAGGCTGCTGAATCTTACCATTTGACGGCTGTAAGGAGACACGAGAGGAGATTGCTGAGAGTGCATCTGGGTGGAGCTGTCTATCTCTAGGAAGCCCTCACAGCTGACTGGGTCCTGTGGTGCAGAGCGGAGCCATATTTGAGAGTGGAGCGATTAGATTCCTGCCCTATCTTTACACAGAGTCCTGAGATGTACCTTAAACAGAGGCTTGCTATGTAAGTAGAACTGAGCCCTGAGAAACCAAAAGATGGGGGAGTCTGCTTGCCTTGAATCCCTCTCTTTGGCTTATAGTTGGTGGTGGGGGGGGGACTGTGTAGATCCTTAGCCTAGGAAACACACACTATTAATTTAATTAATTCCCAATTTGGCAGAACACTACAGAGTGAATTTTGTTAAAAGTTGAAATTAACAATGCTCACTTCCCAGTGTGTGCTGAAAACTATAGCCTATAATTTTATTGGGTAATTCTTGTTGTCCAGCTGACCCTAACTTCTTTAAGGAAGAGGGGTGTCTGTGTCCTTAAATTAGTCCAACCTTTTCATCCAGCTTACCCAACACAGGCCTTTCAGTAAGGGGGGGTCTGAAATCCGAAATTCCCCACAGCATTCCAATTTTTCTGTCTGACTTCCCAAACTAGACTAAAGCAAGGTGGGGGGGGGCTGAAAAACAAAGCACAAATCACCCTGTGTTTAATTTAAACCAAATGTGTGTGCAAAATTATATCAAACTTGAAATCCTAATGCAACCCTTTTAAGCCTGCATGAAAATCAAAATCGCACAACATCACATAAGTGCCTTTGTTATTGATCGGTGTAATTGTTTTGTGAAGCAAAATTTGAAGAATGTGAAGAATTGTGATTGTGTTCTTTTCAACTCACTTTTGTGATTTATCTATGCTGAGAGAAGTTGATTGTGTTGTGCCACGGATAAAGTGGTGTTTGACATTTCAGTGCTAATTTCTATTACTTTCAATTCAAATAAATACCAATATGTTTCCCGTACACCGGCCTGGTTCTTAGCTCATTGTTAGCTCAGGAGCGAGGGATCCAAAGTGCATGGTATGTGTCTGAGACAGGGCAAAAGAAAATAATCTGTTAAACAGTTTGTTACATGACCACTTGAGTGGGGAGAGTGGCTTCTCAATAAAACATTACAGACAGCAGTTCCAATTTTGGGGAGTGATTACTGTATAAGAGAACACAACATTAATACATCATTAACACAGAGAATGGAATTTCTAGAGATCAGTCGGCAAAAAAACCCGCTCTAAGGCGCATGGTACCCGTTAGAGGGCCACAGAGAATTTCATGTTATGAAGCAGGCTTTCTGTGAGGTGGTGAAGATTTTGGCTTTGAGAAGCTAATGTCTCCACCATGAGGTTAATGGCTCAAACATTAACACGCTTTTGTCTCCACTCCTGTTCTGCCTGTTACAGTGCATGGCTGAAACTGAATTCTTACTCTCAGCCTTACGCTGTAACAGGCATAACAGGGAGTGGAGACAAAAGGGTGTTAATGTTGGGGACGCTGTGTGTTTCCTGAGCTGTGACTAACGAAAGTGCCAGCCAGCCGGAGCTTCGCGCAAAGTGCTCTGAGCAACCCTGTGTCTGACTGCCACTTCTGTCAGTCACAGCTGCCTGACTTAATGAAAACGGGCTCATCTACAATCACGGCTGCTGCCGTGGAGGGACAATGACCCGCTGTGAAGTCATGGGAGCGGGGGGCCCCGGCAGCGCCCCGGCATGGCCCCGTCAAAGCCCCACTTTTTAGAGACTGCCTGTGCTCGGCCTGCGCCCACTTAAAGCACTGTTTAGGGTCGTATTGGAAAAGACGAAACTACAAGTCCCAGCATCCAAAGCGCTGTTACCTGAAAAGCCAGGACTTGATAAAGTCGATCCTAGGTCATGGCGGCATTATTTGCAATACTGGCACACTCAACATCAAGCCTGAGGCGCTGCTGTGGTCATGCAATGGTTGACAACATGACGATGTTGTGTGTGAGGGAAATTGTATTGTATTCTAAATTGTGTGCTATATTGTACTCCGTGCGCTTGTGTTTTCTTTATAACTGTTTCATTGTCTGTGAGGCTTAGTGCGTGATGACAACGGCACAGCGCAGGTGCAGAGGCAGCTTTTGGTGTGGGGGCGCGGGGGTGGGTAATCAGGACGCAAGCGGGGGCCGCCCTCCTTGGCCCCCTGGCTCCATCACTGGAACAGAGGGACGTCTTTCCATTTAGTGCAGGCAATGTGCATGAACAGGGTCATACATGGACGTGGTTTGGGGCACGCTGCGTTAGTGAGCAGAGAACTGGCACAGGATGGAAACATGTAGAATCATGTAGGAAAGAAAGCTTGTCTCTCACAGTCATTGTTTCACAGGCAGAATCCCGCCACCACCGCAGGCATGACTTGTGTTGCACTCGGCAGGGGCTGTTGTCAACTAGAGGCCCCCGTCCCTACCAGAGGTTCCAACAGACTTAACTTCAACACCTGCACCAGGTCCAAAAAGCTGCAGCCACACTTAGGAACCGATAGCCACAAAATAATACAATTTCAATCAGAATGAAACATCTGCAAAGGCCTTCATGGTCTCCATGTCTTTCCTCTATGGGTGAACGTCAAGAAAGTCACCCAAGCAGGCTGGGCTGTCTTGCCTCTTGGAGCCAAGTTACAGAACTCTATACCTTGGTCACATCACCTCCAACCATCGGTGGAAGTGGAAAAAAAGAACTAGTGGTACTCTGGCAGCATCCAAAAAGGAAGGAGTGGGGTGTTCAGACAGATGGCCTGGAGGGCGGGGGGATGTCGAGTGGACGGCAGAGGAGGGGTTGTGAACAGGGTCACAGACCTTGGTTCAAATAGTTGGATTTCAAGGTATATTGTCTTATAGTTTACTTACACAAAAAAAAAAAATTGCCTAATAAAGCCACATGACAATATGTAAATCCGTTTTGCAACATGTTACGCCAACAGAATATCATTGTGGCTTTAATTTGCACATCCTGAATGGTAAACTATAAGTCACAGAATGCAAAATAATGGCAACCTGAAAAATCTACGTAACCCCACTGGACTTTCAGTGATTTAAGACGTGATAAAAGTAATTGTGTTATAACCAAAGATAGAGCTGCAGATTATTTGACCCAAACTTCCAGCTCTTTGCTATTCATGATGTTGAAAACAAATGATTAGTGACTTAAAGGAACTTTATTTTTTGCATATTAAGGTAGTAGACATTATGGATATTAATACATCTTTAAATGGGCGCTTTGTGTTGCTCGCTTTCACTTTCACAGATTGTGACCATGGTAAGCAGACCGGTCAGGGAAACGAGGAACTTAGCTTGTTTCCCTGACCGGTCTGCCTACCATGGCCACTGCGCTCAGCAGGTTCAGACCTGTCAGACTCAGCGGCTGCGGCAGGCAGACTCCTAGTTTGACAGCCTGGAAACAAGGGTACCAATGAGCTTCCGGCACCCTTCTTTCCAGAACCGGCAAACTAGTAATGAAGCCCTTCTTGAGCCTTTGAAGTAAAAGTATGCTCTGTAAAAAGTCAAAGAACTAGTGCTACGGCGTACCAAAGATTTATTTTACACTTCCATGTCTGCCCATAACCCACATTTATTTGTGTTCTGGTGACCCGGATCTTACAGAACTCACCCTCCTATTCTATCTGCCCCGTTACACACTTTCTCCAAAGCCACTTGTGTCTGTCATGTTATATTGAGAACACCCTTGACCTGGGGAAATACTTCCCACCCCCACTCAAGGAGCCTTGCAATACTTCCATCTTTTCTTTTAGCGCTGGCCTTAATGAAGACTCATTAATGGAGTCACACAAACCTCTCCCCCATTTGCCCACAGCGAGCCAAGAACCAGGCGAGGGTATAGCACATATATTTGGACTTATTTGGAAGACAGGAAATAGAGATCACACTAAAACGACACACACCACCTTCTTTGTGACTCCCAATTAAACATCCTGTCACACAAATTACGCAAGTTCGTTGGGAAAAACACGAATCACAATACTTTACTTTGTACAGATGACACTACAAGAAATAAACAAACTGGTCAATAGGCACAAGCAATGTACATCTATAGTGCTGTGCAATTTAGATTTTCCTGCACACTTAAAAGGCTAGAAGTTGGGTTTAGAGATTGGTACAAATACATATGGCAATTATGATTTTGCCCACACCTTTGCTTTACTATAAACACAGGGTGATTTAATGGTTTGTTTTCAGACCCCCCACTCCCCTCACTGAAAGGTATGTGTTGGGGAAAGTGTACAGTAAAAACTGGGATAATTTGAGAATTTTGTATTTCAGACGCCGTACACTAAAAGGCCCTGGTTGGGGATGCCGGACAGAAACAATTGGGATACTATGAGCATTTTAGATTTCAGAACCCACTCTACTCAAAGTCCTGCGTTAGGGGAAGTTGGACAGAAAACATTGAGATGATTTGAGAATGTTGGATTTCAGACCCTCCCTACACTTAAAGGTCTGTGTTTGAGGAAGTTGGACCCATACTATAGTTCAGTGCACACTGGGAATGAGCTTTGATCATTTAGAATTTTGAATTTTTACAAAAATCACCCTGTGGCGTTTTGCAAAGGGAAATTAATTATATAAATATTTTTAGTTAAATAGGTTAAGGATCTACACAGTTTTGACCCCAGCCCCTGTCCACTATAAAGGTAAATGATTACAGGATTTAAGGCAAGAAGATTCCCCCACCTTCAGGTTGGACCTGAAAGGCCGTGCGGCACCCACGAGCACAGCATGTTGGATGCACCGGCACCGTTATTAAGGGTGCCGGTGCATTCGACCGCCCATTCCAAATCGGCCCTATGGGACCTTTGGGACAAATGGGATTGGGGAGCATCTTTTTTCCGGTGCCTGCAAATGGGCAATTACTGGGTCTGGCTGGGTCATAATGACACAGTTATTGCCCATTCACGGTTGCCGGAAAATATTGCAAGTTTGGCGGCAGCCTGCTGGTTTTACCGGCAAGGCTCCCGCCAAACTTGTAATGGGGCCCAATGTCTTTTCCCTGATATCTTTATGTTAGCAAGGGGATATTTTCTCATGTCTTGCTTTAAACTACCAAAACACTTGCAATGCCATTTTGGTGTCCATGTTTGAAACTGCTGTTTTTCCTGTGAAAGGTACCTTTGAATTTCTTCTGCCACTTGTGAATTAGAATGCTAGTGACAGGTAAGCCTTTTTCACATGTCCCTCTACTTCCGTTGGTTTGGGGCCTTTGATTACACCCCACATGTCAGATAGAGCTTTACACGAATGAAGCATAATGAATGCCTACATTATCGCGTCCAACTCGTGCTGCCGTAGTTTCAGGTGTAGGCCCTTCCTCTTAAGATCATCTAGCGTGCTGCAAACAATCATTGCCTGAACTTGCCTGCTTCCCAACATATGGTGGCAATTACTAAAACATAGGTTTGCTGTGAACTCTAGACTATGGTCACACCCAATTTCATCAGATCTTATCAAATTGCTGTCATTCAGTCTTTCACATTAGATGTACTTTGGCAAATGATGAATAAGGATGAAAGAGTTAATCATTCCCAAAACCTCAACTCTTCAGATCTGAAGAAGCCACACTGCCCGCTTATAATATATAGAGAATTCCCAGGCACGGTGAGAGATACCTATTCCCTGGAAACAATTTGGGAATTCTTATGCACAGTAGGTAGAGCGTGGGTTCCCTGGGTTAAGCGTGATGCTCTCAGGACACGTGTCCCAAATCAAGAGCACGCAGATCCCCTGTACTTCCGAATGCACGCAGGAACTTCTAAATACAAATAACTCACTTTTAAAGAATTACAAAAGTTGGCCTTTTTGTGCTAAAAAGCAGTTGGATGGTTGCCTGGCTCCCAGCTCCACAGATAGGGCCTCATCACGAGTCGGGCGGTAACGACGGCGCTAGCCCTACCGCAAAACTCCCTGGCGCTATTAGCGCTGGATCACGGGTTTGGCGGAAGGGTTATTGCCCATTCCTCATTGGGCCCATTCGGGAATTCCTCCTTCCCCATTGGGCCCAATGGTGAAAATTCGCGCTATTACCGCCGGTGGATTTCCCGCCGGTGGTAATCGCGCCGAAAACCGGCAATTTTGCAGTGGATTTCACCACAGCTCAGAGCTGGGGGGAAATCCGCCACAGCCATGATCTGGCGGACCCTTAAATGTGGCGGTAATAGCGTAACCGCCGCATTTAAGGGTTACCGCCAGACTCGTGATGAGGCCCATTGTCTTATATGATAAATATAATTGTTTATTTATAACATGCTTAATACCCAGAGGTTTCTAAGTGCTGACCCGGGGATCAAACCTGTATTCCTCCCCGTTGTCTTGTTTCCAAAGCGAGCGCTTTGCCCCTGAGCTATCCTCAGGGGCCCCTGATCTATTCTCAGTGGCTCCTCAACCTCCTGTGCCTCCTCTCACTTTTTTTCTTTCTCCCTTCTTGATCCACTTACATGGACTTCTCTTTCCTGGACATCCGAGAAACAGTCCACACCAAAGTGTTTAAAACCAAACCAAAAGTTTGCATCCTAAGAGTTATCTGCCTGCTAGCTAACATGTTTCCCTCGCCTCTAACCTGCATCTGTACCTCGCTTCCTCTGCCTCCACTCCAGCCCTTCACCCATCATGGCCACATCCTGAGCACAGCTGGCCGTACCGCCTACCTATTAATTGTCATTAATCTATGTATGTCCATCCAGGTATTGTCCCTGGTGACTCTTCCATTTACTCTCTTCCACGCCCTGGTCAGAATGTCCCCCAGACTCTCCCCATTGTAAGAAGCTCACTGCCTCCCATCCAATCTGATTTCTTATATTTTATTTTATTTTGTGATCAAAAGAGCATTGTTCCTGCGGGTACATGAATAAAATAAATAAATAAAATGAAACACAATTCCCTGCAAAGTGTGACTCAGTCCAGAGATTGGGGGCGGAGGTGGGCGTGAATATCACGTGCAAAGCTTTAAGCAGGTGACGTGGCGCGGCATAAATCCAATCAAAGAGTAGAAATAGCAGCACTATGGGGAAAAGAGAAAGCGCGCTGCCCGACTAAACACAGCTAGAAGTCAGCGCGGGCCGCGTGATCGATCGTCACTTTAGAAAAAAGTAGTTATTAAAAGAATAAATGGGATCTTTAGCCGTGATGGATCTCTTCCTTAATGACCGCTGGCATATAATTCACACGGGGACAGCTAATGGTCCTGAAATGTCTGCTCGGGGATGCCGTAGTGTCAGTCTCTGCTTCTAACAGTCCCTCTGATCCTGGGCAGCAGCAGCAGGGGGTCCTGGGAGAGCATGGCTCCAGCACACAGTCACGATGGAAACACCTGTGTGCTCCGGTCCCAGCATCCATCTGGGATGACCCCCTGGGGGGTATTCACCTGCAAAAGGGACCAGGGAGGCGGAGAAGGGAGGGGCAGAGAGAAAGAGAGGAAAGAGATGCGGGATGCGAGGGAGGAGGGACATACACAGGGCGAGAGAAACAGAGAACAGAGAAAGAGAGCGAGATGGAGAGAGACAAAGGGAAAAGGAGCGAGAAGGATAGAGAGAAAAACAGAGAGTGAGAGAGATGGAGAAAGAGAGAGGAGAGAAAGAGAGCAAGAGAAAAAGAGAATGAACAGGAGAGGCAGAGAGAGATAGAAGGAAGCAGTATGAGATAGAAAGCGAGAGAAACAGAGAGAGACAGGGAGAAAAAGAGGGATATAGAGAGAGACGGATAGAGGGAACAACAGAGAGCGAGAGAGATGGAGAAAGAGAGAGGAGAGGAACCAGAGTGAGAGAAAAAGAGAACGAGAAGGAGAGACAGAGAGAGATAGAAGGACGCAGTATGAGACAGAGAAGGAGAGAAACAGAGAACAAAGAGATAGAAAGAGAGAGTGATGGAGAGAGACAGGGGGAGAAAGAGGGGAATAGAGAGAGAAGGATAGAGAGAACAACAGAGAGCGAGAGAGATGGGGAAAGAGAGAGGAGAGGAACCAGAGTGAGAGAAAAAGAGAACAAACAGGAGAGACGGAGAGAGATAGAAGGAAGCAGTATGAGACAAAGAGCGAGAGAAACAGAGAACAGAGAGATAGAAAGAGAGAGAGAGACGGGGAGAAAGAGGGGGATAGAGAGAGAAGGATAGAGAGAACAACAGAGAGCGAGAGAGATGGGGAAAGAGAGAGGAGAGGAACCAGAGTGAGAGAAAAAGAGAACGAGAAGGAGAGACAGAGAGAGATAGAAGGAAGCAGTATGAGACAAAGAGCGAGAGAAACAGAGAGCAGAGAGATAGAAAGAGAGAGAGAGACAGGGAGACAGAAGGGAATAGAGATAGTAGGATAGAGGGAACAACAGAGAGCGAGAGAGATGGGGAAAGGGAGAGGAGAGGAACCAGAGTGAGAGAAAAAGAGAACGAGAAGGAGAGACAGAGATAGAAGGAAGCAGTATGAGACAGAGACGAGAAAAACAGAGAGCAGAGGGATAGAAAGAGAGAGAGAGATGGAGAGAGGCAGAGGGAAATAGAGCGAGAGAAAAAGAGAACAAACAGGAGAGGCAGAGAGAGATAGAAGGAAGCAGTATGAGACAGAAAGCGAGAGAAACCGAGAGATACAAGAGAGAGACGGGGAGAAAAAGAGGGATATAGAGAGAGACGGATAGAGAGAACAACAGAGAGCGAGAGAGATGGGGAAAGAGAGAGGAGAGGAACCAGAGTGAGAGAAAAAGAGAACGAACAGGAGAGACAGAGAGAGATAGAAAGAAGCAGTATGAGACAGAGAGCGAGGAAAACAGAGAGCAGATGGATAGAAAGAGAGAGAGATGGAGGGAGGCAGAGGGAAATAGAGGGAGAGAAAAAGAGAACAAACAGGAGAGGCAGAGAGAGATAGATGGAAGCTGTATGAGACAGAAAGCGAGAGAAACCGAGAGATACAAGAGAGAGACGGGGAGAAAAAGAGGGGTATAGAGAGAGACGGATAGAGAGAACAACAGAGAGTGAGAGAAATGGGGAAAGAGAGAGGAGAGGCACCAGAGTGAGAGAAAAAGAGAACGAACAGGAGAGACAGAGAGAGATAGAAGGAAGCAGTATGAGACAAAGAGCGAGAGAAACAGAGAACAGAGAGAGATAGAAAGAGAGAGAGAGACGGGGAGAAAGAGGGGAATAGAGAGAGTAGGATAGAGGGAACAACAGAGAGCGAGAGAGATGGGGAAAGGGAGAGGAGAGGAACCAGAGTGAGAGAAAAAGAGAACGAGAAGGAGAGACAGAGATAGAAGGAAGCAGTATGAGACAGAGAGGAGAAAAACAGAGAGCAGAGGGATAGAAAGAGAGAGAGAGATGGAGAGAGGCAGAGGGAAATAGAGCGAGAGAAAAAGAGAACGAACAGGAGAGGCAGAGAGAGATAGAAGGAAGCAGTATGAGACAGAAAGCGAGAGAAACAGAGAGATACAAGAGAGAGAGGGAGAAAAGAGGGGTATAGAGAGAGACGGATAGAGAGAACAACAGAGAGCGAGAGAGATGGGGAAAGAGAGAGGAGAGGAACCAGAGTGAGAGAAAAAGAGAACGAACAGGAGAGACAGAGAGAGATAGAAGGAAGCAGTATGAGACAAAGAGCGAGAGAAACAGAGAGTAGAGAGATAGAAAGAGAGAGAGAGACGTGGAGACAGAAGGGAATAGAGAGAGTAGGATAGAGGGAACAACAGAGAGCGAGAGAGATGGGGAAAGGGAGAGGAGAGGAACCAGAGTGAGAGAAAAAGAGAACGAGAAGGAGAGACAGAGATAGAAGGAAGCAGTATGAGACAGAGACGAGAAAAACAGAGAGCAGAGGGATAGAAAGAGAGAGAGAGATGGAGAGAGGCAGAGGGAAATAGAGCGAGAGAAAAAGAGAACAAACAGGAGAGGCAGAGAGAGATAGAAGGAAGCAGTATGAGACAGAAAGCGAGAGAAACCGAGAGATACAAGAGAGAGACGGGAGAAAAAGAGGGATATAGAGAGAGACGGATAGAGAGAACAACAGAGAGCGAGAGAGATGGGGAAAGAGAGAGGAGAGGAACCAGAGTGAGAGAAAAAGAGAACGAACAGGAGAGACAGAGAGAGATAGAAAGAAGCAGTATGAGACAGAGAGCGAGGAAAACAGAGAGCAGATGGATAGAAAGAGAGAGAGATGGAGGGAGGCAGAGGGAAATAGAGGGAGAGAAAAAGAGAACAAACAGGAGAGGCAGAGAGAGATAGATGGAAGCTGTATGAGACAGAAAGCGAGAGAAACCGAGAGATACAAGAGAGAGACGGGGAGAAAAAGAGGGGTATAGAGAGAGACGGATAGAGAGAACAACAGAGAGCGAGAGAGATGGGGAAAGAGAGAGGAGAGGCACCAGAGTGAGAGAAAAAGAGAACGAACAGGAGAGACAGAGAGAGATAGAAGGAAGCAGTATGAGACAATGAGCGAGAGAAACAGAGAACAGAGAGAGATAGAAAGAGAGAGAGAGACGGGGAGAAAGAGGGGAATAGAGAGAGTAGGATAGAGGGAACAACAGAGAGCGAGAGAGATGGGGAAAGGGAGAGGAGAGGAACCAGAGTGAGAGAAAAAGAGAACGAGAAGGAGAGACAGAGATAGAAGGAAGCAGTATGAGACAGAGACGAGAAAAACAGAGAGCAGAGGGATAGAAAGAGAGAGAGAGATGGAGAGAGGCAGAGGGAAATAGAGCGAGAGAAAAAGAGAACAAACAGGAGAGGCAGAGAGAGATAGAAGGAAGCAGTATGAGACAGAAAGCGAGAGAAACCGAGAGATACAAGAGAGAGACGGGGAGAAAAAGAGGGATATAGAGAGAGACGGATAGAGAGAACAACAGAGAGCGAGAGAGATGGGGAAAGAGAGAGGAGAGGAACCAGAGTGAGAGAAAAAGAGAACGAACAGGAGAGACAGAGAGAGATAGAAAGAAGCAGTATGAGACAGAGAGCGAGGAAAACAGAGAGCAGATGGATAGAAAGAGAGAGAGATGGAGGGAGGCAGAGGGAAATAGAGGGAGAGAAAAAGAGAACAAACAGGAGAGGCAGAGAGAGATAGATGGAAGCTGTATGAGACAGAAAGCGAGAGAAACCGAGAGATACAAGAGAGAGACGGGGAGAAAAAGAGGGGTATAGAGAGAGATGGATAGAGAGAACAACAGAGAGCGAGAGAGATGGGGAAAGAGAGAGGAGAGGCACCAGAGTGAGAGAAAAAGAGAACGAACAGGAGAGACAGAGAGAGATAGAAGGAAGCAGTATGAGACAATGAGCGAGAGAAACAGAGAACAGAGAGAGATAGAAAGAGAGAGAGAGACGGGGAGAAAGAGGGGAATAGAGAGAGTAGGATAGAGGGAACAACAGAGAGCGAGAGAGATGGGGAAAGGGAGAGGAGAGGAACCAGAGTGAGAGAAAAAGAGAACGAGAAGGAGAGACAGAGATAGAAGGAAGCAGTATGAGACAGAGACGAGAAAAACAGAGAGCAGAGGGATAGAAAGAGAGAGAGAGATGGAGAGAGGCAGAGGGAAATCGAGCGAGAGAAAAAGAGAACGAACAGGAGAGGCAGAGAGAGATAGAAGCAGTATGAGACAGAAAGCGAGAGAAACAGAGAGATACAAGAGAGAGAGGGAGAAAAAGAGGGGTATAGAGAGAGACGGATAGAGAGAACAACAGAGAGCCAGAGAGATGGGGAAAGAGAGGGGAGAGGAACCAGAGTGAGAGAAAAAGAGAACGAACAGGAGAGACAGAGAGAGATAGAAGGAAGCAGTATGAGAAAAAGAGCAAGAGAAAAAGAGAACAGAGAGATAGAAAGAGAGAGAGATGGCGGGAGACAGGGGGAGTAAGAGGGGAATAGAGAGAGAAGGATAGAGAGAACAACAGAGAGCGAGAGAGATGGGGAAAGAGAGAGGAGAGGAACCAGAGTGAGAGAAACAGAGAACGAGAAGGAGAGACAGAGAGAGATAGAAGGAAGCAGTATGAGACAGAGTGAGAGAAACAGAGAGATAGAAAGAGAGAGACGGGAGAGAAAGAAGGGAATAGAGAGAGAGGGATAGAGAGAAAAACAAAGAGCGAAAGACATGGAGAAAGAGAGAGGAGAGAAACAGAGCACGAAAAAAACAGAACGTGCAGGAGAGACAGAGAGAGTTAGAAGGAAGCAGTATGAGATAGAGAGCGAGGGAGAAAGAGAACCAAGAGCTAGAAAGAGAGACAGATGGAGAGATGGAGATAGACAGAGAGAAAGAGGGAAATCGAGAGAGAAGGATAGAGAGGAAGACCGAGAGTGAGAGTGATGGGGATGAGAGAGAAAAGTGGAAAGAGAGGGGAGAAACAGAGCGAGAAAAAAAGAGAATGCGAAGGAGAGACAGAGAGAGGCAGATAGTTAGAGAGATAGAGAAAGAGGGAAGGGAGGAGAAAGAGAGAAGGTGAGAAAGAGAAAGAGAGAGAATGTGAAAGAGAGAGGAGAGAAACAGAGTGAGAGAAAAAGAGAACGAGCAGGAGAGACAGAAAAATAGAAGTAGGGAGAGAGAGAGAGAGGGCGAGCGTGATAGAGAAAAAGAGAGGACAGGGAAGAGAAAGAGAGAGCGAGAGAAAGAGAAAAATAGAAAGAGATGAGAGAGAACGAAGGATTGCGAAAGAGAGAGTGAAAGAGAGGATGGGGCAAGAAAGAATAGAGGGAGACGGGATTGTTTCTAGAGTTTGAGAGGGTCTGCGTGGGGGAAGACACGTGGGTCACCCAAATCTGATATTTACTGATATCATGATGTCACAGAGAGTGACGTCAGGCATTTTTGAGAAGCGTAGATTGTGAAATGATTTTTTTGAAGAGACTTCTAATTTTGACAGAAAAGGGCCAGTGACATGAACTACTTTGCCTAGGATCGCGTTACTTCAGCAGGGGAGGTAGGATTTCAGTAACGTTTGAAACGTATTATCTTGACCACATCTCTGCCTAGGTCTAGCTGATAGAAATATGCTCATGAATGATTTTCAAGTATGCCTTGTTTTAGAAAGAAGACTGGACAAGAATCCAAATGACACAATAAACCAATACGACTAATATATACATCATTCCATAAATATGTAAATCAAAAATAGAATTATTCTGTTACACTTTATCTGCATGGAACGTACGACTACAAGTACGAGAATGCAAATTAATGTTAGCCTGACCAATTTCCCAAAGGTTTACAAAAGTACTTTAAAAAAATCAACGAAACGAAAGATACATAAGCTCCTGTTCTTATATATAAAGTGAAGGAAATTTGAACTTCTAAAAAAAACCGTCTAGATACACACATCATGAACCTAAGAGAGACAGTTTAAAACAGGCTTTTGTGTGACTAATGCATTTTTGTGGGTGAAGGCTCCGAATCTGGTAACTAAGACTAATGAATCCATGATTGCTTAACACAGAAACATTAACACTGCATTGGCACTTGTCAGAGACAATGGTTACTCTGTGGCTCGGCATTAATTAAGAACTCTCAGTTTCAATGTTCTGCTGACCACAGGGTGTTTAGTATTTGCCAGTTGCCAGTGGGAGTGCCAGGTGACCTTTCACGGGGCGATGCAGAGGAACCCGTCTCTTGCTGACATCCGGGCATCACAGCTCTTGAGACAAGCGGGGGTTCAGCTGAGGGGCCTCGACGTGAGTGAGACCATGAGCTGACACGCAGGCTGCCTAATGGCCATGCCTTTCAAAGGCACACGAAGGGGAGACAAAAAGGGGGCGGGGCAGATAGAGAAATCGAGATTGAGAGGTGACGGAAGTGAAAGAATGCAAAAGTAAAGAAAACGAGAAAGGGAGACGAAGAGAGATAAATACAGAAACAGAACGATGGTAAGAGAGGGAGACTGTGAGAGGGACAGAGAAAGCTACTGAGACAGACACAAAGAGAGAACGTTCAGAGAAATACAGAGCGAGAGTGGGGAGGGATACAAAGAGAGATAAGGAGAAATGTATGATGTAAAGATAGAAAGTCAATCATTGCGGGAACCATCACCTGGCTCGGAAAGACAAGAATCAGGCTGGTGTGCGGAGTGTTAGCCGAGTGTTAGCTCTGCTGGTGGAGTGACTGGAGTAACTCTACTACCCTTACTACTGGAGGCGGAGTTTCTGTTGTGCTGTGCCTTGGCCCTGGCCATAAAGACTCACTCCTGATGTCGAGCGTCCGCAGAGTGTTAGGCGAGTGTTAGCTCTGCTGGTGGAGTGACTGGAGTAACTCTACTACCCTTACTACTGGAGGCGGAGTTTCTGTTGTGCTGTGCCTTGGCCCTGGCCATAAAGACTCACTCCTGACGCAGAGCGTCCGCAGAGTGTTAGGCGAGTGTTAGCTCTGCTGGTGGAGTGACTGGAGTAACTCTACTACCCTTACTACTGGAGGCGGAGTTTCTGTTGTGCTGTGCCTTGGCCCTGGCCATAAAGACTCACTCCTGACGCAGAGCGTCCGCAGAGTGTTAGGCGAGTGTTAGCTCTGCTGGTGGAGTGACTGGAGTAACTCTACTACCCTTATTACTGGAGGCGGAGTTTCTGTTGTGCTGTGCCTTGGCCCTGGCCATAAAGACTCACTCCTGACGCAGAGCGTCCGCAGAGTGTTAGCCAAGTGTTCGCCGAGAGTGAGCATGGAACCAAACATACCCATGATTGTACCACGCACGAGGAGTCGTGTCAAAACAACAGTAAACAACATGATGCTTTGGATCCCAATATAAATATGGAAGATGTGGCTGAGGGTATCAAACACCACCATTCAATTGTGGACGACTCAGTACTGGCACAATATGTGACTCACACACGGCAAACAACTACAAAATCTACTTCAAAATGAAAGACATCAGCAACACTGGTCGGAGCACAGGACGACGAGCTGGCAAACAACTATAGAGCAGCAGAGCCATCAAAATTAAGAAGTAAGTTGCTGCCTCCGCGTCCTGTGCGCCCGCTGTTAAAATTAAATGAAGTTGATGTCCGCTGCCCGAGCATGACACTTCCCTCCCTCCACCCCCCAAACCCACGGACCCTTACATTGTTGACTTCCCCGCAGGCTGGGGCGGCGTGGGGAGCCGCCGTTCCCGAGGCGAGCGAGGCGCGAGCGGCGGGGGAGGTGGTGGTGGATGTGGTGCATGCGCACAGCGCAACGGCAGCTGGAGACGAGGGCGGGGGAGTGGATGACTCGCTGTGTGAGGGCGAGAGGAAAAGGGGGTTTGGGAACCTCAGCGAGGTCTCTGTGCTGGCCAGGGAGGCCAGTTGGGAACAGAACAACGAGGTTTTCTGTGTCTCTTTGGAAGAGGGTGTATTAGACCTCAGTTAAAAAATATTGCAAATAGCGGTGGAAGCTGAAATAGGAACGATGCCGGCAGGAGTTCTAGATCTACCTATTGATTCTCCTTTATATTTGGACGTGGTGGAAGCACTTCCAATGAGTGCAAAAAGAAACCATTTCTCACAAAATGTTTCTATGCCTAATATCAGTAAACTGAATAAAGATAGACACGTGCAATACTTGGAAAATGAGGTCATAGTGCCCGGGGACATGGACAATACAAAACAAAAGAAGGACTGTAATGCAAGTAAAGTGCTTGAGACAAAGCAAATGGTACAAAAGTGAAAACCGATGGAATCACAAAAAAAAATCAAACAATCAGAAGGTGAAAATAAATTCTAAATCAATGACAGAAAATAGATGAATAAAATGGCATTTCAAAGTAAAAGAGCCAGTGAAATTACAATAAAGGAAAGAGCAAACACTGCAAAACATGGATAAGCAGGAGTATGATAAAACACAAAATACACAAGAAATAACTGATCAAGAACTGCTGTTAGTATCAACTCAATGTACTCCACTCCATGATGCTTGGAAAGCAGATCTTGGAACAACAACAGATGATAATGAAGAAAATGAGGGGAAGAAATTACAAGGAAAAAATGGAGTAAAGCAAGGGCAAAAGGTGACAACGCCTACAATAAAGCAAAATGCAATGGGAAAACAAATCACCTTAAGAACAGGATTCCCTGAAAAACTATCAAACCAGGAAGAATGTATTCTGGATGAGATCTACAGGAATGAGGATTATGCATTCATCAAAACCTCGACTCCTCACATCAGAAATCCAAAACGTGCAATAACAGAAGTAGACACCAATAAATCTACGCTAGAAATGGCCCCTGAAAAGAAGCCTAAACCGGATTTGTGCAATGAAAAAGCTTGTCAAACGTCCATGGTCGATGTCCATAATGGATGGATAGACAAAGAGTTACAAACAGAGATACAAAAACAACATAAAGAAATGCAAATGCACGAAACAAGACTACTTGGCAATGATAAGGAGTGTGAACTTGACCTTACTAACAATAAATTGGGACAAAAATAGTACTATGGAAATAAACAAAACACGATTGAAAGTAGAAGTCCCATTACACAGGAGCTTTTTGAAGCTTTCACAGAACAATGCGCTAATTTACAAACATCAATTGGATCTATGGTTACTATCACGCTTGCTCCATTTCTCAAATTATATCAAGCACTGCATGATAATTATAGGGACCGAACCACATTGATGGCTCTTATGCAATCAAAACTAATATATGTGGAATCATGTATAGAGGCAAGAGAAAAGGACTCTGAAAACGTGATCCTCAAAACGTTGATAGACTCACTGCAGGATGCTCATGAGGACAAGAGAGCATTTTTAAACTGTCTAAGAGAGACTTTGAAACGTAAGAAAATGGATCAATCAAAAAAAAGTCAAAATTGACAAAGAGAGAAAGAGCGGAAACGAGAGCAACGTAGAGTCAAATAAAAGCTTGGAATATTAGAAAATGAACCCAAAACTGATGAGTGTATTTAGGGGAGAAACACGACATTGGCAGAAGATACGCCAAAAAGAATCAATGGTCAAAGAAAAGAAATCACTGAAGTAGAAAACAGACTCTACGAAAGAAAGAAATACAAAGTATAACTATTGATACACAAACAGGACATATATTAGAAATGGTCATTTCCAACCAAACTAAGGAGCTGTTTGCAATATTCGATCAGGAAAACGAAAAAAAAGGAGAATGGGAAAGAGATAAAAAGAAAACAAAAAGACAAAAAATCAAGTAAAACAGAAATTGACGACAAATGGTGGAAAGCGACATTTTATAAGAAATCTAAAGCCATTTGAAGATCCAATCATGAATAAGACACAAAAAAATGGTTTAGAAGTGAAAAAGCCAAATGAAGATCTGGCACAAATACCACAAAAAGAGAAACGGACCTTTCTAGGCATACAACCGGAACTAGAGTCTGAAAAGACAGATGTGGTGCAAGGAGATGAAGCTGCACTCCTGCTATTATCAGTCTATGATGATGAAAGAGAACAAGAATTGCAAACTGATCATGAGAGTGATGAGAATGCAATGGAGTCACGAGTAACCGTAAATAAAATAACTCAAAAAATTAAAAATGATGACTTTCTAACATTGGAAGAAAAAAGACTGGCAATTGAAAAATATAATAAACAAAGACATGTAAAAAAAATAATGATTTAAAACAATGATCGATCAAACGAAAAAAGAAAGCCTCATACAGAAAAAAAAAACAAAATAAGAATCAAGATGTAATGCAACAAAGGCAAAAACAAAATAACTAAAAATGTCAAAACGGGCTGAATCATTAAGTGAAAAAACAACAGTTCATAAATTAATGCTGGAAAGAGTCATTAAGACCAAAGAAGGCCTAATTCTAAATCGGGCAAACCTCATGACACTCTTACATAGTGTACCACATTTACGGGTAATTTAATCGAAGAGATATAGATATCGTAGCCTTTCCAAAAGAAGAGGAAACAGATAATATCTGTATCCACTTAACTTCTAAGTTAGCAATGCAGCTAATATTAGCGGTGACGGATGAATTGAGATGCCTGGGTTTTGATCTATCACAGCATCGAGACAAATCCATGGATGATATGCAAAGAGACAACGGAACAAATATACAGATGTCCTCTAAAAAGCCAGGGGAGAGAACAAGGAAGATGATGAGATAAACAGCAAGCCTATCAGATTCTCGCCGACGGTCATAAAAGGCCCCAAGGCGTTACGCATGAAGATAGAGGTCAAAATATCCAAATTCAACCATGGAAGCGAAAGAAATAACGAGCAAATGGTGACCAAGATCGATCTTGAAAAATCATGGTCATGGCTTGCAGAAACACTAGGAGGACGGGAACAGTAGTAGACCGGAAGCCAGGTAA
Source organism: Ambystoma mexicanum (assembly GCF_040938575.1). Taxonomy (NCBI): domain Eukaryota; kingdom Metazoa; phylum Chordata; class Amphibia; order Caudata; family Ambystomatidae; genus Ambystoma; species Ambystoma mexicanum. The sequence goes on along the minus strand of NC_090932.1, from coordinate 1,695,677,307 downwards.
AAAAGTGTGGCCTCCACATGTCCTCATGGAACACTCGAGGATTTAACCACCTGTTTCAAAACATCAACACAGAGGTGATCAATGTGGACATAATATGTCTACAGGAATGTTCGTTAATGGAGGCGCCAGTTCTAGATGGCTTCACAAGTTACTTAAACAAAGCCCACAAAGGACAAAAAGGGAGACCGTCGGCGGGTCTATTGACCCTAATCAAAAATGATTGGAGGGGAAAAATTGTGAGTGTTCTAACACCGTCACCACTAATACAAATAATTATACTCCAAGGTGATCCCCAAGAAACGTAAATCAACAAAACCCAAATAATCTTTAACTTATATTGGAATATTAAAGCTAAAGACGGAGAAACATTTCTGGAGTTAGTTACATTGAACATTGACGAATTAAGAGCAAAATACTGTATGCCACAGATGATATTATGCGGGGACCTGAATATAGACTGCTGCATTAAGGTAGGAAGAGCTGATATGACACAACATAAGAAACAACAAATGAATAGAGCTAAACGTTGGCTGACAGTGGTGAGAGCTAGAGATCTACATTTGGTAAATGAAGCTGTTACAGGTGATCTGGAATGAACCAAAACATGGGCTTCACATACTGCCACAGCAACTCTAGATTACTATTTTGTGGATTGAGAAACTTTTAGGACAATTGTGTCGCTAAAGATAGTGCCATCAGTAAAGAGCGACCACAGCATCCTACTTCTTAAATGCAGAGAACTGAATATGAAAAAGAAGGACCCAATAATGCAACAAAATGGCTTCATCAAGTCACCACTAATAAAGGATTGAATCGGCTCAAATTGACGATGCAAAAATCAGCAGCTAAATTGGAGAGTGAGATAACTAAATGGCAGCTGATTTCGAACAATCAAGTAGATTACGAAAGCTGCCTGGCAGCCTTAAGAGTATCAGAACAACAAACAGTCTTAAACAAAGGGACAAGATGGCACAACTATAATGAAGAGCTGGCCAAAAGAAAGTGAAAACTTGCGAAAGATCTAAGGACAATCAGGAGACTGAAATCACCAGACGTAGCAAACCAGAGAAAAGAATTAAAAAGAAATTAGCAACATTGGGTAAAATCACATCGGGCAATCCTTTATCAAAAAGAAAAGACTTGAGTACATGCTCATGGCACTGAATAACAAAAACTCAAGGTTATTTTGGTCAATAATAAACAAGAAAACAAATCCACAAGGAGTGGAACAAACAAATCCTATACATGAAGCACAGTGGCTGGAGCACTTGAACATAATATAGCGAAAGGCAAACCATGAGGCAGAAGAGGTTAACATAGAAAGTAAAAGAGCATTTTGTAAGATCCTCTTTGATAAACAAGAAATCTTGGACCTGATTAACGAGTCAAGTACATCCAGAGCCCCCGGCCCTGACGGCCAGACGAATTCAATGTTAAAGCTAACACCTGAATTGTGGGCCGATATGTACTTCTCATTATTCACAAGAATAAATAACACCATGCAGATCCCAGACTCCTGGAAAAGGGCGATAACAATTCCGATAATCAAAAGAGGCGACAGAACGAACCCAGAAAATTATCGCCCTATATCATTGTTGGATGTCCTGGGCAAACTCTATGCAGGTATATTACTAAGGAGACTTAAAGAGTGGTTAAAAGAGACTGGAAATATTGACTGCAGATAAGCACGTTTTGTCGAGAAAGTAGACTGTGGATTTAACTTGTTAATAATAAATCTACTAAAACTAAAGACGGTGAGAGGAAACGATAAGCTCTATCTAGCGTATATAGCTATGGCAGCAGCATTCGATCGAGTTGATCGAAACATCCTATGGGCTAAACTGCATGACAAGGGATGTCCATCAGATTTGAAAGCAGCCATAAAAGCACTGTATACGGGAACGAGTATGCAGGTGCATTTAAATCAAAGTGGCACCCTTACTGAACCATTGATCACGCTTAAAGGTTTGAAACAAGGGTGTCCCTTAGCAGCCATACTATGCAATTTTTACATACTAGATATGAGAGACAACTTGGAGCCAGCAAGATCATGTTCACCGAGATTAGCAGGAAATACCATCGGACACTTGCTGTATGTGGATGATCTAATCCTGCTGGACCTGAGCGCAATAGGTCTACAGAAAAAACTCAACAAACTAGAAAAATATGTTTACATCAACAAACAAAAAATGAATGCTGAAAAATCAGAAATCCTAGTATTGAAAAAAACACAAACAAAGGTAAAAAAACCTTTCAAATGGTGCCTAGGAAGTATCGCAATCCAAACTAGGAAAGCACCAAATACTTGGGAGTGATAATCAGCACAGATTGGGGTGATGAACCTTGGACAGAGCATCTCCAAGTAAAAATGGAGCAATTGATTGCCCAAGCCCTTCTAATGAAGAAGAACTACTGTAAATGTACAGTAAAACCATTGGTGGAATTCTATAAGGCCAAAGTAACACCATCAATAACGTATGCGGGAGAAACTGGTCAAGCCTGGGACAGGCTTGAGGCAAGATTCAGGTGGAGAACTATGAATCTAGTGAATTTGTTACCAATAAGTATAATCAGGCATGAGCTGGGTCTCTTCTCACTACAGGTCCATGTGACATTGAAAGCCATACAACGTCCTGATTGCCCACCGCAATACAGAATTTTGAAGACGGAGATGGGGAAAGCAACCTGCTGGCCTTTAGAAGAATGGCAAAATAAATGTCAGGAAATCCTGCTCAATATCGGGACCACCAAATTAGCCTCTGTGAAAACCCAAAGAGAGCAAAAAATCTGTTATTCTCAGTGGATTGGAAAGACATATGGCCAGGGAGGCAGAGAGGTGCAGAGAGAGAGAGAGAGAGAGAGAGGTAGAGATGGGAGGAGAAATAAAGTAAATGATGAGAACGGAGACATGGGATGAGAGGGAAAAAGACAGAGAGGGAGAGACAGATATAGACATAGAGGGAGAGGGAGATATGGACAGAGAGGGAGAGACAGATATAGACATAGAGAGAGAGGCAGATATCGACAGAGAGGGAGAGACAGATATGGACAGAGAGGGAGAGACAGATATGGACAGAGAGGGAGAGACTGATATAGATATAGAGGGAGAGGCAGAAATGGACAGAGAGGGAGAGACAGATATGGACTGAGAGGGAGAGACAGATATGGACAGAGAGGGAGAGACAGATATGGACAGAGAGGGAGAGACTGATATAGACATAGAGGGAGAGGCAGATATGGACAGAGGGAGAGACAGATATGGACAGAGAGGGAGAGACAGATATGGACAGAGAGGGAGAGACAGATATAGACATAGAGGGAGAGGCAGATATGAACATAGAGGGAGAGACAGATATGGACTGAGAGGGAGAGACAGATATGGACAGAGAGGGAGAGACAGATATAGACATAGAGGGAGAGAAAGTCCACATTCATCGATCTGATACACAAATATACTTCCAAATCTTCTCCCCTCCTTAAGTCCACACCCTCCGACAGTGTTTCCACGTTATCATCAGCTGGATGGCCACCCGCTTTCTAAAACTCACCCCATTCAAAACAGAATACCTCCTCACCTGCGCCCTCGGCAGAAATCTAGCATTGCCCGAGGATCAAAGAACTCACCATGGACAACCCAAACACATTCCCATCCACACTGTCACAACCCCAGGGTTATCCATTGACCCCCACCCATCCTTCACATGCCACACATGGCTGCTGATAGCAGAACCTGCAACCTACAGCTACGCCTCCTAGACAAGAAAAGATTGAACTCCCCAACAAGCACTGGTCCACCATACAGAGGGAATAGAAAATAGAAGGAAGACCCTTTCTATACCTAGCCCCCAGCTGCACTGCCCCCGTAACCGAGAGAACTGCTTTCAATGGACTCTGACTGAGATATAAGGCCATCCACCTCAAAATGTCATCCTACCTTCAAAACTAACGTAATCCCATTACCAACGCAAACATCACACACCAACCAAGACCTCCTACATGTTCGACTCTGCAAGCTAACCTGCAACCCAAAAACAACCTTCACCCAATGGGCACTCTGGGGCGCCCCCCCACCCCACATCCGTCACCCATCTCCCATCATCACAGCTTTAAGTGGGGCAAGAAATTGAGGGGGCCCTCATTTGGGGCGTGGCTTGCATGATGGGTGTGGCTGGAAAAGTACACAATTTGTGTGCGCACCTTACCATGGTTTGTGTACTTTTCAAGTCTTCTTTATGCATAGAAATATGTAACATATTTTATAAAAGATGCCTTGAAAAGTACACAATTCAATCCATCTTTTATAAAGTCTTGACTATGGACAAAGCCTGAGGCGTCTTCTTCTGTTGGCAAAGCTTTCCATGCCCTCCCCCCGCCCCCCTACAAACCAGCCAGACCAACTTCCGGTTATCCTTTCTCTCTCCTGTTCTGAAAACATTGGAAGTTCTTTTTCACCTCCTCCCTTCGAAGTTTCTAGAGCGTTGCAGGACCGTCTGAATAGGGTCAGCGCTGAATACAAACAGCACCCGCCACACACATCATGCTACTGTTGAGGAGACCAAAGCACACTTCTTGCCCACGTGGGCCTGTATTAACCTGTAGGAATAGCGACCGTGCATCAATGAGCATTCTCGCCTCAGTGGCACTTGCATGCACCACCCGATGCACACCACAGGTCCGTACTCCTGTGAGAAGGCATGCACCACCCGATGCACACCACAGGTCCGTACTCCTGTGAGAAGGCATGCACCACCCGATGCACACCACAGGTCCGTACTCCTGTGAGAAGGCATGCACAACCCGATGCACACCACAGGTCCGTACTCCTGTGAGAAGGCATGCACCACCCGATGCACACCACAGGTCCGTACTCCTGTGAGAAGGCATGCACCACCCGATGCACACCACAGGTCCGTACTCCTGTGAGAAGGCATGCACGGGAACGCTGCAGCAATGCCCTGCATCACTGTGGGCATCCTCTACCAGCAGGATCCCCTGCATTACCCTGCATTGCACACACGCAACGAGTGCACCAATCACATGGACGGCCCTGCTGTGCTTACCACATCTACACATTCGCCACCCTGTGCTTGCAACAACCCCACACACCACCTTCTGCCTCTAGCACCCACACAGGTGATGGATCATGTGCCAGGGAATAGTAGGGTGCATATACGAATGAGGGTGCCAGAGTGTGTTTAATGTGTGTTCATTTAGAGCAGGTGGTATTTAATGCAGGAAGCTGGAAGCGTAAGTGTAATAAAGAATATCTATTGTAGCTGTTTCATATGGATGTATGTAAAGCAGGGTGGTAGCAGGGTGTATTTACCGCAGGGTGGTATCAGTGCTGTATGGTGGTCATGTGTAGTTAAAACAGGGAGTTAGCAGGGTCTATTTACTGCAGGATGGTAGCAGTGTGGTGTGGTGGTAGCAGCGTGTATTTTCTGCAGGATGGTAGCAGCGTGGTGTGGTGGTAGCAGCGTGTATTTTCTGCAGGATGGTAGCAGCATGGTATGGTGGTAGCAGGCTGTATTTCCTGCAGGATGGTAGCAGTGCGGTATGGTGGATGTGTGTATCTAAAGCAGGGTGTATTTACTGCTCGACTCTAGCAGTGCGGTATGGTGGCTGTGTGAATTTAAAGCAGTGTGCTAGCAGCGTGTATTTACTGCAGGGTCGTAAGTAGCAGTGTGGTATGGTGGCAGTGTGTATTTAAAGCAGGGTGTATTTACTGCAGGATGGTAAGTAGCAGTGTGTTATGGTGACAGTGTGTATTTAAAGCTGGGTGTTAGCAGGGTGTATTGTCCACAGGATGGTAGCAGCACAGTATGGTGGATGTGTGTATTTAAAGCACAGTGGTAGCAGGGTGAATTTACAGCACAGCGGTAGCAGCGCGGTATGGTGGCTGTGAGTAGTTAAAGCAGGGTGCTAGCAAAGTGTAGTTACTGCAGGAGAGTATCAGTGCGGTGTTGTGACAGTGTGTATTTAAAGCAGAGTGTTAGCAGGGTGTATTTACTGCAGGATGGTAAGTAGCAGTGTGGTATGGTAGCAGTGTGTATTTGAAGCACAATGGTAACAGGATGTATTTACCACAGGATGCTAGCAGTGCGGTATGGTGGCTGTGTGTATTTAAAGCAGGGTGGTAGCTTTGTGTATTTACTGCAGGACAGTAGCAGTGTGGTATGGTGACAGTGGGTATTTAAAGCACAGTGGTAGCAGGGTGAATTTACAGCACAGCGGTAGCAGCGTGGTATGGTGGCTGTGAGTAGTTAAAGCAGGGTGTTATCAGAGTGCATTTAGTGCTTGACGGTAGAAGCGTTGTATGGTCGCAGTGTGTATTTAAAGCAGGGTGGTAGCAGGGTGCATTTACTGCAGGATGGTAGCCGTGTGGTGTGGTGGCCGTGAGTATTTAAAGCAGGGTGTTAGCAGGGTGTATTTAGTGCTTGATGGTAGCAGCGTTGTATGGTCGCAGTGTGTATTTAAAGCAGGGTGGTAGTAGGGTGTATTTACTGCAGGATGGTAGCAATGTGGTATGGTCACAGTGTGCATTTAATCCAGGGTGGTAGAAGGGTGTATTTACTGCAGAATAGTAGCAGTGTGGTATGGTGGCTGTGTATATTTAAAGCAGGGTGGTAGCAGGGTGTATTTACTGCAGGATGGTAGCAGTGTGGTTTGGAGGCTGTGAGTATTTAAAGCAGGGTAGTTAGCGGAGTGCATTTAGTGCTTGAGGGTAGCAGCGTTATATGTTCGCAGGGTGTATTTAAAGCAGGGTGGTAGCAGGGTATATTTACTGCAGGATGGTAGCAGTGTGGTATGGTGTCTGTGAGTATTTAAAGCAGGATGTTAGAAGAGTGCATTTAGTGCTTGATGGTAGCAGTGTTGTATGGTCGCAGTGTGTATTTAAAGCAGGGTGATAGCAGGGTGCATTTAGTGCAGGATGGTAGCAGTGTGGTATGGCATTCATCCTACTGCATTTCACTCTTGAAAGACTACAACGCTGAGCTGGGAATTAACTGTTCATTGACACTGGAACTGCTGTGCCCTGTATGAAGCAAAGTGGGGGAGGAAAGGAATAACTTGAATTTATTCTGAATGTTTGCGATAGTGGAAGGTGAGGTGACCGTGCAGAACTGTGCTCATTCTGTTTGTTGAAAGGATAGCTGTTAAAGGGAAAGGGCACACGGAGGTGCACTTTGTCATTTGGACAGCAAAGGGCAACCTAACACTGATGAATTGCATTAGCTGATTACGGAAATATACCTAAATGTTTTATTTAAAGCAGGGTTGTAGCCGGTTGTATTTACTGCTTGACGGTAGCAGCATTGTATGGTTACAGTGTGCATTTAATGCAGGGTGGTAGCAGGGTGTATTTACTGCAGGATAGTAGCAGTGTGGTATGGTGGCCGTGTGTATTTAAAGCAGGGTGGTAGCCGGTTGTATTTACTGCTTGACGGTAGCAGCGGTGTATGGTCACAGTGTGTATTTAAAGCAGGGTGGTAGCCGGTTGTATTTACTGCTTGACGGTAGCAGCGTGTTATGGTGGCAGTGTGTATTTAAAGCAGGGTGGTAGCCGTTGTATTTACTGCTTGACGGTAGCAGTGTGGTATGGTCACAGTGTGTATTTAAAGCAGGGTGGTAGCCAGTTGTATTTACTGCTTGATGGTAGCAGCATGGTATGGTGGCAGTGTGTATTTAAAGCTGAGTGGTAGCTGGTTGTATTTACTGCTTGACGGTAGCAGCGTGGTATGGTCACAGTGTGTATTTAATGCAGGGTGGTAGCAGGATGTATTTACTGCTGGATGGTAACACTGTGGTATGGTGGCCGTGTGTATGCAGGGTGTTAGCCAGATGTATTTACTGCAGGATGGTAGGAGGGTTTGTTTGCTGCACAGCAGTAGCAGTGCGGTATGGTGGCAGTGTGTATTTAAAGCATAGTGCTAGCAGGGTGTATTTACTGTAGGATGGTAGCAGCACAGTCTGGTGGATGTTTGTATTTAAAGCAGGGCCTAAGCAGGGTGTATTTACTGCTCGACGTTAGCAACGCGGTATTTAATGCAGGGTGCTAGCAAGATGAATTTTCTGCAGGACGGCAGCAGCGTGGTATAGTGGCAGTGCATTCTTAAAGCAGGGTGGTAGCAAGGTGTATTTGTTATGTTATTTCATGTTAAATCACTTATAACGCGACAAAGCCCGAAGGCATCCAGGCACACTGAAAAGATAAGGAGAGTATGGCTATCTTATCTTATTACCCGAACAGTATAGTCTTTAACTGTTTTCTGAAGAACAGATGGTCTGTTTCCTTGTATAAATGTTCAGGAAGTACAAGCCAGGCCGTCCCGCTTGCCCATGAAAGACACAACCATTTCCGCGGGCTCTCTCAACATGGTCTACTTCTAAAAGGCATGCCTTTGCAGATGCCAAGTTACTTTTTTTTTTTTATTTTTTTTATTACTTGTGTATAATCAAAGGTAATGATTTTTACAAGGATGAATCAACGCAGAGCTCACCACGTATACTGCTACTATCTTGCAAGTAAGGTAGTTCGTGCAGTCATTAGCAGAGTGTTCGACGTGGATTGGGTTTAAGTCGTACAGTTGAGGTCCACAGGGTCTAGGTGTGTGACTTGTCATCTTTAGCCGCCCTGGTGCATTACATCTCGGATATTTCTTGCATAGTCGGGAGGGCCGAGATGTGATCCGCTGGATAAGCATGCTCTTTAGCATTTATTTTTGTAAAGGCCACTTCCAGGAGTTTGGAGGTAGCTACAGCCCAGCGTGTTTTTTCACCCGAGATGAGGCGGCACCACCATATGTCTTCTTCCACCAGAACAGAGTTGCCCCATAGGGGTTCCAAGTAAGCCAGGCGTTCAGCTTTGAGGATGTGACAGTTTAGTAGGAGATGACAAATTGACTCCTTAGCACCCTCAACCTGACACAGCCTGCACGTGGTTACCGCGGCCTGGTTTCTTAGCCTCATGATTTCTCTTGTGTGGAGCAAATTCAGTCTTGCTCTTAGGAAGAAAGTTCGTAGCTTTCTGTTTGGAAATTTTTCACAGTAGGCCAGAGGCGATTTGAGCCTGTTGTATGTCGGTGGCAGGTGGTTTAAAAATTTGATCGCTCTGGCTTGCTCACCTGTAGAGATCCAGTCTTGGTTTTTCAATTTTTGTGACACTCTATGTGCGTCGTTTTTCAGGTCCTCTCTGCAGCAAGCCACTTCATGTAGATTTTTTTCTTGAGAGGAGATCCACTTCTTGATCTCCGGACATTTTGTCGATTCCAGCTCCTTATTGATAATATTGAAAATTGGGAGTCCGTTTTGAATGAGAGTCTTTCTGAAGATAGCCAGAGAGGCTACGGTGACCGTTGCTTCCAGCGAGAGTAATCCCAACTCTCTTCTGACGGCTGCGATAGGAATAGAGTTCGGGAGACCCAAAGTTGTTTTCCAAATGTAGCCCTCTAGCTTAGGCCAAATTGAGCTGGGCATGTTAATCGTGGCGTCCATACCATATGTGAGTGCCGGGACTACTTTCCCCTTATAGAAGTTGATTGTGTGATTCCAGGAAAATTTGCCGAACTTGCGATCGATCATCTTCATTTGCGAGGTTAGATTTTTCGCTTTCTCCCAAAGGTGCAGTTGCATTTTAGTTTCCTTGGATGACCCATCGATGTAAGTTCCCAAGTATTTAAAATGGGGAACAACTTCAATACAGCAATTGTTCACTGACCAAGAATACAGTGGTTTTTTTGTTCTTGGATTCTTGGCAAAGATCATAATTTTTGTCTTAGCGTTGTTTATCGTGAGATTGTTGATGGCCATGTAGACTGCCAAGTTGTCGAGTTGGGGTTGAAGGCCTATTTGCGTCTGGTCCAAGAGGATCATGTCGTCAGCGTAGAGGATCCGGGACAGCGCAGTGCTGCCCAGCTTTGGCGGAAAGCTGCGAACCGTTGTTTCGGATTCTTGGAAGTCTCCCTGAAAAGCTACGAAGAGTGCAGGCGCCAACGGGCAGCCCTGTTTCACTCCTCTTTCTGCAGGAATTTCGTTTGTAAGAGAGCCTTGTTTGTTCAAGCGGACACGTAGAGTGGTCTTTGAATGGAGAGCTATGATCGGTTGAAGGATGTTATCTGGGCAGCTCCATCCCTGTAGCTTTTTCCATAGACGCGTTCTGTCGACTCTGTCGAAGGCCTACGACAGGTCTATAAAGGCTACGTAGGTAGTTGGTGCCCCCCGCTTTATCTTGGCCTTAAGAATGCTGAGAATGAGGATGTTCACTCCCGTCCCGCCGTTCTTCTTGAAGCCCGTCTGGAATTGGTCTTCACAAGGTGCGGTTTTGGCCCAGCGCCGAAAGTGGTCGAGAAGAAGCGTAGCAAACAGTTTGCCCGTGATATCTAGTAGGGCTATCGGCCTATAGTTGGCAGGATCTTCTCTGCTTCCCTTTTTGAAGATCGGGATCACAACAGCTTCCGTCCATGACGATGGTATCAGTCTGGTTGCTCTGCAATGCGCGAACAGGAGACTGATGAAATCTGTCCACTCAGCAGCATGTTTTTTTAAGTCCGTATTCGTAAGCCCATCAGGTCCCGGAGCTCTCGATGTTTTGAGCTACAGTCAAAGATGTCAGCTTTTTTCGAGACATCAACCCATGGGCTTTGGTTCGGAGCTGGGTCTGGGGATGCAGTTGTAGGTGGAGTAGCGAAGAGCTTAGTGAAGAAATCAACCCAGGAGGCTGCCGGAACGGCATTGATCATGTTGGCTCTTTTGTCGCCTTGCGAGGTGTTGATCAGGGCCCAGAAGTCAGCAGATTCTTTCGACGCCAGCGTTCTCATCATGGTTTCTGCGTCGATTTGGTATAATGTGGCCCTCCGTAGACTTATCCATGATTTGTAACTTTTCTTTTCTTTTGCCCACCTTTCCCAGCCCGGAATGGAGTTCTCGGCTTTGGCAGTACGCTTCATTTTTCTCAGATCCTTCTTCTTTTCTTTGTCATAGGAGTGAGTGAAGGTACCATTAGGCTTCTGACCCTTCTTCTGGCTAGACTTGTATTTAGTTAGAAGGGGGATGTAGTTGGGTCTCCGGAGTAGGTCGTCCGGTGTAATATCGTCCTCATTGGTGATATATTGTCGAGTCATCGCTCTGACGCTGGCAGCCGTCAGGCGAAGGCGCGTATGCTGGGGATTTGCTTCCACTGACGATGTGTAGGAGGGGTTTTCTTGAGAAATGGAGGACCAGGTAAGGGTGAGCATGTTATGGTCACTAGAGAACGTTTTGATCACCTCGAAGCTTTCGATCTCTGTGGACATCAGGTCGGAAATAAAGATATAGCCCAACGTAGCTGTTGAAGAACCTCTTTCCCAGGTTGGAATTTGCGGGAGCCAGTCTTTGATCCATGCCGCGTTATGTATGTTCCTGGCCGACATCAGTTTCATCCAGGCCTCTCCTCTCTTTTCCGTTGATACAGCAGCTGCTGGTTTCGGCAAAGCTCCTTTTGGATGGGGACAATTGGCGTTCAAATCTCCACAAATTATGAAATGGTCGATTTTCCACTCGATAACAATTGTGTCGATAGTTTCAACCATGGATTGGCAGAAGGCTGTAGACGACGCTTTGCGGGTTCCAGTATACAGTTACGATTGCCAAGTTGGTCACCGACCATTGGTTTGATGGTTCCATAAGGTGTCCATTCGATGCCAATAGCCCATAGGATCTCACAATGGTACGGACAAGCCTTAAATTGTGGCCCGTTTTCACGGCGATGAGTAGGCCTGCCGAAGGGCGCCCTAGAAGGCCCCTAACCGCCGGGGCAGTCTCAATCTCAAATCCATCCATGGATGGTTTCTCTAGGAGCCACGTCTCTTGGAGACATAGAATATCAAAGCAGCCCAAGTCCTCACTGTTGGGATCCGTTAAGTGGGCATGCCCTCTGGTGTTCCATGAAGCTAGTGACAGTGACTTTTTGAGAGCTGGAGGTCTGGCTCCGTTAGATGATTGCTATTTGCTCCTGCTCGTGGAAAGGGCTCCTTTTAGCCAGTGCCATGGGCCAGTTGAAGACGGGTCTTTGTTGAAATTTGCCGGAGCACCCAGAGATCCGGTAGCTGGCAGTTGATTCATGCTGTTTGTGTAGCTGTTAAGTCTTCTTCGTGGCTGGGAGTTGTCTCGTTTCCTTTCACTTCTTTGCTGCCTGTAGTGTCTTGAGGTAGAGTGGACCGACGGGCTATATCTGGATCTGTTATGAGGGCCTTGCGGTAAAAAGACCTCTGGTTCGTCAGCCGAGTATTTGCGACGATCGTTCGTGTCTGGTCTCCTCTTGTGGGACTGTGACTCCGTTTGGCTCGGTATTCTTTGTACTTCCTCACGTCGTGCCCTTCCCCTGTCAGGACTCACCCTGAAATGGGCTTTTAGCTCCGCTCTGCGAGTATATTGGTGATCAGGTGAAGTTTGTTTATCTTTTGTTCTAGTGCATGAGTGATCGCCCTCAGTGCCTTTATTTGTTGGTGAAGCTGAGCTTTTTATCTCCGATAGGAGAAAACCTGCTGATTTTAGTTCGGATTCAGCTCTCCGAGTTAGGTATTGGATTGTGTCTGATTTAATGTGCAGATATGCTTTCGCCTTATTATCTTTATGATAAGGTTCGATTAGTACAAAGTCATCTGTTCTCAAGGTCTTTAGCTCAGAAGTGGATGCTGTAATTTGTAGCACTGTTCTTCGATTGAGCACCATATATTTATCTCTATTTGAGATCTGTTCAATTTTGAATATTCGAGTGTTTTCCCCAATTCTGCCAGGAACTTTTGTTTTTCCTGGAGCTCGGGAGAGTGGCAGATATTGAGCCGGCCGGTTTCCATGGGCAGATTCAATTGGAGAAGTCGTTTGTCGTTTGGATGCTAGTGAAGATCTTGTTGGCGACAAAGAGTCATCGTCCAGTGTGGGTTGCTGATGTGAGAACCCTTCTCCTTTTCGAGTATTTGCAGGATGTTGAGGTGATGGTTTCTCCGGAGAAGTTATGTTCAACCGTGGTTCTGTGTTTGCGCTATCCTGCCTGTGCCTCAGATCCGTGTGGCTGGCTCGATCCAAATGCTGGGGAGCGTTGGTATCGAGGCTAGGATCGTTTGTGCTTTTGGGGGAAAGGGTTAGATCTATCGGGTGGGCAGCAGACGTGGACGCTGGGGCTGGAGTGGCAGTGTCCTTCCTTGAGGTAGTTTTCAGTGTGGACGGGGTGTCGTCTGCATTGCAGTAATGTCTATTTGAAGGATTTGGTTGCTCTTTTTCAGCTAATTTAAGAGCTTTTTCCTCTGGCTGCGGCTTTTGCGAATGGCCAGCGTTATTGGCGATCGTGGTAATGCTCTTCGTGCATGATCTATTTAAGGTTGGGACAAGATTCATTTTGTTCTGGAAAATGGGAGCGAGCTCCTCGTTCCCTTATGCACTCGCCGTCTGTGTTGATTTGGATTCTTGCCGCCCCGATGGCACGGGGTCTGGACTTGTGGCAGCCGTACCATAAGCTGGCTCGAGATTGGATCTGAATTTATGTGTTCCTGCAATATCGTATTTCAAGTCGATGGCCGTGATGAAACCTTCCAGATATGACAGCTTTGATTGAATAATTGCCAAAGTTGCTGTATATCTCTCGAGGCGTCGCCTATGGCCTCGTAGAGTTTGCAAAATGGGGCCATAGCAATTGTAATGGCTGACATTATCGTAGTCAGGTCTCGCTTATGGTTCGGTGAGTCCTTTAGTGACGATTTTTTAAACACAGTTTGACTTCCCTTTTTTGTTGGAGAGTCTCTGCTGTCTAATTGTGGGAAGCTTGAAATTGAGTGCAGCCATTCAGGTAGAGAGCACCCTGCCTCTGGGGGATTGAAGGTCCTTGGCGAAGAGTTCCATGCTTCGTGGCTTGTGACTGATTGTAGTACTGGAGCAGTTGGATAGAGATGAAGGGAGGCCGGGCGTTAGGTGTGGCCACGTGGGCTTTAGTCCAAGGTTGAGGGCTCAAACTTTTGTTGGCCGGGTATGCTTTGGGCTGTAGTAAGTCCAGAATATCCAGCATTCCCTGCTGGTGCGTACGCGCTTCTGTTAGCGAAGGATCCCTTGTTGTTCTAGTTGCCAGAGCCTCTGGATTTGACAATGTCAAGACTTGGGCTGTTTGGTGTTGACTACGAGTCTCGTTGACTTGTGAGTTGGTCCCGCTCCCTTTAGACTGTAATTGGTCCGCAGTGGTCATTATTGGAAGTTCAGGTTGAGCAGTGAGAAATATGTCGGTACATATTTCTTGTGATTGTTGGCCTGGCAAGTGGCCTATCTTGTCCATTGGGTCAGATGGATTTCCAAGAAGTGGGGGTGTGCTGATTTCCTCAACAGGCTGCCGGTAAGGGGGTTCTGGGGACATATTGGGGACAGATTGATTCTCAGGAAGTGAAGGTGTGGTGATTTCCTCAGCTGACTGCCGGTGAGGGAGTTCTGGGGACATCGCATTCTTGTTTGGTGATTGAGACAGTAATGTTTTCCTGCATTTGGCCGAGGGTGGAGTCTCATCCAGTGCCTCTAGAATTTCAGCGTCTGAAAGTTCAGATTTGTTAGATAGTTTACGCTTTCCTTGTAATTTAAAGAAGTTCATGAGAGCGTTGGAGAGGAGCGGGTTGGGAAGCAGGCGTTTCCCAATAGACCGTTTTTTGAGAGGCGATAGTGAGGCCGAACCTTTGCCTAATTTGATTTCTTTTATTTTCGGCCCTTTTTTTTTAACAGTAGTTTTATCCGCAGAACAATGGGCTGGGTCAGGTTTGGATTTGGACTTCCCTCTTTTGGAATATTGGGTTCTTTTCTTACAATTCCCTGAGTTCACTTTGATTTTAAGGGTAGATGCCTTAGGCTGATGATCGTCGTCATGGTCCGAGTTTGATGTGGAGCTGACGTTGTGAGTGTGGGCATTTCGATCTAGGTCCAGGTCCTCGGTCTCCTCTTGTACCGGATCCAGGGCCCGGGACACCGGTGCAGCAGACGGAGGCAAGTTTGGCTTAACAGATGTCTTCGATGGAATTGGAAGGGGAGTGGATAGGGCTAGAAAAGCTACTTTGGCCACTTGAGCAGCCGCTCCCTCCTTCAAGTCGTTATGCACCAAAGCCAATGTGGTTTGTTGTGACATTGATCTCGTTTGGCCTTCCTGTAGTTCGGTTGCGAAGGCGTGTTTGGGGCAGTTTTCCTGGTCCTGGTTACAGGTCTTGGTCGCCAGTGTGGAATCCACTTCTAACTGTGCATTCGCTTGAAGTAAGAGCCGGTTGGTGGAGGCGGACTGCAGGTGGAATGTCACGCCGATGTGGCCCCCAGCTGTGCCGAGCAGTTCCGCTGGGGATATCAAGTCGGCGTCTTCTGCCACAGACCCCGCCCTCAGACCTGCCGCGAGGGATCCTCCGATCCGCTCGACGGTATGGTCACTCGCCGAGGCGGTACCGGGGCGGGGGGCATTGGCAGGAGGCGCCAACTGGGCTGGTTGTGACGGTATGCGTCTCCCATCCTCCGAGTCATGCCGCCTGGGCGCCCGGGCGAGGGAGGAGAGAGCCCGGGAGTCTTCGGATGAGTTGAGGAGTTGACAGTTCAAAAAGGCATCAGGCGGACTCACTGGCCTAAGTGTGGGGCAAAGGCTCAGTGCAGAGGGAGAGTTGAGTGTGACCAGGGGATTTCTTTTCACATGGCTGCGTAGTTTGCGTGAGTCAAGATCGTCCTCCATAATAAACGCAAGTTATAGCGCTAGCGCCGCCTCTCTCACCTCGTAATCAGGTTTCTCCCTGAATGGGACGGTGGCCAGCAGGTTGACGGCAAATTGGCGATGTTGAAGCTCGTGGACCAGCGACCAGCGCGGACTGGTGCAGACTGGTACTCTGCACGGTACTCCGCTGAAGAAGAGTTTTTATAGCCAGTAGAGCCTGTTTTTCTTAAAGAAACAGGTAAAAAAAAAGCAGAAGCAGCAGCTCAGAGAAACACGTCCTTCTCCTCTGGTGCAGACTAGTACTCTCAAGTTACTTTTAGGTTGATAAAGGCTCAACCTATTCTTAAGGTAAGCCCGGGCATCATCGAAAACCCATTTGTGGCAAGTGGTCAACAGCTTAAATTGAATCTTTGCGGAAACAGGCAGCCAGTGTAATTTCTTCCTGGCAGCAGATGTAGGCTCAGTACGTCTCATCTGATAGACAATGCGCACTGCCGCATTCTGGATCTTCTGCAATTTTTGGATAACTGCCTTGTAAACTCCCCCAGGAGGGCATTACTCTAGGGTGTATAAAGGCTCTAATTAGTTCATTATGGTTCTCCTCAGAAACCAGTGGGATACTTGCCATAGAACTTTGAGATGGTAGTTGGTACGTTTCACAATTCCTTCTACGTGTGCACCACTATCCAAACTGGCTGCCCCGTAAGTGCCCGAGGTCTTCACCTTATGCACCAATGCAATCTGGGTGCCGTCAATCGAGAAACTACAGGAAGGTAGCAGCATGGTATCATGGCACTCTGTATTTAAAAAAAACAGGGTGGTAACCGGGTGTAATTACTGCAGGATGGTAGCAGTGTGGTAAGGTGGCAGTGTGTATTTAAAGCTGAGTGTTAGCAGGGTGTATTTACCGCAGGATGCTAGCAGCACAGTATGGTGGCATTGTTTATTTAAAGCAGGATGTTTACAGAGTGTATTTACTGTAGGATGGTAGCAGTGTGTCATATTCGGAAGAAAAACATTTTTTTAAATGGCTGCCTAGTCCCTTTTTCCAGTTTTCCATGTTTTTACTGTATTTTGGTATGAAAAAGCATGGAAAGCCATTCGCACCTCAGGATTTCCTTGGGTTCAGATAGTTTTCTTTTAGGAGGATTCCAACGAGAGATGAGCTCAGCGTGAGCACATCCCCCACTGGAATGAAAAAAAAAGTTTTCAAAATGGCTGCCGCCATGCAATGGATGATGGTGCCCATGGAAAACATGTTCCAATATGGCTGCCGCCATCCGAAAAGGGACCTTGTCCCTTCCCTATTTCACTGGTGGCTGGTGAAGGCAGAATCGCAGGTTTGATTCTGCCTTTGCTGCCCTTTCCCGGATGTGAATACGATGTATTTAATGTGCTGAGGTAGCAGCACAGTATGGTAGCAGTGCGTATTTACTGCAGGGTGGTAGGTAGCAGGCCGTGTTCACCTGTTAGTTGCAGGAGGGCTAACCTTAGAATGGTTTTCTGTGTAATTCAGTATGAAAATATGTGTCCTTATAGTACTCTGGGTTTTATTGACTGATGGGGTGGGAGTGGTTTCCTGGCAGCGTGTGATACTGGGGGCGCATACAGTCTGGCGCGTAAAGAGCAGCCCTTTAGCGGCCAGATTGGGGTGTGAAAGCGCGGTTCCTCTCCAGCCAGCAGCCTCTGGACTTGGGCCTCGCGGTACCCTCTGTACCCTCTCTCCATTTGCCCCCCAACCCCCTCCCCGCACCCCCCTCGTCACAACCCCCCCCCCCCCCAACCCGCCTGGCCCCTCGGGAGACTTTGTGGGAAACCATCCGTCACTTCTTGTGAGTCAGGGCCTTCTCAGCAACATCAAAGGCATTCCGACCCTCCACGGAGAAGCAGGCTGAGCTCAAGCCATCAGAGAGACAAGCCAATAAACAGACCCCTGAACTGCATGGTTACCCGGGCTGGGGGGCGGACAGAGCGTGCACAACAGCCGCATCATCCGAGCTGGCAGACGCTCAGGAGCACACCAGCAGGAGGTTGTGTTTGGTTGTTTGTTGTGTGAGTTGCCTGTCATGTCTCCTTGAGTTAGTTGGCAGGAAGTCTTGGGTAATGTTGATTATGCCAGTAAGACAGAGGCGGGTTCGTGAGCGAGGTGAAGGGCACTCAGTGGTGTAGAAGTGCCTACAGGGCTAATGAATGAAAGAGGGGGAGCCCTCCCGGATCCCCTCTATCTGACTTTGCCCCACAGCTGAGATCGATGTAATTCTTTGCAATCTACAATTGGTATGACAAAAGCAGGGCTTGTGGCCTTTGTGTGAGGCAGTGCCAGGGCAGAAGAACGCGAGCGCGCAGTATCCTGCACCAAGCCGGCCTCATTTATTAAAACACTACCAAAATGAAAACATCATTCCCCCCAGCATGTGACTTCAAATACTCCAGCCCCAAAATACACTTTCCTTCATAAGCACACCTCATATGCACCACTTCAATACACAGCAAATCCTTGCACCAGGCAGGTGGTCGTGGTGTACCAGAAACCCTGCCCGACCCCAGAGCATTGCATGGCAGTGAGTCCTATCCTCCCTGCCAGCCTCTTTTGGGGCCGATACCAGGAGGCACCCTTCTTGGCACCAGCACTAACCGACTCCTGATCTCGCCCCCTGGTTCCCCTCTGCCACCAGCCGGGGCCCCCGACCGGTCTGACAACCCACCTCATGGAAGGCGTACTTGTCCTTGCCACAAATGTACCGGTCCAGAAACCCCCCAGGAGAGGCAACTTCATGTCCATTGGAGCCACCTGCCCCCCACCCCTCCTGACTGATAGTAGGGTGTTGGGACGGGAAGCACTTTTCCACCCGAGAGTGAAGCATGCTGCAAGGGCAGAAGTCGGGAGTGGTCGGCAGCGCAGCATCAGGAGAGCAGGAAGGAGGTTGATGCTCCCTCTCACTTAGTGGTACTCCACTTATGCGCCATTTCCTGCCACCAACCTTTCCCGACCCTGCACCTCGCCCACCCCGAAGATTACAATATCTGCCTTGACACTGAACTTTCCAAGTCTGTTCACCTCACCCTAATACTCTTGTCAAGTATGTGTGCTCTGAAATATAGTGTAAGCGCATTATAAATTAGAATGCATGAAAATAAATATCAGGGTTAGCGGTTAGGCACTAAATCTACTGGCAAAAATACAACTTTCCCCGAACTGTCACTGACCCTGTCAGAAAGGATAAGTCAAGAGGAATGCTTTTGATTTTAAATTCCAAGTTCCTTATCCAGTTGGATGAAAAATAGCTGTTCCTGCCGTAACATATGCCGCTCCAGCAGACCTTAAAGGTCAATATCGCTCGGTAATCCATAGGCTCACTTCTATCCCCCTTCTTAACTGTTGGATTTACCACTGATCGCTTCCAGGAAGGGGGCGTAGGTCCCTGTGACTTATTCATGGTCATTGAAAAGGCTAAACGTAGAGGTAACTGTCTCCTTTTTAATTTGAAAGCCATATTTATATCAGATGGAATGAGAGGAATGTGTGGTATAAGAACAGTATCTAAGTTGCACCGATTACATAGGCTTCTGTGATGTGTCTTTGTAGATGCATAATTGTCAACATTGTTCCGTTGCATAATCCCTATGATGGCATAAGATTGCATAGTGGCATAATTACAGTACCTACTTTCAATTTTAGTTCATGAGGAGGCATTCATCCTACTGCATTTCACTCTTGAAAGACTACAACGCTGAGCTGGGAATTAACTGTTCATTGACAGTGGAACTGCTGTGGCCTGTATGAAGCAAAGTGGGGGAGGAAAGGAATAACTTGAATTTATTCTGAATCTTTGCGATAGTGGAAGGTGAGGTGACCGTGCAGAACTGTGCTCATTCTGTTTGTTGAAAGGATAGCTGTTAAAGGGAAAGGGCACACGGAGGTGCACTTTGTTATTTGGACAGCAAAGGGCAACCTAACACTGATGAATTGCATTAGCTTATTACGGAAATATACCTAAACATTTTATATATATATATATATATATATATATATATATCGGCAATGTATTGCAAAGATTGCTTTTTGTTATAATTTCACAATCATGATTAAATAGTTGTGACAATTATTTCAGCAGTCCTAAAGCATGTGCTACTGTCTTCTTCAGGACCAAAAAGCATTTCCCAATTTCAATCATAAGCATGAAAAAAGAAATTCCCTGTTTTAATCTTTTTGTATAGTCAAATAATAACACATAAGACTGCCCGAATTTAAAGCTTGAGGCATTAAAAAGCTGCAGAAAAGTTGCACTGTTTTTGTTTCTTCAAGTGTGCTTTCTATCTTCAATTGGTTGGAGAAATATGGTGCTTGTGCTTACAAAACAGGTGCTTAGATGCCACCTTTTGAATGGACAGTGCCTGACACAAGACACTGGGACTGCCTCAATGTTAAGCTAGTGGTGACAAAAGAATACATTGTTTTAAATAAATAAACATTTTCATCAATCACTTGCTTCCTTGAGAGAAACTAAATAAAACTGTGCCTGCCGCATTGGAAAAGTGAACAGCCCAAGTGTGCAATTTGTGTCAACAAGGAAATAAATCCAGCATGCACTGTAGACATATTTATTTCAAACAATGATAAAGCTAAAGCATTCACATATGATTTTCTCAGCTAACCTACTGTTTGCTTTTAAATGCACCAGAGCTTATTGATAGGTGGTTTGTATTCTTCAAATCATGTATTGAAATCATGTCAACTAATGTTGAATAACAAACAATGATGCAATTATAAAATAAGAAAAAGAGAGACCCTGGTTCTATAGGTTTATATAATACTGGTATTCAACAACCTAATATTGTTCTAACCTCAAGTTGACCTGAGATGCAATGTGTAGCAAATTAGCCCCTCCCCCCACCTTTCAGAATCTCCCAGGGGGTATTAATTTAAAAACACCTGACATATGAAGAACATAAATCTGTGGTCTTCACCCAAGTTTAATATCTAGAATCGCCATATTGTCTATTTTATGAACAAACCTCAAAAGCAAACATATCCCTTATCTGGCATTGTTTGACCCTGCTCTCTCCTGAAAATTAGCTCTCTGCTGGAAAAATGAGCAGGACAATGGGGCCTGTCGAAATGCCTGATCAATAATTAATTAAGGCCTCACAATACATTAGTCAGATATGATTAGAATGAGAACAATTCATAACTTTATGAAGCAATATGCCAGATAGAATGTTGCAGACCCAGGCATGTGTGTGCAAACACAGAATCCAGAAAAAAGCTATTTAATTAAATTAGCATGTTGCTGCCACGAATTATGGAACAAACATGTGTTTGCTTTCAAAAATATTTGCATGTTTTGGCCCTCCCCTTTTCTGATCACAAATATAGATTTATGAAAACTCAATGAAGAGTGAGTGTGTGATTTCTATAGGAGGGTCTCACTATCAGACAGGCCAATGGAAATATCGAGCCAATCACATATTGTGACATAATTATGACATAAGAATGGGGATATTTAAAATAGTGTGAGCACAGAGAAGAGGATTCAGAAGCTGGAAAAGCTGCCAGGAAGAAGAAAACCTGTCGCCATTAGATGAGTGCTGAATATGGATACCATCTAAAGAATTGGGACTTGTTCAGGTAGAATTCTGAACTTAGCATGGACACAGACTTCCTTTCCTGGAAAAAGGGAGGACATGACCATGAGGGGTATGCTGTCTTGGAGATTTCCAATTTGAGAGGATCAACCCTGAGTCCATGTCATTAAATGTCAATTCAAACTGAGTATGAAAGCTTCCTAAATGTTATAAGAAGAACCCCTATGATCAGTGCCCTAAGTCTCTGTGGTGCTAGGGAATTGGGACATCATTTTCACTAAGGGGAGCTCATTCCAACAGAACATCCTAATATTTGGTGAGAAATGCAACATTGTTTCCCATTATATCTAATGATTAGTGACATTTGACTGTACATAGAAAACATTGGAGTTTACTAGTGTGATTTATATCCTGACTTCGTTGTATTTTAAGCTAGGAGAGATCACATTCAAATAAACACAAAACTGCATTCCCAATGCTGTAGGGAATGATTGAAACAGGGAACATTTCCCAATGCTGATAGTGTAGCATTTAATAACTGATATTTAAAAAATAACCCAATGCACTATGACAGATATAGACAGCATTAGACAAGGGACTAAGGGCCCTGGAACATGGCCTAACGAAGGTATGTTTGATGTTGTGCATTCTGTGAAGGCCACAGCTAATTCATGATGACTGGGAAATGAGAGCAAGTTTAATGCAAATCTCCTGCATTCTGAAATTGCACAGTGAGATTTGTATGGGATCTGAAAGAGAGGGGGATTTAAATGTGTTCATTTAGGTGAGCCATAATGTTGGATGTTCTGAGTAAATAATACACCTTCCGGAACTCAAAACTTGCATAATTCAAATGGAAGTCATGGTACACACATGTTAAACTAGACACACATGTATTAGCAACAAACAGCACCATATTTACATGAGAGGCAAGTCTTGATAACAGCATTTGTTGGTATTGTTGGGGAAAGCAAAAGTCCTGTGTATTATGTGCAAGTTTAACTTTGTGTGTAGTTTAAAGGGAGAAAGTAACATGTTTACAATAATCCTGCTGTTATTAGGACCCATCAGCTTTCTTTATTGCTATGTGGC
The DNA here is from genome assembly GCF_040938575.1 of Ambystoma mexicanum. Classification (NCBI taxonomy): domain Eukaryota; kingdom Metazoa; phylum Chordata; class Amphibia; order Caudata; family Ambystomatidae; genus Ambystoma; species Ambystoma mexicanum. The sequence continues at coordinate 1,695,654,941 of NC_090932.1, read as the reverse complement.
TCATTTAAACCAAATGGCCGGTAAGCGTCAGGGTTATTAATGTTTTAGGTATTTAGACCTCAATGTGTATCCAGAATTGATATGGAAATCAGTGCTTGTGCTTGAGAAATAGTGAGGTAAGCAGGGAGGTTGCTAACATTATGGGGGCTTCCCTTGCATAAAATGGGAGTTCGAGATTTTACTAAATCGCCTGTTTCTTGCCCCGAATTTTGGGGTGGGACTGTATAACTGAGTGGGCATTAAATCAAGGTGCCCACCTGACACGGTATCCATATATGAATTGAAATATATTTTACATGTTTGTATAAACACACTTGGTTCATATGCAGAAAGCAATGAAACACAATAAAGTGCCAAAAGAGAAAGAAAAATGGGGAAACGCTCCTTTAGAACTACCACGTGACTAAACGATGTAAACACGTTATAGATTAAATTATTTTCTTTCTTTCAGCATTCTCTAATTTCTTTAAAGAGTACATCAGTCATGAATGTTTTTGACATTCTGTAATGAAACATGGGCTCCTAAAAGCAGGTGTCAGTGCCCATGTGGAGTGTCAGGTTTGCAGTTACAGATTTCTCACTGATAATCTGAAGACACCTTAACGATGTCCCTTTTTTAGTTAAGGCAACAAAGAGATGAGAATTATCCTGGCCCTCACTGCTGTGCGCAACAGCAGGATTTGGACAGCCTATAATAAATGGTATACTTAGCAAGGCTCATGTTGAGTGCACAGGTTTGAACGCGTGTCATCACCATTAGACAGGATGGGGCATGTTAAATTCAATGTTATAACAATGTTACTTCCTAAGACCTCTCGGTTTGGCAAATCTCTTTTGACAATAAGTGATTCTTGCAAAAACGCACCCTCTCCATCTCTCTACGAACAGGACAGGCTGCCTGGCCTTGGGTGGAGGGCCATGAACATTCACCATTTGGTATTTTGATTTTATCAGCTGAAATGATAAAAGGATCCTTATTGTCTCATTCTATTTGAAGGATTTAACAAAATATTGTGCCAAATACAGACCGATTTATGGAATAACCACTTGGTCCAGGTTACATTATATGCAAGCTTCAAAATGAGAACTTTGCAGACTTCCACTCACAATGGCCCAACTAAGGCCAGTGGGAAGGGTACTCTCTTTTGTGGGTCCAAAGTTACATCTGACACTTCCAAGGGAAGGTTTTTAAAGATCATTGAGGCCGTGAACGAAAGCTAAGGTTGTAGATCATGGTCCCGTGGGACCTACACCCTAGCGCGAGTTTAAAGTCAAATAAAGGTTCAGCCCTAAAAGAATGCAGAGGGTTCAACGTGAGAATCCTGGGAACCCGGCACCTTCAGCAGGGACAAATGATTATGGGGGCCTGCACCAATGTTGAGTGTTGAACATGAACCAGGGAGCCTGGCACCACGGCACGGGACAATGATCTATTGGGGCCTGCACCAATGTTAAGTGTTGAACATGATCCAGGGAGCCTGGCGCCACAACAGGAGGCAATGATCTATGGGGGCCTGCACCAATGTCAAGCGTTGAACATATTGGTCCTGGGAGTCTGGCACCATAGCAGGGGGCAATGATATATATAGGGGCCTGCACCAATGTTGAGTGTTGAACATGATCCAGGGAGCCCGGCAGCCCAGCAGGGGACAATGATCTATGGGGGCACGGCATCACAGCAGGGGGCAATGATCTATGGGGGCCTGCACCAATGTTGAGTGTTGAACATGATCCAGGGAGCCAGCACCACAGCACGGGGCAATGATCTATGGGGGCCCGGCATCACAGCAGGGGGCAATGATCTATGCAGGGCGGCACCATTTTATTTATTTATATATTTTACATTTGTAGGAGCACGCTTAACCCTGGGGTGTCTAGGCGCTAGTTAAAACCGGGAACAAAAAACAGTTAAGAAACGGTGGGTGACACTAGTGGAAGAGATGAGTGTTTAGCAGTTTGTGGAAAGTGTTGTTTGATGGTCCTGATCTCCAAGCAGGAGGTAGTGAGTTTCATGGAGTGGCAGCAGAGACTGGGAAGCTAGAGCATCCTGCTATAGATATTTGAATCTGGGAATGGTTGCAGTGTACTGTGGCTTGGCAATGGCGGGTCGGGACAGCCTCCGTGTCAGGTAATAGTGCAGTGTTTGAGAGACATTGGTGAGTAATGGTGAGGATATTGAACTTGATCCTTTCTCTGACGGGGAGCCATTGACCTTCTTTCCTTGCAGCTGATGTTTGGTTGTGTCTATTGAGGCCAAGTGCCGCACACAGGGCATTGTTCTGGATAATTTGTAGCTTAAGGTTTTATTCCGTGGTGCCACCGAGGAGGGAGTTACAGTAGTCCAGTCTGGAACCTATGGTAGCCCTGGCAATGTTGAGGCAGTTATCGTTGTATAGGAAGGGTTTGATTGCGTTTGGTGGCATACGCGGCGGAAGAGGTAATAGCATTGACATGGCGTTACAGGCGCACAGTGGGGTCTAGGTGGAAGCCAAGAGTCTTAACAGAAGGAGAGACAGGGATGGTGTGGCTGTCGATGAATGATTGATAGGCTGTGTTCAGATTGGCGAGGTGGGCTGGGTTAGCTAAATTCTGTTTTGTCATCATTAAGATAAAGGTGGTGGGTGACATGATATGATATGATGTTTCATTTGTATCGCGTTCATACACAGGTGTTTCAGAGCGTGACTAGGCAAGGGAGGGGAACAGGGGAGAAACAACACAACAAAACAACGATCTTGCTAGGCCCAGTGACATTGAGAATGCACAAGTGCACGGGAAAGGGAAAATGGAAAACGTGCATGGAAGGGGGGAAAGTGGAAAGTAAGGGGCAGAGGAGAGCAGATAAATAATAATAAATAAAATAAATAGAAAATGGAGGCAATAAACAGAGGTAGTGCAGCCAGCAAGTGGCAAGTGCTGTGTTTAAGGCAGCAGACGGGGTAAGTCTGATAAGTGCAGAAAAAGAAGGAACAAAAAAAGGAGGGGGGGGCTGTATGGGTACAGATACAATCCCCAGTGCAAGGGGTGGCCAGGAGGCAGTGCAGGAGGGTGGCAGGGTGAGTAGGTACCTGAGCCCAGGGGACAGAGGGTGGCCAGGTGCACGGTGCCAAGGGAGAGCAGATCAGCAGGGGAGAGGGGGAGCGAAGGCAGAAGCAAAGAGGAAGGTCTTGAGGTGCTTCCGGAACCAGAGATGGTTCTCCTCAAGTTTTAGAGTGGCAGGGAGGCTGTTGCAGAGGGAGGCCCCAGCTGAAGATAGAGATCTACCCCCAGCTTGTTTCTTAGAAAAACGATTGACCCGGAGGGAGTTAGAGGTAGAGGAGCGAAGAGCTTGAGAGGGGAGCTATTTGCGGAGGGATAGCTGAAGATATTTTGGACCAAGGCCCCAGAAAGCCTTGTGGACAATGCAGAGGGTTTTGAATTTAATCCTTGCATCCACTGGGAGCCAATGGAGAGATTATTTGAGATGGAGAGATACGATCCTAGGGCTTGAGGCCAAGGACAAGTCTTTCAGTCCTGTTCTGGATAAGTTGCAGAGGGCGGAGAGTAGAGGCAGGTAGATTTAGAAAGAGGCTGTTACAGTAGTCCAACCTAGGGAGAACCAGAGCTTGGGAGACAGCTTCTGAAGGAAGGAGAGGAAAGGCAGAGTACCTCTGAGAAGGTGCAGTAGGAAGTTGGACTTTTTAGAGACCTAAGAGATATGGGCGGAGAAGGAAAGTGTGGAGTCAAAGATGACCCTGAGGTTCATAGCCTCGCAGGTAGGGGTAGGAAGAGGGCCAGGGAGGCCGGCCAGAGAGTGAGGGAAAAGGATGGAAATGGTGTGCCGATGAGGAGGATCTCAGTCTTGCTGGCCTTCAGACAAAGATAATTGGTGGCACACCACTCTTGAATGGCGGTTAGGCAGTCCGAGATGAGAGAGGGAGAGGAGGTGGCCGAGGGCAGCCAGAAAATGAGTTGAGTGTCATCAGCGTAGCACTGCAAATTTGAGCAGAAAATGGCAATGCAGTGGGTAAGAGCTGCCAGGTATTGATTGAAGACCCAGGGTGAGAGGTTAGACCCCTGGGGAACCCACAGGTAGAGAGGAGGATAGAGGAAAGGAAGGACCCCAGTTGGACCTGGGAGGGTCCATCAGAGAGGAAAGAGGTCAGCTAGGCCAGAGCCTGATCAGTGATACCCAGGTTATCACGGAGATGGTTGAGCAGGATGGTGTGGTTGACTGTGTCAAAGGCAGAAGAGAGATCAAGAAGGATGAGGACAGAGGGAATGCTAGAGTCCAGGTTGTAGAGCAGATCTTCACAGATGTTTAGGAGAGCAGTTTCTGTGCTTTTGGCCACTTTGAAGCCAGACTGGTTTTCATGGAGAAAGCCAACAGAATCTGAATGAAGGTTAAGCTGAGAGATGGCCAGCTTTTCCAGGAGTTTGCCCAGAAAGGGGGTAATGGAAATTGGGCGATAGTTAGCTGGGCTTGAATGATGAAGTTGTGGGTTTCCTGAGAAGAGGATGCACGAGGGAGTGCTTCAGAGGGGAGGGGAAGGATCCTGAGGCAAAGGAGTGGTTGCAAAAATCGGCAAGGGCTGGAGCGAGGGTGTCAATGTGGTCCTTGATGGTTTTAGAGGAGCAGGGATGAACCTGTTTTGACAAGGATTTCATAGATCAGACTTGTCTAGCGACCTCATCAGGGAAGAAAATAGGAAAGGAAGAGAAGGACAGTGGGGGGGGGGGGTGGTTAAAGGGGGGTCAGCAAGCACAGACTGAGAGGGAATAGGAGGGGCAGGGCAGGAGAGGGTGGAGAGGATGTCATGAGTTTTTGAGATAAAGTGTGAGGCAAGGGCATTGCAGAGAGTCTGGGATGCAAGAGGAGGGGTGGAGACTGCCGAAGGGTTGGTAAGCTCCTTGCACATTTTAAAGAGTTTGGCCGAGTTGTTAGATGCCGCAGAGACATGGGCTTGAATGTGGACTCTCTTCTTGGAGCAGACGGCAGGCTAGTTTGTCAGAGGATGAGCAAGAAGCCCTCCATTTCCTCTCAGCCGCCCTACACTTACGTTTAAGTGTAGCTAGGTCAGAGTCATACTGGGAATTGCACTTGGCTTTGGCCTTCAAGCGGATCCTCATGACAGGGCCAAGAGCATCAAGAGTATCAGAGATAGAAGCGTAGAGAAGGGACAGGGTTGTGTTCGGATGTGAGTCACCCAGAGGAGGAGGAGGAGGGGGAGAGAAGGTGGCAGCAAAAGCCTCAGCTGACACATGCTTCATAGGTCGAATGTCCGAGAAAGCAAGTAGCAGTGTTGATGTGGGGTTGGCTTTGGGGGAAGAGAGTGAGAGATGGGAGGAGAGAAGGCAGTGGCCACTCCAGAAGAGAGGAGTGGTCAGAGGGGTAGAGAGGGGGAGGCCAGGGAAGATCAAGACATCAAGTGTGTGTCCTGCAGAGTGTGTTGGACCAGAGGGGAGGATAGAGAGGGAGAGGGAATCACAGAGGTTGTGAAAGAGTAGAGATGAGGAACAGGGAGATTCAAGGTGGATGTTGAGGTCACCAAGGAGGAGGAGTTGAGTGGTTGATGCCAGGAGGGAGGAGGCGAGGTCAGGACACTCAGAGAGAAAAGAGGTAATTTGCCCGGGGGGTCGGTAGAGAGTCGCAACAGTAAGAGAGTAGTTAGGAGAGATTTAGAGCCTGCAGACAAGGCATTCAAAAGAGGAGCAGATGTGAGTGGGATTGATAGTGGCAGGAATCCACTCAGGAAAGATCAGGGCTACGCCCCCTCCTGGTCGAGTGGATCTGGGTGCGGAGAGAATCTTGTAGCCATCAGGGAGTAGAGTGTCAAAGCTTGTGACAGAGCTAGCCGTGAACCATGTCTCCGTAAGACCAGGGACATCAAGGTCCAGCTCTTCAAGGAGATGGCAGATGTCAGAGGCGTGTTTGACAACAGAGCGAGAGTTGAGAGTGGCAAGATGAAGAAGGTTGCAGGTCTTCAAGACCTTCCGAGGAGGGGTACAGATTAGACGTACAGCCTGCAGAGTTGTGGAGGTAACCTGAAGAGTGGTAGAGGAGGAGGAAAGAGTGGGCAAGGTAGCCAAGGAGTGAGAGGAGGGGACAGCTGGAGATGAGTGGAAGTTGATGAGGTGAGGGAAATGCCTATCAAAGAGGAGGAGATTGGCCTGAGGACCTTGGACCATGACAGTGCCATTTAGGTAGACATTAAGGATGACTCTGGAGGAGTCAAAAGAAACCATGAGGACATCCCAGCAGGTGCCACCATTGATGGGAGAGGAGGGTATAGGACAAGCACAGAGATCATATGGGGGTCCAGAGATCCGGTGAAGGAACAACAAAGAGGATGCCGGTGAGGGTCTGTCTGGAAGAGGCGCTGATATCAGTGATAGGGAGACCAGGGTTGGAGGACAAGATATCCTTTTTAAATTTCTTTTTTCCAGACTTAGTGAGAAGGGAAGGATAGTTGATAGAGAAGCAGTTGGAATAGATGGGAGAGACAGAAAACACCATGAGTGGAAAAGAGGAGGCAGAGGGAGGACTAAGCAAGTAAAGCAGAATTGAACAGTCACTGGGACAGCAGGTTACAATCAATGGCCAAAGGTAGATGCAAAAATACAACCAAGTTTTTCTTTCAAGTAAATGCAGAAATACACCCAAGTTTTACTTTCATGTTAATGGGAGACCAGTAATTAAAGAATATAGAGTGGCCAGATGGGAGCGGTGAGTATAGATAAAGCTTCAAATTAGTGCATAGCAAGGAGAGTTGGGAGTACCCTCTGAGAAGGAAGTACAGGTAAATCAAGGGAGGAACTAACCCAAACAGAAAATCTTAAGAGCCATCCAGACTTGGATAATTTCTTAGGTGGAGCAAATCTGCAAGGAGTCCTGGTGGTAGTTCCCAGTAAGGGATCTGAGTATTTGGTTGTTGTTGGTGTGTCGTCGGCGTAATTGGAAAGGTTGATCCTGAGTAAGTCCAGGTGGGCCTGCACCAATGTGGAGTACTGAACATGAGGATGATCCATGGGGACTTGCAACACAGCAGGACACAATACTCTGTGAAGGACTGCGCCAACACCAAGGATTGAACACAGTGATCCCTGGGGTCCTGCACCAGAGCAGTAGATTTAACTATACAATGAATGAGGTTCACAGCTCCACATGGTAGTTGTGTGGAAAAGTCCTGATCTGGTTAAGACATATTCTGTGCACTGGCAGCCCACAGAGTGCTGGCATGTTCACAACTCCACCTCCTCCAGCTGACAACCTCCTCCCAAACATCTCTTCTCTTTCTTGACTCTAACACAGTGCGGTGGGTGGGGGCACATGATGATAAATTGGTCCACTGAAGGCATTGGCAGGAAGTGCCAATTCCTAGCAGCAAAGATTCACAGAACATCACCAGGAATAGCGCGGGGATGCGCAAGTGGTTCCTGGGTTCCGTGCAAAGCGGGCGGAACGAAGCTTCAGCCTTAACATGGTGTGTCATCAACCAGCCGCATAGCAGAATTCCTGGTCAGTGCAGCTCAGGAACATGTGAAACTATTGCAACAGGGGCTCCAGAAAGGGAACGTGGTTCTCACCAGATATTTTGAATTGAAGAAAAAATAAAAGGCTGCAAGAAAGGATAGGGAGGAGAAATCTGTGCCCCTCCACCCTGGACAAATGGGAAATGGCTGCTGCTGAATTTAAGCACACCATCATCTTCGCAAACAAGAATAACTTCAACACCAGAATATCCAAGGCCAAATCTGATAAAAAAGACCTCTTTTTAATTCTGAAAGAGCTGGAGCGTAAAACATGTATACATGTTGATGCACAACTTAGTGATGACTGGTGTAAAAGTATCCAAGAAGGCTTTTCTTTTAAAATCAGACCCCACCCAGACGCCATGAATGCCAGTCATGTAGACCACATAAATCATGGCGTATCTCTCACTGCTACTGATGCTGACCTTTTTCATGTCCCTGCTACTGTTCCTATGTTCTCTCTTAGCCCACTCACCAATCATGATCTCATTGACATTGTGGCGGCGTTAAAACCTACAGTGGTTGTCTGTGACGTATGCCCAGCCACCGTTATTTGGTGTGTATTCACTAACGTGCCCCTTTATTCACCAAAATCATGAACTCCTCCTTTTCTTTCACCTTGGTTCCTCAATGTCGAAAAGGAGGTGTAGAGTAAACCAATTCTCAAGGAGGCGACTCTTGACCCAGAGGTTGTTGGGTACTACCGTCCCATGATGACTGATCCTTTCTTATTCAAGGTTCTCGATAGGGCCGTCTATCTACAGTTACAAAAACATATTAAGGACACCAATCTATTGGGTGTTCATCAGTCCAGCTTTCCTGCTATTTATGACATGGAGACCACAATGTTTAACCTGTTAGACAACCTGGTCGAAATTGTTGAAAAGGGAATCGTCTCCCTTCTGATGTTGCTAGACCTCTCAGCAGATTTCGATTCAGTTCACCATGCCTTGCTGCTTGAGAGCCTACACAAACGTTCAAATGGTTCTGAGCATACCATTGCCTGGATAGCCTTCTCGGTTCTGAGCATACCATTGCCTGCATAGCCTTCTCGGTTCTGAGCATACCATTGCCTGGATAGCCTTCTCGGTTCTGAGCATACCATTGCCTGGATAGCCTTCTCTGTTCTGAGTATACCATTGCCTGCATAGCCTTCTCGGTTCGGAGCATACCATTGGAGAGCCTTCTCGGTTCTGAGCATACCATTGCCTGGATAGCCTTCTCGGTTCTGAGCATACCATTGCCTGGATAGCCTTCTCTGTTCTGAGTATACCATTGCCTGCATAGCCTTCTCGGTTCGGAGCATACCATTGGAGAGCCTTCTCGGTTCTGAGCATACCATTGCCTGGATAGCCTTCTCGGTTCTGAGCATACCATTGCCTGGATAGGCTTCTCGGTTCTGAGCATACCACTGCCTGCATAGCCTTCTCGATTCTGAGCATACCATTGCCTGGAGAGCCTCCTTTCTGAGCACTAGATTAGCTAGGGTAGCCATTGGGGCGTCCAAGCACAGCCTGAGACATGAGTATTGAGCGTCCCTCAGGGCGCATGCCTGTCGCCTACCCTTGTCAATGTCTGTACTTGTCCTCTTTTTGAGCTACTTGATGGCATTGACATGAAATACGCTAATTCTGCTCATGATACTTAGCTTGTCTTTGCGCGCACAGGCGACTATGATCTTGACACCATTAATGTGTATAAGAGTTTACGACCTAATCCAAAATTGGATTGTCGTTAACTCCCTCGCACCTAATAATGAGAGAACTGAGCTGATGCTTGTTGGATCAGTTATACGGCTAAAGAAGATGGATGTCAAATATAGCCACTTGAGGCTTGCCAACTGCTCCATCCAAATTAGCTCCCAAGTGAAGACAGTTGGTGCTCTCCTTGTTCTGGGTTTGATTTGCAGAAACACGTCTTACAGGTGAAGGTTTCCTGCGCCCATGCTACCAAACTTCTACTGCAAATTAAATCGCACCTTACCACCTCCAATATGTCATCAGTTGTCTCAGGACTAGTAAACACCTGTATAGACTGTTGCAACAGTTTGTTGGCCGGAACCACTAAAAAGAACTTTCAACTTCTTCTTGTGGCTCAGAATTGAGCCGTAAGGGGCGTAAGTGCAAGAAAACAGCAGAGACTGCATAACTGAGGCCAGATGAGCTCTGCACGGGGTCCCGGTGTGTCACCGCATTATGCATACAATTCTTACTCTCACCCATTCATTTATTTCAGGGAAAGCACCAGAATATATATTTGTGTTTATTGACTGGTGGAATAAGACAGCTGTGGCTGTGAAAACACGATGCTAACGTGTCAGAATGGAACACATTGCATTTCTAAGCCAATCCAGTATTCTTTGTAAGGACATTTCTTTGTTACAATAACAAATGGTTGTCTAGGTAATTAACCAGATTGTTTGTAGGGTGACAATATTTGGCTTACCTCAGGGCCTCTTTGGTAGAATTCAGATTTAATGTGCAGGGTAAGGCTAAAATAGGCTTCTTAGCAAGAGGAATGCAAGCCAGAGTCTAAAGAAAGACTGTTATTCAGAGGCAGTTAGAAGCCTACAAACCCAGAGCTGAAACTAAGAGATACTGACAGATACACAATGAGGCCTGAAGATAAGAGCCCTCAATGTCTGGAGATGTATGATGTCAAGAATCAGTGAGGGGTCGGACCTCACTGGCCAGAGAAGTGGGTCCACAATGTCCTGAGAGGTTTCATCTCAAAACAGGAGAAGTAAGGCTCAATTTTCAGAGTGGTGAAACCTCGATGTCTTGGGTGATGTGAGTTTGATGAACCCCAGGGCGGGAACTCAATTTCCAGGGGGTGATGGGTCCTCTACATCTCAATAGGGGGGTTATAATGTCACAAGAGGTGGGGGCTTCATGTCCAAGGAGAGGTGACAACTTGATGTCAGGAGAGGTGGGACCGCAATACAAGAGGAGGTGGGACGACCATTTCCAGGTAGCTGGCATCTCGATTTGGTGTGGGTGGACCTTGATGGCCCTTGGTTTCTTGAGATCCAGTGAGAGGTGGGACTGCTACATCTGGAGAAGTGAGACAAAAATGTCCACAGAGGTGGGACCTTGATGTGCACAGAAGTGGGACCTTAATGTCTGCAATGGTGGAACTCGATGAGCACAGAGAGGTGGAATTGTAATGTCTGAAGAGGTGGGACCTCGATGTCCATGGAGAAGTGTGACCAAAATGTCCAAAGAGGTGGGGCCAGAACCTTGTACATCAAGGTACCATCTCTCCCTGGACATCAAATTCCTGGTCGCTCCTCTTTGGTCATTGTGGCTCCACCTCTCTAGACACTGAGGCCCCACCCCTACCTGGACACAAGAGAGGTGGAAATTAATGCTCCTGGAGAGGTGGGACATCAATGTCCAGAGAGATTCAACCTTGGTATTCAGAGATGTGGGACCTTGATGTCCAAGGAATGGTGGTACCACAATGTCTGGAGAGGTTGACCTTGGATATCCAGAGAGGTCGCACCTAGATAAACAGAGACATAAAATCACAAAGTCAGGCGAGTTGGAACCTCAATGCCCACCAGTTAGGATCTTAACATCCAGAGAGATGGGACAACAATGTCCCGTGAAGGGTGGCCTTGGCATATTGAGAAGTGGGTTCTTGATGTTCACAGACATTGAACAATAGGATCCAGAGACATGGAACCTCAATAGCTTGAGAGGTGGGAACTGTACAGATGTGGCTTCAATGTCCCAAGATGTGGGACTTCAAGATTCGGAGTGGTGGGACCCAAACTCCTGAAAGATTAGGAACCAGGTGCCTGAAAAGTGGGAGGGTGAATTCCAGGGAGAGGTAAGACCTCAATGCACAGAGAAGAGGAACCTCATTTTCCATAAAAGTGGGACCTCACTATCCAGAATGGTGGAGATTTGATGTTCAGATAGGTGTGACCTCAATGCTGGGAGAGGTGGGACCACAGTCCAGAGAGGTAGGCACTCAATGTCCTGATAGGTGGAAACTCGATGTCCAGAGAGTTGGATTGTCAATGTCCATAGAGGTGGATACCTCAAAGTCCGGAGAGGTGGAACCTCAATGTCCAGAGAGGGTAGACTTCAATCTTCAGAGAGGTGGGACCTCAGTGTCCAGGGTGGGACTTCCATATCCTTAAAGGAAGAAACTTGATGTTCAGATAGTTGTGACCTCGATTTATTGAGAGCTGGAACCTCAAGTTCAGTGAGCTATCATGAGAGGTGGGACATCAAACTTGGCAGCAGTGGGCAACTCAATGTTCTGAGAGGTGGAACCTCAAACTCTGGAGAGCTGGAACTTTAAAGTCTGAAGAGGCAGTTCCTCGAATCCCAGAGAAGAGGGACATCAAGTCCAAAGAGGTATCTTGAGAGGTGGGACATCAAAGTCTGGAGAGGTGGAGAACTCAATGTTCTGAGATGTGGCAACCCGATGTCCAAAGAGGTGGAACCACAATGTCCAAAGAGGTGGGACCTCAACGTTTGGAGATATGGAACCTTGATGACGGCCGGAGGTGGGACCTCAATATCTTCAGAGATGGAACCCCAATGTTGGTTCCAGAATGCTTTGGAGATGGGGACTCTTTAACCACTGAAGGTGGATTCTTTTCAATATTGTTTGTTAAGAAATAATGTTAGACTAGTTGGTAGGAAAAGCAATGGACACGATGCTGTATTTATTGAAGGCTTGTAGAGGTAAGTAATAAAGAGAAACTCTTCACATCCCAAGAACCATGGCCATAGAGGCCTGTGTAAATTCTGCTTTTTGAAATGAAACACAGCCACAACAAAAAACTGCTAACAAAATGTAAGAACTCAAATTATTCCCTCTTGGTAGTGCCTCCTGCATGTGCTGAAGAAAGAGGCAATCCAAGGAGGGGGTGGGAGTGGCAGGTATTTCCATCACAGACTCTAGGGAAGCTATAATCATGTCTGACTGTGGGGGTCTGCAGGATTGTCTGATGCCGGAACACAGCGCACAGGGGGAGGGTTCGAGAAGGTGCAGCGGTGCCATCTTCCCACGGCCTCTTGTCTACCGGGATCTGGTTGGGTTTAATATTCATAGGATTCTGCAGGCTATCCCTGCGACTGTCTTAATTATAGCATGCCATGCATTTAGTTGGCTACAATGTAATATAAGTGATATCCCGCTGAGCGCACACATGTTGATTTGTAATTGCTTCCCAAGTATTCACTAAAATTAAAAGAAAACAAGGCATCATTTCCGGGTGATTTTAATGAAGCCGCAGGAGCTGTCTGACTCCAGTTCTGCATGTAGTGAGCCAATAACAAAGGAACATTAGGAAATGGGTTTCATATTTTTGGGGTCAAGTCTTCTTATCTAAATGAGCTTCAGTGTTTTATCAGGTACCATCTCTGGGTTCACCCATTGGGAGCAGAAGAAAAGCGCTATAAAACCTACACTGTGGTTGTAACTGGAAGGCACGCGATGTGAGGAATTTGCAAGAGGCCTTCCCACTTCTTCTGGTTCTAGGGTTGGGGGGGAGAACAATAAGTGCTTAGAAATAGACAGGCCCCTTCTATGCCACATGACTTTTGGTTTGTTGATAAACTGATAGTTGAGTTGAACATGGGGAGGGGCATGGAAGTAGCGAAGGGGGTGGGATGGCGGAGAGTGTTGGAGCCCTGCTTTAGAAGGGTCATCTTGGAATTGGGACAACCAATCATCGAGAATTGTATTGCTCTGTGTTTTTTACGTGTTTGTTGTTTGCATTTGTAGTGAGCGCTTGCAAAGGAAGATGGCATCAGAGCGCATGGAGGCAGGAGGACAGTCACGAAGGAGCTACCGAGGGGTAAGTTCTGCAGGTGAAGAGAAGGGTATGTCTTCAGGCCTCTCCAGAAGCCGGGCACGTTTCCTCTCTATTGGAGGTGAACAGGAAAGTCATTCCACATCCGTGGGGCAAAGACTGAGAGTTTTCATCGCCAGCTTCTTGTTATAGCTCCATCCTTGAAGAGGTTCTATAAAGATCGAACAGGCTTCGTGGCACTGGCCAGAGGACATTCTAACTCTGCGTGGCGATGCCTGTGGCCTTGGCAGTTTTGCTCATGAATTTGTCGCTTTATTAATAGTGTTTGCTGGGAATTAGAAATAAGACACTGCAAAATGCGCATTATACACTGCCCATGGGCGAGGCCACACAGAATAAATGCCACGTTGTAGTCTTTCTACACTAATCTTGCTGTTCAACCTACTTCTAAGCGCTTGCTTTTGAGGCAGATGTGGGGCAGAGTGAGATAAAGGCTTTGACCAAGATCACGCAATCCTTGTTAGTTGTGGAAGCTGGGAGTAGAACTCAGGTCTGCTGGTTTGACAGTCGACAGCTTAAATGGATCTTATCCCCACAATGTCCTCCCTCAAATCCTTTGTTTTGAAGTCACTGGTCCTCAAGCCACTTCTTCCACAGGATGAATGTGAGACAGTTTTCACAGGTGCCTGCGTTTGATCTCCAAGCACATGATCAAGCTGGGCTTTAATCAGCCTTGCTTGGGAGAATGTAATACCCTCTCTCCAATGTTACAGAGCAAGAAAGCGATAAGTGCTGTGGCCGCGTGGAGAGGCAGTGAGGCGACAGGTTATCTCCCCTCACACTTCAGAGGCAAGCGGAAGCACAGAACATGGCCTTCTCTTCAGCTTCTTCAAGAGATAATTGGCAGGGCTGACTGGACCACTACGTTCCCAGGACTCGGAGGTCGGCCTGTATCACACGCAGCTCCTTAGAAAGCAGGGCCATCTCTGGAGAAATAGCAGGGCAGCATTTCAACCTATCTCTGGAGAGATAGCAGGGCAGCATTTCAACCTATCTCCGGAGAGATAGCAAGGCAGCACTTCAACCTATCCCTGGAGAGGTAGCAGGATAGGACTTCAACCTATCTCTGGAGAGATAGCAGGATAGTACTTCAACCTATCTCCGGAGAGATAGCCCTTCAACCTATCTCTGCAGAGATAGCAGGGCAGCACTTCAACCTATCTCTGGAGAGATAGCAGGATAGACTTCAACCTATCCCTGTAGAGGTAGTAGGATAGGACTTCAACCTATCTATGGAGAGATATAAGGATATACATCAACCTATCTCTGGAGAGATAGCAGGATAGCCCTTAAACCTATCTCTGAAGAGATAGCAGGATAGGAATTCAACCTATCTCTGGAGAGATCATAGGTCAGCACTTCAACCTATCTCTGGAGAGATAGCACTTCAACCTATCTCTGGAGAGATAGCAGGATATACTTCAACCTATCTCTGGAGAGATAGTACTTCAACCTATCTCTGGAGAGATAGCAGGATAGCCCTTCAACCTATCTCTGGAGAGATAGCAGGATAGCCTTTCAACCTATCTCTGGAGAGATCGCAGGGCAGCACTTCAACCTATCTCTGGAGAGATAGCAGGATAGACTTCAACCTATCTCTGGAGAGATAGTACTTCAACCTATCTCTGGAGAGATAGCAGGATAGCCCTTCAACCTATCTCTGGAGAGATAGCAGGATAACCTTTCAACCTATCTCTGGAGAGATCGTAGGGCAGCACTTCAACCTATCTCTGGAGAGATAGCACTTCAACCTGTCTCTGGAGAGATAGCAGGATAGACTTCAACCTATCTCTGGAGAGATAGTACTTCAACCTATCTCTGGAGAGATAGCAGGATAGCCCTTCAACCTATCTCTGGAGAGATAGCAGGATAGCCTTTCAACCTATCTCTGGTGAGATCGCAGGGCAGCACTTAAACCTATCTCTGGAGAGATAGCAGGGCAGCACTTCCACCTATCTCTGGAGAGATAGCAGGATAGCCTTTCAAACTATCTCTGGAGAGATCGCAGGGCAGCACTTTAACCTATCTCTGGAGAGATAGCAGGATAGCCTTTCAACCTATCTCTGGAGAGATCGCAGGGCAGCACTTCCACCTATCTCTGGAGAGATAGCAGGATAGCCTTTCAACCTATCTCTGGAGAGATCGCAGGGCAGCACTTCAACCTATCTCTGGAGAGATAGCAGGATAGCCCTTCAACTGCAACCTCTATAAGGCGCCGCAGAGCCTCTGAAACAGGTATTGCCGCACTTTCACAAAATGACCTGTAAGAGGCGGCACTGACAGGTCCAGACCCACCTGCTCACATGCAGATCATCACAGTGTGCAGTGAATGCCAAACTCTCCTTTCAAAGCCGTTTCCAAGTATTTGTTCTCAAATGTGCAAATAATTCATATGTGCTTATAGCTCTAGTTAAAATATGTGAACACGATTTGCATGAGCAGTTTTTTTCCCCTTTTACATCAAACATTATTTTAAACAGTTCCCCGAGGACACAGCAAACGGTTCAGTCGTTTCGACGGAGACTGGAAAATTACATCTGTCAGTCCGGGGGGCGCCTGATTGACGCAATGATGGGCTCTGACACCAGGCAGCGCTGATAGTCGCTGGGGACGTCGTTATCGGCATGAGAGCTCGTTTTCATAGACTGCCTTTTACACATGTTCAAACCCTCGGGCTGAGGTGCTCATAACTCCAGCCGCAGGCCGCCATTGACGGACAGACATCGTCAATATTGCTGATTACTCCGCGATGGTAATCAATCGACATCTCCGCTAGAGCGACTGAATCAAAGGGATCGATTTGTTCTGGTACAAAAAAGATTCGATCTAGTGTTGTCTTCTGAAGGCAGCGGCGTGATGGCATGGCGGCGGCGGCGGCGGTGGCGGCGGCGGCGGCGGCTGCGGCGGCCTGGAACGCTGTCCCCGCAGGCCTCAATTAGCTCTGCAACCACTTCTCAAAAGCTGGAGCGCAATTTTTGAAAATGTCACCTCCGGTCGCATAACAAACAGTTGCGGTTTTATGTCATGACAGCTTGATTTGAAACCATCTCCAGAAACCAACGACATCTCGCCGCTGAACGGGAGCCCTGAGCGCAGCGTCCTGGGAGGGACTCCAGCTTTAGGGGGCTTTGACTTCCATCAATAATTCAGGGGTTCCTCCAAGAGACTGGGAACATCCTTTGGCTTTGATATTAGAGCTCGGCTGCTGAGAGTGGGGTTAGGGGGAATCAGGGAGGGGGATCTGGAATCCTAGCACCCATTGTTGGGAGGAAGTTTTGCAGAGGTCCAGAACGACTCTGTTCTGCGATAGAAATGGAATTCAGTGAAGACATGTCTCTTATATATAAACCCATGAGACAGTTACGCCACCGAAGGTTATATGTAGACCCTCAACTATTTCCTCAACTACTAACCTTCTAAAAACATGGAGTGCTGTTCTGAACCCCGCAACAGGTTCTTTGAAAGATCATTTGGGAGACCCATCACATCACGTCCGTTCTAGGGTGTGATTGAGTGTGAAATTGCTGATACCTATTCCAGCGCTTCTGCAGGACAAACCCTCACTGATATCCTCTTTGTCGTTCCTTCGCCTGATCTCTGGACCCCCCATATGATTTCTGTCCTCTGTCCTGTCTCTTCCTCTCCCATTAATGGTGGCACCCGCTGGGAGGTTCGTACGGATTCCTTTGACTCCTCCAGAGTCATCATTAATGTCTAAATGGCACTGTCATGGTGCAAGGTCCTCAGGCCAATCTCCTTCTCTTTGATAGGTGCTTCCCTCGCCTCATCAATTTCCTCTCATCTCCCACTGTCCCCCCCTCTCCTCCTTGGCTACCTTGCCCTCTCTCTCCTCCTCCTCCTCTGCCCTTCCTAGGGCTCTTTCTCCTCCGCAGGGCGTACCACTGATCTGTACCCCCCGGAAAGGTCTTTAAGGCTGGCAACCTTCTCCATATTGCCACTTTTAACTCTCGCTCAGATGTCAAACACTCCTCTGACATCTGCTGCCTCCTTGAATAACTAGACCTTGATGTCCTTGGTCTTACTGAGACATGGTTCTCGGCCAGCTCTGTCACAAGCTTTGACACTCTCCTCCCTGATGGCTACAAGATCCTCTCAGCACCCAGATCCACTGGACTTGGAGGGGGCGTAGCCCTGATCTTCGCTGAGTGGATTGCTGCCTCTATCATCCCCACTCAGACCTACTCCTCGTTCGAATGCCTTGTCTGTAGGCTCTGTCTCTCTCCTAGTTACTCTCTTACTGTTGCTACTCTCCTCCGGCCCCCTGGTCAAATCACCTCTTTTCTCTCCGAGTTGGCAGACCTCTCCTCCGCCCTCCTGGCGTCCACCTCTCAAATCCTTCTCCTTGGTGACCTCAACATCCATCTTGATTCTCCCTGTTCCTCATCTGCGCTGTTTTGCGACCTCTGCGATTCACTCTCCCTCTCTATCCTCCCCTCCGGCCCGACTCACTCTGCTGGACACACACTTGATGTCCTGATCTCCTCTGGCCTCCCCCTATCTACTCCCCTCACCACTCCTCTCTCCTGGAGTGATCACTGCCTCCTCTCCTCTCATTTTTCCATCTCCTCCCCGCAAGCCAATCCCACCCCAAGATTGCCACCCACCTTCTCGGACATCCGGATCATGAAGCGTGTGTCAGTCGAGGCTTTCGCTGCCACCTTCTCACCCACTCCTTCACCCCAGGCTGATTCACACCCTGACACAGCACTGTCTCTGCTCTACTCCTCTATCTCTGCCACTCTTGATGTTCTTGCCCCTGTCATGAGGATCCGTTTGAAGCCCAAAGTCAAGTGCAATTCTTGGTATGACTCTGACCTAGCTACACTTAAACGTAAGTGTAGGGCGGCCGAGAGGAAATGGAGGGCTTCTTGCTCATCCTCTGACAAACTGGCATGTCGCCTGCTCCAAAGGCAATACCGACTCTCTGTATGCACTAAGAAGCGAGTCCACATTCAAGCTCGTGTCTCTGCGGCATCTAACAACTCGGCCAAACTCTTTAAAATCTGCAAGGAGCTGGCCAACCCTGCTGCAGTAGCCACCCCTCCTCTCACCTCTCAGGCTCTTTGTAATGCCCTGGCTACACACTTTGTCTCGAAAACCCATGACATGTTGTCCACTCTCTCCTCCTCTCCCACTCCTCTCCCTTCTTCTCTGCTTGCTGGCCCACCCTCAGCAAACCACCCTCCCTCTTCCTCCTCCTTTCCTCTTTTCTCCCCGATGAGGTCGCAAGACAAGTCCGATCCATGAAAGCCTCATCAAAACAGGTCCATCCCTGTTCCTCTAAAACCATTAAGGACCACATCAATACCCTTGCCGATTCCTGCAATCTCTCCTTTGCCTCTGGGTCTTTCCCCTCCCCTCTGAAGCACTCCCTTGTGCATCCTCTCCTCAAGAAACCCACAGCTGATCCTTCGTGCACGGCTAACTATCGCCCAATTTCCATAACTCCCTTTTTGGGTAAGCTCCTGGAAAAGCTGGCCATCTCTCAGCTTAACCTTCATTCTGACTCGTGTTGGCTCTCTCCACGACCACCAATCTGGCATCAGAGCTGCCAGAAGCACGGAAACTGCTCTCCTGAACATCCGTGAAGGCCTGCTCTCCAACCATGACTCTAACATTCCCTCGGGCCTCATGCTACTTGATCTCTCCTCTGCTTTCGACACAGTCAACCATGCCACCCTACTCAATCGTCTCCATGACAACCTGGGTATCACTGATCAGGCTCTGGCCTGGCTGACCTCTTTTCTCTCTGATCGACCCTCCCAGGTACAACTTGGGTCCTTCCTATCTTCTATCTCCCTATCTATCTGTGGTGTTCCCCATGGGTCTATCCTCTCGACCTGGCTTTTCAACCAATACCTGGCAACTCTTGCATACTGTATTTCCATTTTTTGCTCAAATTTCCAGTGCTATGCTGATGACACACAACTCATTTTCAGGCTCCCTTCAGCCACCTCCTCTCCTTCCCTCATCTCTGACTGTCTCATCGCCATTCAAAATTGTGCCACCAACGATCTCTGTTTAAATGCCAACAAGACTGAGATCCTCCTCATTGGTACACCCTCTCCATCCTTTCCCCTCACTCCCTGGCCAGCCTCCATTGGCCCTCCTCCTGCCCCTACCTGCAAAGCTAAGATCCTCGGGTCATCTTTGACTCCAAACTTTCCTTCTCCCCACGCATCTCTGATGTCTCAAAAAAATCAAACTTCTTATTGCACCTCCTTAGCGGTACTCTTCCTTTCCTCACTTTCCCTCAGAAGCTCACTGTCTTCCAAGCTCTGATTCTCTCTAAATTGGACTACTGTAACAGCCTCTTTCTAAATCTACCTGCCTCTACTCTACGCCCTTTACAACTAATCCAAAACAGGACTGCGAGACTTGTCCTTGGCCTCAAGCCCTGGGATCGTATCTCTCCAGCTCTGAAATCCCTTCATTGGCTCCCAGTGGATGAAAGGATTAAATGTAAAACCCTTTGTATTGTACACAAGGCTTTCTGGGTCCTGGGTTCAAAATACCTTCAACTATCCCTCCGTAAATACCTCCCCTCTCGAGCCCTTCGCTCCTCTACCTCTAACTCCCTCAGGGTCAGTAGTTTTTCAAAGAAATGAGCTGGAGTTAGATCTCTGTCTTCGGCCGGGGCCTCCCTTTGGAACTGCCTCCCTGTCACCTTGAAACTTGAGGAGAACCATCTACAGTTCCGGAAGCTCCTCAAGACCTTCCTCTTCGCTTCTGCCTTCGCCCCGCTTCTCCGCTGCTGATCTGCCTTTTTCCCTCGGCACTCTGCACCTGGCCACCTTCTGCCCTTCGGGCCCAGGTGCCTGCTCACCCTGCCATCCTCCTGCACTGCCTCCGGGCCACCCCTTGCACTGGGGCCTGTGTCTGTACCCATACAGTTCCCCACCCACTCTTCTTCTGCACTTATCAGATACTCCCTATCTGACTAACCTAGCACCTTTGCCTCTTACAGGCTGCACTACCACTGCTAACACTCTATTTAATTATTTATGTACATACTATTTATTTTGTTTCCCTCGTATGCTCTGCACGTCCCCCTTTTTCCCTTCCCCATGCACTTTCCCCCTTTTTCCCTTCCCCATGCACTTGCGCGTTCTCAATGTCACTGGGCCTAGTAAGCTCGTTGTTTTTGTTTCTCCCCTATTCCCCTACCTTTGCCGGGTCGCGCTCTGGAACACCTGTGTAATAGCGCAATATAAATAAAATATCATATCATATCATAAAGGCCTCGTCCAAATCCAGCATTGACCAAATCCCAGTTGAGGTGAAACAACTTCCTGGGAAAAAGGTTTATTTTCCTGCAACAGATTGGATCATTGGGTAGAGTGGACCTGGAAGACCACCAGGTCCTCTGCTTGTAGTGGTCTCCGAACTGGGATTTTGGTGAATTATTCTGGGAGAGAGCTGCTGCTGGTCTCTTGAGAGAATCAACTAGCAGAGAGGCCTCGATCCTTGCATTGGAGACAGTGGATGGGACATAGAGAAGCTAGCGGGGATCCCAAACCAGAGGAGCAGAAGGAATCTGGGTGCAGGAGGAAATCCCTGACAGAAAGCCCTTGACCCGACCTGTGGTGTCCTCAGAGGAGCCCTGCTGCTTTCCCTGACCAATGCCTCCGATGTAAGTAGATTTCCCAAAGACATCAATTGTGTGGGGAGCCACCTGCCTTTATCCCTTTGCATTGGTGGATCAAGGAGGGGGTGAAACTGGATAGGCCCTTCACACAATTTAAATCTTACTCAAACTTATTTCCCCATTTGAAAACCACCTCTCTGTTGAAATTGCATTGTGTTGGGAGCAGCCATCCTTAAACCTTTCCATTAAAGTGTGGGGAGAGGGAAAACTGTGTAGATCCTTAGCACGTTGGATTAAAGTAAGTCAATGAATTCCCATATAGAAAATCACGGGATGAGGGTTGCTAGAATTAAAAACAAACAAAGCTCATGCCCAGTGAGTTACAGCTGGTGTAGCCCATAAAGATCTGGTTGACCGTCTCTGAAATCCTGACTTCAACATAGAAAGGGGGGTGTATCCATCATCCCAAAAGGAGGTAATCCCCTAATCCACACAACACCACCTTTCAAGTCAGTGTGGAGGGTGCAACAATGAAAGTTTTCATTCATTTCAAACCAGAACTTCACCTCATCTGTATGTTTGTTGAAAAACGAAATTCCCCATTCCTTTTAAATCAGAATTACATAGAATTGCGTCGCATCTGTATGTGTGTACAAAACAAAGTTTCCCTTTTTGTTCCCATTTTTCTCTGACCCCAAATTACCAAGTCCTGCCTTTTATTTTCATGTGTGATGAAAAACGATGTCCATCCCAAGCTTTCCTTTTAAATAACAAGCCCAAAACAATGTTTCCCATTGAATTCCTTTCCCAAACAGCGCCTTTTTAAATCAGCAGCAAAACGATGTTTCCATTGTGCTCACACTCCTTGCACCGTGCTTTTCAATCAAATGGGTCATATTTAATTGAGTTAATTGAGGCCTGGAGGGTGGGGGTTGTGAAAGAAAAGTATTGTTTGAAATGTTGCTATTTCTGTGGCTCTTGTATGGTATTGGGAATGTTTTCTATTGGTTACATTGAAATGAAATCTCTGTAAACTATTATTGCATGTTTCAAATGTTCAACTGTGTTGTTTTTTTATAACCAAGTTATTGTGTGATCTTGGGTGTTGCCACAGCAATGGTGGCTGATGTTAGCATTGTGTCAAATATTAAATAAATAAATAAATACATAAATACATACATATTTTAACTACACACTGGCCTAGTTCCTAGACTGTTGGTAACACAGGGTATTTGTTGGGGTTGGGTGCTAGATGAGTTTGAGGCCCCGCCAAACTGAACCTAAAATAAACTTGCTTTATTCTGCGTCACCTTGCTTCAGGGGAAAGGAACTCCCTTAGTTGAGAGTGACCGCATAATAAACTGCGACACGCTGCTGGAATATGGGGTCTTGCTGGTTTACCACCTAGGAGCGAACAACGCAGCAGACTATCTGTCGTGTCACCCTCATGACAGAGGAGAGGGTGTGGATGCACCCAGCATTGAGGAGGCCAAAGAGCATTTACAGATCGTCGTGGAGTCGGCTACCCCGAACTCGATGCCCATCCAGGAGCTCGAAAGGGCATCCAGGAATTACAAATATTTCTGGATCCTTAGAAGTGCACTGTAGAGAGGGGACTGGAAATCAGTGCTGGAAGGTCTGGGAAAGAGAAGCCAGGAAGCTCAAGTAATCTTGGAGCAGTTGTGGAGGGTCTGGGACGAGCTAACATTCAATGTCGCGGGTTACTACTACAAGGAGACAAAATAGTGGTGCCCGCTAACAACATACATTAAGCGATCAAGCTTTAATATCATGGTCACCAGGGAATGGCCAAGTCCAAGGCCAGACTGCGGCTATAGGTGTGGTTCCCGGACTTGGAGAAGAAAGTGGAGGAGTTTGTGGGGACCTATGTCTGGTGCCAGGCAGCCTCCTCCAGCAGAAGGACCGCCCCATTGAGTCAATGCCTCGAGGTACACAACCATGGGAGGTGGTGCATGCAGACTCTGGATCCACAGGAAGAGATGTCCACTTCTTTGTGGTGGTGGACCAGTGGTCTAGATACCCGGAGGTGGAATTTGTTGACTCAGTGGCGTTTGATGATGTGGCAGTGGCGCTCGACAAAATCATGTCCCATGGTCTCCCACAGACTTTGTGCTCAGATTATGGACCGCCTTTCTAAGGTGAGAGATTTGCCGAATTTCTTAGGGCGTATGGTGTACACCACAGGAAAATCACCCCAATGTGTCTCGATGCCAATGGCGAGGCTGAGCCATTAATGAGAACACTTAACGAGGTGTTTAGAATCGTCCATGGACAGGGCCGGTGCCTTCGCAGGGCCCTCTTCCAGTTCCTTACAGGATATCGAGCAACTCCTCACTGCACCACTGGGGAAGCCCGCGTGGAAACCATGTTCAGGAGATGCCACAGGGGCCTGCTGGCAGACGTGAGTGACCGGGAGCCAGCTGTGATTGACGATGCTCCGGTGGAAGAACAGAGGAGGTGCTGGAATGAGGGCAAAAACATGAGAAGAGGTGTTGGCCAGCACCAGTTGGCCCCAGGGGATGAGGTGATCACATGGAATAGACATCCCCACGGAAAGCTGTTGCTGTTGATGAGCTGAGACCCATGGATGTGGAAGCTGTGAAGGGGCCGATGGTGACGGCCTTAGATGGGATGGCAACCGTGACCAGAAAGGCAGTTTTTTCAAGAGACAGGGAGAAGGCGTATGGCTGGTGATTTGCCCAGGCAGGGATTGTGCCGAAGAACCAGATGATGGTGGTGGGGCTGGCAGCCCTCAGGTTCCTCTTGATCGTGGGGAAGGAGGTGAGGAGAGGCCAAGCAGGGAAGGAGCAGGTAGCAAACTGGGAGGGGGAGACCTGCCCGCCTGTTCGCCTAAGTGACTATGCACTGGACCCATGAGTCAAGCACCCGAGAGATGGTGTTACTTGCCTGTCATTGTGGTTTGTTTAATTTGCTTGCCACATGTTTTATGTGGGTGGTGGTAATTGTTAAAGTGTTGTTTGTTGTTATAAAAAAGGAGGAGTGTGGTGTGTCTTTAAGTTAGCACATGCGGCAGAGTGACATAACTCTGTCGCGTGTGAATGCCAAAAAATGGGGCAGGTCACATGCGCTCAGCAGAGCATGCGTGGATCCAGGACCGGGTGCAGAGTCTCATGAGTCTTCTGTTTGCCGGTGGGGCTCACGATGCACGGGGAGGTTCCTAGTAAGGGACCCCCATACCACAAGTGTGAGCTGCATTGCACAGTTGTTCTGATGCCCTGCTGGGGGATGCGGCTCCTGCATCGAACCTATCAACCTTTCTTCAATCGCTATTCAAAATCACTCCTAAAAAAGGAAATATCTAACGTGCAGCCTTAACTTTCTGTGTAGTACCCGCGTAGCAGGTGTGTATCCAAGGTGAATGCTTTACGCGTGCGCTTAGCCAGAAGCCTATTTCTATGATTTGTGAGAGGCTGCAGTCAATCAGGGTCATGGAATACTGAGCAAGAGCAGGCTAATTTAGCAGAACATTGTAGGATGAGCTGATTTCCAAAGCAGGTATTCTGCACCTTAATTGCACATTGTGTTCTGCGCCTCCACAAGACCTGTTCTAGGGGCTTAGCCAGATTAGTTGTACATGTGTACAGATAATAGCAGCAATTACGTCGGGGAAGCATTCAACCCGGCTCTATTTTCAGTTCAAGGTTATTGACTGCAAGGAAATGGGATGTGTCTAGCGATGTAAGGCAGCAGAGGCGTTGCTTAGAGGGACTCTGAGGGGCTATAGCCCCGGGTCCTTTAGTTGTAGCCCTGGATAGAAGCTCAGAAGCTAGAACCAAAAGGAGAGCTAGCCCCGAGTCCTGACAGTCTCCACATTAGCATAGCCCCTGACCTTTCCAGGCCTAGCAACACCCCTGCATGGCCGTGTGGCTTTCTAAGCTATTGTAACATTTGACAGAAGTGTCTTGCCGTGGATTGCACCTGTTTGACCAGGGAGGGTCAGGGGAGGCCCAGCCCAGCGTGCATGATGCCATCTCATCTATGCATGGTGAGCACCGCGTCCCCAGACACATATCTCTCACTCCTCTGTACCCCGAGTGTCCCCAGCCTTCTTCTGTTGCTCTTCCTGTTCTGCACTGCCTTGATTAAACCGGACAAAAGTTCTAGGAGTTTCCTGTCCATATAAATCTCTAAGGTTGTGTATGCATTGTAGACAGGACATTCACTTTCCTTCTCAGAGACGCTCTTTTAAACATTCGGGTCGTACTGGGCCCTTTTGGAAGCGAGAACAAGTGCTGCCCTTAGCCCACGACAGACAAACAGGCACTGCAACAATTGCATCCTTGCATCCAAAACCCAAGACTGCCCACATTAGTACATATGTTTCGTAGTTACAAACCCTTTAATGTTAGAGTGAGTGTTGGGAAAAATGTAATAAGCACCACGCCCAGCGTGCACAAGGTACCTTATGTATGAAGCATACACCCCTTTCAGCAAATTCACATTTACCAAACATTAACATCTGTAATACCTGTCATTGTTCTTATGTTCCCAGAATGCATTCTGAATTCATGCAAAGCAGTCCGAACACTATTTGGTGCTATTGGTGTCCAAGTTGTCCATCTTATAATGATAACTATCTAACATAACTATGTGTATATGCTTATTTTAAGTTATAATACTGTGCATTGGTCTCTAAAACAAGCGCAAATACAGGCTATTTTAACTCCAAAAAGTGCTGAAAGGGATTGTGAGAAATTAACATCTTCAAATTTAACAAAGTAGCCAGTCTAAATGTCAGTGCAAATAAAAAGCTCCTTCCTGCTTGAAAAGTGTCACGTTTAGGATTACAAGCAGTGACTAGCAAGGTAATGAGTCCTTTTGTGAGCTGGCTCCTGATTAGTTCTCCTGGATCCACACAATTTTTACAGTATTCACCAACACTAGCAATGAAGAAAATGAAAATTACGCATACAGCTGTATACCCTGCAACATGGTCCTCTAATCTCTGATATGTTCTGTTTGAACCCCAGCACCTCCTGCAGAGCCTATCCATGCCACTATTCCCACCTCCTGCTGTTTAAAGGTGCCATTCCTGCGGGACATATGCAATGACAATGTATGTCCTCAAATACCAGGATGGTCCAATGTGGCTGCACAGTTCACTTAACATAAACCCCTTCCCCTAACCCCCCGTTCAAGATATATGGTTGGATTTTTGGTCATCCTTCTTTCTGTTTTGGTTGAGGTAGTTCTATCAAACACG